>NC_137791.1:108595324-109257199 GCF_963383645.1 Muscardinus avellanarius | reverse complement strand
TTGCTCTGCAAAAGAGGTGAGAGACCCCAGGAAGCGCTCTTTCCTACCCTACCACCTGCCAATAGATCAAGATTTGTACATTAACAATTATGTATTTTTGTTTTCTTCTTCCTGTTCCTGCTCTTGGTGTTGAAAATTGAATTCAGGGCCTCATGAGTGCTAACTGTCCATTCTATCACTTGGCCGCATCCACTAGCCCCAAAAGTATACAGCTTAATATGAAATTCTTCAAGCTTTTAAAAGGCCTCTTATGACACATTAGTGTTCAGTAGTCTTCAAAATGAGCTTGCTAGATCTGAGACACATGTGATACCATGGTTTCATCTCTTCTTTACTCTTTAATTAGTCACAGCACTCAGGGACTCAGTATCTTCAGGCCAGTTTTTCAGGCAGCACCACCAGAGGATTTGAACTGGCCTACAAAATTGACCTCAGTTTGCTCTTCCGGCTCAAAGCCAATCTACTGGGAGATAGTGACACTCGAGTGATGCACAGTGCTTCATCTCAATATAAGGCACTGCTAATGATAAAAGAAAAAAATCCCTGTGGAAATTTTTTGATCATCAGTAATCACACAGATGAAGAAATGCTAAAGGAAAGATCATAGCCAGTCACAGTGGCACACACCTGTAATTCCAGTACTTGGGAGGCTGAGACAGGAGGATCTCAGGGTTCATGACCAGCCTTAGCAATAAAAAAAGACTCAGTAACATTCTCTCTCTCTCTCTCTCTCTCTCTCTCTCTCTCTCTCTCTCTCTCTCTCTCACACACACACACACACACACAACACACACAGGTCTAGCTCAGAAATAAAATGCCCCTGGATTCAATCCCCAGTACTACAAAATAAATAATAAATAAATATGAAAGATTATAATCTGAATTTAGTGCTTCTCATTGCATTTCTTAATGTTTGAGAGAAATCAGTGACATAAAATTAAAGAAATACATAAGGAAGCTCCATCTTCTTTATGAACAATTAGTCCTATACTCTGCTCTTAGGAAATTTCCAACCATAGGGATAGCTTTACACCATTAAGTAAGAAATGAAAAAAATGTATGACCAGGGCAGAGAAGTCAGAATTTTTTTTTAGAATATATTAACAAGCCAGACATAGTGGTACATTCCTACATTACCAGTATTTGGAGAGGCTGACACAGGAGGTTCACAGGTTCTCAGTCAGCCTCAGCACCTCAGCAAGGCACTACACAACTTAATGAGACGCTGTTTCAAAATAAAAAAAAAATAAAATAGGGCCGGAGGAGTTACTCAGAGGTATAACAACCCTGGGTTCATTCTCCAGTACCATACACAAAAAAATATGTTGACAAATGTCATTGTATATTAACAGTCACTAACTTTTAATGCAGTATTCCTAAATTTTATTTTTAGATCATCTTCACAATTATTTTGTTTCTGCATCCTATCTGCTCAACTATTTAAATGATTTTTAAATTAATTTGTTTGTATGTAAATTAACTTTAATTTTAAAGAATACTTTTAGAATTACAGAAACATTGTAAAGAAAGTAGAATTCCCATATCCCCCACACTTGATTTCTCCTATAGTTAATATATTAGTGGTGTGATTTTTTACCATTAGTGAACTAAGACTGATATATTATTATTATTCTGAAGCTTTATTTATAACTCCTTAATGTCCTTTTTATTCTTCAAGTTCCCATCCAAAATACACATAATATTTAGTCATCATGTCTTCATAGGCTCCTCTTAGCTGTGACAACTTCTCTAACTTTCGTTTTTGATGCCCTTTTCAGTTTTGAAGAGTATGGGTCAGATATTTTGTAGAGTACCTGTTAATTAGAATTTCTCTGATGTTATCACCATCAGTGGGGTTATGGGTTTTAAAGGAAGATTGCTGAGATAAAGGGCCCTTCTAATCACACCACATCAGTATTACTCACTATCTAGATGACTTATCTCTGTGGCGTAGCTTTTTATTTCTGCTACTTCAACCTCCTCTTTGTTTGTGTTTGTTTTGTTTTTAAATTTATTGGTGTATTGTAATCATACATCATTATGAGATACAGGATGGCAGAGGCATACATGCGCACATCACACAATTGGCCCTTCCCCAGTCTTCAATCCTTCCTTCTTCCCACCCTCCTTCTCATGTTTCATTTAGTCACTGACTTTGATATGTTTGTGAATGTACAACAAAGAATGACTCTTTTTTATAGCAGAGTCCAGATCACAGTTTTGATGAGCTATTTGTGTTCTTCTAATACATGTTCACTCTTTTCTCTTTGGGATCCGGTTGGTACATTTCTGTTAACCTAACTTCAAGCTCAACTCATTGAGCCTTTCCTCAGTTATGTTAGGTGCATTGATGAGCCCATAAAAAGCTTTATTCATTTCAGTTACTGGCCTTTTATTTCTGTCATTTCCATTTGATTTTTCTCTGGTTTCCATCTCTCTGTTGAAAATCTCTACCACTCCATCCATAGTGGACTGTCAAATTTAGAGCCTTAACAAAACACCTGGTCATGTAAAAGTTCTCAGACAGCCCCAACATCCAGGTCATATTTAATAGAGCTTTTATTCTTGGCCCACTGACAGCATGCCATCTTTTGCTTATTCCTTTGCATGCCTTATCCTTTTGTTAAAATCATGCATAGGACAGCAAGAAACTAAAATAAATAGTACTTCTACCAGGAAATGAGTGCCCCTCTTTATATGGGAGAGTTGAGTCAACAGGGTCAAGAGTTGAGCTGGGTTTAAGTGTTATTGTTGCTAGGTTACTTTTGCTGTCTCGATTTCTGCTAGAATATCCATGTAGTCAGGGTCTGGGACAATTTACAGAAGGAATTATAGCCATGTTCCTGATCTATCCTTTATTGGGAAGCTTGAGGTCTTTCCTGTGCTTCTGCAGCTCAGAGAAGTGTTCTCCAGAAGCTGCTGAGGTACTTGTTATCTGGAGCCTACTGGTCCACTATTGCTCGATTCAGCCTCCTTTTTCTACTTCTATGATTTTCTCAAGGCTCCTTCTCCTGTAATAGCTGAAGTTCTCTTATGATCTGCCTCAGAAGGTTTCTTGCACCTACCAAGCTGTACAGAGCATTTTTTTGTTCCCAGCCCCCAATAGGTCTTGACCCATGACCCGTGTGTGGTAGGATTTGCTGCCATTACACTTGGAAAAGCATTCAGGTGGACTTTCTGGCTTTCCCCAGATTAAAGAGGCAGGTGAAACAGCAAATAACCCTGGGTATCATCTGACTTTTCCAAATTTTGGCTTCTTTTATGAATATATTCTGGGTCTTAATAATAGGTATTATTATTTGAACAGATAAATAAATGAACAAGTGAGTTCTGTCTCACCTGAACAATCTTGTGGTTTCAAAGATGTGAAGTATTTTGTATACCTTAGATGAAAAAATATTTGAGAACTTGCATTTGGTCCAAAGCCTTCAGATGGCCATAGGGAAAGCTCTTCAACTCCTGTGTCAAGTACACAAGGTATTGTAGTACAGGCTTTGCTTACAATAATGTCTTCTTAGAATTCTGTGGAACCTAGAAGAGAGTTCTCCCCTGGCTCCTGCAGACCTCCCTCATATTTTATCCATTCCCTTACAGAGAGAAGTGTAATCTCAAAACATTCTGAATAATAATAATAATAATAATAATAATAATAATAATAGTAATAATTTGGTTCTTAGGCTATATTGGAAGTAATCTTTGAGATTATAGTTACTAAAATTTTCTAATGAAAACATTAAAGTATTTGGCTGGTACAAAGTAGAAGTAGCACTAACAGCTAAATCTATTACATCTTTCTTTGAAGTTCCAGAAGGCCCCTGAGCTTCTTGATAGGTCTTATAATAATCATTATGAAAATAAATTACATGTGCCTTGGGAAGAAAATAAGTGCTGTAAGCTTTCTAATTACTTGATCACTATTTACATAGGGATTTAATAGTAGACCTAAGATGCATAGGAATATTTGTTCTTCTAATATCAAACATAAAAATGTTTAAAAAAATAATACAAACATAAAAAATGACAATTGACACATACTGAGTACTTGCATTTTCTAATTACTACTCATGTACTATCACTTGTCAATTCTCATATAAACCCAATAAAAAAAAACACTATTTCCATCACCACTATAGAGATAAAGATCATGCTATAAGTAAGTTAAGTAAGGTCACATAGCATAATGCAAGGTTCAGCTAAAATCCAGGCATTCTGACCTTGGAGCTTGTGCTTTGAGTTATGGTTGCAGGAGCTGGTTGTTTCTGGCTCACAGGAACAATTAAATTATCAGGAACTTGGTGAAACCATTGATACCATGTAAGTGACTTGAAGTTGGTCATGATGAGAGAATAATGGCCCCAAGGGAAAAAGGTGTCAGTGTTTGGTTTTCCAGAACTTGTCAATAAGTTACTTTACCTGGCAAAAGAGACTTTGTGGACATGATTAAGGTTAAAGACCTTGAGTATATTTTGGTTCATCTACATGGGAAATAATCTAATCTCATGAATCCTTAGAATTGAAGAACAACTGGGAGAGGGGGTACACACCTCTAATCTCAGTATTTGGGGATATAGGAGGACCATGGGTTTGAAGCCACCCTCAGCAATTTAGGAAGGCTCTCAGAAACCTAGCTAATTTTTTTTTGCATCAAAACAAAAAAAAAACCAAAAAACAAAAAAATAAATAAAAATGGCTGGGGGTAGAAAGTGCTGCAACTGCTTTCAGCAAGGCCACATTCCTTTCTTTATTTCTAATCAATGTTCTCAACCTCCTTTCAGACATCTTACTTTCACAGCACCATCTTCTTGTGCCCCAGCTTTACATATGCCTTTTCAGCCAAAGTATAAATCTACAAACTTTCTCTGTGTTACTTTCAACTCCTGAAATTTGATGTACAATTTGCTGAATGTGGACATCACTATCCACAATGAAGTTAGGATATTTTGCTATTTTTAGATTTTTTTGACTATTTGAATCAATTAATCATCTTTAAATTTGGCCTCACACAAAGTTTCAGGACAAGGGCAAAATGCAGTAAGTTCTTTGCCAGAATGAAACATATGTAATATCGACTTCAGTTCCCTATGAAGCCCTCTTTACCTGCCAAACTCTCCTGAGCACAGATTCTACCATTTGCCTTTCTAGCCACATTCTGTCCCTTCCGATTTTCTCTCCCAAAACTCACAATTCACATGACAAGATTTAACTATAGCTGTAAACCCCACTCCTCTGGTACTAATTTTTATCGTAGTCAGGATTCTCACTGCTATAGTCTAAAAGACTAGCTATGAAATTTAGAGGAAAGAAGATTTATTTGCTCATCGTTTCCTTGGAGATTTTCAGGTTCAGTCTATGTGAAGCTGGGGCTCTAGGACATGGTGGCAGTGAGAAGAGAAAAGAAGGCAATATCATGGGCTCTACTCATCACATCACAGGATGGAGGGATTCGAATAATGGTCAAGTCATTAATACAACTTAACAAATAGTTGCTAAGGAGCTATTATATACTCAGTATTTGGTTATCTGTGAACTATGGGCAAAAGCAACAATAATAACTACAAAACCCCCAAATTGCCACACTTTCATGAAGCTTATGTTCTTATGAAGCAAAACACAAAAATCACCTCCCACATACCTAAATGTGTTAATTTTAAGGAAATATTGGGTCATATAAAACATTAGGGTGCATGCTGGTAGTCTCTTAGCCTTTAATTGCTTTTTTTTCATTAAATGCTGCCTATCTTTCATTTCTTCCCCTTATGCAAACAATCTCATCTAGAAAGAAATTGTCAAAAGTCCTGGTAAGACATGGATAAAAACTATGTTATTTTGCAGGAAAATGGATGGACCTGGAGAATCTTATGTTAAGTGAGATTACCCAGTCACAGAAAGTAAAGGGTCATGCTTTTCTCTAATATGTGAAAACTAGTGAGTAATTGGGGTAAACATGGGACTTTAGATAATGAAAGAGAAACTTCAGTGGAGCCAGGAAGGTGGGAAGAGGATTAATGACAGAAACACTTTCACTAACTTGATGCACATATGTGAGAATATTAATGCCAATCTCAATATCTTCTAAAGGGAACAGGTGAGGGAGCCAGGGGAAAACATATCAGGTATAAAGTGCTGTGTGTATGTATGCCACTCTCACTATCAATGGCATTATGAGACTATAATGCTCAAATAAAAGTAAGAGAGGGAGAGAGGAAAAGGGAGATGGAGAGAGAGAAAAAAGAGAGAAAGAGAGAGAGAAAGAGAGAGAGAGAGAAAGAGAGAGAGAGAGAGAGAGAGAGAGAGAGAGAGAGAGAGAGAGAGAGAGAGAAGCTCTTACAACCTGGCAAGATGCTGCTTCAAAGCAAAAACATAAAATGTTGGGGGCTTAGCTCTGAGGTAGAATGCCTCTGGGTTCAGTCCCCATTACCACACACACAAAATTAAATTAAAAAATAAAAAGGCATACAAAAAAAGTATGGAAACGAAGGACGTTGGAGGCACTTAGAAACTAATAGAAGTAAGTTCCTGAAGCAGAAAGAAGATACCCTAGACAGCAACTGTGTTCACGAAGAAGCAGCTCCTCTGAGGTACATAGCATGTGAGCTGAGGCATTGTGAGGAAAAACACCAGTATATTATATTCTTCTTACCATCTGCTTTCCTGCTGGTGCCTCCCACTGTTCATTCCAATAAGAAGCCAGACAGAAAGGGCAATTGGGTGATTCAGGCCAATATGTGACACACAGAATAGCAGAGGAGGGATCCACCAGGAGGCAAATAGGAAACCATTAGCACAAAAATAATTCAAATTATATTTCCAATGGATACACTGTACTATTTGCATGTTTATAAAGGGAAATTTCTCAACTGAAGATGTAATCTTATGATTGTGGAATTTAAAGTAATTTTAAATGTTTTTGGCTAGTGAGGGCTTCCTCTTGCCCTCGGGCACTAAGGATGGGCTATAAGCTGCCAACTGCTTCACAGACCTTCTGTGTCACTGGACATCTTTTTTGCTTTCAATCATGTATAGACTTCCAAACAATTTCCTTTTTCAGGCTTAACTAGCACATATGTTTTAGAGGGCAAAACCTAGGTCTCAAGAAAATAATCAGATATAGGTGGTGAAAAGATGTGAGTGTTGAAAACAAACTGTATTTTATTCTGTAATTTATTAGTATTTATTTGTGTAACATTGAATCCTGTGGTTTATAGAATTGATCAATGGAACATTTGGGTCAAAGGAAACTTTAGCCCTGTGGACACTGTCCTCAAATGGGAGACTTGGAGATGTTTCCTACTGATTATTCAGAGAAAAGAAAAATGAGCTTTTGTATCATGTACACACTTAACCAGCAGATGTCATGCAAAGACCTATGCATGTGTTTCCTGCTTATTGTGATCAATAGAACAACAGTATAGGAAATTCCAGAAACAACTTTTGTAAGATACCAACACCAAGAACTATCTTCTTTTCTATGTTTTAGAGAATGAACTTTATGTTCAATAAAATTTAATTTATATTTTAATACATTTTGGGAGAAATACATCAAATATTTAGATATCACCAAGCGATATTCATCTTAAATATAAATCCCTCTAATTCTTTTGCATTGAGGACTTCTAGCACTAGATTGTTTATTAATTGTGCTATTTTGAAACACATAAAGAAGGGTAAATTTAGAGCTCTCATTGACATTGATTTCATCCCACTGATAAGTGGCTGAGGGTACTTTTAAAAAACTACATCATAAAGATTTATATTTCAGTGCCATAGACTAAATAAATATCATTATTCATCACTAAATCTGCTTATTAAATACAAAAATGTGCTTCCGCACTCATACAGAAAGGAGCAGTCATGCCCTCATCTAGTGGTGCTCATATGTTACTGGAATAATTTTTAAATTTCATACTATGTTACAATAAAAATTGTCCATATTCAATCCCACTTTGTTCATTCTATATAAATAAAAGTACCTTAGATTTATTTACTACATGTTTTTGTTTTGCTGTCAGCTATATTATTCACAACCATTTTATCACCTGTGTATTTATCAGGTGGGTTTCTTTTTACTTTCTAGATTCCTAACAATTTGTTAGGCCTCATGAGGCTAAATGTTGGGTTTTGTGTTACCCTCTTGGCCATATTCTAAGTATTTGGACAAAACATGATGCATCATTTAATACAATATATCTGGTTATGTTTTTATTCAAGCTTAGACAAAATGCAGTTTGTACCCAGGGGGAACATAATCCAATTGTGCAAGTACAAATAACCTGTTGTAAGAAGGCAGTGATTGTTAATGGCTAGTGTTAGCATGTTCAATGTTCTTTTATTTATTTTTCTTTGTTTGGCCAGAACTTCAGAGTAAGAGACCATAAGACACATTACTGTTCTTTGCTCAGTTTCCTTACTAGAAAATGAGAGACTTCTTTTAGGTCAGGGATTTCCTAACCAAGCTGAAATTCAGAATTAACTGGAGACATTAAAAACAGAGATTTTGGGGCTAGGGGAAGATAATGGTGACTGTGGGATGCAGCACATATTAGTTGCTGTAACAAACAAAAATCAACTACCAAGAAGGCAGCTTCTTGACAAGAAAAACAAAGCAGCGAAGATACATATGAGTAAAAATACAAAAAAGGGAGCAACTGCAGAATAAAATCCAACAGTCAGATCACGAGATCCACAACAACAATCCAGAGCATGTGATTGACCTGGTGTGGCAGCTGGTGTCATCTTGGGCAGAGGCCAGAACCATGACTGCTGGCTCTGGAGCCCCAAGAAATTCCAGCAAGTAAACCAAGTACTTGAAGTACAGAAAGCTGTAGCAGAGATCCAACATCTTAAGTGACCAGCACCACTGTTCAGGGATGAAGAAAAAAGATCCAAATACCCACATGCTCATGAGAAGCCAGTACTCGCAGTAGTGCACTGTACCCTCCAGAGACACAGGCCACAGGACAGTAAGGTAACTGAGTGTCTCAGTGGACAACTGCCCAGAACATCTGCAGGGATCTCGTTGGGCTAAAATCTGGCAGCCTACCCCTGAGGTGCTTGGGTTAGAACCTACATACAGAAAAAAGGCCCAAAGAGCCCAGGCACAGTACCCACATAGGATCACATGGGGTCACTTCAAGATTAAAATGGACACCCTCTGCAGGTATAGGTAGAGAGGTGTAGGCCCAGGTTCAGAAGGTACAGAGCCCAAGGCTGGAAAATGCAGAGCTGAGGGCCTGCAAACACAGAGCACAGGGCTGGAGATAAAAGAGCCTGGAGCAGAGAGTACAGAGCCTAGGGTCAGAAGGCACAGAGCCCTGGGCCTGAAGGCACAGAGCCCAGGGCTAGAAGGCACAGAGCCCAGGGCTAGAAGGCACAGAGCTGAGGGTCTGAATGCACAGAGCCCAGAACTGGAGAATGTAGAGCTCAGGGTATTTTTAATCTCTTTTAGAAATAATTTCAGATAATTTTCCAAACATGGAAAGAGACTTAGATATCCACGTACAGGAGACATACAGCACACCATTAAGACAAAATCAAAGAAGGACCTTCCATGCCATGTAATAATCAAAATGACCAACATAGAAGCTAAGAAAAGAATCTTAAAAGCAATGAAAACAAAAGAATGAGTGACATTCAGGGGCAAAACAAAACAAAACAAATCACTCCAGACTTTACAAACCAAATCATTAATGCCAGAAGAGACTGGGTATGATATAATCCAGACCCTGGAAGAAAACAAATTTCAAGCACAACTGCTATATCAAGCAACAGTGTTATTAAAAATTGATGGAAAAATAAGATTGTTTCAAGGTAAGCAGAATCTTAAAAATGCATAAATACTAAGCCAGCACTAGAGAAAATACTTAAAGAAATAAATCATAAAGAATAAAAAAGAAGCAAATTTCAGAACCACAGAAGAGAAGAGTTCAATCAGTGGGGCAACTAAGCGAAAAAAAAAATAACATTTATCAAACAGAAGATAGAACACAAAATGACAGGAAACAAAAATCATATCTTAATAATAACACTGAACATCAAAGGACTTAACATGCCAATTAAAAGACATAGACTGGCAATGTGAATTTAAATACATAATTCAAATATATGTTGCTAGACAAGAAACTCACTTTACAGCCAAAGATATTCAGGCTAAAAGTGAAAGGATGGGAAAATATATATCATGCCAATTGAGACATAAAACGAGCAAGGGTAGCAATGTGATATTCAGTAAAACAGACTTTAAGCTAAATCACATCAGAAGAGACAAAGAAGGGCACTTCCTATAACTAAAGTCAACAGTTCAGCAAGAAGATATAATGATGGTAAATGTGTGTGCCCCAAATGCGGGTGTACCCATGTTTGTAAAAAACAATAAGAACAAAAACCTTCAGGACATCAGATCTCAAATAGACCCAAATATAAATACTGGGAGACTTCGACACACCATTCATACCACTTGATCAATCTTCAAGGCAAAAGATGAATAAAGACTCTTCAGAACTAAACAAAACTATAAACCAAATGGACCTAATAGACATATGCAGAATGTTTCAATCAGTAACAATAGAATACACATTCCTCTCAGCCACCAATGGAACCTTATCCAAAATAGATCACATTCTGGGCTACAAAGCAAGCATCAGGAAATTCAAAAGATGTAATATAATTCCCTGCATCTTTTCAGATCTGAATGGAATGAAAAGGGAAATCAACAACAAGAAGATCAAAGCAAACTATATAAATACATGGAGATTGAATACTACACTGCTGAATAAGTAATGGATAAGATCAGAAATAAGGAAAGAAATTTAAAAAAATCCTAGAATTAAATGAAAATTGAGACACAACATACCAAACTATATGTGACACTTTCAAGGAGGAAAGTTTGTAGCGTTGAGTGCCCACATAAGAAGAATAGAGAGTCATCAAGTAAACATCCTAATGATATATCTCAAGGACCTAGAAAGACAGCAACAGTCTAATTCCAAAGGTAGCAGAAGGCAGGAAATAGTTAAAACCAGTGCAGAAATAAATGAAATAGAAAATTAAAAAAATACAAAAGATCAACAAAAAAAGCTGGTTCTTAGAAACAATTGAAAAGATTGACAAACCCCTGGACAACCTAATGAAAAGAATCAACTCAAATCATTAAAATCATATATGAAAAAGGAGATATCACCATAGACAGTGGAGAAATTAAAAGGATTATCAGAAACTATTTTGAAAATTTATACTCAAATAGAATGGATAACATTGAAGACATTGACTGATTTTCTTTTTGTGTGTGTGTGTGTGTGGTGGTACTGGGGTTCTTGGAAGCCCTTGTACCTCGGGCTACACTCCCAGACCTATTTTATACTTTTTTTATTTTAGGAAACAGGGTCTCTTAAGCCAGCGTGGCTGGCTTCGAACCTGCACAATCCTCCTGTCTCCGCCTCCCAAGCACGGGGATTACAAGCGTGCACCACCATGCCCGGCCATCGATTGATTTTTTTAAGCACATATAACCTACCTAATTTGAACCAAGAGTACGTGGAAAGCCTAAACCAACCAATAGCAAGCACAGAAATAGAAACAGCAATAAAAATTCTGCAATCATAGTAAAGCCCAGGCCCAATGCGTTTCCAGCAGAATTCTACAAAACTTTCAGTGAAGAACTAATCCCAATACTTCAAAACTTATTCTGGGAAATTAAAAGAGATGAAGTTCTTCCAAACTCCTTCTATAAGGCCAGTATCACATAATACCAAAACCAAATAAAGATATCTCAAGAAAAGAAAATTATAGACCAATATCTTTGATGAACAAAGATGCAAAAATTCTAAGAAAATACTAACTATATGTATTTAAAACTATATCAGGAGAATTGTACACCATGACCAAGTTGGTTTCATCCCAGAAAAGTAAGGCTGGTTCTACATATGCAAATTAACACATGTTATTCACCCCATAAATAGAACTAAGAACAAAAACTACATGATCACATCAATAGAGGCTGAAAAAGCATTTGACAAAATCAACACTCAATCTCACTTAATATAATATTCTCCAGGTCTTTCTGTCTTCTTGCAAATAACATGAATTAGTTCTTTCTTTCTTTTTCTTCTTCAAGGCATTTGAGTTTGCTGTTCCCTCTGCCAATCATTGTTAATTTTGGATAAATTGCTATAATACTAGATGTCAACCACTTAGCCAAGCATGGGAAGGAGAGATGGGTATGAAACAGGGTGAGGATCGGGTAGGGGCTAACTGGGCAAAGTGTGCATGTATATCTACAAAGTTTTTTTTTTTTTTATCCCATTATGATGTATAAATACAGTGCACCAATAAAAAAAATAAAAAACCCAAAAAACCCATATAAATGCACTGGTTTCAAAATTTCACAGAAAAGATAATAGAAAACTGTATTCCAATTTCCCTCATAAACATTGTTGTAGATATCCTAAGTAATATATTAGAAAATAAAAACAAACAAAAAAATAAAACTCTTTTTAGATTTTTATTGGCTTTTTCCGTTTTACACTTTAATATTTCTTCAGAAATGTCAAATAATTCTTCAGAAAATTCTTTCCTGACATCTTTAAAGTATATGCTCAAAAGTTACTATTATCGTGCTCTGATCACACGCTTGTAATCCCCGCACTTGGGAGGCAGAGACAGGAGGATCGCGCAGGTTTGAAGCCAGTCGCGCTAGTTTGGAGACCCTGTTTCCAAATAAAAGTATTAAAAAATAGGTCTGGAAGTGTAGCCCAGAAATAGAAGGGTTTTCAGGAATGCCAGTACCAATAAAATAAATAAATAAATAAATAAATAATAATATCACCTAGCAGAATTGAATTTATTTTGTAAATATTTGTTGAGTTGTTCATTATGTTTCTCCAGTAAAATGTAAGTTTTAGCAATATCTTAAACACCTAACAATACAGCTAGTACACACACACACACACACACACACACACACACACACGTGCTGATAGGTAATTTTTTATTAAGACAAAGTTATAAATTCAGTGTCCCCAAGTTCTTTAAACCTCTAGAGTGTTAATTAACTTAATATACATGCAAATAATCTCAGCTTCTGTAGAGGGTAATTGTAGAAAGTCTAGTTCTCTTTCCAGGAATTTCTGAGTTTACTTAGAAACCCATCTGGATTTCCTTGTCTCTTTTTCTTTCTAACAAAGTCCCTTTAACTGTTGCATGACTGCCTTGTCACTACTGAGCATACTTTATGTCAAAACAGGGACAGAAGCCTGGCATGGTGGCGCATGCTTGTAATCCCCGCGCTTGGGAGGCGAAGACAGGAGTATCACACAGGTTCGAAGCCAGCCGCGCTGGCTTAAGAGACCTGTTTCCAAATAAAAAAATTAAAATAGGTCTGGGATTTTAGCCCAGAGGTAGAAGGGTTTCCAGGAACCCCACTACCACAAAAACAAGCAAGCAAAACAAACAAACAAACAAACAAAAAAACAGGGACAGAGATTCCTAAACACAGCTACTGTCCTGCTCTCATGTTGATTTATTAATCCTCTAGAATGATAATACAGGTGGTATTGGTATCACTTATTCAGTACTTGCTATGAAGCAGGCACTGTTCTAAGACTACTTTGATGTTATGATGTAAATATGGCTTATACCCATTTTATAGACAAGATTCTGAAGCATTGAGATGTAAACTTCCCAAGTACATGTAACAAATAAGGATTTACCCAGGATTTAAATCCAAGAAGTCTAACTGTAGAATCTCTCTTGTGAAAGAGAAAGAAATTTTAGTATAGAAAAAAGAAAGGTTAAATATGGCTATCTGATGACTTTTTTTCTTTAATTTATTAGACATTCTAATCATTTTGAATTCTCTGTATTTTGGACATGGTCATTTTTTAGTTGCTGACAAATCCCCAGATTTTGGAAGTTGAAATATCATTTTTGTGGTGAATTCATCTTCTTAACATTGTGTGTGTGTGTGTGTGTGTGTGTGTGTGTGTGTGTGTGTGTGTACTGGGAATTGAATTCAGGGGCATTTGACCTCTGAGCAACAACACCAGCTCTATTTTATTTTATTTTATTTTATTATTTTTTATTTTGAAACAGGGACTCATTAAGTTGTGGAGTTGCTGAGGCTGCCTCTGGACTTGCAATCCTCCTGTTCCAACCTCCCAAGTACAGATTACAGGAATGTACCACCATGCCCAGCATCTTAACTCTGTCCACTCTTGCTACGTGCCTTCAGCCAGAAGAAACCTCTGTACTCTAACAGCATAATGATCTCTGTAAAGACAGGCTCAATCAAAGCAAACAGAGCCATTGCATGACATTAGAATCCTCAACAGCTCAGTCTGACGCATGCACATCTTCACTTCTCCCCTGCCTTATGTCTGCACAGCCAAAAGGGTCACCAAAGAGGTTCCTCTAAACACAGAAGAAGGATGTTGACATTCACCCTACAGTTTAGAAATGGCTGCAGCCTTTAAAGTGACATATTTCACCCCCACTTTATATGCAAAATGCAGCAAAGGTTACATGAAACAACTGTGGCATTTGCTATGCCTAAGAGTTAAGAAATGTGGGGGGAGGAGGAAGAGAGAGTTAGAGGCAGGCAGCATGATAGCTGACTTCAAGTGTTATAAAGTAGTTCTGAAAAATAAGAGTGTTTTGTTCCATAAAGCTATGCTACAGTGCCCCAGACTAGAAGTAAAAATTAAAAGCGATCACTACAGATCTTTAAGGAGGTATTCATGTGAGGAGTTTTATGGGAAACAGTGCAGTTGAGCAAAGAATAATTCTAAAAGACTCTCATGGCTTGCCTTGGGATATTGATTATTCTAGTTTATTGAGGAACAACAGCAAATCTATCTTCCTTAAACATTTTGAGGGCAGAGCATACCTAGATGGGTTGTAGTTTAAAAACAAAGAAGTTGAGTAACATGATTTTTCTCATTATGAATATTGTACACTTAGATATTTTACAATAACACATACAGGAGCTACTATTAATTAATGAAGTCACTATTTTATCAGAAAGGTCAGTAAGCTGTGTCAGGAGCTGAGGATTTGGCAATAACCAAGTAGATATGAAGTCTCTGCCTTCCTGGGACTAGTGTCGGTGGGCTGCTTCCTGTCAGCCAGACATTAATATACTCAGTTTTAGGACATTTATTATTATTATCCCTCAATCAAAGTGTGAAATTGTTTCTCTTTGGAAAATAAATGTTAACCAAGAAGAATGTGGCATAGAAGGACTGAGTCACTGATAAGGGAATCAGTGACCTATAGACAAGGGGCTCAAGTCTCAGACCCAGGCTTCACTACTCAGAGGTCCAGTGGCCTCCCTCATGCTTGCCTTTAAGTACTATTTGTGGGGCATCCTAGTATCCCATTCGTGTTCTGTGGATTTCTTGGTTGTCTCTCTACCACTAGCCCCAAGCTATCAGTTTGGACTCATTTCCTTTGCCCTCTGCATAGGTGTTTTCACTCTATAATAGGTTTATTGATTTCTTCCAGACATTGACACAACAATGGTGTCCTTTATTTTCTTTCTTATATTTCTGATGCTAGCATTTATCAATCAGTATCATCATGAAACTCCAACTTATGGGGTTCTCACTAAAATGTTATATTTAGGACAATTCAGTTTAATAAAGGCTATACTCTGGTACCTAAATGATGACCAAAGCAGTGTTCTAACAAAGTCATGCACATATGTAGACCAAGACATCAAGCACAGATACATTTCAGAGTTGTATCTTCATTTACAAAGGCAAGGTACACACACAACCCTCTCTGTGGTTAAACGGATTATCCTTAGGGGCTACATTTCCCTGTACCGGTTTAAATTAGAATTGGTCAAAAGCACTTGAGTAAACTTGGAAGACAGAATGAAGTAGTTCTTATTTTCTCCTAAATCTTTTACCCAGTGGTGTGTGGGTGACAGACCATCACGGAGGAGCTTGATCTGTGCTCAGAGATTCCCTGGCCTTCCAGACCTGCCAACCACAGCTGCTTGTGGCTTCTTATAGGTGTCTCTACAAACACCCATTTTGTGGATCCATATCCTCAAAAGAGAGGATATGGGACATGGCTTCTCTGATTGACTGCTTGGTGACTTGATTTTCTATCTCTCTTCTGGTACTGATTCCCACAGTGATGCAAGGTCTATTTTTAGTAACAAATCCCTCATTCAAAATTCTAAAAATGATGTGCGTGTGCGTGTGTGTGTGTGTGTGTGTGTGTGTGTGTGTGTAGTGTTCCTGAGGATTAAACTCAGAAGCATTCTACCTCTTAGATACTCCTCCAACTCTTTTTATTTTTATTTATTTTTTTCAAAACAGGATCTTACTAGGTTGCTTAGAATCTCACTAAGTTGCTGAGGTTGATCTTGAGCCTGCGATCCTCCTATCTGAGCCTACCAAGTACTGAGATTAAAGTCACAAACCAGCATGCCCAGCTCAGACTGACACTCCTTCACTTTTGAAACTTGGTTAATTCACCAACAAAAGATTAATGTTAATCATTCATGAGACAGGAACCAAGATGGTAATTATTTCCAGATAGAATTTATAGAATTGTTAATAAAACCATTTCTAATCTCTTCTTTAAAAATGTCATCCAACTGAGAAAGCTAATTACCACACATGACTTAGTAATTTGGTGCCTCAAATATTTTTTTAAGTGGTATACCTTGGCTTCTGTTAATTCCCTGAAATTGATGAGATGAGGAATGACAGACAAACTCCATTCTAGATCCCTAGACAAGTCTGCTACTTTGTAAGACAGACGATAGAATGAACGGATATATCTTTGATTCTTTTATTTACTTCAGTAACTGTTGTAGGACGTAAAAAGTTGTCAAACTAAAATTAATGAGCTACAAGTTGTTTATGTAACTGTCTAAGGATAACATGCCAAAGATTATTATGATTTTTAGTAAAGTGAAAGAGAGAATGATTTATTAGTTATGCTTTTGAGAAGATCAAAAGCATCGGAGATCATGTTTGAAATATACATTCTGTCTCACTGAAATGCATGATTTGTTTAAATAATTTATGGTCACATTATCTTTTATTTAATGTGCACATTAACTTTTATGAGCACACAGGATTATTGCAAAGTGAATTTCATATAAAATAAACCTGCATTTCAAATACTTTACCTTATGCATTTAAAATACATTACTCAGTGTTATCTGACACAATTTTTTTAGTTTTTAAGAATAAACATAATTCTAAAAGTTTTATTTATATAAAATTTGGGATGATATGAAAAATTCCTTTATAATCAATACCAAATTTCTCCCTTATTAACATCATATATTAATATGATACATTTATTGTAATGCATTAACCAATATTAATACATTATTATTAACTAAAATTCATATTTAATTAATATTTTCTTGCTTTTAACATAATGTTCTTTTTTCATAATCATGACAATTTTAGGGATTACTACACAGGGATTAAAATTTTCATTGGCTGGAATTTGTTTGATTTTTTTTCACCTAACTACAATGGGGCCATGTTTATTTTTTGTTTCTTGCTTTGTTGTTTTTTGAGAAAGGCCAGAGGTGCAATGTCTTTATCATCATAACATATCAAGGATACTTGGTCTTGGTTGACCCATCACTGTTATTGTTACCAGATTAACTGTCTGGTATAGTGTTGGTTAGGTTTGTCCACTGTGTAATTAAACTTTTCTTCTTCTTCCATTTCTCCCTCCTCCTCCTCCTCCTCCTCCTCCTCCTCCTCCTCCTCCTCCTCCTCCTTCTTCTTCTTCTTCTTCTTCTTCTTCTTCTTCTTCTTCTTCTCTCTCTCTCTCTCTCTCTCTCTCTCTCTCTCTCTCTCTCTCTCTCTCTCTCCATTCCATAACCTTTGGAAGAAGGTCACTGTATACATTTTCAAGGGCCAACATAGCAAAGTAATACATTCTGAGTAGTTTAAAAACACACAAAATTATCATCTCATGATCTCATGATTTGGGGCTTTGTTACTCAGTTTTCCATCACCGTTAAAAAATACCTGGCATAATCGATTTATGAGGAGAAAAGGTTTATTTGGGTTTTAGTCCCTGCTGGGTTGGCCCATAGCTTTTGAGCCTGTGGTGAGGCAGTAGTACTGGTGAAGCTTGTTGGAGCACGGCTGTTCATGGCAGCTGGGAAGTGAAAGACAGAGAGACAGGAAAGGCCTGGGTCCCCATATCCCCTTCAAGGGCTGGCCCTTAATGGTCCAACTTTCTTTCACTAGGCACCACCTCTGAAATCTGTTCCATTCCTTCAGCTTTCTCCATCATGCTGTACTGCAGACCAGCCCTTAACATACAGGCCTTTGGGGGCCATTCTGGTTACAAATTCGACCACAAAGGCTTGAAATCCAAGGCATAGGTATCAACAAGGTTGATCCCTTATAAGGGTGGTCAGGAAGACTCTGCTCCATGACTTTCTTCTAGCTTCTGGCAGTTCCCTGACAATCAGGAATTCTGTGGTTTGCAGATCATTGTCTCTGTTTTTGCCTTCAGGTTCACATGTTTTTTCTTTGTGTTTTTAATTGTGCTCCAATTCCTCTTTTTTTACAAAGATTTCACTACACCTTACTCCTGTGTGACTTTATCTTAATTAATTACATACGAAATGGCCCTATTTCCAAACAAGGTCACATAAATTATTTTAGTGTCTAGAATGATAGGGGGCTACAATATGACTCATAACAGTCACTGTGCCCAGTGCACACTTAAACAGTCAGGGTTATGACTTACTTTCCTGAGGAAAGAATATCAACATAGGTTATTTGGAATTCTCCTATGCAGGAGATTTAACTATTTTCTCATTTATTTATTCAATCATTTATTTATCCAGAATTGACTCATTGGTACATGCAAACTTTATATGTCAGGTTGTAATACAATACTATATTATTTATCCTACAGCTCAAGTTGTTCTATTTTCCAGTTAGCTCCTGTTCTTTTGCCCTTCTAACTATGAGCAGCTTCTTAGTTTCTAACACTAAAGATGTCCCAGGTTCATCTTGTATATTTCCTGCCCCAGTACTAGAATCAACCATTTCTTGAAGGATCCAAGGAGCTGTAGTTCCTTTTATTAGAGAATGATATTAATAACCAAGATCTTACGTTCATTACTGTTGGGTTGTTCTGGCTTCCATGCCCTCTCAGCTGACAGAACAAAGTTATATACATATGCATGTACATGTGTGAATATATTTTGTGTAATATATATTTGAAATTAGTAAGCTAAGCATAAATTTTTGTTGATGTTGCTAACTCTACTCTGGCCCCATGTGGATCTTTCTATCCTCCTCTTCTTCCTCTATAACTTTGCACTACAACAGTGTGAAACCTGGTTCCTACCACCTGCCATCCATTTACTTAATTGTTCAAATCCAATACGCATTCATAGCAGTTTTGTTTACTCAATCTACAGAATTATTAAAGTATAAATATTTATAAACTAATCATAAATATTTAAATGTTTGTTAATTCCACAGAGTAAAGGCTTACATTTTATAGGAATAGTTGCAGACTAAATTGATTATAATTTCTTTTCCAGATCATTGTTAATGAAAACAGTGCCTTTAGCAAAGTGAAATTGACTTTCTCTTTAATTCAATGTGTTAAGATGTGTATTAGACCGATTGGAATAAATGGCATAAACATCAACTTTTTGCTTTCATCATAGTAGCAAATTACAAAGTTTAGGTAATTTCTCTTTGTGCATGTATATATTTATATATGTGTCGTTTGTATTTATATATGTGTTATTTGCAAGCTGAATATATGTACACACATATACTCGATTCACTTATACAGATATAATAAAACATCACTATGAACATTTTGGATGTAATGAAATTATCGATACATGTATCTGAAATACAAGTTGATTATAAGGGTTAAAGCCAAAAGATATTTTTCAGGTATTAACTTTCTTTGATTATGAGAGAAGAAGGAATCTACTGATATAAGAAGGGTTATACTGGTAGAACTTCAATTGTCTCAAACATATAAAACTTTCAATTTTCTCTTGGTCACACATGACACTAAATTTTTTCTTCTCTTCATGTACTATCTAGAATATAGTATCATCAATAGTCTTTTTGTTTTCTTATTTGGTTATAAATTTGGTTAAAATTTCAGAGTTCCTTATGTTAATGGCAAAGAAACTGAGTAAGTTTTGGGAAAGATCCAAAGAAGTAAAGTAAAAACAAATGGAACTGACACATAAAATACAAGGTGTTAATTCCCTGCCGTGGTGTGCACAAATTTGTATATAAATTATATATTGGATCCTGTGTCTGGAATAACTCTCTGTACCATCTGAAAGCCTCTGGACCCCACTTATCTTTTGTCACAGCTGCCACAGGGGTGAACAGCTTGTAGGCTTGCGCTGACTTCACACAGGTGCAACATGGCAGCTGGGGTCAGAGCCACACACTCTCATTTAAATCCTGTAACTTTTTTTCTCTTGATTTTCTTTGGGACCTGCACCCTACATGCTCACCACTATCATCAACAAAAGGACATGATAATTTTTCCCTATAAAATTTTAATTTCTAATAGCAATTTCCCTTCCACTGTTCTTTTCTTGGCAAATTTTGTGTGCATTTTTATGTTTGTTGTGTTCTGGGAAAAGCACTGGACATCAAATGAAAATCTACCATGTATAAGCCTCTGGATCACTTAGGGAGAAATAATCAGAATTGTTGAACCATAAATAGTTGGTAAAATTATTTTGTAATATTCTTTATTCATTGTCTTAGTCTACTTGGGTTGTTTTAGAAAAGATACCCGAGAATGGGCACTTTATAAATAACAAGAAAATATTTTCTTTCATAGTCTAGAAGCTGGACAGTTCAAGATCAAGGATCCAGGCTTGATGTCTTTGGAAGGCCCTCTTCTGTTTGTAGATGGCCATCTTTTCACTGTAATCTCACATGGTGGAGAAGGCAGAGGACTGCTTTTGCAGCTACATTTATCAGAAAACTAACACAGTTCATGAGTGCAACCTGCTTATGACTTAATTACTTCCCAGAGTCTTCTACTTCCTAATACCATTGCCTGATGTCTTAGGATTTAATAATTCAATTTTGGGGGAAGCAATCATTCTGACCAGAACTTTTGCCTTTAGAATGGAACACAAATCTATAAAGAGCTGCACCTACATCAGAAGAAAAGGTTAGTGATATCTTGGTTGGTCAAGGGACACACGTCTAATTTTTAGTTTAGGCTCACTGAGATCTCTTAATACAAAAAAATCTTTAGCTTGTGTTTAAATGCAAACTCATGCCAGTGTGGCTGGGTGTCGTTCTTCAGAAAAACGTCTTCATCAAGACACTTCTTTTTTAAATTATTTTTTATTGGTGCATTTTAACTATACACAATAGTGTGGTTTGTTATGATATTCATGCATGCTCTGATCTTAGGTCAACAGTTCATCTCTTTCAAAACTAACTGACTCCTTTTAAGGTAAATATTCAAATTCTCCTGATTCTTGACTCAGCAGGGGCAGTCCTGTATAAAAACTGGAGAAGAAAGTAAGGACAAAATGAAGAACCTAAAGATTTCCTTCCATTCCATTCAAAATGAAATTCAGGTTGTGAGACAACAAACCTTTTATCCACAGCAAATTCAATTAAAATGTGCATCTCTTCTGTTTTCTAAAAAATTTAATTTGCATCTTAACTGGCTACTGCTGTGCCCAGGATTTTTAAATCAAATACTAAAAATGAACTTGTCAATCTCAGCAGCTTTATGCTGGGAGCTAAACACTTCATAAATTCTCTTTCATTTTGTAGTCTGTTAAGATACTCTTAGAACTGAACTTATAGCATTCTAAATTGCTAATAGGTAAGTTTTGTAATGAGTTTTAGATTAGTCTCTCTTTCTCTCCACTCACTCACTAATCCACCTCATTTCCTTCTTGTATTTTTATCTGTTTGCCAGAGTCCTGACCACAGAATTCGAGGCAGGCATTACGTCATTTGCATAATCCTAGAAGCCCAATAGTCTATATTCATAAACTTATATTTTGGCGTGTTTTTGAACCATTTTAGTCCTACTTAACCAACAACATAAAAAACAGAATTTATTAGCTTAGAAATGCAAAAATGATGAGTATATTTAAAAAAATTTAATATTGAAGCTCAAGATTTTAAAAATATGTATGGCAATGGTTGATTATAATATAGCAATAGCTCCTTTAAAATCAGAACTATTTTCATCTGCAATGGAGTGAATATATCTCTCTATATATTTTCTGGAAGTCATACTTAACCAACAATGTTAAGAAATCAAAATTTATTGGCTTATGAATGCATAATTATTATTATAATAAAAATTCAAAGTTGAAGTTTAAGATTCTTTTAAAAAATGCATATACCAATGCTTGATTATAATAAACTAACATTTTCTTTAAAAATCAGAATTATTTTACCTGCAATGCAGGAAAAGCACCTTTCACTATATTTTCTGGAAGTTATGGGTCTGGTTTATTGGAGCCCCATCCTTAGATCTACTGGTTTTCTCAGATTCTGTCCCTTCTTTATCTCTTCTGTACAAGTGGCTTACCAGATAACTCTCACAAAGTTCTTTGCTGATTTTCTTCAAATGTAGTAATTTCCTTGAGGAAAGTCCTCAAAAAGTGAATCAGTCTGACTTGACTCATGATCACCACTAAACTGATTGCTGTGATCAAGGTCTTCATACATTGTTTGCCTAGCCCTGGGCCTCAGAACTATCCCTCCATAGAAGGACATTCAACATTATTTTCCAGAGAAAAGAGGAGAAGAAATTCTAAGTAAACAAAAATAATGGTAGTTATCACACCTATCCTAACTGCTTTTTCAGTTTCTGCCTTACTTTATACCTGACATCAAATTTGGACAATCATGGGTCATAGGTTGTATTGTTATTGTTTTTATATTTCTTGCCCTCGTCGAATCCAGAACACCCTGGTGACAAGATGCTGATGTTATTGCTTAAAAAAACCCCACAAAGTTGTCATTACTCCTTTATCAGAGTCTAATCTTATACTTGACACTTAGTGGCTCTTATGTATATAACTGCTGCTTCTACTACTTAAATAGGTATGCTTCTATGCCATTCTCTTCATTTCTATTTTGGCAGGCTTTTTCCTTCTTTTTATCTTGTCTTTTTTCCTTTTACCTTTTGCCTTAAGTCTTTTTTCTTATATTTATTTTTAATTTTTCTTTTCATTTCATCTAATTTTCCAAACACTTTCCTGGGAAGCCAAAGTAGAAAAAATATGTCAGTTTATTAATGTATTTTAGGCAGGACAGAGACTTCTTTGTTTTGGGATAAGTATGATCTCTTGGGTCTACTTAACAGAAAAAAAAAAGCAAAAATATAGCTGATTTTGTTGTTTTGTTCATCAAGTGAACTAAATATACCTGGAAATTCTGGTTCCTCGTTTCCCTATTTAAATGAAAGCACCTTGGTTTCTTATGCTGGTCTTATCTCCCATGTCCAAAATCTTTGAGATTATAGATAATTATTGCTTAAAATGAAAGCAGTTGGAATTGGCTAGAGTAAGATGTGCCACTTAGTCTAGGCTTTTTTGTGTATTTCTCATTGTCCATGAGTCAAATTTGTCATTGTTACCTTCTTACAGGTCCAAAGCTAGTTTTATTCTAATTAAACCCAAATGAGAGTCACTAAGTGTTGGTCATTCACACTCCAGGATTTGTCCCAAACTCTCATGGCTCTAGATGGGTGTTGGGGCTGTGGTAAAGCTGGGGTTATACTGTGCCAGGTGCCAGCTCAGCAGACATAAGCCAGGTCACCAAAAATAAAGAAAAATTAGCACAGCTTCCAACACAGTCACTCTTCCATAGCAAACTAGCCCTGACTTGTTAATTCTTCCCTCATTCTATGCCATGTTTAACTGGGTTCTTTTCAGCTACTTCTTTCTAGGGTGTCTTTTTATAAATTCTTTTCCAGTTTATGTCTACTCATCCTTTTGCTTGGTGATGATGGTATTGTGTTTATGTCTTCTCCTGAGAAGAAACTTTCCCTATACTATAAGAAATAATAGTATCACCGTATTTGCTGCTGTGACATTACCTCATAGTTTACTTATCTATTTATCGCCGATTGCAATTGGATATGATAGAATTAATTTTTTATGTTTTTATTATGTTATAAATTTCATGAAAGGCAAAACTACCCTGTCATATTCACTATTGAATATGTCACATGGTAGAATTTTAAATGCTTTTAAATGCTTTTTACCCTCAAAAAGAAGAATTTAGAATGAGCCTAGTTTCTCACATGGGAAATAACGCAGTCAAATTCTGACTCTTTAGGTTAAATGGAATTTAGGCTTTTTCAAACAATCAATGAGAAAAACTTTGTTTCTCTTATACCTAGAATGTAGCTAGGCATGGATTTCATGCTCAGTAATAACTTCTTTGAGTAAGTTACGCACATCAAGTATGCCTCCTGGGATAAAATGCCCTAGCATAGAGAGCCACTGACTGAGCACGTGGTGCCCTCTGGTGAACAAAAGTTATCATTGCACACTTTTTCTTAATCCAGAAAACTGGGCTTTGAGTTTCTGAGATTAGCTCTTCATAGGCTACTGTAATTTAGATTGTCTCAGAGACAGATACTGAAGAAACCCTAGTGCAATCTAGCAGTTTAAGATGTTATGTATAGCCAGGTGTGGCGACACATGCTTGTAATCCCCGCACTTGGGAGGCAGAGACAGGAGGATTGCGCAGGTTCGAAGTCAGCCTTCCTGGCTTAAGATACCCTGTTTCCAAATAAAAATATAAAATAAGTCTGGAAGTGTAGCTCGAGGTAGAAGAGTTTCCAGGAACCCCAATACCACCAAATAAAAAAGATTATATATATATATATATATATATATATATATATATACATATATCTCGCATAAAACATATAGATAGATACATATAGACAGATCATTTATCCATAGATAACTTTATAGTTTTGTAAAACCTTAAATTATAAAGATGAATAATAAATAGATCTTATTCTCAAAAGATAAATATAATGCCAAGGAACATGTACTAATACATCTGCATACGTACATCTACGAAATGTAATGGGGAGAGAAAGAAAGTGAAGTATTTCTACACAATTAGGCAAGTTAAGAGGAAAAGCAAAGCATGATTTCGTAAAGGAGATAAAATGATGTTTCCTGTGGGCTTTAGGAACTAGGAGATGTTTGCCATGTACATCAGGGCCTGGGAGGGCGCTCTGAGTAGAGAGAGAGGGAAGAGGTTAAGCAAGAGTGGTCTGGTGATTCATTACTTTTCTTTATGATATTGGGGATTGAACCCCAAAACATTCTACCTCCAAGGTACACCCCAGCCCTATATTTAAAACTTTATTTTGAGACAGGGTCTCACTAAGTTGCAGAGGGCCTCACTAAATAGCTGAGGTTGGCTGTGACTGCGATCCTCCTGTCTCAGCCTCCTAGGTACTGGGATTACAAGTGTGCGCCACCACGCCCAGCTTTGTTCTTATACTTTATTATTGCATTACAGTCTCATATCATAAATGCATTACTATTTTCAAATGACAGGGTACAACTTCCTAGGTGGCACGACTACCTAATAATAATCAGATATTCCCAACTGCACCTTCCTGTCTCCTGCATTCTTTCTGTCACTCACATCTATCTATAAGCTATATTCGTAAAATATATTGTTGCCGTGGTTATTTTACACAATTGTTATCTGTTAGGTCAATGAAGTTTTTGATTCCCGTTTGCTTTTCTCCTTCCTTCTTTGATGCCCTTTCTCGTTAATATAGGTCTGAGTTTCTGACCTGTGTTGTTTTCCTTCTTTCAGAAGAACTTCTTTTAATATTCTTTGACAGTCACAGGTTTACTGGAAACAATGCTCCTCAATTTTGTTGTTCTGAAAAAGCCTTTTAGTTCTCCTTCACGATTGAACTTGCCCTATAATTTTTGCAAGGTAGAGAATTCTAGTTTTGTGTGTGTGTGTTTGTGTGTGTGTGTGTGTGTGTGTGTGTGTCTGTCAACACTTTAAATATTTCATTTCACTGTGTTCTTGCTTGCATGGGTTTTTGAAGAGACATCGATTGTCATTCTTTGTTTATCTAGAAATGATTTTTTTTTCAGCCTGACCTTTCAAGAATTGTTCCTTACCTTTGATTTACTGAAGCTTGATTATGATATGCCTAAGGTAAATGTTTCATTTTGTTATAATTGGTAGGTGTTTCGAGTGGTGTTCTCCGAGCATTCTGGATTTTTTAATTGATGTATGACATTGATTTGGAGAAATTCTGTCATTGTTGCTTCGGATATTTCTTTTGTTCCTTTCTTTCTTCTCCTTATAGTATTATGTTAAATGTACATCACATCTTTTGTGATCATCTTATATTTCTTGGATATTCTGTTTTGTGTTTTAATTATTTTTACTTTTTAGTTTTGGAAGTTTCTAGAATTATCCTCATGATCAGATATTTCTTCATTAGCCATGCCACCTGTTAATGAATCCATCAAAGACATTCTTTCTGTTACAATTTTCTTTATCTCTATATTATTTGTTGTTACTACTGTTGCTTCTGAGGATTAAATTCAAAGTTGTTCTACCTCTGACCTACAACCCCAGTCAGCCCTACCTTTTTAAAATTTTGAAACAGTTTCATTAAGTTGATAAGAGTCTCACAGAGCTGCTGAGGCTAGCCTCGAATATTTGACCCTCTTACCTCAGCCTTCCAGGTACTGATGTTACAGGGATGTACCACCATAGCTGGCTAAAAAAAAAAATTCTCTTAGAATTTATATCCCTCTACTTACATCACCAATGTGTTATTTTACGTTGTCTACCTTTTCCATTATTAGGTTGGTAGAGACCATGCTAGATTAATCATAATTGCCCTAAATTCCCTGTATGCTAATTCCAACATCCCTGTCGTATCTGAACGTTTTTCTAATGCCTTCTTTGTTTACACACTGTGGTTTTTCCTTTTCATATGCCTTGTAATTTTTGTTGAAATCAGACATAATGCAGCGGGTCAAAAAAACTCTGGCAAACAAGCCTTTAGTGATACCTGTTAAGGTGTAGAGAGAGTAGAATATTTTATATTACTTGTGATTGGGTGCCACTATTTTAGTGAGCCTGTCCCCTTAGCACTTAGAAAATCCCAACAGATTGGCTCTGATACCTTAGTTTCTCCTGAGGGCAGGCCTTTAAAAGAACAAAATACTCTTATATATTTAAAAGTGGTCACTACAAGGGATTTGTGTGTGTGTGTGTGTGTGTGTGTGTGTGTGTGTGTGTGTGTGTATGTCTGACTTTCACTAAAAAGCACAAAAGTGTGGTGATCTCTATGATTGTGCCTTCCTGGCAGTTTTACCCTTTAGTTTTCTGGGCTGCCAGCAATTCATCTATTTACAACTCAGATTTTCCTAACAGGGTACTGGTTCTACAGAGTTTCTGCATTGGTTTCTGTCCAGTGCCCTGTGATTATCTGGATTTGTTTGCCTCTCTAACTCTGGGGGTATGGTTTTTCCTGTGTCCTCTCCTTTTTACAGATCTAGGTAGAATTGTTGATCTTGTAGTTTGGTCATGTGTTGTTAGGATGTAGTGGTAACTTCTAAGCTCCTTTACATGCTAGACTGGAAACCAAAAGTCGCAACTCATTATTGTTTAGTGAAACATAGGGAAAATTAGCTTTTCGGATATTGAGAATTCCCTTATTTTTTAAGAAACAAAACAAAGCCAGACATGGTGGTGCATCCTTGTAATCCCAGTATTTGAGAGGCTGAGACAGGAGGATCTCGGTTTGCAGACAGCCTCAGCTATTACTTAGTGAGGCCCTTTACAACTCGGTGAGACCCTGTGTCAAAATAAAGAACAAAAATATGACTGGGGTTGTAGCTTGGAGGTAGAATGCTCCTAGGTTCCATCCCTATTACTGCCAAGAAAGAAAGAAAGAAAGAGAGAAAGAAAGAAAGAAAGGAAGGAAGGAAGGAAGGAAGGAAGGAAGGAAGAAAGAAAGAAAGAAAGAAAGAAAGAAAGAAAGAAAGAAAAGAACCTACTATAACTAGGCATTTCTGATACCGCTATGCTAATTATCAAAACCTCTGGTGCCAATAAGCTAAAAATAGCTGGAGCTTAAGAGGCATATCTTGTCTAGAGTCGGCTTTTCCAATTTGAGCTTCCAAATGAAAATTGACTACCTAACATAATAGCTCTGAAATAGGATACAACAGCCTGCACAACCTACTGTGAGTC
Source organism: Muscardinus avellanarius (assembly GCF_963383645.1). Lineage (NCBI taxonomy): Eukaryota > Metazoa > Chordata > Mammalia > Rodentia > Gliridae > Muscardinus > Muscardinus avellanarius. The sequence goes on along the minus strand of NC_137791.1, from coordinate 109,228,946 downwards.
ACAAATGGCAAGGATTAAGGCCGCAGACACAGAGTGACTGGCACGCTGTGTCAACCACATCAGACATGGGCCTGGGCAGTGTCTAAGTAGCAAAGACACTTTCTTATCTATTGTTGGATAAAAAGTTTAGAATCTTTTTTAAATAATAAAAATGAATTTGTTCTAGAATTATAACTCTATGTGTATTTTAACTAGGAAATATTTTAAATACATTATAGAAAATTAAATGATAAACATCTCCTAGATTTATTAAATGATAGCATTTTATCAAATATTTTCATATGTATTCAGTTCTCTCTCTCTGTCTCTTTCTCCCTCTCAAAGAAAATTAAAAAAAATTTATGTAGAATGAGGTCACTCTTCTATCTTCTCCCTCTCAGAGAAATTAATCACTTTATGACTAGTGTGTGTGTCTCTTGGAAGTTTTTTAAAATTTTTTATTACTTATAACCACAAAAGCCACAAATTCATAATGCATTTAAGTAGAGCATTATATGCTCTAAAATTTGCATACATATCATTATGTGCTTATTTACATGCTTTTTATCCTCTGATTATTATGCTTCTGAGTCTTTGGCGTGTTGCTATAGTTAGCTCTAATTACTTCATATTATACAATAGTTAATTGATTGTATTTCTGTGATTTTATTAACTCACAGACCACAAATGCAAATCCCCAACTGCAGGCACTGAACATAGGCTTATGAAGGACTTGGGACACTGGTCACATCTAGTCATGTGGCTGCTCTAAGTGGGACGGCTTATCTGTTGCCATAATGTGGGAAAGCGGCCCCCTCAGATTGTATCTTCAATTATGTTCAAAGGAGAACACAAGACATATTTTATGTGCTACTCTGCAAAATTCACAACTTTTTTTTTCCTTTGGTAAAAGTTAAGAAAAGAGCTGGGTGTGGTGGTTTATCCTTGTAATCCCAGCATTTGGGAGGCTGAGACAGGAGGATCACTGTTCACAGAGAGCCTCAGCTACTTAGTGAGGCGTTTTGCAACTCAGTGAGACCCTGTTTCAAAATTAAGAATAAAAAACATAGGGCTAGGGGTGTTGCTCAGAGGTAGAATGCCCCTGGGTTCCATCCCCAGGAACGCAAAAAAAAAAAAAAAAAAAAAAAGGAAAATTCTCTGTAGTTCCAACAAAATGCTTAAGTGTTCTGAATACATTCACTTGGGAGCTCTTCCTACATGCCCTTTGGCCAAATCTATGCAAGTCATTTTACACGCTGGATTATCCATTGCAACCATCTCTTCCTGTAGGTGTAAAAAGTTTCTAGTTAAAAATACAACATAATGGGACTATGCAAGTGTTGTCAGTATGGATTTGTTTATTCTTATACTTGGATTAAGCATACTAAATTCAGGGAAAATATTCAGCAAGCAGAAATACTTTTAGCTGCATTCTCCATACTTGGGGTACACGTGGAAATGAGGTCCTAAAGACACAAATTACTGGCATTCATCTACAGAATTTAATCAAGTAACTCTGGGTCCTACCTGCCTCCTAGATTTTCAGATTCTGTTTTATTTAAAGCAGCATTTGCCCCATTAAAAATGACCTTGCCTCATCAGTAATGTCTTCTTTTATGTAGTTCACCAGTAATGACAAATATAATGATAGCTATCTACAGTTAGTAGGGTTTTTTTATATAATCAGTGGAGTTTCTTTTTTTTTTTAACACCTGGTTTGTTAGTATAGTTCAGACACCTTCAAAAGTCTGTGTTTGAATGAAAATGAAACAATCCTGTATGATGTTTTAAAACCTTAAACACCATCTTTAACATATTTGATAGGTATTTGAATTTCCAAAAATTTATATCATATAATTTTCTGAGGGTAATTTATGGGGAGAAGAAGGAAGGCAAAAGAGAAAAATACAGGAAAGGAGAGAGAAGAGAGAAGAGAGAAGAGAGAAGAGAGAGAGAGAGAGAGAGAGAGAGAGAGAGAGAGAGAGAGAGAGAGAGAGAGAGAGAAGAGAGAGAGAGAGATCAAGTCACTTTGGTTTCACATATCAGAGAATGTAAGTGTACACTCTCAATTTACAATTTGGATCAATTTCATTGGAAGTTCCTTTCAAAATGATGTTTTTGAGTCCCTTTCAATTTGATGATTTTTACTTGCATATTTTACAGTGGAACTGTCTGTAAACAATAAAATTGTAAGATATATTGTTTAGTAAGAGCACTTCCATAAGTCAGAAGACAGAGATCTATTCTTAATTCTTTTATTTTGTTATTTGTACCAATAAGTTTAATTTACCTCTCTTTGACGGTCATTATGTTTCTGCAAAATGAATTTTCTTCAGGTTCTAAAAGTTTTTGACTCTGTATGAAACACATAATCTTATCTTCCTGAACGGAAGCACTCCCAATGATTTATCTTCTGAGATGTAAGATAATTTTAATAGAAAGGTCTATTGTTATTCAGAATCAGAAATATAGCTAAATGCTCTAGAAATTTAGGCAAGTGAATCAATTTCTAAAAGGTTAAAATTATTTTTTTTAAAGAACACAGGCAGCCAGGTGTAGTGGCCCATGGTTGTAATCCCAGCATTCGGGAGGCTGAGACTGGAGGATCGCAGTTCTTGGCCAGCCTTAGCTACTTAGTGAGGCCCTCCGCAACTTAGTGAGACCCTGTTTCAAAATAAGAAAAAAAAATAGGGCATGTGGTGCAGCTTGGAGATCAAATGCCCCTGGGTTCCATTCTCAGACCCGCAAAAGTAAATAAATAAGTAAATAAATAATAAATAAATAAATAAATAAATGCTAAAAAGTAGGGCGGAGGGTGTAGCTAGGAGGTCGAATGCCCTTGGGTTCCATCTCCAGACCTGCAAACAAACAAACAAACAAACAAACAAACAAACAACTGGTAAGAGTATTAATTCATGGGGTTATTGTGGGGATTAAATGCTTTAATTAAAAAAACTTAGGAAAATGATTTGTAACTGAAAAGAATTAAGTACACATCTGGTTCACATCTTCCAAACTGGGAGACAATCATAATACCTCCCTGCAGACTCTAGCTCAGGTCTCATCTGTCCACTTCTTAGACAGGAAACTCCACCCAAGGCTTTTAAATTGAGAAGACAAATATTCCAATGAATAAAAACAAATTTTTTCCACAATTGATTTGAGGCCAAGGATATGAAAGTCCTTCTTTTTAAACAAATAATTTTAAGGAACAAACTGTAAACAGAAAAATATTTCCATTTAGTTTTTGAAGATGATAAAGAAAAAAGTAAAGAATAGTGTAAAATGTTGGTCTAAAAAGAAAATTGTTGCCTGCTTAATAATTACTGAATAATGAATTAGTGGGTCCTCTGTGTTACTTTCTCCTGTTTTTAAATCATTTTTTCTTTTAAAAGTGTTTTTATTTTCATTATATTTTTGACAGATTTCCTTACAGTGTGGTTAAATTACAAGACTGGAATTTTTTTCTTCCTTAAAAAGTACTTCAGTGATTTCGTTCGAAGCACCCCCTCATGGTACCCCTGGGTAACATGAGGCTATAACTATCTTCCGTATTTCTATCTTTTTAATAAACTCCTTTAAATCTTCCAAAAGAAAAGTTGAGATGAACATGTTTTCAGAAAACAGATGACTTTTCCTAGGATCTTTATTGAAGACACCCCTTTTTGTTGTCAAGGACAATAAAAATTGCAAATTGACTGGCTAGTCATTTATTTTCTAATGAAAAGAGACAGCCCAGATATTTCTTGGTAAATGAATCCATCTGAATGGGATAGTGTTTTGAAATATTTTTGTTGAACTATTTAAGACATGGCAGAAATCAAACAAGATTAAAGTACAGGATGGATTGATATAAAATGTGTTAAAAAGATTTCACATTTTTTTTTCTTTAACACAATTTGATCTGTCATGGAAATAGCCTGTTTCAGCCAAGAACCTGAATGTCAAATTGTGTAAAATCAGGTTAGCCCTGTGTTCTTATGGGACATTAGGGCAAAGAGTCTCCTATTTTTTATTATTTAAAATAAATGTGTTTTTTATTAAAAATTGTCATTGTGTACTTTTTATTCATCCATTTTTTGGTTTCAGACAATTATAAAGAATGAGCAATGGCACTGATGTGATAAGAAATGATGGAGCTCCTGGGACTTAAAAATAACATTTTCTCAAGGTGTAGCCTATTATTTTAGTGAAAGAAAATTATCTCTGGAAGCTGTGTCAATTCCAAACTTTCATTGAAGAACTGTTTTTGGTGATTTTCCACCAGTATTTGATACTTTGAACATAGAGAGAATGGACTAAGTGTGAATGGTCAGAAAGAAAATGAAAATGGAACAAAACTCTATTATTGTCTAATATATTATTGTATTACTGCAAAAATATCCATTTTCACTTAAGTTAAAAAGCTTTAAATCATTCATATGTATATGTAATAACACATATGTTATTTTTAATTGCAAGAGTAGTGCATGCTCCACATTAAGCAAAAAGATACATGTGATGGTCTTCTGATATGTCAGTTTTACTAAGCTTTAGGTATGCAGCTATTCATCCATTGCTAATGAGGTGTTGTATTGGAGATATTTCATAGATGTAATTATAGACATAACTAATTTAAGTAAGGAGAAGTAATCTATATAATATGAATGGGTCCAATCCAATCTCCTAAAGGCCTCAAAGAGTAGAACTGAGTCCTGATTGAAGAAGAAATACCACCAATGTGCAATAAATTTAGCATGAGCCTGATTTCCAGCCAACCTTTCCTGGGTAGCCTGACTGTCAGAGTTTGGACTTGCCCAGCTAGCCTTGACTGCTGTCCATGCCAATTCCTTGCAATAGATCTCTTTTTAAAATTGTTTATTGGTACAAATTAATTATACAGAACAATGTTTCATCATGGCACACACATACATGCATATAACAAAATACAATCAGTTTTATTCCTAATACCTTCCTTTACTCTCCACTTCTCCCTTCCCTTGACCCCTTTTTTCTATCCTAATGGTCTACCTTCTGTTTTCTTTTTAAAATTTTTTACTGGTGCATTTAGTCATACATCTTAATGAAGCACAAGATGGTAGAGGCATACATGCACAAATCACTCCTTTACTATAGAACTTGTGCTGCTTCTGCTTCTTTGAACTCTGACAGAAATTTTGGTGAAATTAGAGAAACACAATATGACGGGTGAGTTTTTAGACTCGATTCTGGGTTTTCTGAAATTGTTTAGACCAGATATGATTAGATTTAAAGGTACATATGACTATTTCCAGTAATAGATTGCTGATAGCCTATGTTGTGATGTGGCAATAGAACATGCAAAGTATTGTAATTGAATGTGCCCAAATACCAATGGAAGGTAAGATCTGGATGGCCATGTATCTGCTACCTGAGAACATTTTATTCATGTTAACTATGGTTACTCTTAACTATGGTAGAAAAAGTGGTCAAATAAATGATGAATTCAGGGCTTCAAATTTTCAACTCCGGTTCTGCATAAACCATGTAGACTTTTCAATATCCTCCCTGAAGAAAAGCATGGTTAGTGTAGTTGTAGGGCCAAGACTTTTGTAAATAAGCTACTCATCCTATAAGAAAATTAAGATTAATTACAATGCAAATCAAATGTTCTACTTCTCAGGGAATTCTCAGGAGTCTTCTGTTTAAAATCAGTGCATTGACATAGAAGGAATTAGATTTTAAAATTTGGAATAGGAAATTTATTTATTATTTATTTTTGGAGTAGAACATTTAGGTATATCCTGATAAAACTGGAAATATGGAACTCATAAATAATGTCTTATTTGCCAATATAACAATATTTTAATCTTTGGCAGAGGCCATAGGCTTCCTCTTCCTTTAAACTATAATGGCCTCCCCTCAAGTAGTTTTCTCATATCACTGATTCACCTTAGGACATAATGGAAGAATCCAAAGTTGTACTAGTATAAATTTAGTGTTATGAGCCTAATTATCCGAGATACTGGATTCAAAGTTTTAACTTATAGGCTTAGAAGAAGCTCTAACAACTGTGTTAGTTGGATAAATATACTAAAGAATACAAAAGAAATTCTAGAACTGCTTTGTTTTACTTTAAAGGAAGGTATCCAAAGGCTTGGGATATTGGAATATTAGCGTGCATTTATCACCCACACTGGGAGGGCCCCAAGGATGTACCTTCTGCCATGATTGTATAAAATAAATTTGTGAGGGGGCCCCAAGACACTTGGAAAACTCCATGTTTCCTCTTTTTTAGAAGTAAAAATCTTCAGTGTAAACTGCTGCCACTGAAATGTGATCCCAAGTGTCATCTGTGTAATGAAATTCCAGGGTGACAGGGAGACAGTGGTAGCACTCAATTACCAGAGAAAAACTGAAAGCTGTTGACACAATGAACAATGGACCCAGAGCAGTAATAGAAATAGTATGACTGATTCCAAGGGAAAAAACAATAGTTTGGGATAAAAAATACTAATTGTTTTGCTAGTGTAGAGTCTTATGAGCTCTTTGTATATTCTGTATATTAGCCCTCTATCAGAGTGGTGGCTGGTAAAGATCTTCTCACATTCTGTAGGCTTTCTCTTTAGGTTCTTTTGGTTTCCTTTGATGGTTTCCTTTGAGGAGCAGAAACATTTTAGTTTGATGCCACCCAACTTGTTAATTCTTGCTTTAATTTCCTGCACCAGGTATTAGGATATTCCTCTTTATACACATATATGATTACTGAAATTCATTTAAAGCAATGATGGTCTCCACAGAGACATTAACTCACATCAATTGGCTTCTATTTTTATGGCACAACTTATCTTGCTTAAATAATGACCGTATTTAAATTACTAACGTTATTTTTATTTTCATTGGGATATCTTTACTTCTAATATCTTAAGTTGTTATAAGCCCTTCTAAATCTTTTGTTCCTGTGAACATATTTATTTTACGTACTTTCATTGGTGCATTATAGACTCACTTCATAATGTAGTTCAGAGTGAGAGCACATACAAGCACATAGCACTTGTTGTGGTTCTCCTCAGCTCCCTCCCCACTCCCTCTCCTTCCTTGTACATGACATTCAGATTGACATTGGGATTCTCACATATGTACATAACACCAATAGAAGATCTTCATTTGTTAATTTCTCTCCCCCTATAACCCTTTTTCAGAATAGCTCCTTAGCTCCATTGGTGTTTTTCTTCCATTATTTCCTCCATTGAAATCTTGCGTGTATCTCAATTACCCCCTGGCTTCAGCATATGAGAAAATAATCTGTGACTTTTCATTTTCTGTGACTTGTGAATCTCACTTAACACAATATTCTCCAGGTTCATTCATTTTTTGCAAATGACATAGTTTTATTTTTCCTTATTGCTAGAATTTTTAGAATTGCACAGATCTATATAACTACATGCATATCCATATTTATAGTAGCACAATTCACAAAAGCTAAACTATGAACCAGACCAGGTATGCATCAACAGATGAATGGCTAAAGAAGATGTGGTCTATACACGTTATAGGATTCTACTCAGACTAAAGAAAAGGACAGAATTATGTTATTTGCAGGAAAATGGATGGGACCAGTGAATATTATGCTAAATGAGATCATCCAGTCTCAGAAAGTCAAGTGTTGTATGCTTTTTCTCCTATGTAGAAGTTATAAAGCAAATAGGAAACAAAGGGGACTTCACATAAATGAGGAGAAAGACAAACAGAATATTGGAAGGAGAGGGATTGGGGGAGGGGTGCTGGGAGGGGCAAAAGGAGGACTGAGAGAGAAATCAGTTCAAGTAATATTATGGCACTATATGAAGGTATTTCTACCTTTTCACTAACATATATGAAGAGCGATGTGGAAGAAAATACACCAAGACTATGTGCACTTATGTTTTTAGCACATCAGACCTCACTATGATAAATAGTTGCAATGCACTAATAAACTTATTAGAAGAAAACTTCTGCCACATGACCACTGTAATTCTAAATTATCTTTGGAGAAGGACTGACACTCAATTAGTCAGAAACAGGAATTGGGGATGCAATATAAACAGGATAGAAAGTATCCGTCTTTTTATAGGTGGTTGAATTTTAGTTTTGTATAAATACATTCAGATTTATACATGAACAGAAAGTACCATGAACAAAGTTTTATATCTTGAAGTGAGCAGAGCTAGGAAACATTCCTCGGGGCAGAGAATTCAGAAGATGAAAACCTGAAGTTTTACTAACTTTCCTTTTTGTCAAACTCTAAAATTAACTTCTGTTTAGACATCTAAATACATTTGGAAATTCTGCTTGGTTACGAAGTATTTCAGTACCAGTACTTGTGAGAAGAAAACTGGATCCAGGAAATTGATTCATCCTTGTTTCCTTGTAGTCATCTAGACCCTGCCTTTTACATTCTTTCTATATGAAGAGAAACACACCAAGAACTGTGTGAATGGCATGTATGTAGCACTTTGGATTTTGCTAAAAGAGTATATGAAAGCATTCCTTTCCTTGGTAGATCTCTAATGCAATGGAACCCACTTTTAAAAATATCTTGTTTCCTTTTATCATTCCCAGCAGGAGGATTTGTCCTAATTATGTACTGTGTCATTAGCTAAAGCCAAACTCTCATTACATTTATTTTTAAGTATAATTTGGTGATTGGATAATACTGAATCTTCTATATATAGCAATTGTACAAAGTTTTCATTAAAGTAAATTTAGTGAATAAAATGGGAGCCAATTGAGACAAAAATACTAAGTCAAAATTATGTATAAAAGTTATAAAATATGGCAAAGATATTAGATAATGTGATAATGGATGAAATATAGAAAGTACAAAAATGAAATAATACATATTCAACAACTATATTATACCTTTTGAGTCTTTGGTCCTCACAGGGAATCGGTCCACTTCCCTTTAACATCAGTTCATCCTTGTTGGTTCAATATCTGATCATAGAATCAAGTTCTTGAGTTTCTTTCCTCTCTCCTCAATTCTCATTCCTTACTACAATTATTCACAATTTTGATATGATGAGACATACAAAAGTTCTTGCAATGTATGCACTCAGAAATCAGTATTAAAAATCTAGGCCTTCTTTTCTTTATGAATAAAATGTGATTACATTTAATTAATGCTGAGAGAATAGTTAAAAATTGTCTGTCCTTCTATTTATTACAATGATAATAGACTATGAAGAGGTATATAAAAGTGCTAATTTACTCAAAAAACCTGGCCTTAATTTTTATTATTAGAAATAATTTTAGTGTACCAACAAATAATTCATTATTTAAATCATTGTTGCCTATTTAAAAGGTTAAAAAACAAAATTTTTACATCCTTAAAAAATCAAATTGTTACATAAAGAAAACATTAGACAATATATTAAGCTCAGCAGATTTTTAAAACTAGAAATGGAATCTGAATGTCTAGTTTAAACATGTGTTTTTATTTTAAATACTTCTAATAATGCTAGTTAAAATGAGTAAAACAGTTTGCAATCCAACCACCAGTGTAGAAGAGTTTCTATTTCCTGAAAATCCTTGCCAACACTTATTGTTTTTTGACTTCCTGATGATTGTCATTCTGGTTGGGGTTAGATGGAATCTCTATATTGGTTCGTTTTGCATCTCCCTAATTGCTAATAATGTTGAACAACTTTTTCAGGTCTCTATTGGTTATTTTATTTTATGTTTTGTGAAATGTCTATTTTATTCAATTGCCCATTTCTTGATTGGGTTATTTTTAGTGTAAAGTCTTCTAAGTTCTTTGTATATTCTATATATTAGTTCTCTCTTAGAGAGGTAGCTGGAAAAGATCTTCCATTTTGCAGGAGAACTTTAGACTTTTTAATTTTTTTGCAGTAATGGGAATGGAACCCAGGGACATTTAACTGTTGAGTTATACCTCCAGCCCTATTTTTTATTCTTTATTTTGAAATAGGGTCTTACTGAATTGCAAAGGGGCTCACTAAGTTGCTGAGTCTTTCCATGAACCATGATCCTCCTGTTTCAGCCTCTCAAATGCTGAAAGCAAGTGCCACCATGCCTGGATCTCTTTAGACTCTTGATAGTTTCCTTTGATGTACAGAAACCCACCAAATGATCTAGCTATACCATTCCTGGACATTTTTCCTAAATAACTAAAATCAGAGAACTACAGTAACATCTGCATACCCATGTTCATAGCAGCACAATTCCCAATAGCCAAATATAGAACCTACCTAGGTGTCCGTCAACAGATGAATGGATTAAAAAGAATGGGAAATACACACAATGGAATACTACTCAGCAAAAAAGAACAAAAGTATGTCATTTGCAAGAAAATGGAAGGAACTGGAGAAAATTATGTTAAGTGAGATTAGCTAACACAGAAAATGAAGGGCAATACGTTTTATCTAAAATGTGCAAGCTAGGGAGTAATTGAGAAACAGTACAAGAAGGACTTCAGACAATGGTATCTTCTGGTAAGAAGATATGTCTAGCTTTTTACTCCACCAAACTTCAAGCTAGAAACTCTATTTCTGCAGTAGGGCACCTTTGTCAGTGACCAACGCAGGGATCACCTAGGCCCACAAATAGGCAGTGAAGTGGAATAGGTCTGGATTCAAGTGAAATTTCAGAGTTGCAGTCAATGGAACTGACCCCAAAGACACAAGAAAGTAAAAGGTGAATCAATACCTGGGATTGCAAGAAACTGAAGAGCTTCTGTTCAGCAAAGGAAACTATCAGGAACCTCAACCAAGAGCCAACAGAATGGGAGAAGATTTTTGCCAACTACTCCTCCGATAGAGGACTAATATCTAGAATATACAGAGAACTCAAGAAACTCAGCACTAAGAAAACAAATAGCCCAATCAAAAAATGGGCAAGTGAACTAAATAGACACTTCACGAAGGAAGAAATTCAAATGGCCAATAAATGAATGAAAAAATGCTCTTCATCATTAGCAATCAGAGAGATGCAAATCAAAACTACCCTGAGATTTCAACTAACTCCAACTAGAATGGCACTCATTCAAAACACAAACAACAACAAATGCTGGTGAGACACTGCATTGTTGAATGTTTAGTGTGAAGAAAATTGAAATGTACTTTAAGCTTTCTGACTCATGTGACTGAAAAATCATGTTTTTCTAGTTCAAAAAAGTTTTATCTTCTGCTTTGTGCCAGAAACTATGGTAAGTATTAGGGACACTGTGATACACAAATTCATGCTTGTGCACATATTTAGCTTACATCTATCAATAGAGCTATCAAATTAAACCAAGTCACAATTATTTTGTCAGCATGTTTAATTCAGCAGATCTCATCAGAAATCTTCATACATTTCAAAGTACCAGTTACAATAGTAAGCAAATGGAATTAAATTTTAAGAGATAGTAATAATAGCTTATTTCCAGATGAGGGCGCTTTTGAACTCAGAAATAATTCTCTGCACTTTCCAAAACCTCAGGGTTACTTGGGAAGGAATGATTGTGGATGCCTGTGTTAATTCTCTGCATTTTAAAATATTCACTTTTTTCAGAAAGAAAACTATATAAGCACTTTCCCTTAAATTATTTGTGAATATATAGCCATATCCTTTCTCTCTCTCTCTCTCTCTCTCTCTCTCTTTCTCTCTCTCCCCTCTATTTTTCTAGAAGTATTGAAAAAGAAGAAGCATTGCTTGTTCTCTTTGTTTCTTCCCTTTCCATTTATCCTACAATTATTTAGAAAATCCAGAATGGCAATTAAGAGCTGATTTGCATTTCCCTATGGTCTAAAGTGATTTGGTCACGGGACACTTTTTGAATTATCTAATACTTAGATAAAAAGAATACTATCCTCAGACTGGCAAATAGTGTACTGTCTCTTAAAACACACACACACACACACACACACACACACACACATACATATATATGTGCATCAGATATATATATATATGCACACATATATATGTATGTGTATATATATGTATATATATATGAATAACAATGGATTGATTGATATATATAGTCATCTATCTTACTGATACAAAAGTCATCATTTAATCAGCTTTAGAGGACTGTGTCTTAATTATTCTTTTGTAGTCTCTGACTTGGTAAATAGCACTACAAAATTCTTTTGTTTACTGGCTAATTAATGTATAATTAGTTGCACAAAAAGTTACTGATTTCTATGATTTAGCAACCTGTTCTGCATTGTAGGTAATTTCATAATGTAAAATGGCTATCTTTTATTTTTCCTAAGATTTTGTTTCACCCTCATCCCTCTTTTACTGACATCTGGAGGTAGGAGAACAGAAGATGTGAGATCATTATTCTCTTAACTGAGGATCTTGTGTGCCTTCTTGAGAGTTTTGAATGAATTACAGAAGTTACAAAAAGTGGTTTTCATCATGTTTTTCTTCTATAAAATCAATAAAATTTACTAAACTTTGGATTTTATTACTTTATATGATGTATTATAAATGAATGAAATATTCTAATGTACTCAGATCCTTTTTTCTCATTTGATCAGTCTTCTATACATTTTATTTAACCATGTTAATACTGTCCAAAGAATGCTTGGCACTTTTTTGGAATTTATTCAAAGGCACAGCAATTTTTTTTTGGAATTTTTTCAAGAGAATATGTGTGAAAATAATTTTAACTTTGAAAGTCATCAATTTTAGAATCAAATATGGCAACTGGGGTTTATGATTTTTATTTCTTATGCATGGTATCATTTTTTTATTCTTATGCTATTTTATTTTTATTTGTTCTTACTATTTTTTGCCATGTGTCTTTATTTTTTTTACTGGGAAGAAATCTTTTGTCAAAATTTTTTTGAAGATTTAAAGAAGTTTATTAGAAAGATAGAAATACAGAAAGTAGAAATATAGCTCCATACCAGACTGGCATGAAGGGGTGACTCGAAATGAATACACCCTTTTGTCAAAATTTTTATTGGTGCATTGTAGTCATACATTTTAATGGGATAAAAATAGTGGAAACATACATGCACACATCATTCACTTAGCCCTTATCCAATCCCCACCCCATTCCCTCCCCACCCCTCCTTCCCATGCTTGGTTTAGTGATGGACTTTGATATGTTTGTTGAAGTACATCCTGTGCTTCAGGGAGTTTCCCTTTCTCTCCCTCCTATCCCCTCAGTTAGGTTGTCTTACTTGCTCCTCTGTAGATAATCCTTCTCTATGTGTCTTTATATGATTCAATACATCAAAGTAATTTGTAATTTTTAATCTAATTCTCTACTCCAAACACTTTGAAGTAAAAGACTAAAATTCTGATTCATTAGCCAGTCCTGGGAGCTCCAAAACTTGTGTCATACCTTCTAATGCATCAGAGGTACTTTAGATTTTGTGGGATTTAGAAGTTACTCCCAGAGACTCTTTGCTGGCTTGCATTAATCTGAGTGGATGCACTGTGTACAAGAGTCAGCATGGGATTCCTCATCCTTTGCCACTCTGAAAATTTCCTTTGCCTCTGATGAAAGCACTCATTTCAATATTTCACCATCTACTTGCTCTGCTTGGTTTTGGGAAGGTTTCTCCAGGACCTACCCTAGAAAGAGGACCTAAGATGAAAATATTTCTAGACTTGCATGACAGAAAAAATGTCTTTATTTAAAACTCGGGTGTTTAAAATCTCTCTCTAGCTTCTGCTTGTCTTCCTGCGATCTCTTTCTCTATCAGCTTATAAAATCTTCTCTTGACACCCTTTTTTCTTATATTTTACAAGTGCCTTTGGTTAGATTGTTTTTTCTTGAAATTTTATAGACCCTTTATAGGCTCTTTAAAATTGAAAATTTTTGGAAATGATCTTGAAACTTTTTGATGACTTAATGTTATTTTTTACCTGTGCTTTCCCCTGATATCTCTCTGAAGCATTTTTTAATTATTCTTTTATTATCATCTCTTGCCTTCTCTTTTTCATCTTTGGTTCTACTTTTTGGCAATTCTTGTCTACTATATTCATTGTTCTATTGAGTTTTTCATTTTACTGCAGTATTTTCAATTCAAAGAAATATTCTCTACCATTTCTATTCCATTCATTTTTTTAATGGACACAATGCCTTATCTTAATACTGTCAGGATATTAATTTCTCTTCCAATTATGTTTGTTGTCAATTTTTTCTCCCAGGTTTGTAGCTGCTCATTTTTCTTTCTAATTGCCTTTTCTCTTCATTTCATTCTAATCTGTCATATCACTTTTATTCCTTCAATATTTCATAGCAACATTATAGTGTGAGGATTTTGTAACAAAGTCAAATATTATTTGGATTTATGGTGGTTAGTGCAATGTAGTATGTTACTGTATGTGCTAAATATATGTGCTCTTAAAGATGAGTCAGGTACAGAGATAGCCTTTAACACCCTTCTGAGCTCCAAGTTCTCTAGCTAGACTTTCCATAATCTAGTACAAGTTTCTCCACACATCACCTAAGCCGTTTTACTAATATACACAGTTCTTCTACCCAAGTATATTAATCAGAGTAGTCAGTTACCAAACATCAGGTATTCTCATACCTCATTTTTGTTCACCATAATCCCTTTAAAAATAAACTTTAAAGTCATTTGAGGCATGTATGGCACTAAATGAGACTTGGAACCAGACTCTCCGGGTTAAAATCTGAATCTGTGGCTTATTAGTCACTTGATGTTGAACAATTTACTTAACCTCTGAGACCTTGTATCCTCCATGAAAAGGTAAAGATTAAATAGTACCTAATTTACAATATTGCTGTGAGAATTGAATGAGATAATGAGTTTAAATTGCTTAGTATAGTACCCAGTACAAGTATTTACCCAATTAATGTTAATTTTCATGATTAATGATGAATAAATTAATATTTACTACACAAAATAAGAATAAAATTTAAAGGAGAATAAAATTTAAAGGATACAAGAACGATAGGATCCAGAGATAACCGTGTATCATTCTCTTTCCCTTTTAGTTGGTCCCAGATCTTGGGGTGATGGCTGGCAAGTCCTTGGAAACTGGTAGAGGAAGATAGTGAAAGTGTCACCATTCAATTTGCAAATGTTTATATCTACCGTTTTTCTTTCAGTACCAAAATCCTGCTGGCACCTGTGACTGCTGCCCTTCATTTAGGAGTATCATTTGTATATCTGATTTAAGGGATAAAATCCAAGTCTTCTAGGAATGGATCAATAGTCACCCAGTTTCAGGCAGTGGGATATTTCTTACTGGAAGACAATTGATTTTTTTTTGTGTGTATGGGGTACTGGGGTTCCTGAAAACCCTTCTACCTCAGGGCTATATACCCAGACTATATATATATATATTTGGAAACAGGGTCTCTTAAGCCAGCGAGGCTGGCTTCGAACCAGCACAATCCTCCTGTCTCCGCCTTCCAAGCGTGGGGATTACAAGCATGCGCCACCACGCCTGGCAACAATTGATTTTTAAACAAACTTACTCATATCTTTGGCCAGAGTACTTGAAAACATTGGGAAGGATCTTAAGGACAGATATCAGTATTGTCTGCTGTATCACCTCTTTTTTCAAGTCACCACATCTGTATCCGTTCTTCTGCACACCCTAGACATCATAATATACCAGAGCCACACATCCATTTTTTTCTGTCACTTCAATTTTTTTTATTCTGTACAGATTCCTATGAAATTGATCCTCATCCTGCATAAAAAGACAAAAAAACAATAAAAGAGTCCAGTAAACAGAGATGATTTCTTCTATTTCAGGGTCCTATTCTTTGCTTCATAAGTCTTACAAGCTACCTAATTTTATTCATTATGTTTTTTCTGCTTAAATATTATTTATAACATGATGGGATTCAGGTATAAAGATGTTCAATTTTACTAATCTTTGCCATCAGAGATCCAACAGAAGCAAGAACTGTTGAAAGGGTAGTTTCTGGCCTCAGTGAAGCTAACTGAACTGTTCTCTAATGGGGAGAGGATGAGCAAACCCAAGCAGAGTTTAGAAGAGTGTGTGATGTGGTAAGATCAGTGACTGTAGCAGTGTGGACATTCACCTCATCTACAATGAATGTCCAGGTGAGCATCAAAGATGGCAGGTGGGCCTGCACCAAGTCAGGCAGATGCTGCTGCTGTAGCCCCTGGTGCTCTATCAATTTTGCAGGCAGGGAATGGAATTCAGCTGCAGAAGCAACCCTCAATGAAGCATTAACTGTCAAAATGTGAGTCGAGGCTGCTGCTTCTCAGATGCAGAGGAAAGCAAGGGGTCCAACTCTCTCAGGGATGGATGGTAAGACAAAAAGAGAACATGGAGACAGGACACCTTAGAGACTACATGCTATGTAGAGAGCATCCCTGGTACTGTAAGGGAATTGGCTACAAGGCTAATTATTACTGCTGTAAAAAGTTTCTCAAAGTGCAATCTGTGGACATCTTGGGTCAGAATCATTAGAATGTGTTAGGAGGACAATTTTTTTGTGTGTTTTTTCTGTCTTGGTTCTATAGATATATAACTCATAAACTGACTCTCTTACAGAAAGGAATAATGGTATGTCAAACAGTAGTGGAGAACTTGGCTTGGCTTTGTATATTACATGGTGATCAGGTTATTCTTTATACAGTCTTCAATTTGAAACAAATTGGAAAAAACAACTACAAGTGGCAAAGTTGCATAATTTTGTAGATATACTTTAAAACTTATGATGAATGTGACCTCATGCTTAGCATCAACTTTTTTTTTTTCAGTGAAGTTACTAGTTTTATAATAAGGAAAAAAAATGGTTGCAAAAAGAAGTCACAAGTAATTTAAAGCTCAACTAAGTTGCTGTAATCTGCTGATTTCAATCAGTCTAAGCATATCCTTGTGTTTTTCCCCCAAAAGTAATTTAAATAATGAGTTACTCTTTTTACTCAAGCTAATGATAGGGAAATGGCTTGGAAAAGCTTTGATTATGAGAACTTGTTTTATTTTTCATTTTAAACATAGAGCACTGTCTGTGTATGAGAAAAATTAAGCAATTTGTTTTTCTGTATAAATGATTTCTTTATTCTAACATTCATTTTGAAGATACCAACAATTTCTTCAGCCTAAGACTTGTATCAAGAAATAAGTTCTGCATTTAAAAAGAGTTTTATTAATATTTTCAAGTTGGTAATCCCCCAAAATAAGTATAAAACATCAGCCTACAAATAAAGACTTATCTTTCCTCAAGTTCTTACACTAAAAGATATGCCGGAAACAAAATGATGCAAAAAGTCCAATATCTTACAAATAAAGACACTTAGAAAAGTGAATTTTCAACAGTTTTATTTTCCTTGTAGTTAATTGGGATTTATACAAATGCATTCTGCAATCAGAAACATATTTTTTTTGTGTGGGTCTGGAGATGGAACCCAGAGGCATTCGACCTCTGAGCTACACCCCTCTGCCCTATTTTTTATTCTTTATTATGAAACAGGGTCTCACTAAGTTGCAGAGGGTCTCACTAAGTAACTGAGGCTGGCCGCAAACTGCGATCTTCCTGTCTCAGCCTCCCGAATGCTGGGATTGCAAGCATGCACAACTACGCCGGGCTCCAGAAACACATTTTCTAAAACACTTGAAAAATAATTAAGAGGATCTATATCCACAACTATAATGGAATACTATGTGGCTATTAAGAAGGATAATATATATATATATATATATGTATATATATATATATATATTATCCTTTACACAAAATTATCATATATATATATATATCATCCTTTACAGAAAATTATGTCTATAACATTTTTGAATAAATAGTAGTCAGAAAAACATATGGAACAATCTTATTTTTGTAAAACAATGTATATATTTCTATGCTTCTACATGTGTGTGGCTTCAAGAGCAGTCACTAAAAAAAGAGGTCATTGCCTTTTCAGGAAAGTTTCCTTCTGCAGAGGCAAAGTCATCTTCTCCACCTAACATCTTGAGTTCTGATGAGGAAACATAATCTTGCTGTTCCTGCTCTTCTTTCTCAGGATGTGAGTGATCCCTGCAGTGTGAAACTGAATCTGAATTTGGAGGAAGCTTCTGTAGATGATTACTTAGGAAGGTCCTAGAAATCTGTATTATTACACTTCTCAGTCTTCTACCCTATCAGACAATAGAGCTCACAATGTAAATGAGTGTGGCATAATTAATATTGTGAAAATATGTAACCTTGTGCTTTAAATTAATAGGGAAGATCTTGTGGTAGAAAAGTTACTAAAATGGAAGGCCATGTATCCAGGCAACCTCCTGAAGAAAAGGTCATAAATCATGTAGGTCATAATTCACCTTAACTTGTAGATTGCTCAGGAATTTTATGCACTGCTGTTCCTGATAACGCTGATGCTGACTACAGACTCAATGATTTCCCTTAACTAGGGTTATCAGGAATGAGCTAGAAGCAGTGCAGGTGTGAGCGTTGTCTCTTTTCAACTTCCGTAAGCCCTCCTGTCTACTTCCGCCCTGTCTTCTATAAAATGAGAGCTTGGGTAGAGCTTGGGGCTAGAGTCTTTCAGAAGCTCTCCTAACTTTGGCCTTTTGGTATAATAAGCCACTTCTTTTCTATCCTAACTGGTGTTGGGTTGATTATTCCAGAGAATTTCTGAAACATTTCTGGAGGTCCCAGCAAGATCCCCCATCAAGATCCTTATTTGTCAGGGGCTGTAGCTCCAGAACTCTACAGCCCACTGGGGGTCCCTGGAACTGGGAAGTAAGCATCCCCTAAGGCATTCCGGGGGCCATTCCAGTAAGAACAGGAGGACTGAGGTGCCTGAAACCAGAAGCCTTTGGGTGGAAGAAGAAAAGGTTAAGCAAGCGTCCAGATAAGGTAAGGGCCCTCAGGGTAATTAGGTAGTGAAAATCCAGAGCAGGAGGTGCTGATCACACCCTGTAGAACTGATCACACCCTGGGGAGATTGCATCCAAAGCCGTGGCGTATATTCCGAGGTGGAACTGGTCTCTGTCTGGAGCTTTGACGTATATTTGGAGGTAGACTTGAGGTATATTCCAAGGTGCAATTGTCCTTCCGCTGGGAGAAGACAGAGTAGGAATTTGAATCGGGAATGTATAACTTCTGAATGAATGGTGAATTGATGTGTAACTGTAACATTAATGTGTAACAGCCCAGTGGCTATGGGATCTGATTAAGCTGTAATCTGGGGTTCTGCTGGAAATTGTTTCACCTTAGTGGGTAAAACTCCAGAATAGAGGTTTGAGGTTTATAGGCCTGGTTCTGTGACAAGAATTCCTTAAGTCTTCAAGCCAGGAAGCCAGCCAGAGAGGCATCTGCTTGAGGGAGAGACTTGTTCTCTTCAACCCCTTACCCCTACCCCACACAGGGGCAGGCACATAAAAATTTCCCTTATTGTTAGTAGATCGCCCTTAGTCCAGAAGGTCATGGGTTCGACTCCCAATGTCTAACTCGTACAGTTCTCCAAACCATGCTGGACAATTTAAGCTGGGGTTTTCTGGCAAGTGTGGAGTAGAGCTAAGACCTGCTAAATTCAAGTTGGAGGCTCCATCAGGAAAGGGGAACAGAAAGGACCAAAGATACCTCCACTAATATGGACTGCTACTTAGAATGATTTCCCCAAGTCAGGGATAGACAAGGGGAAATCAGCCTCTTGAGAGGCCAAGTACCAATAGTGGTGCATTAAAGCCAGCTCTCACTGCAGTGAGACAGAAGCAGTATCTAGTCCCCCTTGAAGCCCAGTTGGGCACAGTGCCCCACATCAAAAGACTTAGAGAAGTTGCTCTCAGTGAGGACACCAGGATCTGGTGACTACTGGCTGGTACAGAATCACCACAGAGTCAGTGATACCACCAAGACTTGAAACTCTGTGATTGGCAAACTTCATGCATTAACAAGAGAATTCTACCTTACAGAAGGGAAATGGGTGATAGTATACTCCAGCTCTTGCTATGCCTTTTCTAATCTGCACATTCATGGAGCAATATTGAGAAAGAAAACTGCTGATCTCAGAAGGCAAAAATAGTGACCAAATCTTCCAACTTCTAGAGGCTGTTCGGGCCCCATGAGCCATAGCAGTAGTACTTTGCCAGGCTTACACAAGAAATCAAGACCAGGTGAGGAAGGCAATAGGCTGGCAGACAAGGCAGCTAAAGTAGCAGCCTTCAATTAAGAAAGCGTGTTTTACAATCCTGGTGCTTTCAAAATGGCTCTTATATGAGCCAGAAAAAAGGAAAAGGTGACTGGCCAGGAAACAAAGCCTCAGAGAGCTGGCTAATTACTCCAAATGGAAAGATAATAATCTGAAGGATGATTGCACCCAACCTGGTCTGGCGAACCCATGAAATGGCTCATTTGGGAAAAACTGCTTTACAAGATTTGCTACAAAAATACTTGATGGTCCCCTGGCTGGCTATGTTGACTCAGCAGACCAGTAAGCCCTGTCTGCAATGTGCACAAAACAAACTCAGACAGGGACCTCAATCTCCACTGTTGTCACAGAAATGGGCTTCCTATCAATTCGAGCACAGAGAGGTAGGCTTTATAGACATACAACCAAATTAAGGATATTGATATCTGCTGGTGAGGAGACTGGGTTTGGGTAAAAGTCCCAGTGCAGGGTAACCTATAGGAGTAAGAGGGACCACAGCAAGTTATTTTTACCCACACCCTCAGCCCTTAAAGTTGCAGGTGTCAAGCTGTGGGTCCACCATTCTCATGAAAGTGAAAGTGGCTTCCATCCCAGAGCAGACCAGTGGCTGCAGATCCCCAGACCTCCCCTATGGCTAAAGATTTCTAAAAAGAAAAAACCAGGATGAGGTCTGTATCTTTTAAGGCTGGGTAGAATCTTTCCCCACCTGCTTAGAGGAGGCCAAAGAAATGTCCTGGGCCCTAGTCAAAGACATCATCCTGTGTTTTGGGGTCCCAATAAGCATCAGGTCAGACAGTGGCTCAGCCTTTATTAATAAAGTCATTCAACAAGGCAGTGGGGGCTAACATGAAATTTGCATAAAATGGCAATGGCTAAACATTGCCAAGAGACAGGCTTTCCCTGGCCAGAGATTCTATCATTTGTATTGTTTGGGGTGCATTACACTCCCCACAAGTGCAGGTAACTCTCCCTTTGAAATCCCGTTCTGACATCCTCCCTATCACCACTAAAGAATTCAGGGGACCTCAGAGTTTGGGGAACCTCACCTTCAGCAATTCTTAAAAGCCCTAACTAGCATAGCCAAAGAGACTGTTGCATGTTTAAACCTGTCTCCTCCTCTGATGCTTCAAGATTCCAAACATTCTTGGAGTTCAGGAGACTGGGTTTGGGTAAAAGTCCCAGTGCAGGGTAGCCTAAACCAGTAAGAGGGACCATAGCAAGTTATTTTCACACCCATACCCTCAGCCCTTAAAGTTGCGGGTGTCAAGCTGTGGGTCCACCATTTTCATGGGAAAGTGGCTTCCAGCCCAGAGCAAACCTGGACAGTGGTTGCAGATCCCCAGACCTCTCCTATGGTTAAAGATTTCTAAAATGAAAAAACCAGGATGAGGACTCCCTGTACACCTCTGTTTTTGATGATGCTGAGGTTTGATAATGGAACCAGTGATAAACTATTATCTTACTGGGCTTGCTTTGAGGAGCTGTATCATTAACCTCTTAACTTGGTTATCAGAAATCAGCTATAAGCAGTTCAGGTGCAGGTGCTATACCAGGAATACCAACCGGGTCCCCATAACATGAGATAAAATCACAAGGGATTAGGTAGGTGAAGAGGAGGGAATGTGGTATAAAGTTACTAAAACGGAAGGCCATGTATCCAGGCAACCACCCGAATAAAAGGTTCTAAGTCATATAGGTTGTAAGGCATGTGAATTGTAGCTTGCTCAGAAATTTTCTGCAATGACTACTCTCTACACACTCCTGTTCCTGATAATGCTGGTGCTGACTACAGACCCAATGATTTCTCTTAACTAGGGTTATCAGGAATCCGCTAGAAGGAGTGCAGGTACAAGTGTTGCCATGTTTCAACTTCTGTAAGCCCGCCTGCCTACTTCCACTCTTTGTTCTATACAATGAGAGCTCAGGTGACGCTCAGGGTTGAAGTCTTTCGGGAGTTAGCCTAATTTCGACCTGCCAATGTAATAAACTTCCTCTTTTCCACTGTAACTGGCATTGGGTTGATTGTTCCAAAGAATTTCTGTGAGAAGATGGAAGTCTGCATTGGCTGAAGATTACTCCTTCAGTATAAGTAATCCACTACTGGCGTGCTTTTCTTTCTGAGTAGGAAACTACTACCTCATCATTTTCCCACCCCAGTTCAACTCTTTGAGTGGTTTGAACACAAGCTTATAACATATTAAGCTGCATGTGTTTGTGTGAGTTCTGTCCATGTCCATGAACAGCCACATCATGAGTGCTCCTTCAGGCCAGAAATACATACACTGGAGGTTCTGCCAGCTCTGGTTAAAAAGCAAATGCAAGTCCTGAGTGTGGATTTGAGAGTCCTTCAATGACCCAGGGTTCTGAGTGTTTAGAGTGTGATTTACAATTGGGGTGGTGGTGAAGGTTTTAGCTTATCTCCCACTGGCCCTATAGGTTTTTCCCCCATAGAACAGATCAAGATAAAGATGGAAGGGATTAAGTGTGGTAGATTTTGGGATGCCCCACCCTGAACCCCATTTAGGAAAGATGTGCAGCCACTGCTGCTGAGGGTGCTCTCAGCACCTCCTGGGTTTGCCACAGCTACAGAGAACCACCTATCCAAGGTCGTTTCTTCCTATGGTAGGTCCTACCTGGTGACTGATTGAGTTGGGCACATAAATCCTGGTCATTTTGCTCCCATTTGAGGAAATACTGATTAAGCTCCAGAGCACCCCTCAGGTTGATCAAGGCTGCCAAGATAGCTGACTTCCTTTCTGTTCAGTTTATCTTTCTTTCCCTCCTTTCTATAGGAAATGATCATAAAGGCTCTTTCTAATCAGCCTCCTGCACCCTTACTTCTGTCTTAGAGAGTGTTTCCTAGAGGATCCTGCTGCCTTACCTGGTAGGGAAAGGCCCCTTAAAACATGGGACCAGGATGGACCCCTTATTGCTTAGTCCTGAGTCCTATTGAAGTCATTTATCATTTCTTATATAACACGAATGAAAATCACCTGAGGAAATGCTCAATTATTTGGGTACCATAGCTCATCTTCTAGATATCCAGATATGGAGACTTGGGATGCAACTAGTACAACTAAGTTTTGAATAAATATCCCTGATGATTTTAATGTCAGTGATTGTAAGATTTGACTAACATTGCACTGTAGTAAACATTCTCTAAATATAGACTATTTCCAAAGTTTGATGCTACTAGAATATAAAAGAGGCTAAGAGCCTTTACCCTCAATTTCCCTCCTTCATGTCAAAGAGGAAAATACCACTTTTTGCTTAATACATGGTATTATATCTGTGCTATAAAACTTTCAGAAAGAAATAATTAGCAATATAAAAAGCCTATTATCTACAGCAAGGTTGGAACATTTCCCTGTTAACATTTGCAATACTTCCCAACTATCCCAACCTATGGCTTCCTATACAACACTCACCACCACCTGCTATACAATATATTTTACTTATTTAATTGCTAGTGTCTATCTTCACAGGTAGAAGTTAAACTTCAGTAAGATAAGTGTTTCTGTTTGATTTAATGGTATATTTTCTGTATCTCTGCAGTGTCTGACACAGTAAGTGCTCAATATTTGGTGAATGGATGTTACTTAATTTTATGCTGGACTACAGAAAAGAAACTATAGAAATTAACTCAGCCATGTCCCTCCATCATCCCCCAAATGCAGGAATACTTATAATATCCCTCCCCACCATAACAAAGGCGTTTCAGAGAAAGGAATTTCTGGAAGTTTTCACTAATTGAAGGAGAGCACAAATCCCAGCATTCACATTGACTGTGCAAGAAACAAATAGAAAAAGAAATATCCAGAAGGAAATAAACATATTTTGTGAAAAGATGCATTTTTTTGGGGGGGTAATGGGGTTCCTGGAAGCCCTTCTACTTTCGGGCTACACTCCCAGACCTATTTTTTTTTAATTTTTGGAAACAGGGTCTCTTAAGCCAGAGCAGCTGGCTTCGAACCTGCGCAATCCTCCTGTCTCCGCCTCCCCGCCTCCCAAGCGCAGGGATTACAAGCATGCGCCACCATGCCTGGCTGAAAAGATGCATTTTAATTGCAAAACTTCACCAACATAGAAAACAATAAGAAATAAAACTGTATTGCTCTAACACAGAAATCGACACCAGAACCAAAAAATACCAGAGAATTAATTCAGAAAGGGGTGAAAGCTGATAAAATGAAAGCAGAGACCCAGAACAAGTACTTAATGAGTTATGGCTATGGGTTTACCAACTTTTTGGCAAAGGAAGACTGTAGGTGGTTTCTAATTCAAATTATATATGATTTTGTAGACTGTTAAAATAAGTTCACATTGAATAGTTTCTTAAACATATTTTTTTTTATTTTCTAGAGTGATTTCAATAATATTCAGTTAATCATTTCGCTGTTTAGAGTGGTACCTAGATTGGCAGGCAGTTCACTGTGTCCAGAGTGGGCAGAATGACAGCTGGGAATAGCTCCAGCATTGGTTAAGCATTGCCCTCATTTTGGATAAGACACCCATTTAAAAAAAATAAAAAAGAAAAAGGATAAGAATAGCAATGATCAGCTTTATTAATCTCAATATTGTTGGTATTTAATGTTTAAAAAATGCTAAGTAATGCACAATTTAAGACAGTCCACCAACTGAGTGTAAAGGACATTAGTTGTCAAAACCATCAGGAAAAATGTTATCACTTGCATAAACGACTGTAGGACTTAACTGAAGCTCTGTAGGCATGAGACTGATACAGTTTGCCTGTTTGTGCTAGTGCACATTAGTGCATGGTTATATATTAATTTTAATGTACATTTTCTAAGTGGTATACAATCGAGGTAATGTTTTTAAAATATTTTCCCATTGCTTTCTCCTAGAATGTCAGTTGATTTTAGAGATAATTATATTCCTTTGCCTTTTCTGATCTTCTTTAAGTTATTTACAAAGTACAAAGTGGAAATTGCATATCAAGAGATACAGTTTGTAATTCCAAGCATTTCGGGAGCTGAGACAGGAGGATTGTGGTTCACTGCCAGCTTCAGCTACTTAGTGAAGCCCTTTGCAACTCAGTGAGACCCTGCTTCAAAATAAAGAATAAAAATTAGGGCTAGGGATGTAGGGATGTAGCTCAGAGGGAGAATGCCCCTGGGTTCCATCCCCAGTACCACAGAAAAAGAGATAGAGTAATGTGGTCGTAATATTAAAACGTTAATTTTTACACTGGGCTATAAAAGTTTCATCTTCATGTGGAAATTACATAAAGAGATTATTTTATGAAATTAGATTAAGACTTTTTAGTAGTTTTCATGAGCATCTTTTTAAAAATAAAAAGTTTAAGTATTACTACATCTTATTGTCTCCATCATTGAAAAAAATAATCTTTTGAAAAATTTTTCAAGATCTCTGAAAATTAATTTGTAGGTTCTTTCTGAGAGATTTTCCATTTGCAAACATTGTAAAATGTGTTTCCAAGGTGGCAATTATTCTTCAGCAAGAAATTCATGTTTAAAATCTTATTATAGAAACCATGGTAGAAACACACTTATAATGATAGGAGAAAAATAGGTTACCTAACTTTTAAACTGTGATTTTCTTCTGAAAATTAGGGAGTACACCTGACCTTTAACATATTGTTTCAAATAAAAAATCTTTCCTTTTTGAAACACACAGAAAGGTGACATATTTAGTTAGAACCAAGAAGTCTGTCTCTACAACTGAACACATTTTGTGAAAAATACTTAAATTCTCTGTGCAATACACAGTGTGAAATAATAGGGATACTATGAGTGTGGATAATCACTTGAAAGAAGCTTATACTCTAACAACTGGCATCTTGAAAGCAAGACACAGTACAACATGGAAACATGGACTCCATGTCTAGGACACTGAGTGAGGGAAATGCTTCATTAATTGTGTGAGGCTGAGATCACCCTGGGATTGCTAGTTCCCAAAGGCTGCAAGAAGGTTTCTCCATCATTTGGACTTTGAGGTACAAGAGTCGATTCCATTCAGGAGATACTCATGTCCAGTCACTGGCAATTAGAATTAAAAATTAAGTAAGATTAAGACTCATGGAGTGCTTTCTGTATGACAAGTGCCATTTTTGTTCTTAAAATAAGCAATTTTGCATAAAACAAAGTCACTATCTCCATTTTGCAAGGGAGGAAAATGGAGGGTCAGTAAAGTTGAAAAAAGATATCAGAGGACAATTAGCAAGTAATAAAATAGAGCTGGGAACCGAATCTAGGTCTGTCTTTTTCCAAAGCCTGGTTCTTTGGACACTGCCATTTCTTTTTGTTTAGTTTAGTTTTGAAACAGGGTCTCACCAGGTTGCCGAGGCTGGCCTCCAAACTGCACTCCTACTGTCTCAGCCTCCCATGTATTTGGATTAAAGTCTAGTGCCACTATACCTGGACTCATCTCTGTTCTTAAAAATGTGGGAAGGATGCAATTACTAAAGGATGTTTGGGCTAGACGTGCTGGCACACGCTTGTAATCCCAGCATTTGGGAGGCTGAGACAGAAGGATCTTGCTTCGCAGACAGCCTCAGCTACTTAGTGAGACCCTTTGCAACTCAGTGAGACCCTGTTTCAAAAGGAAGGATAAAAAATAGGGTTAGGGGTGTAGCTCAGAGGTAGAATGCCTCTGACTTCCATTCTAAGTACCTAAAAAAAATAGGCTCTTTTGTGTGCACTGTGAAGTTAATGTTGAATGTTGGCTGAAACAGCATCTTCATATTGAAGGTGAATGAGGTGGAAACTGGTGCAAACTTTGAGACATCTGGATTTTGTGTATTAGGCAACTAGTTAGGAAGTTGTTTATTACCTATATTCTTGAATGTAACCTTTTTCAGCAAGTATCACTTTTAATAAAAACTTCATGTTTAAGTGTTTGTTTGTGCTTATTTTGGATTTATGTTTAAGTGATGTTTAAGTGTGTTAAACATGCATCACAGCCGGGCGTGGTGGTGCACGCTTGTAATCCCAGCATTCAGGAGGCCGAGACCGGAGGATCTTGGTTCACAGATAGCCTAAACTACTTAGCGAGGCCCTTTGCAACTCACTGAGACTCTGTTTCGAAAAAATAAAAAGATTAAAAAATAGGGCTGGGGTATAGCTTGGAGGTCGAATGTCCCTGGGTTCCACCTCCAGTACTGAAAAAAAAAAAAAATCACAGTGCCAAGTGCATGCATGTTGTTGTCAACATAATTTACATTATGATGTGAGGTGATAATGCATCAATAAAGGCACATTATATAAACATTTATCATGAGATCAAATTTTAAGTATGCAGCAGAGCATTGCTAACTGTAAGCACAGTGTAAAAGATTTCTTCACTTTTACTTCTGATTTTGAAAATTCCTACATATTCAGAGTATTTCCTAGAATAATGGTGTTTGAAATATTAATTTATGTTTTTCAGAGGCTATATTCACATGAGACCTTTTAATTTCATAAATGCCTGTTTGTCAAAGTAGATGCTTAAAAAGTACTTTCTATCTTTAAATATTTATATAATTCATTTTTCATAATGCTGCATCACTTGGGGACTCTTCTAGAAAATTTGTTTTATTAATCTTTTGGCTACAAACTAGATTATTGCTAAGAAACTAGATTATTCCTTAAGAAGTTTAAAGATTCAGTACTATCTGTTTTGATATATCAGTGATTTGGGGGTTTATGCCTAGTTGTTCGGAATCCATGGTAAACTGGTCATTCTCCCTTTTAATTGATCTGATTTCTTTTCTGAATCCTATATGAATACCCATATAGGATTAGTAAATATTTAGAATATTATCTCTCAATATCACTAGGAAACTGAATCTTTTTTATGTTGTCCATTTCATTTTGGTTCAAAATACTTATGAAAACTCCAGGTGTCATAAATAGGTACAAGTCAGGGAAAAGGGAAAAGATGGTCCATTTGAAGAGAAAAACAAAGTTAATTCTTTAAAACCTCTCAGAAGATTTCACATATGGATGAGAAATGTGTTTTAAGTATCCTGTCCTTTAGAGTGGAGAAAGGCAAGTTAAAGTGGTTGGAATATAAATATTGATTTATTTTTTATTTTTATTTTTTTTTTGGTGGTACTGGGGGTGGAACTCAGGGGCTTTCTACCTCCAGGCTACACTCCCAGACCTATTTCTTACTTTATTTGGAAACAGGGTCTCACTAAGTTGTGGAGAGCCTCACTAAGTAGCTGAGGCTGGCTTTGAACCTATACAATCCTCCTGTCTCAGCCTCCCAAGCACAGGGATTACAAGTATGCACCACTACACCCAGCTTGAATATTGATTTAGTCGACCTAATAATCTGTGACAGAATCAGAGAAAATCACTTGAAAATATTCAAATGGGTTTTGAGTGATAAACTTCTGTTTTCACCAATCCTTAGGGTGGGAGGACGGGAAAGGAGCATGAGTCAGTATATCCAGTGAGCAGCATCTTAATGTCCAAATACAGATAACTGTCCTGACAGCTTGATGGGGCCACTTCTCATCCCATCACACAATTTAATTTTGATTAAATTGTTTTTATTTACTGGAGACTTGAATTCCATAATTACAATTGAGAGTACTTGAGGAATTCTCCCAAAGCACCATTTTAATTAATTCTTTTCTCTTGTGAGGTGTTATAAGGAAATTTAATTTTACTTAGTCTTCATGAGATACATAAAGAGCTCTGAGAACAGTCTCTTAAGGAAAAAGAATATAGAGAGAAGAGAAAAAACACTAGGATTTTCTAACCGTCTAACAAACATCAATCCTGTTATATAAGTTATTTTCTCTAATCTTCACAAATCTCTATTAAGGGGAGGTAATACTGCCCCAATGTTACAGGTAAGGAAATTGAGACTTAGAATCATTAAGTCACTCCAAATCACACTAATAGTGAGCGGCACAGGCTTTTTCTTCTCTCTGTCCTTTCAAGACAGAAACCTTTTAAAATATATGTTCACATTCCTCGCGCCCAACAGGGACTGGCTACAGAGAGCACTCAAATGTTTATTTAGTGAGTATGATAAGTTCTGAGTCAAAACCCCTGATGTTCATATGACAAACTGTTCCATTTCTCAAGAATATTTTCCCTAGTAATAATTTGCAATTTATATGCTGAATTGTCAATCTTTTTGATTTTGAGATGATCTAGTAAAATTATTTCAATCTTTTACCATCATTTATTAACTATCAACCTTAAAGTTACTTAAAATGACTGGGATTGCATATTATTCTTTATTTAAACAATAGTTGGCACATGTGTATAGTGCTTTCAGGATGCCAATAATTCCTATAAGACTATAAGACAAACCAATTCACTAATCTTCACAATACCACTGTGAGGTATATGTGGTTATTATCATTATTTTGCAAATGTGGAAACCACTATTACTACAAATAATGTTTCATACAAATAATTCTCAAATATACTGGCTTTTATCAGTAAGCATGTGTTTTCTTGAATATGTAGGTCAGCTGAAGGTCAGTTCATGTTGGCTGGTTCATGTTGGAAAGCTCTGCTGCTGGCTGGCCTTGGCTAAGTCAGCTTGGCTGTGCTCTAGGAATTTCTATCTTTCAACATTCAAGGAAAAGCCTGGCACTTTAGTCTGATTTTGGCTACGACAACAGAATACCACAGACTTGGAAATTTATCAACAATAGAAGCCTATTTGGCTCATGGATTTGGCGGCTAAGAGGCCCAAGAGCATAATGTCACCATGAGAAGAGGGCCCCTATGCTGGGTCATAGCATGGCAGAAGGGCAAGTGAGCATGCAGAGGTAGACAGATGAACTGGGAGGAACTTAACATTTTTATTAAGGGCCCATTTTCTCAATAACAATTTTACTACTGTCATAACAGCATTAATGAATTTATGAAGCAGACCACTCATGACCTGATCAATTCTCAAAGGCCTTACCTCTTTTCTCTACCTCCAAGCTATACATTAGCCCTTCTTATTGATTTATTTTTTTAGATTTTGGGACAGAGGCTCACAAATATGCTTAGAGTCTAGCTAAGCTACTACACACTGGACTCAAACATTCAATCCTCTTGTCTCAGCCTCCTAAGTAATGGGATCACAGGTATATACTACTGTGCCCAGCAAGGCCCCACCTCTTAATACTGTTACCATGACAACTGCATTTCAATGTAACGTTTTGAAGGGATATTTGAATCAGAACACCTGGAAATACTTTCTCTTGGAAATGGTAGAATCAGATGAACAATTTATAGGCAGTATTAAGATCTCTGCTTATGCTGTTTCTACTAACATCTCATTGGCCAAATACACAGTCCATGAGCAAATACATGGTCAATGAGGTCATGGTGAAAAATATACATGTCCAAATACATAGAGTTTAGTGATAGTGAAATACACCTCACTATTTTTTTGTGTGTGATACTGGGGATGGAATCCAGGGGCATTTCTACCTCCATGTAATATCCTCAGCCTTATTTAGAAACAGAGACTCAATGAGTTGTGAAGTGCCTCACTAAATAGTAGCTGAGGTTGTCCACAAACTGCAATCCTCTTGTCTCAGCCTCCTGAATTGCTGGGATTACAAGCGTGTGCCACCACACACAGCCTATACTTCACTATTTTAAGCTGCAGATGGTAGAGGCATGTTATATCTGAACAATAATTTATCACATTAAGAAATTTAGCCACATCTAAACACAGAGTAAAACTAAATTGGGCTATAAAGTTAGGTTGTTTTTATTTAAGCTTGTTTTAGATATTAATATCAAGTGATATGCTGTATTGATATTGCGATAGCTAATCTGAATTGTCAGTTTGACTGCTCATATACCCTAATCCAGGTTTCCTACCAAGGGATATGAAAGACATCTAACATTAGATATTATGATTTGAATTTAGAATGTCTCTCTAGACATCATGGAGACAAGAAAGACATGTTGGAGGTGGAGCTTGGTTGCTCAGCAGAGGCCAGCAGGTGTGGCCTTGGGGATGATATGTGGTCCAATCTCCTCTTGCTTTCTCTCTTGCTTTCAGCCTCTGTGATGTGAGAGCAAAGCACTTATTCTCTCTGGCTTGCTGTCTCCTGTGGCCATGCCCTGAGCTCTACTTGACATGTACTGGACCCCTGAAATCTCCAGAACTGTGAGCAAATAAATTTTTTTCTCTAAGTTGTAATGGAAAGTCACAGTATAAAATGTGTTATTTCAATTTTAAGACCATTTAGAGAACACTATCTTCCATGTGGTCCTCAAAGTCCTTTCAGGGTATTAGTGATGTTAAAATTATTTTCAAAATATTTTTTTAAAATTATGACTGTTTCACTTTCATTAATTAAAAATTTGCTTATAGTGTAAACAACTGCACTCTACTTTCTATGATTTTTTGTTTTAGAAAATGTGTTACCTTGTGACTACTGGAGGTCATCTCAGTGGAGGTCATACCTCCTGTTCATTTCTCATTAAAGTCCCCTATAAAAGAAGAGTCCTACACTCTCAAAAAGTTACTCTCTCCTTCTTAAGATGACCCACATTCTCCCTTAACTGTGTATTTCATATTTTCTTAAAGAAATTTGTTTCCAAAAAAAGAAAATGTGTTTTTCATAAAATATGTTAAACAGATAACATGCAATGGTTTGTTGTCACTTAAAGTAAATTAATAGTTTGATAGTTTGGTTTTCTTTCGTTTGGGTAGATACCCAGAAGTGGTATTGCTGTATCAAATGGTAAGTTTGTTCTTATTCTTCTGAGAATCTGCTATACTATTTTTCAGAGTGGTTGCACTAATTTGCAATCCCACCAACAACATTTTAGAGTTCCCACTTCTCCACATCCTTGCCGGCATGAGTTGTTTGTATTTTGAATGATTACCATTCTGGTTGGAGTTAGGTGGAATCTCGGGGTAGTTTTGATTTGCAGCTCTCTGATTGCTAATGATGTTGAACATTTTTTTCATGCACTTATTGGCCATTTGAATTTTTTCCTTCATGGTGTCTATTTAATTCACTTGCCCATTTTTTGATTGGGTTATTTGTTTTCCTAGTGCTGAGGTTCCTGAGTTCTATGTATATTCTAGATAATAGTCCTCTATTGGAGAAGTAGTTGGCAAAAAATCTCCTCCCATTCTGTTCACTTTCATTTAAGGTTCTTGACAGTTTCATTGCTATACAGAGGCTCTTCAGTTTTATGTAATCTCACATATTGATTTGCCTTTCAGTTTGTTGTGTCTTTGGGTTCTTGTTGAGAAAGTTTTTATATGTGCCTATGTATTGCTAGTATGTGCCCTTTTCAAAGTGTCTTGACAAATTAGGTAACAATTATCTGACAAGTATCAGATTTTATTGTTTAGGAGTAAATTCAACATGCCCTTGCACTTAGAAATATTGCCTCAAATATTTGGACAACACTTGAATAAATATAACTAGTTTATCATAAAACTTTTATTTTATTGTAATTATTTATGATATATAAAGATTCATCTTAGTTATTATCTTAAAGCAAAATCTAGAAAAACAGTATCCTTAGTGTTACTAAGGGTTAACACTAGCACCCTGACAATCATTGGTAGGGAGTTATATCAAATTCTTTATAGCTCTCTTTAGCATTTGTACTCTGCCAACAGTGAGCATTTAGAGGTTTACTTTTTAATTTTTTAAAAATCTCAAGTCAACCATCAGAAGTGTTTGGCTTGGAGAGGTAAAAATATTGTTAGCTGGCCTACATTAAGTTCTTTAACCCAGTTATACTTATCATTTAGAAATGGCAGAGAAGGTTTAGCAAATGAGCATTTGAAAAGCATCTCTTCCAGATATAGCCAGCACAGTGGTTCTGAAGTTGTAGGATAAAGAGCTATTCAAGGAGAGAAGGGAGTCTTTCACAGCGAGACGAAGGAGGAGGAAAGTAGCACACTTTAGGAGGATCAGAGCACCAAAGGAGAACCAGAGATAGAGAATTCCTCACGGAGCAAACGTGGGAAAGTAGAACAGCTGTGTCCTGACATTTGCAGGAAGAGAAACACAACAGGGACATAGTTGAAGAAAGGTAAATGATATATTTAGATCTTATTTCAAAGTTTTCTCTTGTTGTCAAGGTAAATTTAATAACAACAAGAAGATTAAGACTCAGGACTAGAAGGAAGTATGGGCAGCAGTTTCTTGTATGCTAGTTATTAGCATACATCTTTCATTCTTTCACCTACTCTTCTCTAAAACAGAGAGTATTAGCTTTAGAGAGTATTACTTTCTCTAAAACAGTACATTTGCTTTAGAGCCTTCAATGCATGTAACTCAGTGTGTGAGTAAATGAATGGGGTCATTGTACCTTGGTTCAGGGGATGGCAGTTCAGCTTTCTCTAAGGAGGCCTCATGCCAAAACTCCAGCTGGACTCATTTTCAAGGCAGGACTACATTTGCTTGGACAGGACAACACCTAGCAGCCTGTGCTCCCTGGTGAGGCAGAACATGACATTTGCTCCCATTGAGGAATAAACTTTTCTTTACATGGAACAAATGCAGGCGTAACAGCTGGTGGGATACTTGGTGCCATGCTCTGTAGAAGGCTAGTTCCTGGTGGATTTTTGCCTTCTACTGATCTATTGACTTTTTTTTTGTGGAGGAAACAAAACAAGAGCTGGCTCAAGTGCTAATGTCAGATGATGACATTTGTCAGGCTCCATCCTGTTCCAGCAGTAGCTGGCCAGGGATAGGACTCTGGCATGGGCTAAAGGGTGAAAAAGCAATCCCATTCAACAAAAATTTATTGAACAACTATTTTGTATCTTTAAAAGGGAATCATAAAACTGACCTAAATCATTTACATAATCCAGAGGCAAACATAAAATTTTATAATATAATTTTATTATTGCAGTGTAGATTCACATCATAATGTAGTTCAGAGTGATAGTGACCTACATGCACACAGCACTTGTTGAGCTTCCTTCCCAGGCTCCCCACACCCCCTCTTCCCCATGCATGGTACTGAAATTGAAATTGACATTCCAGAATGCACAAATATTTTAAATATTACATTTTGTTATATAGTCCATAATACAAATATGAACAAACTTTTATAGAAGAGGACAGAGATTATCTTTAATATTTACTTTAAGATTAAATAAAAATTATTACAATTAACTTGTCAGTCATTTATCCTGCCTTGGGAAAGTTTATGGACAGAAGGAAATGTTCTAGATATCAATCTGGTATGTGATCCATGTTGTATTTTATTGTATGTCATAAAAATTTAGAAGTAATATTTAGTTTCTTTTCAAAATGCTTATGGTTCTTTTTTTCTTTTATAATTGCTTAATATTACTATGTCTGACACTGAACTCTTTATATTGGTTTTCATAAATTTGTATTTTTTATCCTTTGATTCCCACTTTCATTTGTAATGAAAAGTTCTGTGTTTATGAGAAATGACACTTCTCTGTTGATCATTCATTGTGTGTGTGTCTGTGTGTGTGTGTCTGTGTGTGTGTGTGTGTGTGTGTGTGTGTGCATGTATATGAGTCTATATGTGCTCATATGGAGAAGCTTGGAAAAGTCACCAAATATTGCATGGGTAATTATCTCTGAGCAATTTTATATTTTTAACATGTGTCTTACGAAGTTTGGATATTTTTTGATGAGTATGTTGCAATTTGAAAACAAATACAAAAAGTTATCAGACCTTTATATAGATCTCCAGTTGTGAAAAGGTAAAATTGGAAATACTTAAAGTGGATTGAAAATTATGAAGTCTTTCTACCTGACTTTTACATCTCCTGAAACTTCAAACCACAAACTCAGTAAAGCCACACTGAACTTACCTCAAGCCTTTAAACGTTCCTGGCTGGCCTGATGTCTTACATTTATACTCATGTTAAAAATGTCCTTTCTTCTTTGCCTGAAAACTGTCTAGTTTGTTCAAAACCCAGATAAAATGATACTTTGCCTGGTAATACTTTCTTAATGTGCCAGAGAGAACTAGGGTCTTCCTCCTTAGTGTTATCATGGCACTTTGCCAACTTTGTTTTATAAAATTTAGTGTGGAGAACTTAAAAATTTGTGTTTTTCTCACTAATTCTTGTGTCTTCAGGGCTAAGAACTATTTTAGCCTTGAAGACAAGACTATCTTGTCTTTATTTCTGTGCTTAGCATAGTACCTGAAAAATATTGCTCTTAATACTTTAAAAAACATTATTGAAACTAATCCCTTTAATAAAATGGAGCAATGTAAAATCAATTGTCCAATAATATAGCTATGGTTAGTTGTCTGACAGGTGGCATTTATCTGCAGGATGAAGAGTGATGGCTAGGAATAAACCAATTAGATAGAAAATAATAAAGTAGGAAATCTAGGGAAACACTTCAGACCTTAAAGACTTAGCATAAGATGGGCAAAACAAACTAAAAATGAAAGCATTATGTATTTACAAATATTCCAGTCAACGTGTGATGTGCGTAGGTATAAATGTGTATGTTACGTATAAATATATATTTTCATATGCATTATATATTTGAATGGTTTACTCATATGTAATGGTTGATTTTATCTGTTAACTTGACTAGGCCATGGAGTGCCCTGATCTTTAGTCAAGTACTACTGTGGATATTCCTGTGAAGGTGGTGTTCAATGAGATTGATGTTTATATTGATAGGAGTAAAGCAAATTTTCTTCCCTAATGTAGGTGAACCCATCCAATCATTTAAAGGACTGAATAGTATAAAAAATCTGAGCCTCTACATAGTATGACATAATTCCTCCCACCCAACTGCCTTCAAAGCAGGGCATTATCTTTTTCTTACTTTTCAGACTCAAACTAAAACATCAGCTCTTCCTGGGTCTAAAGTTGCCAGCATTTGGACTGGAACGGTGCTCTCAGTCCTTCTGGTTGTCAGTCCTCCTGTTTCTTATTTGGACTAGAAGTGCACCATTGGCTCTCCTGAGTCTCCAGCTGGCCAACTTACTCTCCAGCCTGTTTCTCATTTTATTTCTAGACTCTGTATAATGTTTATGTAAATGAACTGAATATAAAGGTGGACGATCTCACCTTCTTGAACTCTGCATTTTTACAGAAAGTTGAGCCAACATCTGGACATGTTCAATGACCTGTAAAAATGCAAAATGCAAGGGTGTGTGTGTGTGTGTGTGTGTGTGTGTGTGTGTGTTTGTAAAATATATCAGATCAGTTTAGAAAATGTCTACCATCGCACACTGTATATTTTTCAGTTAAAATTCTAGAATTCAATGCATTAGGTTATTTATGCATATGCCTTTTTTGAATTTTATATATAAATATAGTTCAAATATCCCTTATCTAAAATGCCTGGGACCAGAAGAGCTTTAGATTTCAGATTTGTTTGTATTTTGAAATTTGTATATACATAGTGGAGATATCATGGAGATGAGAACTTCATTCTAAACACTACATTCATTTCATTTGTACTTCAAACATGCAGCCTGGGGTTAGTTCTACAGAATACTTTTAATGGATTTGTTTTGGCTATCATGTGTAGAATTTTTCACTCAAGGCATTGTGTCAGTGCTCAAAAGTTTTTGAGTTTGTAATATTTTAGATTTTCAGATGAGGTATGCTCAATCTGTATTCGTATTTCTGTTTTTCATTTTTTGTGTTAAGTATGCCTGTTTAAAATTTGCTAGAGTCCACCACATACAGGGTTTCTGTCATTTCAAGTTTTATAATGCAACTATTGAAAAGCTCCAGTTGAGACATGTTGACAGAGAAATGTGTTGTCTGTTCTTTAAATTTTAAATTAACAGCACATATTTTAAGCACAGGTGCCAAAAGGAGCACACAAGTTCAATGAAAGGAACCATTTACTCTTTAAAAAAGTCTGTTAAGAATAAATCAGAACAAAGGATATAATAGAATAAGGGAAAAACAAAAGTGCTTTATTTGAATTTGGATATTATAATTTTCAAACAATGGAATTATGTGTTATTGTTTGGGTTCCTCTAATGTGCGTCCAGTATGGACTCAATATATATATAATTAAAATATTTGAGCCAACCTCAAAGTGATCTTTCACATTTCTTTTTATTTCTTGTTAGGTCCATTTGCCATACTTCCCTTCTGCCCCGTTTCATCTTGTACTTCATCCATACCCATTCTATTTTCCCAGGTCCCAGTCTATCTGCATTGTCTCTTGAGAAAATGACTTGCGTTCCATCCCTGATTCCCTGAGTATTCTTTTCCTTCCTAACTTTAATGTTAGTCACATATTTCCAATGTATAAGATGCTGTCCTAAGAAACCCTTTAAGGTCTATGTCACATTACTTTAAAGGTGAGTAAACTGAGGCACAGACAAATGAATTTTGAAGACCACCGAGTCTGTAAATGGCTGAGTCAGCTGTGCAAGTCAAGATACCTGTTGTTGCCGGGCGTGGTGGCGCATGCTTGTAATCCCCACGCTTGGGAGGCAGAGACAGGAAGATCGCGCAGGTTCGAAGCCAGCCGTGCTGGCTTAAGAGACCCTGTTTCCAAATAAAAAAATATAAAATAGGTCTGGGAGTGGAGCCTGGAGGTAAAAGGGCTTCCAGGAATCCCAGTATCACCACACAAAAAAAGATACCTGTTGTACCTGTTGTTTCCCATGATAGCAAGAGAATGGACACCTGCTAATTTTTGACACCTTCCTGACTGCACATTGCAGAGAAACATTCTGCATAGTCACTCAATGAATCATAAACCTTACAATGGAAGTTTTTTTTTTTTATCTGGGTGGGGGGAGCAAAAAACAGTGCAAGAGTGCTTCCCAAGGCCCTCCTTGCTTCATTTCTGCTTGTTCTGTGGAGCTGGGAGTAGGGACCTCTGGTACAAGATGTGGTGCCACAGGTTATTCCACTTAGAAAGTAGGCTCCAGCACTTGCTGAAGGAAAAAGTCATATGCCAAACACTTCAACAGCCTAATTTCAAAAGCTTATTTTCATGATCCATCCATTGACTCTATACAGTTTCCAAGTTTTTGAATTGTGCTTGGCAACAATATGAAGATCGTTTTGAACTTCAATACGCTAACACTGTGATGCACTTTGATTTTGTGTGGCTTCAAGACCACTGCCATTCCGCATTTTACTACAAGAATGAGTTTTGGGTCTATAAGCCTGGAAGGGTCCTGTTAATAGATAACTGGAGAGTCCTAGATGGCAGGGAATCCTTCACTGGCTACTGCCAACTCGGCTGATGCTATTTAACAAGATATGATGTATTAAACACTGCTCTTCTTTCAAGTCTCCAGGCTTACAATTTATAGCTTTGAATACACCTTGAATATTGGCTAACCAAATTTCATATGAACAGAAGAGTATTGTGTCAAAATTGACTTCATATTGTCTCCTTACCCCATCCTACAAAACAGAAGCTTCCTCCTTTTCTAGTATGAAAACCTATTAGAGAGCTTTGAGTTATATGATGTCAGCCATCTAGAGGGATACATCTTTCCCCTAAGTTATATCATGACCCCACTTGTTTTAAAGCTTTCAATATAATTTGGATCACTCTACTTCAAAAATATAAAAAGCAAATCACTGATACTCACTGGGTAAATATTCCTTCTGACTATATCAGTTAGAATAAAATGCTTTTTATAAATGATGAGATATTGATAAATCAGCAATTCATAAAATTGTTGGTTTTAGCATACACATACAAGGGAGAACATGTGGTACTTGTATTTTTGTGTGTGATTTATTTTTGTTAACATAATGTCTTCCAGTTGTCTATTTTTCTACAAATGATATATCATTCTTCTTTTTTGTAACTGAATAGTATTGTTTTATATAAGTATCACATTTTCTTCATTCATCTATTCATGGGCATATAGTTTATTTCATATCTAACCTATTTTGAATAATGCAGTAATAAACAAGAACATGCAGTTAAAAATAAATAAAACTTATAATGGGTCAGGTGCATGCAAAATGACAAGATAGGCTCAGACTGGTAATTTCTTTCTTATTTAGTCCTTGTAGCTATTTTGTGAGGTAGGTATTATTTTTACCATTATAAAATTAGGGGAAAATGTCCTTAGAAATTATTAATTTTATTTTTTAAATGTTTTATTGGTGAATTATAGTCATACATCTTAATGGAGTACAAGATGGTGGAGGCATACATGCACACATCACCCAATTAGTCCTTACTCAGTTCCTGCCTCACTCTCCACCTCCCTCCTTCTCATGTTTGTCTTAGTGATTGATATTAATATGTTTGTTAAAGTGCACCATGTACATTAGAGAATCTCCCTCTTCCTCCCTCCTATCCCCTTCTATCCCCTAACTCAGTTATGCCGCATTATTTGCTTATCCACAGTATCTCCTCCTTCATCTAGAGTTCCTCCTATGGCCCAGTTTCTCCCTAGCTTCTGCATATTAGGGAGAGCACCCAATTTCTTATTTTTTGTGTCTGACTAATCTCAGCATAATATCCTCCAGTTCCATTTATTTCCCTGTAAATGACATAATTTTGTTTTTTCTTTATGGCTGAGTAAAGTTCCATTGTGTACATATCCCATAGTTTTGTAACCCATTCATCTGAGGATCTTGGCTGGTTCCATAGTTTGGCAATGGGGAATTGTGCAGCTGTGAACATAGATAGGCATGCATTAGTTTGGTAGTTTGGTTTCTTTTCTTTTGGGTAGACACCCAGAAGTGGTATTGCTGGATCAAATGGTAAGTTCATTCCCATTCTTCTGAGGATCCTCCTTACTATTACCAAAGTGGCTGCACTAATTTGCAATCCCACCAACAACATTTTAGAGTTCCCACTTCTCTACATCCTCGCCATCATCTGTTGTTGTGTTTTGAATGATTGCCATTCTAGTTGGAGTTAGGTGAAATATCAGGGTAGTTTTGATTTGCATCTCTCTGATTGCCAATGATGTTGAGCATTTTTCATGCATCATTGGCCATTTGAATAACATCATATAATTTATATAAATATTGGATCTTGGGTTCATTTTTATATGTAGTTAAATTTAAAGTTTTACCTTTAAGGTAATCTCTACTCTATAAAACAACAACAACAAAACCTTTTATTTTGGAGCAAAAACTATTCAGGTACATCAATCTTTTCTCCCTTTTTAACAACACCAAAAAATTCCTCTTTCTGTTTGAAACTTTTCCTTCTTGATCAATTCATTGCAAAGTCATTCACTCTATCTGTATACATATTGCACTTTTTCCTTCCCTATAGGATAATACTTTCAACTATGTTTTCTATCTATTTATTAGGTTGTCAAATATTTCTTTGACAATAGTATATTCTGGACTGAGCACTAAAAATAAAAGCATGAATAAAACAGAACAGGCTCCTTACTTTCATAGAGATAACAATGGAAAGGAGCAGAATTTTAAGTGGAGACAATATGTAGATTTTTAGTGTGTGTGTGGGGGGGTACTGGAGATTAAATCCAGGATCATTCTACCTCCAAGCTACAACCTCAGTCCTAGGGTATTATTTTTTATTTGGAAACAGGGCTGATAAGTGCTGAGAGCCCCTATAAATTGCTGAGCCTGGCTACAAACCTGCTATCCTCTTGTCTCAGCTTCCCAGTTGCTGGGATTAGAGTGGTGTATTACCATGCCTAGTTTATCATAAATGTCATATGTGGGTTACTATTTACTGTAATTACTATCTACTATTACTATTTACTGTAATTACTATTTACAGTTGCTTGCAAATATGTCCAAGTCCCTTAATTTTTTTTCTGGGGTGTGTGTGTGTGTGTGAGTGTGTGTGTATAAGCTATATGTTTGTTTATATGCTATAATATGTGTATATGTATATATATATATGTGTGTGTATATATATATCTTATGCACTTTTTCATACAATAGTCATACATATATCCATATATTATGCATATACAAAATTTCCCCTAAATTCTGCTATAATGCCAAGTTATTTTCCTCTGTCTTCTTTTTAACACCAAATATTTTCAATAATGCACTAACTATATTAACATTTTTATCAGCAATATGCTGTCAGTTCCTCTAAAGACTTGGCTTCCATTACAAATACTCTATTAGCATTTCAGGATGATCCTACACTTTTGCAAGTCACTTGTTATTCAGTGCCATTTTTATGAATAAATGTGGGTTTGATAGTGTAGGACTCACAAATAAAACTTGTATCCCCAAGGGTCAACTATGCTTGCTTTGTCAGGTCATAAAAAGTACATCATTTTTTGTGTATTTGCATCATTTTCTGCTAAAACTCTGGATTTAGATGAACTAGTTCATTAAAGCAATAAGACACAGCCAGTGTACCACTTTCCCTGAATTTTCTTTTTTGGGAAAATTATGATTTCTAGTGTCATCATCACATTGCCACGTTTAAAATAGCATTTGTTTGGTGGGTTGTTAATGCTACCACTGTCTTTGTATATCATCCTATTTAAGTCTTACAATAAGTAGGTGTGCCTTTTCCTTTTAACAACTAAGGAAACAAAAATTTAGACAGCCTAATTTGTTCATTTTACACATCATAGAAAGCAACCTCCATGACATGCCAGCTGTTTTGGTCTGACTCCAGTTGCACTGTGTAATTGCTATAATATGTTTTTCTCTATTTGTAAAAGACATGGAAGTAGAAAGGAAGAACTGAGGGATGAATGATAATATAAAGTGTCTTCCCTTGGAACCCACTGCTTCTTTTATTATAAACTGAATGGCTACCGATTTGCCATTTTCCTGATCTCTCTGCATAGTAGACACAACTCACCACCCACAATCACCTTTGGTCTCTTCACTTTCTGCATCTAGTCATCAAGTTGTTTAGAGATCACTATTCATGTTCATCTGCTTAATGGTATTCCATTGATTATGCCTTCTTTACATCCCACTTGTTTTATTATTATTTTTTTAATTTATTTTTAATTTTTATTTTTGGTGGTACTGGGGTTTCTGGAAGCCCTTCTACCTCCTGGCTACACTCCCGGACCTATTTTATTATTATTTTTATTTGGAAACAGGGTCTCTTAAGCCAGCAAGGCTGGCTCCAAACATGCACGATCCTCCTGTCTGCGCCTCCCAAGCATGGGGATTACAAGCGTGCGCCACCACGCCAGACCACTTGTTTTATTATAATATTGTCTTCACTATTTTAAATCTTTGTACAAGTCAAACTATCCTATAGTATGTTGACAGTTTAGTTTTTCACTTCATGAACAGCTTTACTTATGCCATTTACCTGATTAAAAATGGCATCAACTCTACATTGTATGTAGGATAAAGCCCAACCTTTTTGCTTGGTACATAAGATTCTTTCTGATAAGATTGTGCTGTAGGATGCAGCTACGTTCCTAACTTGTCTATAAGAGTCTCACCAAACACAAGTGTTCACAATTCCACTAGGGATCTTTGAATTTTCTGTCTCTCTGCCTTTTCTTACTCCTTTTATTTTTTTAACCTTACCCAGTTCTCAAATATGACATTTTCCAGGAA
The DNA here is from genome assembly GCF_963383645.1 of Muscardinus avellanarius. Lineage (NCBI taxonomy): Eukaryota > Metazoa > Chordata > Mammalia > Rodentia > Gliridae > Muscardinus > Muscardinus avellanarius. The sequence continues at coordinate 109,186,482 of NC_137791.1, read as the reverse complement.
GGAATCTCTGTCTCACCATTCTTTACTTCTTCCCAACAGTAACCTTTCCCATCATTTACTTATTGTCTACCAGTAGCAAAATCATGCCAACTCATTTGTTTTGATGTTGGTTGAAAATTATTTTATCACTTTTCTTCACAAGAGATAGCATATATGAATAAAAATAATGCATTTCGTATTAAAATCAGTTTATATGGCCTTAGATACAACTGTGAAACCCCACCTTTTTCAGCTCATAAAAATTCAGATCTTCTACATAACTAAAAGTAAACAGATTGGTTAAAAATAGATTGTTTAAGAAAACAAAATCTAGGGAAAAACTGGATTTAGTTTGATCATTTTGTGCAGTTTTCTACATTATATTGCCTTTATATATTTTTGATTGGGAAAATTAGCATAAACAGTTTATTACCCAAAGCAACTTGATGCACCTGCAATCAGACATTCAACAGGATTCACCTCAGGAAAGTGCAGATAATTTGAAGTACATTCTATTGTATTCATATTTTATGATCACCTTTGTGAGAAACACAAAGCAATCCTGTAGACTCTAAATCACACCTTCAAATTTAGTTGCACAGAAGGTAGTCACATATTATTATGCTGAAGATGTCTTAAGGCAATTTAGAAACACTCATAGTTTATTAACATAATAGATTTCCTTCATTTTATATGAATAGAATTCCTTAGCTTTTGAATGTCTCTTCTGTTAACCATTTATACAATAGTCTGATGAGGTGGGTATTAACTACCTAGCAAAAATGAAAAAATGCAAATTAAAACACTGAAATTCTCTTAAGTCAGCATAAAAATGAACAGTGTCTCCCTAATGCTTAGTGTCTTGTTCAAACCAATTGACTACAGTTTCAAATAATGAACATACTCATAAATGCTGGTCATCCAGGGTCTTTTTTGTGTTACTAGGTTTCTACCAAGTCACAATCTTCAAAGACAAAGAGATATTGATTCAATTTTTCAGAGCTTTTAAGATTAAAAAGTCCTTTGCTTGAAACATAAATTAAGCAAGCAATAAAAATCTAAACATTTAATTCAATTTGCTACTTTGGATCATTTTTATATTAATAAAGTTTTCTGTATTCGTGCAAAGGATTTTAAAACTATGCATTTTTAATTCTTCAAAGATTACTTTTGCTTATTTTAATAATTCTGTCTTTGAATGGATTTGACAAAGTAGATAACTGAATAAATGATTAAAAGGAAGAAAATAAAGTTCCCCTTTTGTTGTATCAGAAAGATGTAATATTATAAAATAGACATGAATATTTACAGTGCAATGAATCAGAATCTAGTCTTATTAAAGAATTATAAATATAGTATTATCGTAAGTATAAAATTTGACTTATTTTTCTGCAACTGTGTTGTTTTTAATTTATAAAGTTTGTGTGAGAGTTAGGTACTATATACTTCTTTCCATTATACCTTATTTCATTTAATGGAAGAAGATCAAGAAGAGAAACTAAAGTACAGGTCGCTGAAAAATAAGCAAAGCACTCCAAGAATTAGAAGAAAGTAAGAAATGGGATCAAGTTGGAAGCAGAATTTTCTGGGAAGAAGAGAGGAAGTTAGACAGAGGGAAGGACAACAATTTGGGTAAAAATTTCTCTAATGTTCACATTTTCTGAACTGACCTGGGGAACTTGTTGGGAAATGTAGATTCTGACTCAGTAGGTCTTGAGTGGGGCTGAGATTCTGCCTTTCAAATGTGTTTCCTGTTAAACTGATGCTCCTCATCTTGGGCCACACTTTGAGGAACAAAAGTGAGTGGCCATGAATAACAGGAGTATGATTGGCCAAGGGTGAGGGCTGTGACCATCACTATTTGGAGCCAAAAATGCCTCCTGCAGGAGACACATGGTGATAAACTGGAACCATCTGTCACTGAGCTCCGCCTTCAGTCACAACCTGTGCTCACATTTGCACCAAGATTGTTTTACTCACCTGTTTTATTGCTATGACCCAAGATACCTGAAAGAAACAACATACAGAAGACAAATTTTATTTTGGCCCATGGTTTCAGAGGTGGTTCCATGAGTGGCCAGCTCCAAGGCTGGCATCATGGTGGTAGTGTGGTGGAGAAAAACTGATCACCTCATGGTGGCCAGAAACAGAATTATTAGGAAAACATACAGCCCCCAAGACTGTCCTCCCAACAACCCACATCCGCCAGACATGTCCTAACTCTAAACCTTCCTAGAGTGGAGACCAGGATTTCAACATATGAGCTTTTGGGAAGATATCACAAACTCAAACCATAACAAGAATCAAATCAATGCTTCATTCAAGCTGATGTTTACCTTTTCATCCTTTTAGGAACCCTTATCATGCAGTCAGAGCATATTTTATTTGCTTCACTTCAAATTTAGTGGTAACTTCTGTCCCACAGAATCCTTCATGACTTCCTTGATTCACCTAATACCTGCTGACACTTCCCTACCTCAAGTGGCAACTGCTTGCAGATCACAAACTACAGCTGGTAGGGTCAAAACCTTACCTCATTGTTTCCTATATTGGATGATACTATTGCCTGAAGGCTCAGCATGAGATTAGTTGAGTAGAGGCTTCAAAGCAGCTCAACTTTCTTTTGGAATTAGACCATTCTGAAGCTCATCTATAGCCTCCCCACATTCCACTGCAATGTTTTCTGAAGTGTTTCTGAAGCAAAGCTGTAATATGCATGTATGTTTTAGGAGCCAGGGATTTTCTTCCTGTGTGATGGTTTCTTTGCCATCAGTTCTTACAAATCAAGGAAAGTGCAAACATTAACTTCCAAAATTCACAATTTGAAGCTGAGAGGATCATTTCCATCTCTATGATCCAAGCCGGCAGTGTTTGGTGCTGGCATATCTAGGTTTCTCTGTTTCTGCCTAAAGACAGAGAACAGAGAGACATTAAGATATTGCTTAAAAAGAAAAGCAAACAACAACAACAACAACAAAGTAAGAAAACTCCAACACCATGAAAATACAGACAAGAGCTCAGGCTTGGAGCCTTAAGAAAAACTAGTTAATGCATGTTTTCCTTTTTAAAATATAATTTAAAAGATCAGACTTAAAATAGCACAGGTCTTAAGAGCTTTGTCACCTAGTTAGGGAAGGTGTTTGCACTGGAGAATAGGTTTATTGCCGGTAAAATTCTGTGTCCCTTCAAATCTGCGAAGGAACTAGAAAGCTTTATGAGTGACAGGTTAAAATTAAGGATACATGCGAAAATATTCTGATGTGCTTGTATATACTTACAATTTACTTTAATTAAAATAATGTAAGATAAATTTGCTTTAATTAGGAATCATTAAAATATGGTGATTAGCAATTGGGTAGTTTTCACGCTTGATTTGTGCTTGCATTTGCAAAAGTTCTATATGAGCAGGAAATCATAGTCAGGTTTCTTTTCTTTTTCACAAAATTAGGCTATTTGTCTATTTGTTGTTGATATTTTTTAATCCTGGGGACTGATTCCAGGAGCATTATATCGTAGAGCTTCACTCCTATTCATTTTTATTTATTACTTTGAAACAGAGTTTCACTAGGAGAGTCTCACTAAGTAGCCATTGTTCTCAAACCTGTGATCCTCCTGTTTCAGCCTTCCAGGTCCTGGGATTACAGGCAAGCACCACCATGCTCAGCTAAAATTAGGCTATTTCAATTATATGTTTTTGATAACAATAGAACTTTTGTTTATGTAATATATAAAAATTTGTCTTTAGGGAATTATCTTTGCATATGCACATCCACGTAGAAAATCATCCAAACATGTATGGCCCCATATTGATGACAAAAAACTAGGAGCATTATAAAATAGGAAAACAACCCAAATGTTTATCAATAGATAAGTGGAGAATCGTTTGTAAGACACAGCCAAAATATATATTCAGCCTTTCAAAAACGACATTGTCATTTGCAATAACATGGATAAATCAAGAATTATAGTAAGTGAAATATGCCAGACACATATAAGAATACCTTATAATCTTATATATGGAAACCAAACATTGAATATATAGAAATAGAAAATAGAACTGTGGTTGTTGGGTGGGATAAGAAAGGAAAAGATGTTGACTAAAGGCTACAAGGAAGCATTTATGCAGGGTAAATAAATCTAAAAATGTAACATACAACATGAGGACTACAGCTAATAATAGTATCATATTGTGTAGTGGCAATTTGCCCAAAAAATAGATTTTTAGGTATTTGTATCATGGAAAAGAAAGTAAATTATATGAATTGATGAGCATATTAAATCAGTTAACTATAATAATCACTGTGTATACACCTAACAAGTATGTCAGAACATGTTCTATATCTTAAATATACACAATATAAAAGATATAAAGAATAAAATATAAAACATTCCTCATCAATGTCTATTCTGTCAGGAACTTAAAAGTTATTACTTTGCTGCATTCCATCACTAATATTTAACTTGAGTTTGTTATTACATTTGACCTCGCATAATGAAAAATAGTATAAAGTAATAAAATATTTTAAAGGAATATGAGAATGGGTATTTAGAAAGGCTTTCTCAGAGCAACTGAATGTCAAGGATCTTTCTAAAAGTAAGAAGCCAACAAAAAAGTAAATAAGAAAGAAAAGGAAATTAGTTTTGGTATAGTCCACTCTCAGCAGTACAAAAGGAAACCTCTAGTTTTCCAGAATGCTCTGATACTTTGTGTTCAGCTAGCAGCAAGGTCAGAGATTGCTTTGAGCAGACAAAATATGGGCTTCTGCTTATGGGTTCTTCAAAAATAAATGTTGGCTTATAATAATTGTGATTTATAGAAATTCTGAGACACTGGCTCCTGGAGTAAAAGCAAGTCCTACAAATCATTCATAGCTGTGCAGACAGTAAAAACTCAAAACTACCAGTTTGTATCTAGTGAGGGGGCCTAGGAGTTTGGAAATAACTATAGACTACAAAACTGAAGACACTGGGATTATCTGTTCCTTAGATTTACATTTATTTTTCTGAGCAAATATCTACTTATTTTCTGTGGGTCTTCACTTATTTTTTTTAATTTTTTATTGGTGCATTGTAGTCATACATCTTAATGGGGTAAAATATGATGGAGGCATATATGCACACATCACTCAATTAACCCTCACCCATTTCCCACCCTATTCCCACCCCTATGAAGGGTTAGGAGGGGAGGAAAGGGGAGATTTACATTTATACATATACATAATATAATATACTAATAAATTATATGTAATAATATGATTTATAGGAGTATATTATAATATAATACACTTAATACATATTGAATATATATTAAGTTATATATTTATATTTTAAAATGCAAATATACTTTTATTGATTATTAAAATTATCTATTATAGTGAGAGGAAATACAAACTCATACACTATTGGTGAGAGTGAAAATTAGTACAAACTAGATCTATTTTTATTTATTTTAAAAGGTCTGGAATGAAAATGTAGAATACTTTCCATCCCAGTTTGGAGAAGCACAGAAAAATGTCCTTTCTCTTTTAGATAGAAAGGTATAACAGCTGCCTCTCTGTTCTATATAAATATATGGATTAATTTTTATTCAGCATTTCTATATTTATACACTGGACCTAACTTTATTACATCTCTCCTAGTATAAAAATTGTGATGGACGAAACCAGATCACAATTTGATTTTTGCTTTTAAGCAAATAGTAATAATCTGCTTTTGACTTAAAATTTTTCTGTAAATGTTCAGGACAAAATTAACAAAGATGAAAATAAAAGATAAGTATGGTCTAGATATACACAAACATAGCACATTTATGAGAGAAATTTAGGATTGAGGAGAGTTCAAAGGAAAGATATTAAATCTATTGTTACTTTAAAATAGCAATGATACATAATTTATAATACCACTTTGGTTCAACATTATTTCTTCATCTATGTCACAAGAACATTCTCTACTCTAATATTTATGACATCCTATAATGTATTATGTAATATTAAAATATCTTGACATTCTAATTATTATATATATTTTGCTTTGCAAATTAATTTTGACTCCATAGTTCTTCTCCATTAAAATACACCGTGTCAGCTTTGTCCTCAATACCAAGTACAAATTGCCAAGAAAAGCAAATAGTTTCTAATTTAAAATAGTTTTATGTTAAAAGAATTCTGGTATGGAATATGAAAATCTGAAGCTCTAAGGGCCTAAGAATATAAAGTCTAAAATAATAGATAGCCAAATTAGGAGACTGACTATGAGAAAGCCTTTGCTCTGATTTCATCTTCCTTTCATTCAGATAGACAGAGATTATTATCTTTAGGATTAAGAAAAAGAATGAGAGATAAGTGAAACCTTATAAATTTCTCTGTGCTTAATTAGAGGCCAGACTGACAGGGTGGGTTTGGAGTAAAGAAACTCCAGTGAAGAGCCTTGGAGACAGTGGTTGTACAGTGCTTCCATGGGAGGAACTGTGAAGGCAGCTGCCTCCTAGTACAGGGTTGTGGCGAATCTGCAGTCAAGCATGGTGCCAGTCAGGTTCAGCAGGTAGATTTACAGTCTCTATTGTCTGAATGTGTTCCTCCAAATTTATATGTTTAAACTTGATGGCCAATGCAATAGTTAAGTGGTGGAATCATTTTAGTGGTTAAGTTATGAGAGAAGAGTCTGCACAAATGGGATTTAGGCCCTTATAACAGAGCATGAAGAAGGGAATTAATTGTTTTCTTAATCCATACAGAGGCATAGTATTTTGCCCTTCTTTCTCCTTTATGTCCCTTCTGCCATGTAAGCACACGGGAATAAATAATCATCTTGGAAGCAGAGAAAGCAGACCCTCACCAGACACCAGACCTGCTGGCGTCTTGATCTTTACAGGCCCCAAACTGGAAGGAAATGTTTCTTTATGAGGTGCTCTGATGACAATATGTTCATTTTTTTTGTGTGTGGGGGTGTGTGGGGATGGAACCCAGGGGCATTCTACCTCCGAGCTATATCCCCAGCCCTATGTTTTAGTTTTTTATTATTTTTATTTGAAACAGGGTCTCACTGAGTTGTGAAGGGCCTCACTAAATAGCTGAGGTTGTCTGTGAACCATGATCCTCCTGTCTCAGCCTCCAAATGCTGGGATTACAAGCATGTGCCACCACGCCTGGCCACGATATGCTCATTTGACACCATGGCATCGTGTAAACCTCTCATCCTCTCACCAATAGCACATCCTGCCTTAGTCAGTATCCTTAGGGCTATAATCCAAAGGCTTTAGTAAGTGACTTAGAGGAAGAAAGATTTATTTGCTCATAGTTTCCTTGGGGATTGGGGATTCAGTCCATTTTTGACCAGGGAAGACAAGAGAGGGATAATGCAAAGCTTTGCTCTCACATCATGAAGGCTGAAAGCAAGAGAGAGAGAACAAGCCAGAGGAGACAAAGACACAAACACAACCCCTAAAGCCACCTCCTTTCACAGGAACCCACCTTCTTCAGCCAGATCCTACTGTTCTAGGTTTTCACCCAGATAAAGCCATTGTAATATTGATTTATCCACCGATAAATTCTAACTTAACTATATCAGCCCTGAGCTTAATACCTGAGCTCGGTGGGAATTCTATATTTAACCCATGACACAGCCCAAAGAAAAGACAAGGGAAAGCCAGAAAAGAAATTTCTCTGAATATACCAAAATTAACAGAATTGCTTAGAATTTATATTTTCCCCTCTGGGTAGGATGAAGATATATTGAGAAGTAAGATAACAAAAAAAGCTATCATATAAGGGTGATAGAAAGGTTCACCCTTACTATTCTCTGAGCTATGACCTGAATATCATATGACTAAATTTAGACAAATTATGCATTCTCATTTACTGTAGTTTCCTCCTAAAGAAGCCTTGGCGTGCTTTCCTTGCTTTTCTGCTCTGTGAAAAGCTACCTGTTAAATGAGTGAGATCATAGTGAAGAGAGAACGTAACTCAGACGTGGTCTGGTGTGGTAGGTAATATGTGCTTATCTATAGCATCTCTTTTCTGCAAAATATTCTACAAGACTTAAGTTTATTTTGCCCTCACATTTCTTAAAATCTGTAGTGTAAACCTGACCCTCTGTCTGGCTTTTTTTTTTTTCTTAAAATTCCTAACGACAATAATACTGCAAGCTGCTTTTCCAGAAAAACAAAATTTCTCTTTAGGAAGTATTTCTACAGTCAATAATTTTTAATCCTTTTAATTCAAAGTGGGAAAAATATAATAAGAAACTCAGAAAATTGTATTTTCTGTAATATTTTTTCACTGTTTTGATTTAAGGTGGAATCTTGGAACCTTAAAATAAAATTCAGCTGCCAATTATCCATTCTTTGCCTGTTGTAAGAGTAGATTTTTCTTTTAGCTCTTTGGTTTACAAGAGTGAGTCTCCAAATGATAGCAACCTGGATCTCATTAGGTGTAGAGTATGTCATATACAGAGAAGGGAAGTACAGACACAAGCATACTAAAAAAGATAAAAAAGGAAAAGAGCAACAGAGTTCCTTGAATAATGTGAGAAAAATTAATGACTTTGGAATATCAAGTTATTTTACAAGCACAATATCAATTCCCATGCATAGCACACTAGAATTTCTTGCATTTTTCCTGACGTATTACTTCCCACACTTAGAACATTTCTTAATTGACAAAAAAATTTTACCATGAAATCAAATGTAGGAACATTGTTTTGCTGTTTAGAATAAAAATAGTCATTTCTGACTCATTATAGCTAATGAGTAAGTATGAATCAGGCAAAAATGGATTACTGAAGGCAGTACTAGTGAATTAGTCAAAGTTAAATGCAGTCCAACAAGCAGCAAAGAAGTGTCAGAGTTTATTGCAAAGATGAAAAAATTAAAAATCCTTCTAAGTCTCTCAAGATCAAACCATGATGAATGGCTTTTATCTCCCATAATGGGATTTTAGGGTCTGGTCTGGTCAGGGGAACAAATTAGCAAACTATAAAGAGAGGTAGTGAGGTGAACTTTGGAGGTACTAGGTAACGCAGTTATAGCAAGGCCTGATTCCAGATCATCTGTGCCACCAGAGCCTCTTCAAATACGACAGAGCTCAAATACTCCGTTAAAATCTGTACAGCTGGCTGAGGATTTACAATGAAATTTTTTTCTCTTTTTGTGGTACTGGGAGATGAACCCAGGGGCATTCTGCCTCTGGGCTATAGCCCCTAGTCATATTTTATTATTTTATTTTGAATAGAGTCTCAGTAAGTAGCAGAGGCTGAGGGTGGCCTCAAACCTGAGATCTTTATGTCTCCGCCTTCCAAGTTACCGGGATTACTGGTATGTGCCATCACACTCAGCAGAAAATATTGTTTTTTTTAAATTTTTTTAAATTGGAAATTATTTTTAAAAATCTAATTACTTGTGATTCCAGCCAAAAACTACTTTCCAAGATTATATATAATATCTAGTTTAGAGCTATAATTCATCTCTCACAATGGAATGACTTACTTAAAAATAAAGATGACTTTTTAATATTTTTGTTTTATTCATATTTCTAGTCAACTACATATATATTAAATAATAAAAGCTTGTTGGTATGGATAATTGGTCCATTCAAAGTCAATACACTTTCAGCTTCTTACATTCAAATACTCACTTTCAAATGCAGTTGTAGGAGAAATTCAGTTCAGAAAATGAATTCTGAAACATGAACTTGGAAGTGTGGCAGAATGGGCCTAAATTCATTTAAAAGGTACCCAATTCTGCTGTTGTAACAATATTTTATTGAGTAATTTACAAACATTACACATTTATTTCTCATAGTTATATAGGCCAGGAGGTTCAAGATGAGGTCACTAGCAGATTTGGTGAGTGATAGGTTAAGCTTAGCTGCTACTCCTCACCTGGTATAATGGGCCAAAGGGAAAACCACTGTGTTCTCCCAACGAGGGGAGTGGAGGAGCAAAAAAGATGAAGAGTCCTCATCTCTCTTTTGTAAAGTCACTCATCCCATTCACACAAGCTCTGTTCTTATTTATTTAACATCTGCTAAAGGATCTGCCTCTTAACAGAACATTGGTAATTACATTTCAACACACAAATGTTACAGTGCCGAACATTCAAATCAGAACAGAATGGTTAGAGGCTTTGTGATGTTTGGGCAAATTCGTTGTTAGGGCTTCCAGGATCTGGAATACAAAATTGCCTGTGATCACAATCAGCTCTATGGTTATTGAGACGCCCCATACATCTGAAAGGCCTTGAACATAACAAACATTTAGAAATTTCATATGTTGGGTCCCTCATTAGATACACAAAAGAATAAGACTCTATATATGAGCTAAAGAAGCCTAAAATATAACAATATTTAACCACATAGATCAATAACTACTGTATAATAATCAGGCATGGTGGTGCATGCCTGTAATCCCAGTATCTGAAAGACTGAGGCAGGAGGATCTCAGATTCAAAGCCAGTCTCAACAACTTTGTGGTACTCTCAGCAATTTAGTAAGACTGTTTCAAAATAAAATAAAAGGATTGGCAGCATAGCTTGGCAGTAGAATGCCTGTGAGTTCAATCCCCAGTACTTCTCTCCCCACACACACACAAAAAACACTGTGAACTGAATCTGGAGCACCGATGTTAGCTTCTGCAAGGTAACAATAGGGACAGAGTGGAGAGATTAAGAAATTTACCTAAAGGAAGGGCCGATGAAGACGCCTCAGGAATGGGGCCACAGAAGCCCGAGGAAGGAAATTCTGTGTCTTGGTAAGAAGTACAAATGTTTTCTTTTTAATCATTGGTTTACAAATAGTGCTTTACATAGTGCTAATGTTCCTTGGAAGGACTCTAGGCCCCCCAATAGTCCAGAGATAAAAGAGGAAGAGAAAGAATAAAAGTTAAATTGATCAGTAACTAGGTCATTTATTTCAATCATTTTATATTTTCCTTTATCTATTTTTTATTTTGTGATTCTACCTAAGATTGATTACCAATCTTATTCTAAAAATAAAAGGGATGACAAAGCTCTGCCATAAAATATGGAAAGCAATAAATGGAGTCTAATTATGGATGAAATTGAATGTATAGAAATTAGCCAGCAAGTCAGAAATGTATTTTACAGAAGCAAGTGAAAGTAAAATGAAGGGGCTGGGCTGGATACTCACTCTTCCCTGTCTTTGTAAGATGCTGTGCTCAGAGACGCAGGGTAACCTCCAGCATTGTTCTTCTTTCTGACCACTTTTACCTGCCATTAATTTCTTTCCACTGCGGACAATGCCCTCTGCTTAGCAGTGTGGCTGTCTAATCATTACAGCGAGCTGTTGGAATGTGGTTCACACAGAGGTGGACAGTCTGCCTGATTCTTATCCACCAACCAACATTAGCTTACTCCAGGTGTCACAGCATTGGTATCCAAAAGATGCCAGTCTTCTTCTTTGCAGAATCCCTATTAGCACAGCTTTCTGTGAATCAAATAATCTCTAGCCTGTGGGTGTAATGCAAACATTTAATGGATCCTGTAGAGATTCCTTTGTGCTCTTAAAGTCTCCACTTCATATTTTTCTCAATACCAAGTTCTCAGTATATGTTTTATAGTACATCTGAAGGAATAAAACTTCACTAACACATTAGTCATGATTTATGCAATAAGCAACTTAACTGTCTTAAGTAGTATTTATGCAATACTACTTAGCCACAGTTTAACTGGATCTAAATTTAGTCTCCATTATTCACTGGATGAGTAGTCGTGGTTAAGGTCCATGACTTTCTAAACTTTCTTTTTCCTTTTTTTTTTTTTTTTGTGGTACTGGGGATGGAACCCAGGGGCATTCTACCTCCAAGCAACATGCCCAGCCCTATTTTTTGTTCTTTATATTGAAACAGGGTCTCACTGAGTTTCAAAGGGCCTCACTAAGTAACTGAGGCTGTCCGCAAACCCGATTCTCCTGTCTCAGCCTCCCAAACACTGGGATTACAAATGTGTGCCACCATGCCCAGCTCTAAACTTTCTCAATCTGTATTTTCTTTGAAAGTCAGATGAGAAAATCTCCATAAACACTTTTGCTAATTCTTAGTACATATCAGTTCAATAAATATTAGCCATTTTGTCCTTGTTCAAATTACTACGTCATAATAATTTTAAAAATTCGTTCATATATGTTGTGCTGCATTTCAAATATATTGTTTTTTGGTCCAGATTTGACCCATTGAATATTCACAAGGAAAAGTTTTTACAAAGTTTTGTGACGCACCATCTTAACTCATATTCTTTTTCAGCTGCCTTGCCTCATACAATGCAGCACAGCTGTCTCTGAATATGCATTCATGCTTAGTGTGATAAAACCAGTGTGATAAAACCATGTTTGAGGGTTTGGTTAAAATTAGAAGGTAGGGCTGGGGATGTAGTTCAGCAGTAGAGTGCTTGCCTAGCACACAGGCGATGCTATCCTTCCCTGTACTCAATCTCCTGTACTTCCAAAAACAGCAGCAAATATTGTTGGTAAAACATTGGACTGAGGTTTAGGTTATTAAAATTCTGCATTAGCCCTCAGTTTTATAATTTGCATAAATAATAGACTTAAGATGCTTAACAACTTTAAGTGCTAATCCAGGCCAATGAGAATAAGAAAACATTTATTGACATACATATGTGATATCCTCTAACAGTGGTCCTTCATTTAATTCTTACACCATTTTTTTAACCAGGTTCTAGGTTTACAGAGCTGACAAACAGATCTAAGAAAAAGAGTAAAAAACATGAGAAATAACTTTTGTAGAAAGAATATAAAAATTTGAATTGTAAAACTCATCCCAAGAATGAATTAAGAATTTAAATAAACATATTAAATTTGATTGCAAGGAAACTTGAAACCTCATAAAGTTATATGACTGACTTTTACGCACAACATGCAATTATAGTAAAGTAGCCAAGAAATTAGGACCACATTTAACATATATTCCCTCTATGGGTATCAAGAGAATGAATGAGCATATGACTAACTCTATTGAACTCATATTTTCTGGTTATTTGGATATTGTAGGTGAACAGATGGGTGAAAAAGAAGTTGGCAGGAAAGTAGGGTAGATTCTCAATGTTGCTGAAATGCTCAGTAACAAGCTAAGGCCAAAGAGGGAGGAGAGAAGAGCCATTTCATGCCTCAATCCTTTTGCTTTTGATTTTTGGAATGCAGCCATGGTTTTGTATTTAAGTCACAAATGTGTATATGTAGAAGCTGAATCCAACGGAAATGTTTTTTTTTAATAATGTGCTAGCATAAGGTGCTATACAAATTCAGACTTTGATAAGGATTTGGCTATTCATAAAACTGTAGTCATTTTTATATTTAATCTTGGAATCATACAATTTAAGCATGAGATTATAGATGGAAGTGAATAATGAATAGTGGGAACTTATGGCATATTGACATTTGTCTGTACTGAGCATCACTCCTGAGTTCTTTTTTGTTTTTTTTGTTTTTTGGTGGTACTGGGGTTCCTGGAAGCCCTTCTACCTCCAGCCTACACTCCCAGACCTATTTTATACTTTTTTAAAATTTGGAAACAGGGTCTCTTAAGCCAGCGTGGCTGGCTTCGAACCTGCGCGATCCTCATAAAATGAGATAGATTTCAGGAAAAGATTGCTGAAGATAAAAGAGCAACAGATATTAAAGATATTTATCACACAAGGTATAAATATTGCCATGGTACAAAGGTTTACTTATTCTCCATAAATCATCATTCCAAGATGATGGTTAGAAGATGGAGCCTTTAGGAAGTGATAAGTTATGGGTTTAGAGTCCTCGTAAGTGAGATTAGTCTTCCTGTAAGAGACCCTAGAGAGCTAACTTACATGTTCTTCAATATGAGGTCAGATTGAAAAGAAAGCAATCTGTATGGAGATACTTTTTATCCAATTAAGACTTGTACAACCAGCCGGCCGTGTTGGTGCACACTTGTAATCCCTGCGCTTGGGAGGCAGAGACAGGAGGATCGTGCAGGTCCAAAGCCAGTCTCACTGGCTTAAGAGACCCTGTTTCCAAATAAATATATAAAATAGGCCTGGGAGTGTAGCCCGGAGGTAGAAGGGCTTCCAGGAACCCCAATACCACAAAAACAAAATAGATTTATACACCTGTACAACCACGACAAGATCAGTAGACCAATCAAAAAATAACCATTAAGACAGCCCAATAATTGTTATAACAAAGACCTCACTAAATTATGTTTCACCATATTGTATTTAATTATAAAATGTCAGCTCTCATTTATTCTTTTTTAATAAAAATAGAAATTTATTTCACAGATTTCCCTGGCCATGCTTCTTATCCTCTTGGTGAGTTTCTCCTTCACCCCTACTGGTAGCCTGTGGGCTCTAGAGTAGATGCATGCTTGCTCATGCTGCACTATGAAACTGCCTTCTAAACTCTCCATTCCATCCATCATGTGATCATCTTTCAAGCATGCCAAGAGAGATAGATGACATATCTTAAAATACTCAACCACATTTTCATTTAGATATGCTCATGGGCTAAATACAAATTTTATCTTAATTTATGGTATTTTAAACATCCTAGCCCATGTTATTATCACAATGTCTTAAATAAACATGAATAATTTTTGCCAATGAAAAATATTTTGGTGCCTCAGTCTTGGACGTCCCTATCTCCAGAATCAGGAGAACTAAATTTTCATTTTCTATAAGCCGCCTAGTCTATTGAACAGACAAAATAAAAAATAAGTAAATACTGAACTTGAGTATAAATACTTTTATTATTATATATGAACTCACATGTTATTTATTTATTATTTTTTTGTGGGTCTAGGGATGGAACCCAGGGGCATGTGACCTCTGACCTACACCCCCTGCCCTATGTTTTATTCTTTATTTTTGAAACCGGGTCTCACTGATTTGCAGAGGGCCTCACTAAGTAGCTGAGGCTGTCCACGAACCATGATCCTCTGGTTTCAACCTTCCAAATGCTGGGATTACAAGCGTGCGCCACCACGCCCGGCTCTCACATGTTGTTTAAAAGTAGAAATTGATGAGATTTTTAGAAAGTGACAAGAGGGCTGTAATGGTTTGAATTTGGAATGTACCATTACCTTCACGGAAACAAGGTAGGAAAGTTGGAAATGAAGCTTGGTTGTTAAGGAGGAGTCCCTGGAGGTGCGGCCTTATGAACTATATAAATGTCCCTCCTCTTGTTCTTTCTGTCATTTGCTTCTGGCCTCTGTGATATAAGGAGCCTTTGTGCTTTCTCTCCCTCTGCCTCCTGTTACCATTTTCTGAGTTCTGCAGAGCAGGCATGACATGGACTGAAACTTTGAAATCTCCAAAAACTGTGAGAAAATTAACATTCCTTCCTTTAAACTGTGTGTGTCTGGTTATTTTGGATTATATCAGTGAGAATGCTGACTTAGACAAGGGTAAAAGAAAAAATGTAAAGAACATGGACTCAAATTCTACTTCTTGTACTTCATAGCTGTGGGACCAGCTTGAGTAAGTTGTTTATCATCAATTTGTCCAGCTGGGCAATGGGAGTAATAATGCTTATATAAAAGTGTGGCTGTAGGCATTAAGTAAGGTAATTATTTAAAGGACTTACTATGAAATGTGTGACACAAAATATTGGTTATGTTC
Organism: Muscardinus avellanarius; assembly: GCF_963383645.1. Taxonomy (NCBI): domain Eukaryota; kingdom Metazoa; phylum Chordata; class Mammalia; order Rodentia; family Gliridae; genus Muscardinus; species Muscardinus avellanarius. The sequence continues at coordinate 109,170,887 of NC_137791.1, read as the reverse complement.
ATTTTTCTAATTTTAAAATTTCAGTCCACTTAATATAAAAGCATTCTTTCTGGGAATACAGTTTCATGACTTTCTTTTGCAATTAATTTGTTAGGTTTCAACTACTCTGGAGTTGAAACCAAGTTCTCAAAATATAATCTCTGGTTCTTCCTATCAGTATCATTAAAAAAGTCACTTTCTCCTTTATATTCTCACATACAGGGGTTTAAGGTAGAGAAAAATAGCAGATATCAAACCAGACTTTCTTAACTAATTTTTTAAAAAATAAACTTTATTTTTAGATAATTAGATTTAGAAAAAACTGGTGGAAAATTTCCATGGACCCCTGACCTTGACACTCTTAGTCTCTCCACTTATCAAATCCTTCATTAAGGTAGTTTATTACAACTGATGAAGAATGTACATGGACACTCACTGTCATCCAAAGTCCGTAGTTTACATTAGGGTTTGTTCTGTTGTACAATCCATTTGCAGTAAGAAGTATTCCCCTTCATAGCATCCATTAAAGTCCCATCCTGTCACCCAACACCTCTCCAAACATAATAGGGAAATTTGTAGTGATACTCTGATATGTGAGCACAGTATAAATTAAACTATTTCTTTTATTCTTCATTTTCCCTTCCCCATTTCTCTTTACCAATCCAGTACCACTATTCTACTGGCCACTCTCCTCAGTTATTTATTTATTTATTTATTTATTTATTTATTTATTTATTTATTTATTTAGCGGGTCTGGGGATGGAACCCAGGGGCATTCAACTTCCAAGCTACAGCCCCTGCCCTATTTTTTATTCTTTATTTTGAAACAGTCTCACTAAGTTGCAGAGCACCTCACTAAGTAGCTGAGGCTGTCATCAAACTGTGATCTTCCAATCTCAGCCTCCCAAATGCTGAGATTACAAGCATGCCTTTGTTTTATCTTCAGCTTCTCTCATTCCAAAACATCACAACTGTGTCTCTAGCATCCACATATGAAAGAAACATCCCACCCTTGATTTTCTGAGATTGGCTGATCTCACTTTACATAATATATTTAAGTTCCATCTATTTTCCTAAAAATCATATAGTCTTTTTTTTTTTTGCTCTTGGTAGCTAAGTAAAGGTCCATGTGTATATAAGAAATAATTTCATTATCCATTCATCTGTTCATAGACACTTAGGCTGGCTTCATAATTTTGCTATTGTGAATTGTGCTGCTATAAACATGAATATATATGTATTTGGAAAGGTAAAAAACTGATCAACAACAATTAGTAATTTTGTCATATATAACTCATCATTTACTTTAAAACGATTCATGGTATTGTACTTGCAAAAGGAGAAACAACTAGCTTTCTCATATAACTTAGATCTTGCAAGTAGAAGAGAATGGTCTGTATAGATTATTTGGCTCAGAGTTACATACCTATACAAACCCAAGTCTCAAAGGTAGGAACAGAGGGGCAGGTTTGGCTTGAACTTAAATGGATAGTGACTAGTGTTTAGAAAAGTTAATGATTTTGATAAGTTGTTCAGTTGCTTTGCTAAATTTTCTTATCAGTTCTAGAGTGCTTCTTGTTGACTGTTTTTAGATATTCTAAGTATAGAATTATGTCATCTGCAAACAGAGATAATTTTAGTTTTATTTTACCAATTTGTATTTTTTGGAATTATGTTGTCTTATTTTATTGGGCTAGCTATAATTTAAAGCACAGTATTAAATAGAATTGGTGATAAAGGACATCCTTATCTTGTTCCTTATTTTAAAAGTAATTAAGGGTCAGGAATACTGGCATGTGTTTGAGAGGCTGAAATGGAGGATAACAGGTTCAAGGCCAGCTTCAGAAATTTGCGAAGTCCCTCAGCAACTTAGTGAGACCCTATTTCAAAATAAAAAATAAGATATGGATAGGGGTAGAAACCAGAGGTAGAACACCTCTGAGTTAAATCTCCAATAGAACTAAAAAGGAAGGAGTAAAGAATGAGGCAAGAAGATGAGGAGAGGAAAAAGAAGAACTAATAGAAGAAACAGTTCAAATTATGCTGCGTTCATGTATGAAGGTTTCATTACCAATGTTGCTGTTATATAGAGATTGCAGGGGCAGCATGGTAGAACCTGTAGGAAGTCACGCCAAGCCTTATACATGATTCTTTGTATAACTTTGAACCTCACAATGTATAATTATAAAGAACCAATAAAATTATATAGCACTCTATGAGCCCTTTTCCCAAACACTGAATATGAAAAGCCTTCCCCTCTATGGACTTTTAAGAGGAGATCACTTTGTATAGGATTGCAAAGAATAGACTGCCAATATTAAAAGAGGAAGCATGACTTAAAATACAAAAATGAGTGATTATAAAAATAGTTATAAAAAAGCAATATATAAAAATATTTGAGCTGGGCGTGGTGGCGCACACCTGTAAGCCCAGCATTTGGGAGGCTGAGACCGGAGGATCGCGGTTTGCGAGCAGCCTCAGCTACTTTGTGACGCCCTCTGCAACTCAGTGAGACCCGGTTTCAAAATAAAGAATAAAAAATAGGGCAGGCGATGTAGGTCGGAGGTTGATGCCCCTGGGTTCCATCCCCAGATCCACACACACACACAAAATTTGAAATAAAATCCAAACTAACAAATGAAAAATGAGAATAAATGGAAAAAGAAGGACGAGAAGGAAAAAAAAAAAGAAAGAAAAAATAAGAAAATAAAAATGCAATATCAAAAAGTAGAATTTCATTGATGACAATAAGTAACAAAATGTCAAAAGAAATCCAAATTAATTATGAGCATCATCTTGATAAAAAATAAAGGAAAAAGCCGGGCGTGGTGAGCACGCTTGTAATCCCGCGCTTGGGAGGCGGAGACAGGAGGCTCGCGCAGGTTCAAAGCCAGCCCCTCTGGCTTAAGAGACCCTGTTTCCAAATTAAAAAAAATATAAAAAATAGGTCTGGGAGTGTAGCCCGGAGGTAGAAGGGCTTCCAGGAACCCCAGTGCCACCAAAAAAATAAAAAAATTTAAAAAAGGAAAAAGATATGGTAATTATTTTAGTGATAGACTAAAAAGGGAAAGTATATGGATAATGAGTTTGCCCAAAGACAAAATCAAAACAAACAGAAGCAATAATGGGTCAAAAAATCCAAGTAGTTAGATAAAAAATTCACTATGCACAAAGCAAAGTAAATAAAGGAAACTAACATCTAAATTTATCCTTACTGTATTGATTATATATATATGAATATGTGAAATATACATACACGCTTATCTGCATTCAGGCAGGTAAAAATGATGCAATCCTCTGGTTGATTGAATGCTTTTCATCAATGCTAATTATTATGATGATGATGATGATAATGATGATGATGATGATGATGATGATGATGATGTAGTATTGGGGATGAAACCCAGGGAAATTTTACCACTGAGCTATACCCTCGGGCTTATTTGTTATTCTTTATTGTGAAACAGGGTCTCACTAAGTTGAGGATAGACTTACTAATTTAGCTGAGGCTGGCTGTGAACCTGCGATCCTCCTGTCTTAGTCTCTCAAGTACTAGGATTATAGGCATGTTCTACCATGCTGGGCTAATGCTAAATTTAAGAAGAAAATGTATGAGTCTAAAGAGTAGTGAGAGAAAACACTTGCAATTCAATACTTCAATAGTCAATCAACTTTTATTTATGTGTGTAGCCAAAAAGATTTAGATGTAAAATGTCTAACTAGAATGCCTCTCATCACCTCAATATTTTGTGAATGGTAATAAATTTAAGTCAGAAAGCAATTAAACAGAATACTCATTTAGCTAAAATGTTTAACAGTTTCTTTTTTTTGGAAAGAGGTAAATTCTAAAAAATAATTTGATGTTTTGAGTGAACTCATAAAAACAATCTTCAAATTATAGCATATTCTGCTTAGTGAAACTTCTCAATATTGAGCATTGGTATTTTACCTCTGCCAACACTATTAGAGCTATTAAAATTTAAGGGACATTCGAAAGAATTAGAAGACAATCCACAGATTGAAAGAAAATATTTGCAAAACACTCATCTGATTGTTATTCAAAACATACAAAAGAACTCTTAATAACCCAAAGATAGTAATGATAAAAAAATAAACAACCTGATTATAAAATGAGCAAAAGACCTAAATAGTTGCCTTCTCAAAGAAGATATACAGATAGCAAATAAACAACATGAAAAGATGCTCACTATTATATGCCATTGGTCTTTGGAACATTGCAAATTAAAACAACAATTACACTGTAACACCTTTTAGGATGTCTAAAACTAAACATAGATTACAACTGCTGGTTCTAATATGAAGGGAATATGAAGGGAGAAGAATCTTCATCAGTGGTAGAAATGAAAAATGTTACAGATACATTGGAAGACATTTCAAGGGTTTCCCTTTAAAATGAATATATTCTAGTGATAGGGTCCAGAAATCATGATTCAGTATTTATCCAAACAAAAACCTGTACATGGAGGTTTATAGCAGATTTGTCCATAATTACCAATGCTTGGAAAAATAAGATACTTTTTAATGAGGGGTGGAGAAATAAAATATGATATATCTGGACAATGATGTCTTAATCAATGCTAAAAGGAAATTAGCTATTAAACCATGGAAATAGATGGGGAATTTTAAATTCATGTTACTAAGTGACAAAAGCCAATTAGGAAAAGCTACTTACGCTGTGCCTCTAACTACAAGATATTCTAGAAAAGACAGAACTCTGAAGATAGAAAAAAAAAAAGTCTGGTTTTCAAAAGTAAGGGGGGGGAGAAAGATCTGCGTTCATGTTTGTTTGCATGACTTTGAACCTCATTATGCCCAGTGTGGTGGCACATGCTTGTAATCCCCGCCCCTGGGAGGCGGAGACAGGAGGATCTCGCAGGTTCAAAGGCAGCCACTCTGGCTTAAGAGACCCTGTTTCCAAATAAAAAGTATAAAATAAGTCTGGGAGTGTAGTTCCGAGGTAGAAGGGTTTACAGGAACCCCAGTACCACCACCACCAAAAAAAAAAAAAAAAAAAAAAAAGTGTACTTATAATGAACAAATAAAAGTATAAAAAAGAAAAAAGGAAAAAATCTTTCTTCCTTAAATGGAGATAGCAATTCTTATCCTAAAGGTTGGCTGACTGAATTAAGAGAGTTCATGTTTGTGAAGATGTGTATGAAAAATAGATTGGATTTATTAAATCACTCATTATATAGTATGTAGCACTATAAATTAAGGAAATGTCTTGGATCACAATGCAAATTCATTTAATTTTCTAAGTCGAAAGAGATCTGCAATATACCTAGTTAGATATAGCTAAAATAAGCATCTTGTGGCATCTCTTTCACATGAGAGACTACTACTTGAAGGTGAAAATGGAAAATGTAAGATATTTCTACAATATACACCCAGAGATTTCATAGGCAAGTTAAAATACAAAGTTATTTTAAAGAAGTTTAACAATGTATTTTTAAGTATTAGTTCCGGATCATGATGTTACATATAAACTCAGGGAAAGAGAAATTGTATCTGATTCTATGTTCAGTGGAAATGTCTACTGCGCTGGAGATCAGATCTAGTGTATTTCACATCCAGAAGGACACATAAATATATTTTAAGTCCCATTAGTTTTTAGGTTGTAAGTCATATCTGCATTTACTCTGCAGCAAGAGAAATGGGGTTTTAAAGGTATGTTGAATCATATTGTAAATCTTCCAGTAGGATCACAATTAATTCATAGTATGGGTTTATTTAGCAGTATGATTGAATATGTTTGTGTTATCTCCTCAATTTTATAGGATAAGTCAGCACATAAATTTAAGCTTCAATGACTTTCCTGGAGATTTAATAGCTAGAATAGATTCTTACAGAATATACAATGAAAGTTAATGCCCTAGTTCCTCATGAGTATGCAAGGAACACCCTGCTCTACCAGTTTATTAATGTCTGTGATTGACTCCTGAGGACATAAGGCCTATAATCTACTTGGATTTCAGTTTCACTTGTGATTCCAACTAACTTGATACATAGCAACAAAAACCACAAGATCTATTCTCTTTTCAAAAGAGAAAAATAGTTGAACTCAAATACATAAAATAAATAAGAGGGCAACTATTTTGATGATCTCTAAGTATGCAATTTCAGAACCAACCCCATTCTGCTTGCCTTCTTCAGAAAGCCTAAAGAGCTATTCCAAGCAGTTTCAATAAAAACTCATGAGTTTCTTAATTGAAAAATGGATGAGAGAAAATGACATGTTGCCACTTCCCATCTACGATTCTCCATCAAATTATTCTTTGAAATTTAGCTAGCTTTTATTTAACATATATTACAGAAAATATGATTAACTTACTCTAATACTAAAGTTATACATGTATCTTTTTTCTTATGAAAACTCATAAATGATCATATGTTACTGCTAGACGTGAAGATATATGAGTCTAATTTATTTCTTTAGGCAGTTTCTAACATTTTATATTTTACCTTTGGTGATGTGATTCCCCATCATGTCAATTCACATTACTTTAATCATTTAACACACTAAATCATTGGAAAGTCATTTTTTTCTTTTGGAGAGTAGCTATGAATTGAGCCCAGGGGCATCTGAGATACATCCCCAGCCCTATTTATTTTTAAATTTTTGAAACATCGTCTCTCTAAGCTGCCCAGTAATTATTTAACCTACTGAACCATTTGGAAGTCATTCTTTTTATTTTATTTAATTAATTAATTTTTTTTTTGGTGGATGATATCTGGGATTGAGCCCAGGGGTGTTCTAATTTTGAACTATAGCCCCAGCCCTATTTTATTTTTTATTTGTAAAACAGGGATTCTCTAAGTTTTCTAGGCTACTTCAAACCTGCAATCCCTCTGTCTCAGCTTCCCTGTACATGTTAGATTAGTAGTGATACATTCATAGATGGACATAGCATCATTTGCACTGTTCCCGTCCTCAATCCTCTTTTGTCCCCTTCCTCCCTCCCTCTCCCCATACCCTTCCACTATGGTGCTGGTCTTACTCCACATTTATCCCCAATCCTCTGTTTTTTGCTAGTTTGTACAGGAAGGGAGAAGAGAGGCGTGATGAGGAGAGAAGTGCACCAAGCTTTGCTCACGTTAAGTTTGTATCACATTGAACGTTATCATAACACATAATTGCAATGCACTAATAAAAGTACATACATATTATTTTATATTATATTATATATTAGTGCAATGCACTAATAAAAGTATATATATATGTATAGAATAAACTCTAGATATATACAGAATATAGAATATATAGATATATAAAATAAATTCATATATAATAAACTTGATTTTATTCATACATATATAATCTCAAAATAGAGTTTATTCTAGGGTTACTTGATATATATTCTGATATATATCAGGTATATATTTCCTAAAATAGAGTTATTCTAAGGTTATAGGGCTAACTCAATATTTGAAAATCTATCAGTATAATTCATATTAACAGGCTAATAAAGAAAATCCCATGATATTACCAAATATTCAAAAAGAAAGCATTTTAGAAAATTTAGTACTCATTCATGTTAAAATATTATGGGCAAATAGAGGAGCATGTCTTCAGTTTGATAACAGAATAAATTCTTCAAGTTCTATAGTTAAAAGTTCTTAGACTTGACATAAAACGTATGATCCATATAATAGAAAGCACATGTGTGAGTCTATTTCTTGGTTTTCTCTTTTATTCCACTGACCTCTGTGTCATTTCCTCTGAGAATATCAAACGATCGTGTTAACGTATCTATATAATATCTTGAAACCAGCTAGTCTGGTTCCTATTACTTTGTTCTTCTTTCCCAAATGTAAGCTTTTATTCTGTGAAAGAATCAGTTATGAAGATGAAGACACATTTCAGACTCATAAATAATATTCTGCAAAGTACTAATGTCTAGAATAAGTTACTCATCTCCATAGTAAAATATAAAATAGCCCGATTAGAAAATGTGCAGAAGGCATAATAGACGTTTCACTGAAGAGGATATAAGGATGAAAAATAAGAATATGGAAAGGTGGTCAACATCATCAGTCTTCAGAGGAATGAAAATAAAAACTACTAGATTCCTCCTATATGCCTATCAGAATGGCTAAAATTAAAAAACTAGTGACAGAACCAAATGTCAGGGAGGAGTGAAGAAACTGTACTACTCAAAATTGATGGTGAAAATGTAAATAGTACAGCTACTCTAGAAAATTATTTAGCAAGCTCTTAATAAAATTAATATACTCTGCAATTATACTCTTGGATATTTATATTAGAAAAATGAAGACTTATGTTCATGAAACATTCTGTACAAAATGATTATAACAGTTTTAGGCATAGAATAAAACACTGGAAGCAGCTCAGCTGACCTTTTGCCATGGAAAGTTTTAATACTCTGCCATATATTCATATGAAATATTACTCAGCAGAAAAAAATAAACTCTTGATACATACAATAATAACTTAGATAAATCTCAAGAGAATTATGTTATAAAAACAAAAATAGTCCCAAAAGGCCACATATCATGCTTCTATGTTTATAACTTTCTTAGATAAGAATATATAGGAATGGAAGACATATCAGCAGTTTTCAGACACTATGGATAGAAAGAGGGGTTGCACAGGAAAGTGATTGTAGCTAAAGAAAGACACAGAAGAATATCTGCTATGATGAGTTTTTTTTTTTAAATCTTGAGAGCATCAGTGTCAACATCAGTATCCTAGTTGAGACATTGTACTATAGTTTGCAAGATGTTACCATTGGAGGAAACTAAACCACACAGTATATCTCTCTATTCTTTCTTACAATCTTATGTGAATTTGCAATGATTTCCAAATGAAAGTTTAATTTTAAAAGGTTACCAGTCTCTAGTTATATGCCACAAATATATTTTATGCATAATTTGTTATTTATTTTTTATGAGTTTGACATTTACAAAATTTTAATACACTTTAGAAAATTCAGAAGCACTTCATAAATTAGAACCTTTTAAAGTCTGCCTGTGAAAATATTCCTCCTCCTTCTTTTCACCCACCAAAAAAAATGTGATGATAGATTGATAATGGAGTACCAATGATAAGCCAATTTTGCTTTTTTGTTTTATATATAAAATATAAAAGGTGTTGCACACCAACATGAGCCAAACTGGTTTTCACAACTTATATTATTTTTGGAGCTCATTTTATTTTTGGTGCACAATAACAATCCTTAAAGATATTTGAAGAAAGAATTCACTTTTTCCTTACAATCTTATTACTAGGTATAATAAAAACAAGTGTCAGACAAAATTGCATAAACCACAAAGCCATATGTTAGGCATTTTATTGATAAGTTAACATTTAACCTGGTCATTCAGCCTGTTTTTAGAGTTCAATCATGTCTTGATTCTATTTTTTTAGATGCTGCAATGACATGTTATATAAAATTGTTCAATTTATACAAATCCAGTAGCATTCTAGGGGCAGAATTTTGCATCTCTTAATTGATAATCCTGTTGTTAGAAAGCTTCATGAACCAATATTGCTCATAGATCCAATTAAGAATTTTAAGCCTTTCTGAAAGCACAAATTGTAGATCTTGCTGGTTTTAAATAATATGTTTGCATAAGGATTTTCAATGTCTCTAAAATATTTTAGCTACTTACTGTCTTTAATATGTTTAACTTTAGTGATGCAACTTTTAATATCCACATGTGAATTAGCCAAGTATCAGCTCTTTTTTTTTCAAATGATAAGGATTGAACTCAATGACATTTTACCTCCTAACTATATCATGACCCTATTTTGTATTCTTTATTCAAAGTTACAGAGAGCCTCACTAAGTAGCTAAGGCTGACCGAGAACCTGCAATCCTCCTTGTCTCAACCTCCCAAGTACTGGGATTAAAAGCATGAGCCACCATGTCCAGCTCCAAATATCAGTTCTTAATCAGACAGATAGTAGGAATTATAGTGACTACTAATAAAGGTTACATACCATAGACCTTTTTCCATAGAACATTTATGAATGTCAATGAAATACAAAGGAAAGAGAAACAATACTCTTAGCATGCGACTATCTGCTTATATTAAGCTCTATTTTATAAAGAGAAAAATAATATAGATGAGATCTTCTGATGTTCCGTTAATGTCAAAAGGAGAGAATGTATTTTAGATTCATATTTTAAAGAGCTAAAATAATTTTCCCCAGACATAAAAGAGGAGAGAAAAGACTAGAATACAAGAAGTCATCAACTAGTGATTCCGATGTGGTGCTGAGGTAAGAGCAAAGGGATTCCTACATAGATTGGCAAACACAAGGAATCTAATCCAGAATTGGAAAAATAGAAAATGAATGGTTGGTTAAGAATAATAAGTTCAAAGACTACAAAATATGATGGTGACAGCTGTAGCTACAAAGATAGTCTCACTATAGGGATCAAAAGATGGTAATACTAGGACTAGGAAAAATCTGAAACTAAGAGATATAAATGAACAATAATGACCTTGTACTAGATATAGGAAGAAACATGGCCCCTTAAAATGCTATAATACTGAGAGTCATATAGTAGGAGTAAAATTATGAATTTTATAAAAGAAAAACCTTCTGGAAGAATATATGTAATTAACATTCATTGTACATAATCACTTTTCTTAAATTTTTAATTTCTTTTTTTTTTTTTTTTTGGTGGTACTGGGGATCCTGGAAGCCCTTCTACCTCCGGGCTACACTCCCAGACCTATTTTTTTTTTTTTTTGAAACAGGGTCTCTCAAGCCAGCGCTGCTAGCTTCAAACCTGCGCGATCCTCCTGTCTCTGCCTCCCAAGTGCGGGGGATTACAAGCGTGCGCCACCACGCCCAGCTAAACATTTTCTTTAATTCAGTTACTCACTAAACTTATATAGTGATATTTTCTATCTAAATAGAAAAGTTGACTTTGGAGACTTAGATCAAAGAGAGTGATATTTCCAGCCTAATCTGTTTTACTTTTGTAATGAAGTGTTAATAATAAGTTTACCTTAGAAAAATCTTTTTAAAGAGAAGCTCATAGGGTGAATTTCTGAAGAACCTATTTTGAGAAATTCAAGGTAAGAATACTGCTTTAGTGATGTTATATGTTAGATTATTCTCTCATGTGAGTACAGATCCTTTAATGTGGGCAACCAATCACATTAGAGCATACCACTATTAAAAATTATGGCCTCACAATCAAACTAACCATCTCAAATAAGGTCAAATATTAAACTCCAGAATTAGAAATCATGTTTTTTACCGCAAGGAAGTACAGATTCCATGGAGGGGGGGCGGTGTTGTATAAAATTACAAAGTGACATATGCTAGCAGAGGTATAGATACAATAAGGTGGTCAGGAGATTGGAGAAACTATTTGTGCCAGAAACAAATATGTCAGGTGCCATTTTTTATGTGTCATGAAAATGTTTTGAAAGACTGCTGGAGGGAGTGGATTTTATGGGACAATAACTAGTTTGGGACATGGAATGCTGGAAGATGTTCATTAGCCATTCAAGCAGAGATGCTGAGAAGATAGCAGTAGTACTGAGTCTGGAGTTTGGGAGAAAGTCTTATATACTGAATAAATTAGAAAGCATTGATATGGCTTTTATATCCTCAGAACAGATATTACCAACAGAGTAGGTACATTTCAAGTAGGGGAATGTCCCAATTACTGTAGTTCTTGAACACTGAGCAGTTAAGAAAGTTGTGCCATCACCAAGAAGAATGAAAATGAGTAGCTACTGATGTGGATAAAATGGACCAAATGTTGATGTTAGGAGTCCAATGGAGACAAAATATTGGTGATGATTTACCAAGCACTGTTTTTAACCTGAATACATTTGATGACCTCTGCAGGCAGGTCAAAGGTAACTTTGTCATTCTAAACACGAAGTTTAAGATAGATTTCAGGAGTTCTCAATCACCTTCAGAGAAAGTATATAAAGATGTGGATCTACAATCCTTTTCATACCTTTCTAGAATGAAAGAAGTTCTCAAAACCATGAAGAGATAGTATTTATTCACTTTGTAACCTCCTCATTCATCTATCCACTGATCTTTTGGTAGAAAAAGTCCCATTTGAAATTAAAACCATATGAGATGGTTTTAGATCTTTGTTTCCCATTTAGTAGGAATAGTCACTTTGCTGCCATAAAATATTCCAGGGTTTGATTTTGGCAGTGCTACCCTATATTTTTTAGCAGGTGCAGTATAACTTATAGAGAGTAATCCTTGTTATCTTTTTTTTCAAACCTAAAAATTCTAAATTCTACATGACATCTGATTTCAGGGACATTAGAAAGCAGATGCTCTCTTTCATAACATTATTCAATTTCTCTGTGTATTTTATATAAAACAATCTATTTTAATTGGAAGTACATTAAGACTGTAATGCCCTAGTGTGTAATAAAATAATTACATATCTCATCCCTCATTTGGTCTTAATCTACTTTCTCTAAGAAAAGTAATTTTCTAATTACAAACTAGATATAGAGAACTTCTTAACTTGGAAGAATACATCTTGAATTTCCTGGCTCCCAAAAGATCATATGGAAAGAATTTGAACCTTACCCATAATTTGGGTAAAGACATGCTTAATTAACTTATGCATCTTTTTCAATAGATAGTTTGAACCTACTATTTGCATAGTGCTATATTAGGAATGAAGAAAAAGACTTTCCTGGTAAATGTCTTAATTTATGCTTTCTATGCTGTGGGTTTGATAAATATGGGTCTCTTGAGAGGAAATCTTGACAGATGAGAAACACTTTTAGAAATAGGCATGCCCATGCAGTAGCCAGGGGCTTGAGGGTGGCTCAGGCCACATCAGTGTGAGAAAATGCCAGATCATCCAAAGATTAGAACCTGCTCTTCAGCTGTGTGTGTGTGTGTGTGTGTGTGTGTGTGTGTGTGTGTGTGTCACTGGGGATTTAACTCAGGGGCATTCTACCTCCAACCTAAACCTCCAGCTCAATTTTATTTATTTGGAAACAGGGTTGAACTAGGTTATGTAGGACCTCACTAAATTGTGGAGGCTGCTTTCAATCCTGTAATTCCCGCATCTCAGTCTCTCAAGTGCTGGGAATAAGCCAGGCACCACCATGCCTGGCTTATTCACTTCTTTTTAAAGATAGAAGGTGCTGATCCTGTTTCAAATTAAAGAATACACCTGATGTCTCCTCCTCTGCCCCACCGATCCCTGCCACTCCTGCAGCCACCTTGCTGCTGCTCAGAGCTGCTGCCCCTAGGGCCAAGAGATCCAGGAATCCCGTAACTCTGAACTGTGAGATCCACTGCAGAAAAGCCCAAGCATGCAATGGACCTGCTATAGAGGCACCATCACAGGCCACAGGCCCAAACTGTGAGTCCCAGCACTGTAGCCCCAAGAAATTTAGAAAAATACCCCAAGAGTTTGAAAGTGGCCATAGAGCTCCAACATCTCAGGCAGCGAGAGGCACCTGAGCACCTGAGCTGCACCATTTACTCATCAGAGGAGGCATCAGCAGATGCACAGCAAGACCTCCAGAGACTTGGAACTGGACCAGGTAACTGGTAACTGTGTCAACCCCATAAAGGCCTTGGGACCCAGCAGCGTAGTGAGCTCTCCAAAGCCCCAGACCAGGGCAGCCAGGTAACAGTGTGCTCCAGATGAGCCATGAGACCCAGCATGTACCCAGTGTGTGCCACAGGACACAGTGTTAACCGTTTGATCCCAATGTACACCATGGAACCTTGTGGGCTAGTCCAGTTAGAACCTCCAGAGACACAAGAAAGGTGCTCAAGGCTTGATACCTGCACAGGGATACAGGGGTTCACTCCAAGACTACATTGGACACTCTGTGACCCTGTGGGTAGGGAATCACAAGCCTGAGCTTTAGAGGAGAGTGCAGAGGTGCAGACTACAGTCTGGAAATATACAGAACCTGGAACTTGCTCAGAACTCATTAACAGTGAATCCCAATGCCCTGACACCTAAACACAAAGCTGTCAGAGGCAAGAAAGGGGCCCAAACACTCATAGAATGGGTTCAGAAGCTGACAATAGGGTACAGAGCAAATAAGAGACATTGGAAAATACTCCAGAAACTGCCACAGTGATCAGACATTCAGATATTATACGGGCCCACCCCATATTTGTAAATTAATAAGACTGTTTTTTTTTTCCTTTCCTTTGGGTTTTTGTTTATTTGGTTTTATTTTGTTGTCTCACATGGTCACTAGCTCTTTTTATTTTATTGTAATTTTGTCCTTTCTTTTCTCTTACTCTTTTTTTTTCTCTTGTGGTCAGTTTTTTGTCTTTGGTATATATAATAGTTAGCTTTTCTATCTTGTATTGTTACCTTAATCACGTTCCCCCCCCACTCCTTTTACAAACTTCTTTACTCTAGCCTACCTACTCTCTTCTCTCAAAATTTTTTTTTCACATTACCATATCTCCTTGTTTAATACTCAAGGTATTTCATATCTCCATACTTAAATATTCTACTAACTGCAAGAGTCCTACTGTCTAACCTCACGTTCTCAACCAGAAACTACCTTTTATACTTAAATTATTTTTCAACCAAATAATATTCTCTACCTGTAACTCCTACAACTCTCTCAGCTCTTCCATTATCACCAACCCTCACCATTGGACAAAATACTGCTTACCTGTTGACACTTTTAAATTACTACTACTAAGACTGGATTAGACATAATAACCACAAAAGATGCCAAAATATAAAAAAAACAAGAATGAGAACCTTGAAATATGAGAATTAGGAATAGTAAGGAAAAAACAGAAATCACAAATAATGACCTACAAGAAATGCAAGAGTGTGAATTCCAAATCCTGATCTCCAATATGATGAAAGGCCTCAAAGCATGCATACAAGAAGTAAAAGAGGAAATGGAGATGCTAAGAGAGAATCAGAAACAAGTCTAGAATAAAATGAGTCAATAATAAAATGAAGATAGCAATAAAAAGAAATTCTGGAAGATTTGATAAAATGAAAAAAGAATATTATTGTAAGAAGACAGCTCATTTAAAACTGAAAGAACAATCAACAGCATATAGAAGTCATCACAGCAACAAAACCTAAACATCCAACAACTATGGGACAATATGAAACATCCTAACTTACAAATAAAAGGCATTAAAAGAGGAATAGAGATCCAGACCAAGGACATTCATAATCTCTTCAGAGAAATAATTTCAGAGAATTTCCAAACATGAAAAGAGACTTGGACTTACACGTTAAAGAGACATACAGAACAACATTAAGACAAGATCAAAGAAGGATCTCTCCACGTCATGTAATAATCAAAATGGCCAACATAGAGGCCAAGGAAAGAATATTAAAAGCAGTGAGAACAAAAAAATGAGTGACATTTAGAGGAAAAACTATAATAATTACCCCAGACTATACAACCCAAGTCATAAATGCCAGGAGAGATGGGTATGATGTGATACAAATTCTGGAAGAAAACAACTTACAACCACAACTACTATATCCAGCAAAATTGTTATTCAAAATTGATGGAGAAAAAAGTGTCTCATGATAAGCAGAATCTCAAAAAATTCATGAATTCAAAGCCAACATAAGAGAAAATACTTAAGGAAATAACCATAAAGAAGAAAAAAGAAGTAAGTTACAGGACCAGAGAAGAGATAAAGTTGATTAGCAGGGCATCTAAGGAAAGAAGGAATAATATTATACCAAACAGAAGTTAGAACACAAAATGACAGAAAACAAAAATCATATTTCAATAATAGCTCTTAATGTCAAAGGACTTAACACACCAATCAAAGAAATTGACAATGTGGATTAAAAAACATAATTCAAATATATGCTGTTTGTAAGAAACTCACCTTACAGCCAAATACATTCAGAGATTTAAAATGAAAGGCTGGAAAAATATATATCATGCCAATGGATACCAAAAACAGGCAGGGGTAGCAATGCTGATATCCAACAAAACAGACTTTAAGCTAAATCACATCAGAAGAGACGCTAAGAAAGAATCAGAAAAAAGTCTAGAATAAAATGAGTCAATAATAAAATGAAGATAGCAATAAAAAGAAATTTTGCATACCCGTGTTCATAGCAGCACAATTTATAATAGCCAAAATATGGAACCAACCTAGGTCTCCATCAACAGATGAATTGATTATAAAATTATGGGAAATATACACAATGAAATTTTATTCAGCTATAAAGAAGAACAAAATCATGCCATTCACAAGAAGATGGAAAGACCTGGAGAACATTATGTTAAGTGAGTTCAGGCAAGCACAGAAAGAGAAGGGACATATGTTTTCTCTAATATGATTGAGCTAGGGAGAATTGAGGATACCAGTGAGACTCCAGAAAATGGAGGGGAAATCTCAGCAAAGCTAGAATGAAAGGCTAGGAGAGGAAGAAGGCTGAGGTTGATTAATGGAGGAGCCACATCTGAATATGTGTAAAAGTATAAATATAGCATGGTTAACCTGGACACTCATTGTTGGGAAGTGGTGAGGGGAACTGGGGAGGGGAGTAGCAAGCACAGTCTAAATGTATACCATTTTCAATATGTTCCACATGTAATTAAATGAAAAAAAAAATAAAGCCGGACCTGGTGGTACATGCTTGTAATTTCAGCTTTTGGGAAGCTGAGACAGAAGAATTGCACAGGTTTGATGCCAGCCTCAGCTATCATGTAGTGAGACCCTGTTTCCAAATAGATTATAAAATAGGGCTGGTGTATAGCCTAGAGGTAGAAAGCCCCTGGGTTCCCCTCCCAGTACCACAAACCAAAAGAACAAAAAAAAAAAAAAAATAGGGCTGGGGATGTAGGTCAGAGATAAAATGCCCCTGGGTTCCATTCCCAGTATCAAATAAGTAAGTATGGCTTGGGTGAAACTCAGAGTTAGAATCCCCCTGTGTCTCATCCTCAGTACTGCCAAAAAAAAAAAAAAAAAGAAGGAAAGAAAGAAAGATAGAAGAAAGAAAAGAAACTGCTAAGAAAATATTATGTCTGCAGACTTATATGCATTTCAATTACAGAATCGAAGAAAAAATGGTAGATATGTTTATTATTTCCATTTAGACTTGTATTAAAAGGGAAACATTTTAATAATCTTTAAAATATTAATTACTTAGTTAAAATTACAGATGTTAACTGAAAACAAATATAGCTTTACAAAATTTTATACAGATTAGATGAATTTACATTTTAAAGCCCTTAAAATAATGGCCTACTCACAATAAGTACAATAAAAATTTACTTCATAAAAAAAGATAGAAGGTGACTAGTATCTAGTAGGTACTTAAGATTTATTAATGGAATGAACTTTTATAACAAAAATATTCATTTATTTAAAAAAAGAGATTGTGTTTAAATAAATTCAGTATTTTATGGATGTGAAGGCATTTATCAAGATTTCTTCAAGTCTTTTTTTAGATTATTATTGTGTGATTTATTTATTCATTTTTGTTTATTTTTATGTGGAACATATTAAAATGGCATACATTCAAACTGTGCTTGGTGCCTTCAATTTTTTTTTTTTGATGGTACTGGGGTTCCTGGAAACCCTTCTACCTCCGGGCTGCACTCCCAGACCTATTTTTATACTTTTTTATTTGGAAACTCTTAAGCCAGCGTGGCTGGCTTCCAACCTGCGCGATCCTCCTGTCTCTGCCTCCCAAGCACAGGGATTGCAAGCGTGCGCTACCATGACCAGCAGTACCTTCAATTCTTAATGAAAGTATTAAATGGCATGTGGTTATGGAAACTGCCATGCAATGAAATCAGGAGACTTGTATCCTCATTTTGACCTTATCACTAGTAGTATGAACTAGGGTACACTCATTCCAAATTTATCATCTTCACAACATAATAAATCTTTGTATTTTTACTATTTCAGATGACAAGATGTAGAAAAAAGTGAAAGGGTATAAAACAATGTATAATAAATTTGTAATACTATATTAATTATAATTGACCAAGCCGGGTGTGGTGGTGCATGCTTGTAATCCCAGCATTCAGGAGGCTGAGACCAGAGAATTGTGGTTCACAGACAGCCTCAGCTACTTAGTGAGGCCCTCTATATAACTCAGTGAGATCCAGTTTCAAAATAAAGAATAAAAAATAGGGCAGAGGCTGTAGCTTGGAAGTCGAATACCCCTGGGTTCCATCCAAACCTGCAAAAAAAAAAAAAAAAAAAAAGACCAGATAGTTGAGAAAATATTTGATCCATCTCCATATTCTTTTAATGAAGTAATTCTAATATAAGTGAAAAGACTTACTTACTGAAAACTAGATATTACATATGAAGGCCTCTTCCCTGGAAGGTAGTAGGGCACTAAACCATTGGAGAAAAAGGCCTTGAGGTCATAACTGTAGGGAGGATTGCAGCTGCCTATACATCTCACTGATACATCATTGAAGCAGAAAAGAGATAACTGTGATAAAATGTGACATCCTCAGTGCTTCCTCTATGACCCCCATAATCCCCAGAGGAAAGATTGTTTAGTATAGAAATCTCCTACTGAGGAGTTTTAAAAATTTTTGTTTATTTTTATAAGTATCACTGAGAATTCTCAGGAACATTTGGGAAGAGGACTGCTTGAAGATAGATCTTTCTCTAGTGAAAGAGATTTATACTGTAAATCTCTAAATAAGTACTACTTAACTGTTATCAAAATTTGTTGCATTCTACTTATTCTGTAACTTGTAAGAAATTGATGAATAGTCTTAGATTTGAATTATTAACACATGCATATTATCCTTTTATTTTATAAAAATGGTAGGTTCATGTACATATTATGTAACTATAGTATATATATTACCATAGTATAAATATTTATTTCTATATTCTATTATAAATTATAAAGTCTTAATGGTAAGAAGCATGACTTATTCATTTCCATATCCAAATTACTTAGATATACATATTAATAATGAAACTATTTTCCTCATAAATAAGATATTAATGTAACTTCTGTATTTGCAGTAATAAAATAACAAATGATTTGAACCTATTCACCTGTGGTAAGTAAACTTTGACCTGGTTAAGTAGTCTTGATAAAGTAATAGATTTATTTGTTTTCCAATCATGTGACCTTTGAAAATTAATTTAACTTCTTTATGTTCTTCAACTATTCATGTATAGTAAAATAAAACAAGATAAACTAGATATTTTCTAAATATTTTTTATACCAAGACATTTCATGTTTGTATTTTGAAACCAAATAAGCCTGTTAGGAAAGATGTGTAGTGTGTGTGTGTGTGTGTGTGTGTGTGTGTGTGTGTGTGTGTGTACTCAATTATAGATGTATAGAAAGAAGCATTGCATAGAACTAGAGTACAGGAAAAATCAACCTGAAGACTAGGCCATAAATCTAGACAAAGACACAATTGCCTATTATTGTTGTTTCTTATTTTAAGATATTTCTCCTTTGGCTTTCAAAAGCTGATATAGTATGCCAGATAAAAGTTTTTTACATATGGGTGTGGTGGCACACACTTGTAATCTCACTACTTGAGAGGCTGAGACAGGAAGATCAGGGTTTGTGACCAGCTTCAGCTACTTAGTGAGGTCCTCTGCAATTTAGTGAGACCCTGTTTCAAAAATAAAGAATTAAAAAAAAATGGGCAGGGGGGGTAGCATGGAGGTAGAATATCCCTGAGTTCAATTCCCAATACTAAAAAAGAAAAAAAAAAGGGTTTTATTTTTTGTGTGTATGGTACTGGGGTTTCTGGAAGCCCTTCTACATCCGGGCTACACTCCCAGGCCTATTTTATACATTTTTATTTTTGGAAACACAGTCTCTTAAGCCAGCAGCTAGCTTCCAACGAGTGCGATACTCCTGTCTCCGCCTCCCAAGCGCGGGGATTATAAGCGTGTGCCACCACACCTGGCAAAAAAAGAAAGTTTTTTTACTTTCATGATGACAAGAAGAATCTTGAGTTCATCCTTAAGTATTTTGTGTAGTCAGCACATCTGAAATAAAACCATTAATCAGACATAATTAATCAACCAGACATTTATTCAGGTTCATTTGAGAAATTGCAATACTGGAACTGAACCAATGGAACCTAGACTGGGTTTAAAGGGATCGAGGGAAAAGGTAAAGTTTAAAAAAAGCAAAACCCACAATTGTGTGAGTCGTTTTGCACAAATTTGGACTGGCAGTAGCAAAAGTCATTTTATGGGTCTAAAGTCTATTGCTTGATCCTAAACATTAAAAGCCAGTGCAGGTACAGCAAGAGCAAGCCAGGTTTTAGAATACTGTGGTGCCTAAAATTTGAAACAGTTCAAAGAAATTCAGTTTAGGATGGGCTCTTCTTTCTTAAGTTCTCCCCATTCAATTGTGAGGCCTCTGAGAAAAAGTAAAGCCATTTTTTTATATCACAGTTCATGTATTCTAGTTATTTGAATCTCTACTCCCAAAGTCTATCATTCCTCAATTACTCTCAGAGACTTCTTTGTTCTGACATGGCATCTGCTCAGCCAGGTACTTTAATTCATTGCTTCCAAGTGTATCACGAGGTGTGTGAGAACCCCCATTACATCCTGCGTAAGTTATAGGGAATGTGGGACTCTGTCCACTGCTTTGACTCAAAGGAGGCAGGAACAAGGTGAAATGTGGTATCATTCTGACCACATAAATTTTTTCAAAGATTTAATCACATCCAGGATATAGAAAATAAAGCAAGAAGCAAGCCTAGCATTTATCCTTTACCTCAAGACAAATTGTTTTAGCTAGCTTTTTCATTGCCATGGCCAAAATACTTGACAAGAACAACGTAGAGGAGCAAAGGTTCATTGAGGCTCACAGTTTCAGAGGCTCAGTCCAAGTGCAGTCATGTCCTAGCCAGAAGCATTAATATAGCAGATTATTGCAGAGGGCAACTGCTCAGCTCATGGCAGTCCAAAATCATTGAGTAAAAAAGGAACCAGGGACAGATATAGTTCCCAAGGCTACTCCTGCAGTGTACCACCTACGTCAGCCATGCTCCACCTCTGAACCTTGCTTTATTGGAGACCAGTCTTCAACACATGAGTTTTGGGGGTTAGAGGGGGTTCTGGAGCCACACATACACATACATTAATTTTCTACATTAAACCCACTTGGATACTTCAACCATATTCTCCCATCAGGCTGAGCACCAGGAGAGGTAGTGATCAGGGACACCCACATCTATCCTCTCATTTTTCTGTCCTCTCTTCCCATCTTGTTTTCAAACAAAGAGCTTTCAGTTTTCTATTCCTAGGAATTTTTATATGAACTTCTTTTACCTTCTCTTTCTTAACCATTCTTATAGTAAAAAGAAATATATAAACTAGTCTCAAAACTGGAACACTTTGGAAAGTAAAAATAAGGACAAATTCTAGACAAGATGAGACAACTGAGCAAAAGGAAAAATATCAAGACTGTCCTTGTCACCACTCTGCTATAGCAAGATTATACAATTCAGTTCAACTAGGTTCGACTCTTGATATATTAAAAGGAAATATATAACATTTAAAGATTACTTTCTTAGTAAAGTAGGACTCTCAAAATTATTGTTTCCCTTAGCAACTCTTCCCTGAAGCAATACTTAACCTTTGATGGTTCTGAGAATAAGATGTGGGTGGATATTGTTGGTATATTGCCCTGTCAGTGTTGCTGACAATTATAAGGCCAGCTTTATGAAATTAGGAAGAAGAAAACTCTCATCTGATATCTTAGAAACATCTTTTCTTCATATATAATAGGACATCAGAGAAAAAGTGAGGTCAAAAGTAATATCAATTTTTAAACTGAAATTGACTTGCATCAGATCTTCCTTTTTCTATTTTCTTAATCTTTTGAAAACTTAAAATTCTAGAATTATGCATTGAATTGGAAGTGTACAATGAGTTAATTGTGCTATAAGATGCTACCTTATAGCTAGAGGTGGCATCTGAAAATATTTATGCATATACAGTGAAAGGTTTAATTGTTACAATTTTTTAAAAAGTAGATAGCTGAATGGTTGTTAACCTATGTTATATTCTGAAATAAAATTTTTCAGAAAAAGCATGTCAAGAGGTTTTATTTTCTTCCTAATAGTGACACCCATAGTAATCTGGAATGTAGAATTTTGAGGAGCACCCATTTTGGTTGTATACACATAAATGCCTCTAGAATTCTCAATAGAAGGAAATGTCTTAGCTAATTTTAACAGTGTAATTTATAGATTTTTAGGTGGATAATTTAAATCAGTTGCAAGACACTTTTGTTTTCATTATATAGTTTTTCATTGGTAAGGTTATGTCATTGCTTTCCAGCAGTATGTAGATTGTGTAGGAATAATATAAACTGGTTGTAATGAGTGGACTTCAAATTCTAAAGTGCACGAAAAGTGCTTTTATGTGAAGAGTAGCAAAAGTAGAGAGAAACAGAGGTCTAAGCAATAATTTAATAGGGCGTTGATGACTAACATATCTAGGTTACTACAAATTAGTTTGTAAGAAGCCATTTGGAGTTGGAGAGAATTGAAAGGCACTAATGGAAAAAAATCAAAAGGTACAATTAAAAGCAGTTCAAAACCTAAGGCAGATATTTATTTTTTAGAGCAAGTAAATTGGACTTTTAAAAGGTCAAAATGATAGTAAATTTGCAAATGTTAAAAAAAGAGAACATCAAGAAAGCAGTAATCTGGAAGCTACTTTGACAAGGCAAATGATATGAAGAACACCCAGGTTTCATTTGAACATCTTACCAGAAGTGGTAGATGTTTTATATCATGAACATGTATAGTTACTCACCTAAATATGCTGAGTATCCAGGAAAACAGGAAAGGGAATGTTAAATTAAAAATCTACAGGTTTAAATGGAGGGAATCTCTGGCAAAAGAAAAATATTAAACTGAATTCTTATGACCAGATTTTTCAAATTCAGACAAACATGAATTATGCCTTTAGCACAAAAAGATAGGAACAAGATTCACAAAAAAATTTTATCACATGTTTATAATCAAAGCATGTTGATATTAAGGCCCAGAAGCCCCTATATAATTTTGAAACCACATTTACAAAAAAAGATGTAAATTCGCTTAATAAGTTAGAAAAGAAGCAATGTTTATTTTTAGGTATAATAGCACATTTCAGTTTTGGATAAATCAAGTTCCCTAAGAGCTCCTACACATCTGGTGACAAATTTTCAGACCTGATAAAATGTTTATGAGCTCTTCTACACGACTATGAAATGTACACAGCTTAACTTTTTATTAGAGAAGTTGGAACAAGATATTTATCTACCTCTTTAGGCATTTCAAGTTCTCAGAAGATAATGAAAAACAGAGGCTGGAAAATGAAAATAAAAATTCCCCAGAAATAGCAACACTGGCAAAATACATACTTAATTTGGATTGCATATGCCCATGATGGTTTTCTTCTTAAGTGATTTATGTTCTTAACAGCTATGGATGGCTGTGAAGACAGATTGTCAGTAGTAGAATGGGAAATCAAAGTAACTGAATTCAGCTGTTTTCCATGAAGTCAGAAATATGATATATGGCATATTAAATTAACTACTGAATATAAAGAAAAATTGATGCACATAAAACTGAAATGTAATGCTATTATCAAATCATCCTTTTCCTGACATCCAGAACCACATAGAATCTGGACGATTTTCTCTTTCTTCTCCATCTTTTCCCACCCAGAATGAAAGAAGAGATACCTACCTACCCACCCATCTTTTATTTGTCCAAGATGAGAGACAATGTAAACATTAAATTCTTAGGAAAGACCCATACCAACCTTAATTTCCAGGATGTGTTTAAAAAACAGTACAACATAGGCACCTCGGGTAATATAACAGCCTTCTTTGTCATCTCTTTAGGTTTATGATTATGATCACTATGTTTGTTTTGCATTATGGAAAATATACTAAATAATAGCAGTTACTTCTATTACCTTTTGGTACATTTGTATGTCAATACTATTGGATACCTTATCAAAAATAGTGGTATAACATAGTATTAAAAAAAAGGCCAATTGGCCAAGTTCTGGCCTATTAGTCTAGGATTTCATGAAGAAATAAAGGAGGCTTGAATATCTTATTTCTTTGTTAATATACTTATATTGGTATATCATAGCCATATATGATATTGAGGTTTAGTATGAGAGAAACATATACTATGAAGTTAAAGGAGATATATTATTCAGGTATATTGTGCAGGCAAGTGAATAGAAAACACAAAAAGACTCGTGTTGATCTTTAGACATGTTTATCTGTAGGACAAAATCATATGTGTCTTCTATACTGCAAATTTAATGGTATTTGAGGAATTCACTTTCTTTCTCAGATGACAACTCATGAAACTCCTGTCATAAATATTAATTTCCAATACCTTCAAAATATGGCATGGCACTTGGCACATACAAAATATTCTTGCATGCATATGTAGTACTTTAAAATTTATGGCTGCTAATCTATAGCTATGTAACTGAAGGAACATAATGTAGGAAATGAAAAACTATGTTGAATTTATTTTATGATGATAATTTTAAACATGATCTTCATGCAAGAATTGAGTACATATTTCTTAATTCACTATTACCATTTTGAGTTTGTCCTGAACTCTATTTTTAACATATTCCTTATGTTTATTTTCATAACCTAACCATTAGACATTTAAGTGTCATAAATGAAGATGACTATTAGACATAGGCAAAGAGAAACTATTGTGGCTCTTTTTGTCACCATATGACAAACCCTGCCTCTGTCCCCAGTGCCTATTTTATGGCTCTATCTGGTTGTGACAGAAATTGTTTTCATAGTTT
Organism: Muscardinus avellanarius; assembly: GCF_963383645.1. Classification (NCBI taxonomy): domain Eukaryota; kingdom Metazoa; phylum Chordata; class Mammalia; order Rodentia; family Gliridae; genus Muscardinus; species Muscardinus avellanarius. The sequence continues at coordinate 109,146,124 of NC_137791.1, read as the reverse complement.
TCTCTAGAATTAATCACACTGACCTCATGAGAATTAAGTGCTTGTTTCCTTTCATTTGTAGTAGGAAGGTGAAGTTAATATGTAAAAAATGATTGATTATTTCTTGTAGAAAGTATAAGTAAAAAAATGGATGGATGGATAGATGGGTGAATGGATGGATAAAATATTTATAAAGGAAAACAAACACTCTTCTGCATGGGGAAAAAAAGAAAAAAAGAAATATGCATTTAATTTTCAAGAAACCAGAGATGAAGGAACAAAATTCTTTAACAGCTCTCACTATTCCATTTATCAGCCCTACCAACCTAATTACAAAGATTTAAAATTATTAACTGACATTATGATGAAATATTAGTTTCATCTTTCATCCTATGAGGAAACTTGGCCATGCAGTAATAAAAGATTCTGAGTAGATGAACTAAACTCATAGCTTTTACAAGAAAAACACATGGCTTTTTTTCTATAGCAGATATCAAGGATTTGGCAGACCTAATAATAAAAAGAAAGAAAAAAATGAGTTCAAGCTCCTGCTTTTGTTTGTGAAATCCATATTTTTGTATTACAGTGGTTGCCAGGAGAGCTCTGAAAGGCTGAAAAGCATTAAAAATAATACATGTAACCTTCAGGAGGGCCCTTGTCCAGAACTACCTTATTCCATACAAAATATTATCAACTGTAGCACTAATCTGAAATTGCAAAGATTGCAATAAGAAAGATAGCTATCAACATTTCTATTGCAGAAATAATGTTTCATTCTAGATTTATTCACATCATTTTAGGATGATAAGGTTCATAAAATGTAAGAATAAAGATTAGAACATAACTTACATACAATATTGGAGTAGTTTTAACTATATATGATCTCAATGGTATATGTTGCATAACCATGACCTTAACGCCACAAAATTCTTCCTGAATTTGTATCTATTAGATACAAAGCAATTTATTAACAAATTGAATTTATTACTTAATATTCTGTGCAAATTTTATGACCTGCCTGGTTAAGAGAAATTAAAAAACCATAAAGCCATAATGATCATATAAAAATTTGATGTTTAAGAGACTTCTATATCATCTGCTGTCTTGGTCAATATTTTCACTGATAAAATCCAAGGCACATAACTTAGAGGATGGAAGATTTATTTGCTCACAGTTTTCTTGGAGATTTCAGATTCAGTCCACATGAGATGGGTTGCAGAGCTCAGAGCATGGTGGGAGGAAGTGCAGAAAGAGAAATTCCAAGGCTTTGCTCTCACATCATGTAAGCTGGAAGCTGAGAGCCAACAAAGGAAGGAGGAACCTTATATATTCCCCAAGACCACATCCCCAGGACCCGTGCTTAGCAATTAAGCCCTGCTTCTAACATTGCTACCTTGCTTTTGTGAGTGTTAGGGGAACATTCTAAATAAAAACCACTACATCTGCCAAACCAGGATTAAGATGGCAATGACACTGGAAATTGTAATATGTCAGTGTATCATTTTACATCAGGGTCTACATCAGTCATTTCATATGTGTTTTATTTCTTTTGCCTTATCCAGTCCCAGCAATGGCTCCAGATGGGTAACTTTTTTATTCCAAGAGGTATATATTCTCTTAGGGCTGAAAAGTTTCCAAATATGTCACAAAGACACAAAGTAGTGCTATGTATGACCCACAACTGGACTGTTAAATAGTGAAAGAAATTTCTCTATTTTAGTCTCATGAAACTTTCTTTTTTAGGGCTCAGTGAGAAGACCATAATAAATCATCAAGGTTCTAATTTCTGTGACCAACCCTGTTTAGTATCATGAGTTCTTCCTCTCTTCTTTCATCCTACACTTCCTTTCTAAAATTATGGTCATTCAAGAGGATTTAGAGTTATGTCATCTAATCCAATATCCAGAATAAGCTTTGTGTTGCATTTTGAAACTTCTACTATGTATTGATTGCCCCAATAAATACCATTTCATCTATTTGATAGGAAATTAACATTTAAGCTGAGAGAATTGAATATATGAGACCTAAAATTTTATAATAATTTATTTATTCAAAAATTTGTCAAAAATATAACTTTGTTTGTTTTACAGGCACAGGCCTTCTGATTTTGATCTGTATTAGGCAACTTAGTAATAAAACAATTACACTTAGCCTGGCGTGGTGGCGCACGCTTGTAAATCCCAGCATTTGGGAGGCTGAGACAGGAGGATCGTGGTTTGCAGTCAGCCTTAGTGAGGCCCTCTGCATCTCAGTAACACCAGTTCAAAATAAACAATAAAAAATAGGACTGGAGTGTAGCTCAGAGGTAGAATGTTCCATCCCCAGTACTACAAAAAATATTCAATTTTTATTTGTAAAGTGCTCATTTTTATATATTTACTATCTTTTCTAACATAATGAATGAACAGTAGAAGAGCTTATCAAAAGAAAAATTTTCTATCATTTGGAAGGAAAGTCCTATGTCCAGTGCTTTTATTATTTCCAGTTGGGGTTATATTATATTGATCCACCACTAGATAGAACTATTTTAAGGAGTTCTGAGTTTTCTGCTATACAGTAACTTTGCACCCAATTTTTTTGTACTGGGAATTGAACCTAAGGACATTCTACCTATGGGCTATATCCTCAAACCTGAAATCCTTCCATCTCAACCTCCCAAGTACTGGGATTACAGGAATACACTACTATGACAAGCTTATGCTCATATTTATCAAACAAAATTCTGAGTTAGTTGCTTCATTTGTAAAATGAAGATATTAATAAAGTACAGACTTACATGAAAAATTATTGGAAATCTCAAAGATCATCACAGATTAATGAAGTGTTTTCATAAATCTGAGGTCCTGATTATTCCTTACTTTTTTGACAATAAAGGACAGTTAAGACACTAATTGCACAACATACTTGGTCCATGTCTTATGTCAACTAAGCCCTATTTTATACTTAATAGAGAGTACTGAATGTGGTCTCTAGAGTCTGATAGTCTTTGTTAAAATAACAGTTCTGTCTCCTAAAACTGTGTAACTTTGGGAAATCTTATAGTATCTTTATTTTAGTTTCTTTACATGTAAAATGTTATAATAACAAAAATTCTAGAGTCAAACGAAAGGCTTACAGAAGAAAACACATAGAAAATACTTAGAATTGTATCTGGTACAAAGTAAGTGGCAAATAAATGCCTGGCGTGATTGAAAGGCTATCCACATTTTCAAAGATAAGGAAACGAACTGACTTTACTCAAAAGAGTTCTAGTTTGATGTTCAAAAAATTTTGGTGTGCTTTTGAGAATTACGACTACAAGAGCATGGAAGTTTTTTGTCATATTTGGTTTAGTGTTACTCCCCAAGGTTAATTCAAATAAATATTCACTTTTTTAGATTTTGCTTAAGCTAGATCTATGAAGTTACTTTGATTTGGAGCCAAAGAATCAATTCTGATTTTATGTGTTACTTTACTGATTCAATAAGTATCATGCACAGTTTAGAAAATAAGATATATTTACATGGCATTAGTTTTTCTTATGAGCTACTAATTGGTTCAAATTGGAATAGATATTTCTGAAAATGTTCAAATTGGAGTTACATTCTACTGAGAAAATTAATTAATGCATGAATACTTTTGTATTTTCACAAATGTCAATGCACATTGACAAAAGCAAAATATAAAGACAAATAGGAAACTAGATCATAGTTTATTTTTGACATTTAATTATGTTTTAAAAAGTTGCCATTACCTTTTAAAAATATCCAAATGCCAAAGTTTTCATAATTTTATAATCTTTAACTGATACAAAAAATCTAGATGTAAATATTAATTTGAACTATTTAATATTTTCATACATGTATACATTATGAGATGCTCAAATTACATTATAAGTATTTAGATCCTAAAAAAAATCATCATTTCTCCATGACAAAAACTTTCAAAATCCTTTATTTTAGTTTCTAATATATATATATATATATATATATATATATATATATATATATATATATATATATGGAACATAATTATTATTTGTAGTCATTATACTCTGCAAAATTGCTCCAGAGCATCTTACTTCTATCAAACTGCAACCACAGCACCCATTGACCAATCTTTCCCCATGCTTCTTCAACTGCCCCTCAACTTATTGAACTTTGGATATGAGATTGTTTTTGTGTGAAAATTTAGGCTTTTAACTTTTATAGAAAATAGAGTTCTTTACATTTTTATCAAAATAATTTATTTATTACTAATTGATAATTTTCTCACTGATGCAAGATTTTGATACCATCATTCTAAAAGTTGTGTGTGTGTGTGTGTGTGTGTGTGTGTGTTTGTGTGTGCTTTATCAGTAAAATACAAGTGTTCCATAATATGTACAAGAGGTGAAAGATATTGCAGTCTTCCTGATTAAGGTAGTATGAGCCCATGTTTACAATTTAAAATATTTAATTAAAAATACAACAATTTTTCAATACTTCTGCAGATATTTTCATTTTGTAAAAGAGAATAACTATCAGCACTTGAAGCACTTGTAAGCAAGTAAAAAAGCCCTGTGATTGGTTTAGAGGAAAGCTGCTTTTCAGTAGTTGGTGTTTTTTTTATATAAAATGCATTTGTTCAAAGCAAAGGTCATATGTTACTTTGTAGTAACTCCAAACAGATGTATCATTATAACACTAATTCCTTTTCATTGTAATCACATTAAAAATGTTTTTATTTCTTTTTATTGGTGTCTTATAGCCTCATCATAATGTTGATCATGTTGACAATGGCATACATTCACACAGTACTTGGTGGTCCCCTTGCCTCTCCATTTCCCTCCCTTCCAATACCAAGTGTTCAGATTAACAATGTTATATTCACATGTATATACATAGTCCATTAATGAGCCTCCATCTTCCTCTTCCCCTACCCTTTTTCTCTGGCTCTACTGAGAATATTCTCCATTATCTGGAGTCCCTCTGGTCTCCTAAATACTCCCTAGCTTGAGCATATTAGAGAAAACATATGTCACTTCTTTTTCTGTGCTTGGCTGATCTCACTTAACATAATGTTCTCCAGGTCTTTTCATCATTTTGTGAATAACATAATTTTCTTCTTTATTGCTGAGTATAATTCCATTGTGTGTATATTCCATAATTTTGCAGTCCATTCATCTGTTGATGGAGACCTAGGTTGGATCCATATTTTTAACTATTACAAATTTCACTGCTATGAACATGAGTATGCATATGTTACTGTTGTTCTATGATTTCAACCCCTTTGGAAAGATACCCAGGAGTTATATAGCCAGATCATATGGGGGATTCATTCCCAGTTTTCTACGGAATCTCCACACTGATCTTCATAGTAGTTTACCTAGTTTGCACTCCCACCACCAGTGTAAAAGAGTTCCTTTTTCCCTACCTCCTCAAAAGCATTTGTTGTTATTTGACTTCCTTATGCTTGACACATTAATTGGGGTTAGATGGAATCTCAGCGTAGTTTTCAATTGCATCACCCTGAAGGTTAATGATGTTGAACATTTTTTCACCTATCTATTGGCCATTTGTGTCTCTTCTTTTGTGAAGTGTCTATGCAGTTTAGTTGCCCATTTCTTGATTGGATTATTTGTTTTGCTAGTGTAGAGTCTTTTGAGCTCTTTGTATATTCTGGACATTAGCCCTCTATCAATAGAGTGGTGGTTGGTAAAGATCTTCTTCCATTCTGTAGGCTTTCTCTTTAGATTCTTGATTATTTCGTTTGATGAGCAGAAACTTTTTACTTTGATGCCATCCCACTTATTAATTCTTGTTTTAATTTCCTGAGCTTTGTTAGTCTTGTTGAGGAAATGACTATCTGTTCCTATATCTTAGAGTGTTGAACCTATTGCCTTCTCTAATAGTGTCACAGTCTCTGTTTTGACTTTCATTTTTTTTTTTTAATCTATCTCGAGTTGATTCCTATGCAGGGTGAGAGGTAACATTTTAGTTCCATTTGTCACAAATGGAAAGTTAGTTCTCCCAAAACCATTTGTTGAAAAGCCTATATTTTCTCCAACATATATATTTTGCCCCTTTGTAATTGTGTGAGCTTGATTCTGAATCTTTTATTCTATTCCATTGGTCTGTGCACCTGAAAAACTATAAGAACCTTCTAAAATCAGGAATAAGACAAGGATGCACACTTTTACCATTCCTTTTCTTTCTTTCTTTTTTTTTTTTTTGTGTGTGAGGGTCTGGGGATGGAACCCAGAGGCATTTGACCACCGAGCTATACCCCCTGCCCAAATTTTTATTATTTACTTTGAAACAGGGTCTTACTAAGTTGCGGAGGGCTTTACTAAGTAGTCAGGGCTGTCTGAGAACTGTGATCTTCCGGTCTCAGCCTCCCAAATCCTGGGATTGCAAGCATGTGCTACCACGCCCGGCCATTTCTTTTCAATTTAGTCCTCAACTCTCTTACCAGGGCAATAAGATAAGAGAAGGATATCAAAAGAATTCAAATAGAAAAAAAATAAAATTATCTTTGAAAATGACATGATCCTATATATAGAAAACCCAAAAAACTCAACCAAAACACTACTAGAGCTGATTATCCAATTCAACAAAGTTGTGGGATACAAAATCAAACTAAAGAAATCAGTAATTTTTAGATATGCCAACCATGAATCCATGAAGAAGGAAACAGAGAAAACAATTTCATTTATAATAACCTCAAAACCTATTAAAATACCTAGGAATAAATGTTACCAAAGATACAAAAGATCTGTACAGTGAAAATTATAAAACATTAAAAAAAGAAATTTATGAATATCTTTTAAGATGGAAAGATCTCCCTTGCACTTGGATAGCAGGATAGATATGATTAAAATGGCCTTTTAAAATATGATCAAGTTCAGCCTTCCTCCTTCCCTATCTTTCCATTCGAGCTTTGCTGGTATTTCCCCTCTATTATCTGGAGTCCCACTGGTATCCTCTACGTTCCCTAGTTTGGGCATATTAGAGGAAACATATGTCCCTTCTCCTTCTGTGCTTAGCTGATCTCACTTAACATAATGCTCTCCAGGACTTTCCATATTATTGCAAATGATATTATTTTATTCTTCTTTATGGCTGAGTGGAATTCCATTCAAAATGGTGACTGAGGGACACAGCACTTCTCAGTAGCTGAAATAAATAAAGTTCAACTACTTAGAAGGCAGTGTATTAATCAACAAAATAAATACATCCCAGGAACCAAAACAGATCCAGGTACCTCGGCAGAAGGAATCCAGATCTAAAACTGTTTTTAATAGATTCATGTAAAATAAGGAGTAAAGAGGATTTTACCCTCATCTTCTCAGATGGATATACTGGACAAGTTAAAAAGAAAACTTTTTTTTTGCAGTACTGAGGATGAAACCCAGGGTCATTCTATATCTGAACTACATCCAACCCTATTTTATTCTTTCTTTTTTTTGTGTGTGTGGTATTGGGGGTGGAACCCAGGGGCTTTTCTACCTTCGGGCTACGCTCCTAGACCTATTTTCTATTTTTTTTTTTTTTTTTTTTTTTTTGGAAACAGGGTCTCACTAAGTTGCTGAGAGCCTAAGTAGCTGAAGCTGGCTTCAAACCTGTGCGATCCTCCTGTCTCAGCCTTCCAAGCACTCGTATTACAAGCATGTGCCACCACAACTGGCTTAAAAAGAAAACTTTTGGAAACTGGAGAACATTTTGATAAGTGAGATTATTCAGTCACAAAAAATAAGAAATCGGATGCTCTCCCTAATATGCAGAAGCTAGGGAGAAAATTGGTCATAGGAGGAACTCTAGACAAAGAAGGAGGAACTATAAAGGATCAAATAAGGTGACCTAACTGAGAGAGATGGAAGGGGGAAGAGGGAAATTCTCTAATGTACATGATGTACTTTAAGAAACATATCATAGTCAATTACTAAGCCAAACATGAGAAGGAGTGACAGGTAGGGAATGAGGTGGGAATTGGGTTAGGGCTAAATGAGTGATATGTGCATGTATTCCTCTACCATCTTGTACTTCATTAAGATGTATGACTACAATGCACCAATACAAAAATTTTAAAAAAATAAATAAAACAAAAATTAGGAAATAGAGGATTTTCCAAAACAAAAGCACAGATAACTGATGCTGGTGGGTCTTTCCCCCTAAAATGCACCAGTCAATTAAATCAACTATGTTTACAAATTATCAACTATAATCCAGATACTGGGCTTGGTTCTATGGAGAGAAGAAGGGGAAAAGTTATAGCTTCTGCAATCAAAACTTCTGCTAGAAGAGATTTTTAAGGCAGCAAAAATAATTTTGTCTTTTTTTTTTTTTAAGGTTTCAATATATTTTTATTATACCATTTTTATCTGTAACTATATTTTTATTTATTTAAAATTTAGGAGGAAACAAACATTTAATCCAAAAGAAGTCATGACAGATACATTCATTAACACTTTTAGGCCACTGTTTCTTACTCCCAGGACATTTTAGAATTATAAACAAAAAACAAGTAAGTAGTCATATGGAATTTCATATAGAAAACCATAAAAATTAACTGGGCCTGGGTTAGGACAGTTTATAGTTAATTAATACTGATAACAGTAAAATAGGCTTAACTCAATTTCTTTGATTATTCTTTCATTCCAACTGTCAATTGATGCACAATACCATTGCACTAAGCAATAAGAAAGTAAGTTATTACAATCTAAAATATATATTCTTAACATCTTTCTTTCTTTTTGACATCGAGATTCTTCACAAATAGATATGCTACAATTTGTTTAAAAAGAAACTACTGTAGCAGAAGACCCAGAAATATAAAGAAAGCATGATATTTAAGCCTAATTAAATTATTGCAGTTATTTGCAATTGCAGAGAGACTATTTTGAAAGAGTTCATTAAAAAAGTCATATAACACAAAACATCACTTTAACATTTTCTATGTGTCAAATCAAATAATTTAATTCATAATAATAATAGTTGTAACTATTTTTTTGTGGGATTGGAAATTGAACCTAGGGGCATTCTATCTCCAAGCTTACACCCTCAGCCTGATTTTTTATTTTTATTTTGAAATAAGATCTCACTAAGTTGCAGAGTGACTCATAAGTAGCTGAGGCTGGTTGGGAACTACAATTCTCCATTTTCAGCCTTGTACTAAGATTGCATGTATGTACCACCACACCTCAGATTAGTTGTACTTTTTTCTTTTCTTTTCTTTTCTTTCTTTTTTTTTTTTTTTTTTTGAGGATCTGGGGGTGGAACCCAGGGACATTCAAACTCTGAGCTATAATCCCTGCCCTATTTTTTATTCTTTTTTTTTTTTTTTAATTAATTTATTTTTTAAATTGGTGCATTGTAGTCATATATCAATCACATTGGAGTACAAGACTTGAGAGGATATACAAGCACACATCATCCAATTAGCCCTCCTCCAGCCCCCGTCCCATTCCCTCCCCCTCCCTCCGTCCCACACTTCTTTGGTGATTTACTTTGATACATTTGTTTATGTACCTCCTGCGTTTTAAAGAGGCTCCGTCCCCCAGTATTACATACCCTCTGATTGGTCACATTAGTTGCTTCACTATAGGGCCCTTTCTATAGCTCAACCTCTTCCTGTTGCCCTTTTCCTCCTAGTTATTGCTGATTAAGAGAAGCGTCTGATTTATATTTTCTGCGATATTTCTCTGTGCATGCTGCGTTGCAAGTACCAATCCCACTCTTGATGGTCCCAGTAGTGGCCTGGCTACTCAGTGGACTGATCCAGACCTCGCTGGCTCAAGCAGCGGCCTTGCCTCATGGAAGGACCCAGTTCTGGTCTCGCTGGCCTCTGAACCGGTCAAACCCCTAAGCTGGCTTTGGTCCCGACCTTGGAGGCCCCAACACTGGTAATGTCTCACAGCAGGCTCCGATGACGGCCTCACTGGCCCCAGCACCGGCTTAACCCCTTGGCAGGCTCTTATCCTGGCCTCAGAGGCCCCAGTACCGGCCTTGCCTCAAGGCAGGCTCCGATGCCGGCCTAGCTGGCCCCAGCACCGGCCTAATCCCTCGGCAGGCTCCGATCCCGGCCTCGGAGGCCCCAGCACTGGTCGTGCCTCACGGCAGGCTCCGCTGCCGGCCTCGCTGGCCCCAGCACTGGCCTAACCCCTCAGCAAGCTCTTATCCTGGCCTAGAGGCCCCAGTACCGGCCTTGCCTCAAGGCAGGCTCCGATGCCGGCCTCACTGGCCCCAGCACTGGCCTAACCCCTCGGCAGGCTCTTATCCTGGCCTCGGAGGCCCCAGTACCGGCCTTGCCTCATGGCAGGCTCCGATGCCGGCCTCGCTGGCCCCAGCACCGGCCTAACCCCTTGGCAGGCTCCGATCCCGGCCTCGGAGGCCCCAGCACTGGTCATGCCTCAAGGCAGGCTCCGATGCCGGCCTCGCTGGCCCCAGCACCGGCCTAACCCCTCAGCAGGCTCTTATCCTGGCCTCGGAGGTCCCAGTACCGGCCTTGCCTCACGGCAGGCTCCGATGCCGGCCTCGCTGGCCCCAGCACCGGCCTAACCCCTCGGCAAGCTCTTATCCTGGCCTTGGCGGCCCCAGTACCGGCCTTGCCTCACGGCAGGCTACTATGCCGCCTCGCTGGCCCCAGCAGCGGCCTAACCCCTCAGCAGGCTCTTATCCTGGCCTCGAGGCCCCAGTACCGGCCTTGCCTCAAGGCAGGCTCCGATGCCGGCCTCGCTGGCCCCAGCACCGGCCTAACCCCTCGGCAGGCTCTTATCCTGGCCTCGGAGGCCCCAGTACCGGCCTTGCCTCACGGCAGGCTCCGATGCCGGCCTCACTGGCCCCAGCAGCGGCCTAACCCCTCGGCAGGCTCCGATCCCGGCCTCTGAGGCCCCAGTACCGGCCTTGCCTCAAGGCAGGCTCCAATGCCGGCCTCGCTGGCCCCAGCACCGGCCTAACCCCTCAGCAGGCTCCGATCCCGGCCTCAGAGGCCCCAGCACTGGTCATGCCTCAAGGCAGGCTCCGATGCCGGCCTCGCTGGCCCCAGCACCGGCCTAACCCCTCAGCAGGCTCTTATCCTGGCCTCGGAGGCCCCAGTACCGGCCTTGCCTCACGGCAGGCTCCGATGCCGGCCTCGCTGGCCCCAGCACTGGCCTAACCCCTCGGCATGCTCCGATCCCGGCCTCGGAGGCCCCAGCATTGGTCATGCCTCACGGCAGGCTCCGCTGCCGGCCTCGTTGGCCCCAGCACCGGCCTAACCCCTCGGCAAGCTCTTATCCTGGCCTTGGAGGCCCCAGTACTGGCCTTGCCTCACGGCAGGCTCCGATGCCGGCCTCGCTGGCCCCAGCACCGGCCTAACCCCTCGGCAGGCTCTTATCCTGGCCTCGAGGCCCCAGTACTGGCCTTGCCGCACGGCAGGCTCCGATGCCGGCCTCGCTGGCCCCAGCACCGGCCTAACCCCTCGGCAGGCTCTTATCCTGGCCTCGAGGCCCCAGTACCGGCCTTGCCTCAAGGCAGGCTCCGATGCCGGCCTCGCTGGCCCCAGCACCGGCCTAACCCCTCGGCAAGCTCTTATCCTGGCCTTGGAGGCCCCAGTACCGGCCTTGCCTCACGGCAGGCTCCGATGCCGGCCTCGCTGGCCCCAGCACTGGCCTAACCCCTCGGCATGCTCCGATCCCGGCCTCGGAGGCCCCAGCATTGGTCATGCCTCACGGCAGGCTCCGCTGCCGGCCTCGTTGGCCCCAGCACCGGCCTAACCCCTCGGCAAGCTCTTATCCTGGCCTTGGAGGCCCCAGTACTGGCCTTGCCTCACGGCAGGCTCCGATGCCGGCCTCGCTGGCCCCAGCACCGGCCTAACCCCTCGGCAGGCTCTTATCCTGGCCTCGAGGCCCCAGTACTGGCCTTGCCGCACGGCAGGCTCCGATGCCGGCCTCGCTGGCCCCAGCACCGGCCTAACCCCTCGGCAGGCTCTTATCCTGGCCTCGAGGCCCCAGTACCGGCCTTGCCTCAAGGCAGGCTCCGATGCCGGCCTCGCTGGCCCCAGCACCGGCCTAACCCCTCGGCAAGCTCTTATCCTGGCCTTGGAGGCCCCAGTACCGGCCTTGCCTCACGGCAGGCTCCGATGCCGGCCTCGCTGGCCCCAGCACCGGCCTAACCCCTCGGCAGGCTCTTATCCTGGCCTCGAGGCGCCAGTACCGGCCTTGCCTCAAGGCAGGCTCCGATGCCGGCCTCGCTGGCCCCAGTACCGTCCTAACCCCTCGGCAGGCTCCGATCCCGGCCTCGGAGGCCCCAGCACTGGTCATGCCTCAAGGCAGGCTCCGATGCCGGCCTCTCTGGCCCCAGCACCGGCCTAACCCCTCGGCAGGCTCTTATCCTGGCCTCGGAGGCCCCAGAACCGGCCTTGCCTCACGGCAGGCTCCGATGCCGGCCTCACTGGCCCCAGCAGCGGCCTAACCCCTCAGCAGGCTCTTATCCTGGCCTCGGAGGCCCCAGTACCGGCCTTGCCTCACAGCAGGCTCCGATGCCGGCCGCGCTGGCCCCAGCACCGGCCTAACCCCTCGGCATACTCCGATCCCGGCCTCGGAGGCCCCAGCACTGATCATGCCTCAGGGCAGGCTCCGCTGCCGGCCTCGTTGGCCCCAGCACCGGCCTAACCCCTCGGCAAGCTCTTATCCTGGCCTTGGAGGCCCCAGTATCGGCCTTGCCTCACGGCAGGCTCCGATGCCGGCCTCGCTGGCCCCAGCACCGGCCTAACCCCTCGGCAGGCTCTTATCCTGGCCTCGAGGCCCCAGTACCGGCCTTGCCTCAAGGCAGGCTCCGATGCTGGCCTCACTGGCCCCAGCAGTGGCCTAACCCCTCGGCAGGCTCCGGTCCCGGCCTCTGAGGCCCCAGTACCGGCCTTGCCTCAAGGCAGGCTCCGATGCCGGCCTCGCTGGCCCCAGCACCGGCCTAACCCCTCGGCAGGCTCCGATCCCGGCCTCGGAGGCCCCAGCACTGGTCATGCCACAAGGCAGGCTCCGCTGCCGGCCTCGCTGGCCCCAGCACCGGCCTCACCCCTCAGCAGGCTCTTATCCTGGCCTCGGAGGCCCCAGTACCGGCCTTGCCTCACGGCAGGCTCCGATCCTGGCCTCGGAGGCCCCAGCACTGGTCATGCCTCACGGCAGGCTCCGCTGCCGGCCTCGTTGGCCCCAGCACCGGCCTAACCCCTCGGCAAGCTCTTATCCTGGCCTTGGAGGCCCCAGTACCGGCCTTGCCTCACGGCAGGCTCTGATGCCGGCCTCGCTGGCCCCAGCACCGGCCTAACCCCTCGGCAGGCTCTTATCCTGGCCTCGAGGCCCCAGTACCGGCCTTGCCTCAAGGCAGGCTCCGATGCCGGCCTCGCTGGCCCCAGCACCGGCCTAACCCCTCGGCAGGCTCTTATCCTGGCCTCGGAGGCCCCAGTTCCGGCCTTGCCTCACGGCAGGCTCTGATGCCGGCCTCACTGGCCCCAGCAGCGGCCTAACCCCTCGGCAGGCTCCGATCCCGGCCTCAGAGGGCCCAGTACGGCCTTGCCTCAAGGCAGACTCCGATGCCGGCCTCGCTGGCCCCAGCACCGGCCTAACCCCTTGGCAGGCTCCGATCCCGGATTTGGAGGCCCCAGAACTGGCTTTGCATCAAGGCAGGCTCCGATGCCGGCCTCGCTGGCCCCAGCACCGGCCTAACCCCTCAGCAGGCTCTTATCCTGGCCTCGGAGGCCCCAGTACCGGCCTTGCCTCACGGCAGGCTCCGATGCCGGCCTCGCTGGCCCCAGCACCGGCCTAACCCCTCGGCAGGCTCCGATGCCGGCCTCGCTGGCCCCAGCACCGGCCTAACCCCTTGGCAGGCTCTTATCCTGGCCTCTGAGGCCCCAGTACCGGCCTTGCCTCAAGGCAGGCTCCGATGCCGGCCTCGCTGGCCCCAGCACCGGCCTAACCCCTCGGCAGGCTCCGATCCCGGCCTCGGAGGCCCCAGCACTGGTCATGCCTCAAGGCAGGCTCCGCTGCCGGCCTCGCTGGCCCCAGCACCGGCCTCACCCCTCAGCAGGCTCTTATCCTGGCCTCGGAGGCCCCAGTACCGGCCTTGCCTCACGGCAGGCTCCGATCCTGGCCTCGGAGGCCCCAGCACTGGTCATGCCTCACGGCAGGCTCCGCTGCCGGCCTCGTTGGCCCCAGCACCGGCCTAACCCCTCGGCAAGCTCTTATCCTGGCCTTGGAGGCCCCAGTACCGGCCTTGCCTCACGGCAGGCTCTGATGCCGGCCTCGCTGGCCCCAGCACCGGCCTAACCCCTCGGCAGGCTCTTATCCTGGCCTCGAGGCCCCAGTACCGGCCTTGCCTCAAGGCAGGCTCCGATGCCGGCCTCGCTGGCCCCAGCACCGGCCTAACCCCTCGGCAGGCTCTTATCCTGGCCTCGGAGGCCCCAGTACCGGCCTTGCCTCACGGCAGGCTCCGATGCCGGCCTCACTGGCCCCAGCAGCGTCCTAACCCCTCGGCAGGCTCCGATCCCGGCCTCAGAGGGCCCAGTACGGCCTTGCCTCAAGGCAGACTCCGATGCCGGCCTCGCTGGCCCCAGCACCGGCCTAACCCCTTGGCAGGCTCCGATCCCGGATTTGGAGGCCCCAGAACTGGCTTTGCATCAAGGCAGGCTCCGATGCCGGCCTCGCTGGCCCCAGCACCGGCCTAACCCCTCAGCAGGCTCTTATCCTGGCCTCGGAGGCCCCAGTACCGGCCTTGCCTCACGGCAGGCTCCGATGCCGGCCTCGCTGGCCCCAGCACCGGCCTAACCCCTCGGCAGGCTCCGATGCCGGCCTCGCTGGCCCCAGCACCGGCCTAACCCCTTGGCAGGCTCTTATCCTGGCCTCGGAGGTCCCAGTACCGGCCTTGCCTCATGGCAGGCTCCGATGCCGGCCTCGCTAGCCCCAGCACCAGCCTAACCCCTCGGCAGGCTCTTATCCTGGCCTCGGAGGCCCCAGTACCGGCCTTGCCTCAAGGCAGGCTCCGATGCCGGCCTTGGTGGCCCCAGCACCGACCTAACCCCTCGGCAGGCTCTTATCCTGGCCTCGGAGGCCCAAGTACCGGCCTTGCCTCATGGCAGGCTCTGATGCCAGCCTCGCTGGCCCCAGCACCGGCCTAACCCCTCAGCAGGCTCCGGTCCCGTCCTCGGGGGCCCCAACACTGGCCTTGCCTCACGGCAGGCTCCGATGCCGGCCTCGCTGACCCCAGCACCGGCCTAACCCCTCAGCAAGTTCCGGACCCGACCTCGGAGGCCCTAGCACAAGCCTTGCATCATGGCAGGCTCCAATGCCGGCCTCGCTGGCCCCAGCATCGGTCTAACCCCTCTGCAGGTTCCAATCCCGGCCACGGAGGCCTCAGTAGTGGCCTTGCCTCACAACAAGCTCCGATGTCGGCCACTGGCCCCGGCGCCCGCCTAACCCCTCAGCAGTTTCCGATCACTGTCTCTGTGGTTATTATTTCAAAGGTTCCAGTTGTAATGTATCAGATCTCTGCCTCCCCCGAATATTGGCCACTGGCATTGCCACTGCCTCCACCGTTTCAAATCCTTCTCAGGCTCTTTTTCCACTCTGAATGTTGTCCAGTGTTCCAAAGCATGCGTGATAGTAGCATTCGACATTTGGTGTAATTTCTCCAAAAAAATAAAGTTGGTAAGATCCGGTTTCTGCTTCTCCTGAATACAAGTCTCCACCACCATAGCGAAGAACTCTTTCAACACCGCATTTCTCCTTGGTCTCCGCTAAACTGTCTCCTTATATGTGATGTCTGAGATTCTTAACAATATAGAGAAATAGCAGTCCTCTTTCATGGCGAATTTTTCCATAAGTTCCAGTGCATTTAGATAAGTTTTTTCTGCATCTCCAGTGTCCTGGCATCCATGACGGCTTTCTTACCACCTCTCCGATGTTTTTCTTTATCTTTTTCTGTTCTGGGCCCGCTTTCTCCAGGGGTCTGACGTGCTACTCGCAGTTCGGCCGGGACCCAGAGTCCCGCGATCTGGGTCCCAGCCCCCGCCCAGAACCCAGCATCTTACTGGGCCTGGTTTCTCCAGGGGTCTGGTGTGCTACTCGCAGTTCTGCCTGGGGCCCAGAGTCCCGCGACCCGGGCCCCATCTGGCGTGCCAAGCCCGCAACCCCCGCCCAGAACCCAGCGTCTTACTGGGTCCGGTTTCTCCAGGGGTCTGGCGTGCTACTCGCAGTTCTGCCTGGGGCCCAGAGTCCCGCGACCCGGGCCCCATCTGGCGTGCCCAGCCCGCGACCCCCGCCCAGAACCCAGCGTCTTACTGGGCCTGGTTTCTCCAGGAGTCTGGCGTGCTATGCGCAGTTCGGCCTGGGGCCCAGAGTCCCGAGACCCGGGCCCCATCTGGCGTGCCCCGCCCGCGACCCCCGCCCAGGACCCAGCGTCTTACTGGGCCTGGTTTCTCCAGGGATCTGGCGTGCTATGCGCAGTTCGGCCTGGGGCCCAGAGTCCCGCGACCCGGGCCCCATCTGGCGTGCCCAGCCCGCGACCCCCGCCCAGAACCCAGCGTCTTACTGGGCCTGGTTTCTCCAGGGGTCTGGCGTGCTATGCGCAGTTCGGCCTGGGGCCCAGAGTCCCGCGACCCGGGCCCCATCTGGCGTGCCCCGCCCGCGACCCCCGCCCAGGACCCAGCGTCTTTAATTTTGTCTTTGATAGGCAGTGTAGCTGAAAACATCAAGAATTAGTACCTAATAGTCTAAAAAAGGATAAAATGGAGTTTTCAAACCTAATTAAAATTCTAATGATTGAATATTTAAAAATTGCTATCTGACACAATTGAACATAAAAGTAAATTCTGCTATGCTTTTTTTATTTTAGGCAGTATTGCTTTCTGACAAAATGCCATGATGACAATAATAATGATTCTAAGTCATCAGTAAAAAACAACTCTAAGAAATTGTGCACTAACTCTAGTCTAAAATTAGTGGATATTGAAACCTCTCATTTGCAGTTGGTAGGATGCACGTGGACATACATGCCACATAGATATATTCGGAGAAAATTTTATAATTTTAATAGAATATTTCCAATTCCTCCTGAAATTTACAGAATTCAAAATATAAACTTTACTTTTAGTTGAGGTGGTTGTTGCTGAATACTTTTTATCCTAGTCAAATCATCTTTATTTGAAGTGGGTCAGACTTAACAAACTACAGTCATTTAAACTCTTTCTTTGCATCACTTTAAGAATCATCACCACAAGCTTATGTGCAGGACTGAGAGACAAATTTTTTGAAATGCGTTATGTCCCTTTAGTAATAGACAGCGGTACCTGGTATATATACAAATGGTTATAGTTTCTTTTCTTGAAGTCCTTATCCAAAATGTTGTTGAAGAAATCTGGAGATAGGGCGATTTTAGAAATGTATGTACTAATGTTTTGCAAAGATGCTCTTGAAGTGGACCTAGGTTACCTCACTGTTGCTGCTCCCTGTAGGGTAAGTGAAGTTCAGATCTAGCCTTCCTGAGGAAGGTGTATTTTCTTACCTGAAGATGCAGAGCTGGGATTCCCCCAATGTGAACTTTCTTGAAAGACATGTCAATGACATTTTGTTGCATATCACAATAGCTATAGCATATCTGGCAAAGTACAGTTTGACTGAAATAGAAAATTCTGAAGTTGTCATCAACATAGAGGCAAAGGCTGTAAGTATTTTAGACAAAAAAGGGGATTTTTGAAGTAAACAGGGGCAATATATATCCACTATTGTCATGTCAGGGGAAAGAGGATCCAAAAGTACAGCATTCAATTGGTTCGTTTTAATTTCTAGTTGTTATAGAAAAAAAAAATAGCAAAATCAGTCACTAAGCCAAACATGAGAAGGAGGGAGGAGGAGAGAATGGGGCATGAATTGGGTAAAGGATAACTGGGTGATGTGTGCATTTATGCCTCCACCATCTTGTACTCCATTAAGATGTATGACTACAATGCACCAATAAAAAGTTAGAAAAATAAAAAAACACCTGGATCCATCCACCTGCCACAGTGGTCCACAGAGATCCAGAGCATGCAGTTAGGAGGCCTTTCCCTAGTTTGGCATACAAGAAATGTATAAGTAACATTACAATTGTATACAAAGATTTTTACATAAAGGAAACAGAAACTAAAGTGCTAACTTTGTATCACATGTTATACAATTTAAATAAAAGCTTTTTTTTTAAATTTGTGGGTCTGAGGGTGGAACCCAGAGGAATTTGACCTCTGAGCTACACCTGCTGCTCTATTTTTTATTCTTTATTTTGAAACAGGGTCTCACTAAGTTGTAGAGGACCTCACTAATTAGCTGAGACTGTCTGCGAACCGCGATCCTCCTATCTAAGCCCCCCAAATGCTGTAATGATATTTATTGAGCAGTCAAAAAACAATAAATGCTGAAGAAGATGTAGAAAATAGAAACTCTTCTACAATGTTAGTGGGATAGTACAGCTACTCTGGAGCTCAGTGTGCAGTTTCCTCAGAAAACTTGAAATGATTTCAATATATAATCCAGCTATATCACTCTTGGGTATCTTTTCAGATGGACTAAAATCAGAATATTATAATAAAATACATGAGTTTGTAGCAATACAATTCATAGCAGACAAATTATGAAAACAACCTAGGTGTCTATTAATGGATAAATGGATTACAAAATTATGGGATAAACATAGTAGAATTTTACTTAGCAACAAAGGAGAACAAAATTCTATTATTTGTAGGAAAATAAATGGATCTGGAGAATATTAGCCAGTCACAGAATTTGAATAGTCTTATGTTTTCTTTCATATGCAAAAGCTAGGGAGTAATCAGGATACCAGAGTGACTTCAGATAATGGAGAAATAACTCTACTGGAGCCAAGAATGTAGTCAAGAGAAGGGGAGAAATTACAGGGAGGGCCAATGAGTGAATAGCTTTCATTGACATCATGTGTGCATTTCCTTAAATATATTTTCTGATTTCATTCTCTCTCTGAACTTAACTATGAGAAATCCTGTTGTAGAGCAGCATGCCTTGCTGCAAATGACAGGGGAAAATAAAGAGAGCTTTGTGAGGAAAAAGACCCAAGGCACTTCTCAATGGATATAGAAGGGTGGAACATGGCTACTTGGTAGAAATGTCCACTCTTTTGTTTGTTTATGTATTATACCAAGTTGATTTTCAAAGAATTGGTATAGTAGTTGTTACTGATAAAAGGGTAGAAGCCTAAATGCTGAGATATGAGAAAAATAGGTCTCAAAGTGTGTTATCAACCATAATTTAATTATATTCCTATAATGATTTATATGGTATTTTTTGGTTTATGTGTTTTAAATAAAATTTTAAAATTTGATATTTAAATGAAAATTATAAATTAATAATCTAAGAATCTGAGCCCATCTTATACTTTATGAAAGTAAATAGTCAAATCACATTTTTCTAATGAAAATAGACTCATCAATGAGATAATACTCTATTAACAGCCATTGATAAAGCTCATTAGATTATTTTTCAATTTTAATTGAGGTTGTGACAGTAGTCAGTTTCACTCTTCTTCTTTGAGGAATGTGAATCTAAATTTGCCAGAGTCTATGTTTAGAGATCAGTGATCATCATGATACATCTGCAATTAAAAGCAATAGCAGTACATTCAGCTGAAAAGAGCCCTGTCAGTAAAAACCTCAGGCAATCTGGATAATTGATAACAAGCTGAAATGATGTCCTGATGACTGAAAATTTTATTAAGTAGCCTGATTTGTTTTGTCATTTTAATGACAGTCTATATTTATAATATTATGCTAAAACATCTCTTAGATTTGCTTTCTAGTACATTCCAAAATCTTAATTAACAATTATGTCAGCATACGTAGTGCTGACATAAATTACATTTATCTATTCAGAATGAAGATATACAATATCTGACCTTCACTTTTCAGAGTGGATTCTCATTGAATCTTTTTTTTTTGGGGGGGGGTTCTGGGGATGGAACCCAGAGGCATTTTAATTTTGAGCTACACCCCCTACCCAATTTTTTATTCTTTATTTTGAAACAGGGTCTCACTGAGTTGCAGAGGGTTTCACTAAGTAGCTGAGGCTGTCCACAAACTGTGATCCTCCAGTATCAGCCTCCCAAATGCTATGATTACAAGCATGTGACACCACACCTGGTTTTCTCTATAGAATCTTAATCATGAAGTCAGAGTTGAAGAGATTATGAAAGAATGAATAGACTAGCTTTTAACAAAATAATTTAAAGAATTTAGAATCTGTCTTTCAATAAATATTGCTTTAAGTCTAATACAGCAAAAACAAGTTCAAGTTACCACAATCAGAGAGGAAAGAGTTTAATTTTATTTTTTAATTTTATTGGTTTTAAACAACCATGTAATCTTTGCCAGCAATTCATTATTTGATGCAGACATTATTATGGTCAGATTTCTTTATGCTAGGTACTTTCTATATTTATTATGCCATTTGTTTCTTATAGTCAGTACTTTGTAATCACCATCTCTTAGTTGAGACAACAAAGGCACTACTTTTTAAGTAATATAAATATCACAACTACAATGCATGAATAAAAAATTTATAAAATTCATTTAGAGCTAAAAAGGAGGGCAAAAAAATCTCACAATAACAAACAAGTTGTGATATTTGTGTACATAAGGCAGAGATGAGTAAGATATTGCTACTACCTGTTAGTTTTCAAATTTATAAAAATATTAAGATATGTGACATTCCATTTTTTTCATTATCCTCTGTACTACCAAAATTTGGGTTCATAAAGTAGTAATTCTGGTTAACCACTTAAAGATTTCTTTATCATAGCCAAATCTGTTGTTTTCTAAATTTATTTCCTTAGCCTTCCTGGAGTCTGATTCTGTGAGTCACAGTGGCCTTGGTAGGGCAGACCCCACCAAAGCAGGCCTCATTCTTTTCTGCTTCTCAGATTATTTAAGTCTTCCTTTTTTCTGTCTCTTGTATTTATGGCTTTTATTTCTCTATTGATAGTAGTTTCTGACTCTGTAGGGCATTATTTTTGCCACTATGGAGATCGAGTGTCAGCACTGTTGATAGAAGCTGCTTTACTCAGTCACCATCTTGGAGGCAAATGAATTAGAATCACTCCAGACTTCCCAAACAAAGTCATGAAAGCCAGAAGGGCCTGGAGTAACACATTCCAAACTCTGAAAGAAAACAACTTCCAGCCAAAAATTTCCTACCCAGCAAAAGTATCTTTCAAATTAGATGGGGAAATAAGAAGCCTCCATGACAAACAGAAGCTGAGGGAATTTGTGTCTTCAAAACCAGCACTAGAGAAAATATTCAAAGAGATTAACTTCAAAGAAGAAATAAGTAATGCACACCAGAAACAGAAAAAACAAGAACTTTTAGCCAGCAGACAACTAAGCAAAAAAGAACAAATAGTGTTTAAAACAGAAAATCTTAACATGTTAGGAAGTAAAAATCATCTCTTAATAATCACATTGAATATAAATGGCCTCAATTCCCCAATAAAAAATACATAAAGTGGCAAAATTGATTAAAAAACAAAACCCATATATCTGCTGCTTGCAAGAAACACACCTTACAAATAAAGATAGAGACAAACTTAAGGTAAAGGGATGAAGCAAGCTAATCCAGGCCAACGGAACTTGAAGGCAAGCAGGAGTAGCAACTATGGTATCAGACAAATTAGACTTCAAGCCCAAGCTAATTAGAAGAGACAAAGAAGGTCATTTTTTTACTGGTAAAAGTAACAACCCAACAAGAGGAAATAACAATGATCATAATTTATGCCCCAAACATAGATGCAGCTACTTTCATAAAACAAACACTCTGTGATATTAAACCACACATAAATCCCAATACAATAATACTGGGAGACTTCAACACCCCTCTCACACCCATTAGGCTGATTTTCTAGTAAACAGGTCAGTAAAGATGCCTCAGAACTAAAGAACACCATTAATCAAATGGACCTGTTGGACACATATAGAATATTTCACCCAACTACAGAGGAGTACACATTTTTCTAAGCTGCTCATGGAACCTTCTCCAAAATAGATCACATCCTGGGACACAAAATGAGCACTAGCAAATTCAAAAAATGTGACATACTTCCCTGTGTCTTATCAGAACATAATGGAATGAAGTTAGACATCAACTATGAAAAGACCCAAAGAAACCACATGAATATGTGGAGGCTGAACACCACACTTCTGAATGAAGAATGGGTCATAGAAGATATCAGAGGTGAAATAAAAAAATTTCTAGAAACAAAAAATAAAGATACAACATATCAAAACCTCTGGGACACTTTGAAGCCAGTATTAAGAGGAAAATTTATAGCACTGAGTACACACCTAAGAAAAACAAAATCATCAAATAACCTAATGACACACCTCAAGGCCCTTGAAAAAGAGGAACACTCTAATCCCAAAGCCAGTAAAAGACAGAAAATTATTAAAATATGAGCAGAAATTAACAAAGTAGAGAACAAAAAAAACAATATAGAAAATCAACAAAACCAAAAGCTGCCTTCTCGAAAAAATTAGCGAGATCGACAAACCACTAGCCAACCTAAATAAAAAAGGAGAGGGTCAACCCAAATTATGAAGTTAAGAGATGAAAAAGGAGGTATTACTACTCACAGTATAAAAATCCAGAGGATTATCATAAACTACTTTGAAAAACTATACTCCAACAAAATGGAAAATATGGAGGAAATTGACAACTTTCTAGATAAATACAACCTTCCTAAACTGAGTCAAGAAGATATAGAACACTTAAACTAACCAATACCAATCAAAGAGGTTGAAACAGCAATAAAGAGCCTACAATCAAAGAAAAGCCCAGGACCAGATGGTTTCCCAAGTGAATTCTATAAAACCTTTTTAGAAGGGCTAAACCAATACTCCTCAATGTATTTTGTGAAATAGAAAAAAAAAAAACAGAATTCTTCCAAATACATTTTATGAAGCCAACATCACATTAATACCAAAACCAAACAAATACAGTTCATGGAAAGAGAACTACAGCCCTATATCTTTGATGAATTTGGATGCAAAACTGCTAAACAAAATACTAGCAATGCACATTCAAAAACACATAAAGAAAATCATGCATCATGACCAGGTAGGGTTCATCCCAGGGATGCAAGGCTGCTTCAACATATGAAAATCAATCCATGTAATTCATCATATAAACAGAACCAAAGAAAAATTATATGATAATTTCAATAGTAGCTAAAAAAGTCATTTGATAAAATCCAACATCCATTTATGATAAAAGCACTGCAGAGAGTCAGAATAGAAGGAACATATCTCAACATCATAAAGGCAGTCTACAATAAGCCCACAGCCAACATCATACTAAATGGGGATAAACTTCAAGAATTCCCCCTAAAGACAGGAATAAGACAAGGATGTCCATTATCACCATTTTTCTTCAATATAGTACTTGAGACTCTAGCCAGAGCAATGAGGCAAGAGAAGGAAATCAAAGGAGTACAAATAGGGAAAGAAGAACTCAAACTTTCACTATTTGCACATGACATGATACTATATTTAGAAAATCCAATAAACTCAACCAAAAGGCTTATAGAACTTATCAACAAATTCAGCAAAATGTCTGGATAAAAAAAATCAATCTTAAGAAATCTGAAGCTTTTCTGTACAGCAACCATAAATCCACTACACAAGAAACTCAGGAAACATTACCACTCAAGATCATCCACAAAAAAATAAAATACTTAGGAATAAACTTAACCAAGGAGGTAAAAGATCTCTACAAAGAAAATTATAAAGCACTGAAAAAAGGAATTGAAGATCTTAGAAGATGGAAAGATCTTCCATGATCATGGATAGGCAGAATAAATATGATTAAAATGGTCATCCTTCCAAAAGTGATCTACAGATTCAATGCTTTGCTCATTAAACTACCAAGATCATTCCTCACAGGCATAGAAAAATCAGTCCTTAAATTTATTTGGAAGAACAAAAGGCCCAGAATAGCAAAAGTAAAAGTAGTTCTCAGCAACAAAAACCATGCAGGAAGAATCACAATACCTGACTTTAAGCCATTGTAATAAAAACAGCATGGTACTGGCAAAAAAAAAAAAAAAAAAAAAAAAAAAAAAACCAGATACATAGGCTAATGGAGCAGAATAGAAGCCCCAGAAACAATTCCACACAATTTCAGCCAATTGATTTTTGACAAAGTGGCCAAAAACATACACTGGATAAAAGGTAGCCTGTTCAACAAATGGTGTTGGCAAAAATGGTTAACCATCTGCAGAGAATTGGAAATTAACCCCACTTTCTCTGCCTGCACAAGAGTCAATTCAAGATGGATCAAAGACTTGGAAATCAAACCAGAGACCTTGAAGCTCCTTGAAGAGGGCATAGGTCCAACACTGCAACACACAGGCACAGATAAACACTTTCTCAACAAGACCCCAAAGGCACAACAAACCAAAAGGCAAATCAATGCGTGGGACTGCATGAAATTGGAGAGCTTCTGTTCAGCAAAGGAAACTGTCAAGAACCTCAATCAGGAGCCAACAGAATGGGAGAAAATGTTTGACCCTACCCCCCCCTCACCAATAGAGGACTAATATCTAGAATATATAGAGAACTCAAGAAACTCAACACTAAAAAATAAATCATCCAATCAAAAAATGGGCAAGTGAACTAAATAGACACTTCAAAAAAGAAGAAATTCAAATGGCCAATAAATGCATGAAAAAATGCTCAACATCACTGGCAGTCAGAGAGATGCAAATCAAAACTACCCTGAGATTTCACCTAACTCCAACTGGAATGGCAATTATTCAAAACACAAACAACAACAGATGCTAGCGAGGATGTGGAGAAGTAGGAACTCTAAGACATTTTTGGTGAGATTGCACATTAGTGCAACCACTTTGGAAAACAGTATGGAGAATGCTCAGAAGAATGGGAACAAATCTACCATTCGATCCAGCAATACCACATCTGGGTATCTACCTAAAAGAAATGAAACCAAACTACCAAACTAATGCATGTGTATCTATGTTCATAGCTGCACAATTCACCATAGCCAAACTGTGGAACCAGCTGAGATGTCCATCAACAGATGAATGGATTACAAAACTGTGGGATATGTACACAATGGAATTTTACTAAGCTATAAAAAATGCAATTGCTGTATTTTCAGGGAATTGGAAGGATCTTGAGTACATTATGCTAAGTGATTAGTCAGTCACAAAAAGTAAGGAAGTAAATGCTTTCCCTAATATGTGAAAGCTAGGGTGAATGGGGTCATAAAAGGAAATCCAGGTGAAAAAAGAGATCCTACAGAGGAGCAAATAAGACAACCTAACTGTGGGTATGGGAGGTAGGAAGAGGCAAACGCTTTAAAGTGCTTGATGTACTTATTCATATCGAAGTCAACCACTAAACCAAGCATGGGAGGGAAGGATGGGAGGGAGAGATGTGTGGGCTGGGTGGGGATGGGCTGGGTGATGTGTGCATTTATGCCTACACAAGTTTTTTACTCCATTATGACATATAAATACAATGTGCCAATAAAAAATTAAATTATAAAAAATAAAATTGAAATAATTTTTTCTATTAATTAAAATTATTTACCTCAGATTTATTGTAAAGAGAAGATAATATTTGTAACAGTGCTTGGTAATCTGAGGATTAAAGTTGCTATTGCCAGTGGCAAGGGCGTGTAACTAATTAGTGTATAAATTAATCAGTGCAGGTCAAAGTGATGGGAATTATTAACTTAAATCCATTTTTCTAACTATGAGTTTAACCACTGAGGAGAAACAAAATAAAAACCTCTAAGTTGTACACATTAAATAAATATGAGTCAACTTGGGTGTTCCTCTTCCTTCCTCTTTGCATTAGGTCTTTCATTGGTGAAACAAAAATATTTCACAAGAACAACTAAGAGGAGGAAAAGTACTTTTTTAGGGTCCTGGCTTCAAAGGTTCAATTCATGTTTGGCTAGCTCTAAGGCGGAAAAATGATGGCAGGGCTGGACAGAGAAAGGCTTCTCAACTCAGGATGGCTAGGAGCAGAGAGGACAAGGCAAGACACAATATAGTACTCAATTCCAGGCCCCCAGTGACCATGGTCTCTTGCAGATTAATATGCATGGCCCTGGATCCTCAGCCACTTTTAGCTGGTCACAGTGCCAGGATTTGCTGCACATGGTAAGTTCCATGGAACTAGACAGACCCATGGAACTAGGGTGAGCAGGTTAGGAACAGCACCAGTGTCTGTGCTTGCACCTGGACCTACATGCCTGTATATTAATGCCAAGAAAGGTGTGTCCATCCAAATTATACCTTCATGATGGTGACATTTAATATCTTGTATTGAATTAGGCAATAAATATGAATGGTTCAAAAGGCATGACCATATGACTGGCCTTTTTGAACCATTCCTGAACAGCTCAAATATATAACTATTGTAATTAAGCTTTTATATATTTCTCCAGAGTTTTTAAATAGAATAACAAGCGATAATGAATATACTTACCCTTTTTATGAAAGGTGTGTTAATATTTTATATAGATAGTTTTTGGTCTCCACTTGTTAAATCTTGATCTTTCCATACCAATATATGGATACTTGTTTCAATTTTTACAGTTGCCAAATATTCATTTCATTGTATGAATATATTAAATTTAACCAATTCTGCAATTAATAAGCACTTAGATTATTGCTATTGATCTAATAAGCAATACCTCAGTTCTCCAATAAACTTGAACATAAATTATTTTCCATAAATGCAATTCCATCTATAGGAAAAGAAGTCATTTGAATTATGATTGTTGGATTAGTTTGTACACTTGCAAATTTTATATACTGCCAAAGAGATCCCCATAGAAATTGTATAAATTGCAACAATCCTATCAATTAACTGCATTATTAAATATTTTCATTTTTATTTTGATAGTCATAAAGAGATATCCTAATATAACTTTAATTTGCATTTCCTTTTCAATGAATAAATGAACATCTTTCCAATGCTTAAAAACCATTTGCACCTCTCTTTCATTTTATTGACTACTCATACTTTTTGAATTTTTTATATTTTTCTAATTAATTTTTCAAAGATATTTTTGCATATTAGCCTTTCTTTGTGATTATGATGTTTTAGTATTTTTACCAATTTACCTTTTATTTATTATAAAATAGCTGTTTAAACATTAGTTTTCACATTGCAGATATGAAATTAATTCCTAGATTATAAGCATTGGTTATAATCACTTTCCCAATTCCAAGGTTCAAAATTTTTTCCAATATTGTATTATTTAATTTTGTCGCTATGAGATGAAGTATAGCTCAGAATTAATTTTCCCAGATAGTTACTTAGTTGTTTAAACACCAATATATTTCATCTTTCTAGCATAAATTGAGGAAGTTTTTCTAATATTCTAATTTGCTGAAACGTTTTGCTAGAAATGGGTGCTGAATTTTGTCAAACTTTTTCTGGATCCATTGTTATAATGCAATTTTATTTTTTGCTTGTTGATATTGCAACTACATTGGTTGATTTCCTAATGTTGATCCTTTCTAGTATATCTGGGATAAATCTTATTTGGCCATGTGTATAATTTTCTTAAAAATTGTTGGATTTAATTTGCTCATATTTTTGATGATTTTGTCTCATAAGAGACATTGGTCTGGAGTCTTCTTGTAATGTGTGTGTGTGTGTGTGTGTGTGTGTGTGTGTTGCTGAAGATCGAACATAGGGGTGTTCTACCTCTGAATTATACCAGAGCTTTATTTATTTATTTATTTATTTATTTATTTATTTATTTATTTATTTTAACATAGTTTTGTTTTTGTAATATGTTTATTAGGTTTTGATCTTTGGGTAATACTGGCCTCATGTAATACAGCAGGGGATTATCCTTCTACTTTTATTTTCTAGGTGAGAGTTTAAAGAATTTGTATCAGTTTTTCATTAGATGTTTAGTAGAATTCTCCAGTAAAACCATATGGGTCTTGTATCTTCTTTTTTTTCTTTGAATGGTATTATTTACTCAGATTTTGGGGGTAGATATGAGTTTATTCATGTCATCCATTTTTTTCACTGTGTAGGCTTGGGTAGGAAGCCTGAGTTTTTATAGGGAACTAGTCCCTAAATTATCAAATTTGGGGGCATTGAGCTGTTCTTAATATTTTTAAAAAGTATCTCTTTAATTTTCATGGAAACAGAATCTGCAGTTGATGTAGTTCCTTCATTTTTTATATTGATAATTTTTTTCTATGGTTAACCTCACTAGAAGTTTATCAGTTTTAGTGATTTTTCAAATAATCAGTTGTTAATGTGTTAATTTTCTCCATTTTTTACTATTTTTATTTTTACTGTAATATTTCTTAATTTGTGTTATTAATTTTTCTTTGTTTTAGTCTTACATTGTTCTTCAGTTTCCTAAAATGGAAGCTCATGATATTCATTTAGAGACTTTTTTCTAATATATTTATTTATTATACATTTTCCTATAAGCACTTCGTATACTGTATTCCACAAATTTTGGTAACTTTTTTTTGTGGTACTGGGGTTCCTGGAAGCACTTCTACCTCCAGCCTATGCTCCCAGACCTATTTTTATACTTTTTTTTTTTTTTAATTTGGAAACAGGGTCTCTTAAGCCAAAGCGGCTGGCTTCGAACCTGCATGATCCTCCTGTCTCCGCCTCCTCATAAGCCGGGGATTACAAGCGTGTGCAACCACGCCCGGCTAAATTTTTAAAAATATAACTCAAAGTATTTTTAATTTTTTTCTATTGTGTTATTTAGATCTATATTGTTAATCTCCAAATACTTAGGATTGTTCTATTATTTATTTCTAATTTAATTGTATTATGGTATAATAATATACTTTGTATTTTTGTATTTTATTTTAATTTGTTTAGATAGTTTTATGGTCCTGTATTTTTATGGTCTTGAGGGCTTTATGTGGGTTTGAGAAGAATGTTTGGTTATTCTGTTGTTGTTGAATGAACTTTTCTAAGAATGTTAGTTAGATCAAGGTGACTGGTCGTTATAGTCATGTCAACTAATTCTTACTGGTTTTCTGCTAACTGGGCTTATCAATTACTGAAAAAGCAGAACTGAAATCTTTCGCTGTTGTCGAGGATTTGTCTATTTCTCCTTGCAGTTCTTTCAGTATTTGCATCACTTATGTTTGATTGTACGGTGCAGTAGGATTATTATGTCTTCTTGCAGAATGGATCTTTTTATCATTAGGTAATGCCCCTCTTTATCTGTAATAATCTTTGTTCTGAAGCCTTCCTTGTATAAAATTAATATAGCTATTTCAGCTGTCCTTCAAACAGTATATAATGATAATGGTATTTCTTTCCCCACATCTTTACTTTTAATTTATCTGAGTCATTATATATAATACATGTATTTTACAGAGAACATAGATTGAACCTGATAATATTCTGTCTTTTATTTGGTATATATGGATCATTCACATGTTTTTTATGATGTTGGGGACTGAACTCAGAGCATCATGCATGCTAGCCAAGCAAATTACTCCTGAGGCACATCCCTAGCTCTCATTCACATTTTTTATTAGTATATTTAGACTATTTCTCTTTTCTTAAGCTGTCTCATGATCTTCCCTTAAAATTTTCAATTTATACCTGTGATTTTCTTTAGAAGTTATTATTTTTCAAGTCACATAAAAATAGATCACATTCTTGTCTAAGCAACATATTTTCTCATAGCTTTATCTTAAAATATGTTTATATACTTTGCTTCTTTCCTAAGTTTTTTATTCTTTCTTTAGATGAAGTACCAGTTGTTAGTGTACACTTGGGCTACTTATTTTTTAATAAATCATGTTTCCCAGGATCAGTTAGCTATTCACAGGCATTGCTATGCACCAGTGAAGGCAACACCTGATTACCTAGAACAGAGGCTTTTGTTTTTGCTGCTTCCATGGAGGCAATGTTAACTTACCTCCTCTATACTCTGATTCTAGCAATAACTATGACTCTGCACAAGCACTGTCATGCCCAACAATCATGGTAAAGGATCACAATCTTGACTCTCAATGTGAATTCTTGAGATTCAAGAAAAAATATGTCTTTCATGTTTCTAGATGTCTACTTATACTGGTTATTCTGTGTTCTCTTTGCTCTCAACTCCCAGTTCCACACAGTGCTTCACTCAATATCATCCCTGCTCACTTCAGTTTTTGCTGATTATTACAGATTCAGGATACTGTTATAACTCTTTGGAGTAAGCCTTTTTAAATTAGGATACATCTTCTGAGATCATTTTCTAAGATCTGTTGCCTCTAGAAACACAACATTCCCCATTTTTCTTGCCATATGGCTTGCCAGTCTAGATTGAATTTGACTTTTTAAATTGAAATATGCAAAATGTAGTTTGTTTATTATTATTAGTTTCTAATTTTTTGTCTTGTTTGATTTCTAGAAGAAGGAGGGAAAATGTTGAAATAAGCATGTTTATTTATACTGGAGACTGCTGGAACATTTTGTCTGAGAAGCCACAATTGTCTTTTTTTTCAAGTGTGCACTCTAGCCATACTTATTAATGAGGCCCGTTAGCATGTTTTGAAATGAAATATTCTGCATTTGGAGTGGGTTGGAGTAAGGAATTTATAATTATAATCCTAGCCCCATGAAAATACAAGCTTTATACAATATACAATGTCTATTTTGTAAGGAATAGCACTGGGAATAGCACTGGCAAACTCTGGTCCAAATGTGAAAGTATATGTCAATACTTAGCTTTTACCAAACATCAAGACATAAAACATCAGATAATAAAACCTCTGAGAATGATTATTATACTTTTTTTGTGGTACTGGGGTTCCTGGAAACCCTTCTACTTCTGGGCTACACTCCTAGACCTATTTTGGATATTTTTAATTTGGAAACAGGGTCTCTTAAGTCAGGGAGGCTGGCTTCAAACCTGCGCAATCCTCCTGTCTCTGCTTCTGAAGCTTGAAAATTACAAGCCTGCACCACCATGCCCTGCTAGATTATTATAATTTAATTATTTATAAGATAGCATATCAAAATGTTCTACAGAATCAATTTAACAAGAAATGTGATCCACCCTCAAGGTGGCAACCATCATGTTTAATATTTTGCTTGTCATTATCTAAAACTGCAAAACTTTGTATCTCAATATTAATTTAATCTAAATTTAATCTATATATCTATATATGAGTTGAATAAAACAAATTTCAGTACATTTACTTTCCTGGCCTTGACTATTTTAGAAATATTCTTTGTATTTCTACTTCTCTTTTGGATCTTTCTTTTTTTAAATTTTTTGTTGGTGCATTTTTGTTATACATCTTAAAGGAGTACAAGATGGGAGAGGCATACATGTGCACATCACCCAATTATCCCTTTGAATCCAAGCAATTTCCAATAATTTCTACAGATTTTAAGTGGAAATAATTTATATTTAGCATAATAAACCCTCATATAATTTTTTTTAATTTAAAGCATACTGCTTAAGAGTAGCATGGTGATACTATTTTTAGTTTTACAGCTGCCACATCCTCTTTGGAAGAGGAGGGTGATTTATATAGACATTCTATGAAAAGAGCAATAATTGTATTGACTAACCGTTTAAGTAAAAACCCACTTGAATCAAATAGCTTATTATAAAATATATAAATGAATAACATATTTGACAAAGTGAAATTTCTATAACTCAAAAATAATTACATTTTGCATGTAGAAATGTAGTATTTCAGTCTGATACAATAAATAGGCATTTAATTCTGCCTGAGCAGAGTTATAGGAAAAAAATTAATGAATATACATTAGCTACGTATAGGCATCTAATACTTATATAGATCAGAAGCAGCCAAAAGTGCTTGAGACCACTTCTATAGATGGCAAGGTTACAGAATCAAATAGTTAGAAGGCATCATAGCTATTTTTTGGTCTAATATCTTACTAAATTTCAGTGCCAACAAATGCTTCCCAAAATTATGTTTTAATGCATTTCTAATTATCTGAAAGCTATTGTTTAGCTTGGACTGAACTTTGATTCTTAGAAATGTTGATTGTTTAGCTTTGTTTCCTCTGGAATGACAAATAGTAAACATATTTCTGTTTGTAAAGACAGTTCATGAGATATTTGAAAGCAGTTTTTATTTACTGTAAGCCTTTCTTCTCCAGGTTAATATCTCCACTTCATTCAGTGATGATCCAGTGACATGAAGTGAGGCCACCCATTCTGATCTTTTCAGTGTCCTCTAGATTGCTAGTGGACTGTATTCTCATATTTTGGTGGATAGTGTGAAAAAGAAAATCATATGGTTAAGGTTAATTAGAGTCAATTTACTTAATATCCATTCCCTGGAAATGTCTCTAAAATTGCAGTACCTCTAAAAAGACTAATACTTAACCTTGACCATTCAATTATTTTTGGAGCATAAAATATTGAAATCTCATTGTTCTTTTGACTAATATTATAATGTTAATGCTCAGAGATAGTCTTGTTAATACAGAGATTTTAAATAAATTTATTCAATCTTTTGGGACATGTTACTTGATGATAGGTCACTATTTCTATTTTTATCTTACCATAATGTGAAGAGAAATAAAGAATAAAATTATTGTACTAAAGCCTTAATAATAGGAATTTGATTTTCTCCTTTTATAAGTACAGACAGAGGGGCATATGTCTGTTAAAAATTTTTTCAGTTTCTTCAAGTTGAATACAATCAACATTCTACCAACCAGATTCAATTCAGTGCTTCATGATGTCAGCAACACAGCAAATACTAAACAGACCTACAATTGAAGCATACGATGAAGCTTCTCTTCTCTACATCTTTGTGTCTTGGGGAAGATAAGGATATAAACGGAATGGTTGAAATATATCTTATGCTATTAAGTGTGTGATGTGTACTTTAAGAGAGACCTGTCAATCATGCATATTAGCAAGGACCATGACTACTTCTTCCAGGTCAGGCACTATCATTTCACCCTGAGCAATATTTCCCAGTAACCAAAGGGACATTCATAATAAAGTGTAGTAAAGAGATTGGAAGATGGCATTAACTGGAATCAAAATCCTAATAAATGAAGGTGAATGATACTTTCATTTATATGTATTATTTTAATGGCATTATTTTTCAACTTGACTATTACATTTATATTTAATTGAGTATATTCATCTTCCCTGTGGTCTTTTATAATTAAAAAGAGTTTACAAAGTCCTTCCTATCTTAATAGTTATAGCTCCATAATTCCTCAAGTCAGTGTCCATAAATATATAGCTTTTAAATTATAGTCTGACATCATTGACTAGCTTGGTGTATTTGCTCATTCAGATATCTGTGAACTACTCCTGTAAATTGCTGCACCTTTTGCTTCACAATAAACATTTTCTACTTACTTTTTCTCAGGGACTTTAGAGAAATCATATGAAATTTAGTTAAGAACAAATAGTATATAATTTAATCAAATATGAGATCATCTTGGTATTAGAATTTTTATCAAAGAAAGTAACAAAATAGATCATACCTAAGTTCTTTGAGTATAGCTAATTTGGAATCTACTATGTATTAAAAACCACCACTGAATATCAGTTATGATTTTCTATAACAGTTAGTTACAAAGTATGCACCATCATTCCTGGCTATAAATTCTCTCTCTCTCTCTCTCTCTCTCTCTCTCTCTCTCTCTCTCTCTCTGTCTCTCTCTCTCTCTCTCGCACGCTCGCTCTCGCATGCTCGCTCTTGCTCTCGCTCTCGCTCTCCCTCTTTTGCTTAAGTAATTTTTTTGTTTCTATTACTTCAGCCCAGGAAACTTAGATTACAAAGAGAACAATATTGATTCAGCAACTGTGATGACATGACTCTTCATTAATGAGATAATATTAGCTTAGATTCCTATTCCAAAAAAATCATGAGGATATGAAGACTTCCAAGATCATGAAAAAATAAACAAAGTAAAGAAAATAAAATACTTGTACATTCTTAAAGTTAATGAGGAAAAAGTATAGTCAGTCAATACTAATTAAATACTGGCTATTAAGTAAATATAAGCTAAATGTTATAAAATATATAATAGTAAAATAGAATAAGATAACTATATTATTACTATATGAATATCATATAAGGGATATACTTTAAAAACATAAATATCTCACTAAAAATCTTCAGGATTTTAAATTTTTTATTGTTTTGCATAACTACTATTGTATAATACCTGATGGTAAATTTTGTGGCTTAAAGCAATGAAAATTTCTTGTGCAATCTCTGTGGGTCAGAAATTCAGGATTTATAGCTTGAGTTTTGCTGTGCATTCCAAGTCAAATTCTCAGCCAGAGTTGCAATCCTGTCAATATTTGACCAAATGATTTACCTTCAAACAAACTCACACCAACATTGGCAAGTGTTATTTCTGAGGTCATTTGCATGGTGCCAGCCATTCCCATTTCCTCAGGACCCAGGATCTTGTTGGTCATGTGGGCTTCTCTGCAGGTTGCCCAGGGTCCTCACTATATGGCTGCCCCTCCCTCTTTGAATCAACTTCAGAGCATAACCTCTGACTTCTCTTAGAGACTATGATTTGAGATAGAAGGAATTTAGAGGACACAGTCAAGATAGAGACTACAGCCTTTTAAAAACTTAATGTGAAAACTGACAAAGTACAATAAGTTCTGTATCATTTTCCCTAGAATCAAGTCATTAAATCCAGCCCATTCAAACAGAGGAATTCAGCCTTATCACCTAAGAAAAGGTGTATCAAATAAACCTTGGCCAAGATTTAGAACAGCCACATTCAATTACTAGTTATTACCTGCAAAATATTTATTGAATTTGTAGAAGATAACCTATAACAAGAGCTCTCACATTTTTATAGATGCAGAAAGTATAAAAGAAAGGGTCTTGGGCATATATTACTGAAATGTGTCTCCACAATCTGTAATCTCCTTGCCATCTTTTAAAAGAACATACTTCAGGGTGTGAGTAGGAGGTTATGAAGAAATGACATCACATAAGTAACATTACCTTTAATGATATATTTCATATTGCTTGTCTATGTAACTCATCCAGCCCAGAGAGAATCTTTATTTTATTTTCCTATTTTATTGTATTTGTATGTTAAACATATTGACAATGGTGTACATTTAGTTTGTGCTTCATGCCCTGTTCACCCCCATTCCCCTTCCCCCTCCCAATAATGAGTGTCCAGGTTAACCATGCTATCTTTATACTATTACACATATTTGTATGTAGCTTCTCCATTGAACAATTCAGCTTTCTTCCTCTCCTATCCTTCTATTCTAGCTTTGCTGAGATTTCCCCTCCATTATCTGGAGTCCCTCTGGTATTATCACTACTCCCTAGCTTGGGCATATTAGAGAAAACATATGTCCCTTCTCTTTCTGTGCTTGACTAATATCACTTAACATAATGTTCTCAAGTTCTTTATAGCTGAATAAAATTCCATTGTGTGTACTTCCCATAATTTGACAATCTATTCATCTGTTGATGGAGACCTAGGTTGGTTCCATATTTTGGCTATTACAAATTGTGCTGCTATGAACATGGGTATGCATATGTTAATGTAGTTCTCTGACTTCAAGCCCTTTGGAAAGATACCCAGGAGTGGTATAGCTGGATCAAATGGTGGATCTATTTCCAGTTTTCTAAGGAATCTCCGCACTGATCACCATAGCGGCTGAACTAGTTTGCACTCCCGCCAACAGTGAGAGTTTCTCTTTCCCCACATCCTCGCTAGCATTTGTTGTTATTTGATTTCTTTATGCTTGCCACTCTGACCAGTGTTAGATGGAATCTCAGGGTAGTTTTGATTTGGAACTCCCTGATGGCTAGTGATGTTGAATATCTTTTGATGTATCTATTGGCCATATGCATCACTACTTTTGTGAAGTGTCTATTCAGTTCAGTGGGCCATTCAATGATAGAGTTGTTTGTTTTGCTAGTGTAGAGTCTTTTGAGCTCTTTGTATATTCTGGATATTAGCCCCATATCAGAGTGGTGGCTAGTAAAGATCTTCTTCCATTCGGTAGGCTTCCTCTTTAGCCTCTTGATGGTTTCTTTGATGAGAAGAAACTTTTTAGTGTGATGCCAACCCACTTGTTAATTCTTACTATAATTTCCTGTGCTTTGGAAATCTTGTTGAGAATGTTACTGCCTGTGCCTATAGGATGGAGTGTTGATCCTATGCCTTTTTCTAATAACTTCACAGTCTCAGGTCTAATTTCTAAGTCTTTGATCGATCTCAAGTTGATTCCTGTGCACGGTGAGAAGTAAGGATTCAGATCCATCTTTCTACAAATGGATAGCCAATTCTTTCAGCACCATTTGTTGAAAAGGCTGTCTTTTCTCCAGTGTACTAGTTTGGCCACTTTGTCAAAGATCAGTTAACTATAGATGTGTGGGTTTGTTTCTGTATCTTCTATTCTGTTCCATTGGTCAGTCTGCCTGTTGTTGTGCCAATACCATGCTGTTTTTACTACTATTGCTCTATAGTATAATTTGAAGTCATGGATTGTGATGCCTCCCACGTGGTTCTTGTTGCTGAAAATTGCTTTGGCTATTCTGGGTCTTTTCTTTCTTCATAAAAAATTTATAACTGATTTTTCCAGATCTATGAGAAATGTTGTTGGGATTTTAATGGTATTTTAATGGGAATTGCATGAATCTATAGATCACTTTTGGCAGAATGGCCATTTTGATGATATTTATTCTGCCTATCCATGAGCATGGAACATCTTTCCTTCTTCCAAGGTCTTCTTCAATTTCTTTCTTTAATGTTTTGTAGTTTTCTCTATAGAGGTTTTTACATCTTTGGTTAGGTTTATTCCTAGGTATTTTATTGGTTTAGAGGTTATGGTAAATGGATCAGATTTATTTATTTCTTTTGTTGTGGATTTATTGTTGGCATAAAGAAAAGCAACTGATTTCTTTAGGTTGATTTTGTATCCTGCAACTTTGCTGAATTCGTTAATCAGCTCCAGAAGTCTTTTGGTTGAGATCATTGGATCTTCTAGATAAAGAATCATATCATCTGCAAATAAGGGTAGTTTTAATTCCTCTCTTTCTATTTGAATTCCTTTGATTTCCTTCTCTTGTCTTACTGCTGTGGCAAGAGTCTCGAGTACTATATTGAAAAGGAGTGGTGATAGTTGACATCCTTGTCTTGTTCCTGACTTTAAAGGGAATTTTTGCAGTTTTTTCCCATTCAGTATGATGCTGACTTTGTGTTTTTTGTATATTGCCTTAATGATGCTCAAATATTTTCCTTCTATTCCAATTTTCTGCAGTGTTTTTAATGTAAATGGGTGTTGGATTTTGTCAAATTATTTTTCAACATCTATGTGGTTTTGTTCTGAGTTCTATTTATTTGGTGAATGACATGTATTGATTTGCATGTTTTGAACCAGCCTTGCTTTTCTGGGATCAAAGCAACTTGGTCTTCATGTACAATTCTCTTGATATGGTTTTGAATGCATATAGCTAGTATTTTGTTTAGAATTTTTGCATCTATTATTCATTAAGGATATTGGTCTGTAATTTTTCTTTCTTGAGGTACCTATTTGTTTGGGGATTGATGTTATACTGGCCTCATAGAAGGAATTTGGGTGAATTCCATCTCTTTCAATTTCCCAGAACAAGTTTTGAAGTATTGGTAGTAGTTCTTCACTGAAGATTTTGTAGAATTCAGCTGAAAACCCATCAGGGCCTGGGCTTATCATTGCTGGCAGAATTTTTATTTTCTTTCTATTTCTCTGTTTGCTATTGGTTGGTTCAGTTTAAGTAGGTTATATTTGCTTAGAAATTTATCAATATTTTCCATGTTTTCCAGTCTGTTGGAGTATAAATTTTCAAAATAGTTTCTGATAATCCTTTGAATTTCCCCACTGTCTGTGGGGATGTCTCCTTTTTCATTTATGATTTTAATAATTTGAGTTGATTCATTCTTTTTGTTAGGTTGACCAGGGGTTTGTCATTTCATCTTCCCAAAGAACTAGCTTTTTGTTTTGTTGATTCTTTGAATTGTTGTTGTTGTTGTTGTTGTTGTATATTTCATTTATTTCTACTCTGATATTTTTAAATAATATCCTGACTTCTGCTGGCTTTAGGATTAGCCTGTTGCAGTCTTTCTAGGTCCTAGAGTTGTGTCATTAGTTTGTTTGCTTGGCAACTTTCTTCTTATGTGGGAACTCAATGCTATAAACTTTCCTCTCAACACTGCCTTTAAGGTGTCCCATAGATTTTGCTAAGTTGTTACTATATTTTCATTTAATTCCAGAAATGTCTTTATTTCTCCCCTAATTTCCAAACTTACCCACTCATCATTCAATAGCGTATCATTCAATCTCCATGTATTTAAATAGTTTTCTTTGGGTTTCCTGTTGTTGATTTCTACTTTGATTCCATTATGGTCTGAAAAGATGCAGGGAATTATATCTTTTGATTTTGCTGGTGCTTGCTTCGTGCCCCAGGATGTGATCTATTTTGGAGAAGGTGCCAGGGGCTGCTGAGATGAAGGTATATTCTGTTGTTCCTGCTTGAAATATTATGTATATGTCTATTGGGTCCATTTGGTTAATAGTTTTTATTAGTTATGAAGAGTCTTTACTCATCTTTTGCCCTGAAGTTCTATCCAGCTGTGTGAGAGGTTTATTAAAGTCTTCCACTATTACTATATT
Organism: Muscardinus avellanarius; assembly: GCF_963383645.1. Lineage (NCBI taxonomy): Eukaryota > Metazoa > Chordata > Mammalia > Rodentia > Gliridae > Muscardinus > Muscardinus avellanarius. The sequence continues at coordinate 109,107,477 of NC_137791.1, read as the reverse complement.
TGGGTCAGTTTGTGATCTGATATCCAGGAGGGTTGTTTTACAAATGTGGCTGCACCCACATTCAGGGCCTAAACACTTACTATCATTATATCTTCTTGGTGGATTGTTCACACTTTTAATAAAAGGAAGTGCCCTTCTTTGTCTCTTCTGATGTGTTTTAGCTTAAAGTCTGTGTTGCTATTCCTGCCCGTTTTTTGTCTCCATTGGCATGACATATCTTTTTCCATCCTTTCACTTTCAGTCTGTGAATGTGTTTTGTTGTAAAGTGAGTTTCTTGCAAACAGCATATATTTGGATTATGTTTTTCAATCCACATTGCCTGTCTGTCTTTTTATTGGAGAGTTAAGTCTTTTGATGTTCAGCGTTATTATTGAAATATGTGTTTTTTTCCTGTCATTTTGTGTTCTATCTTTTGTTGGATATAACATCATTTCTTCTTTACTTAGATGCCCTGCTGATCAACTTGATTTCTTCTCTGGTTCTGGAGTCTGCTTCTTTTTTCTTCTTTATGGTTTATTTCTTTAAGTGTTTTCTCTAATGTTGGCTTAGAATTCATGAATTTTTTGAAGTTCTGCTTATCTTGAAACACTTTTGTTTCTCTATCAATTTTGAATAATAGTTTTGCTGGATAGAGCAGTTTTAGTTGAAAGTTGTTTTCTTCCAGGGTCTGGATCACATCATACCAGTCTCTCCTGGCATTCACGACTTGGGATGTATAGTCTGGGTGATTTTTATTGTTTTGCCTCTATATGTCACCTGTCCTTTTTTTCTCACTGCTTTAAAGATTCATTCCTTGACATCTATGTTGGTCATTTTGGTTATTATATATCATGGGGAAGTTCTTCTTTGATCTTGTCTTAGTGGTGTTTTTTATGTCTCCTGAACGTGAAGATCCAAGTCTCTTTCCATGTTTGGGAAATTCTCTGAAATTATTTCTTTGAAGATATTATGGATGCCCTTGGTCTGTACTTCTCTCCCTTCTTCAATGCCTTTTATCCATATGTGAGGATGTTTCATATTGTCCCATAGTTACTGGATGTTTAGGTTTTGTTGCTGTAATTACTTCTGTATGCTATTGACTGTGATTTGGGTTTTGAATGAACTGTCTTCTAACAGTTATATTCTACTTTTCATTTCATCTACTCTTCCAGAATTTCTTTTTATTGCTGTCTTCATTTCATTTATTGACTCATTTCATTCCAGACTTCTTTTTGATTCTTCCTTAGTGTTTCTATTTCCTCTTTCATTTCTCATATACTTGTTTTAAAGCCTTTCATCATATTGTAGATGAAGATTCTGAACTCCCCTTCCTGCATTTCTTCTAGTTCAGTAGTGTGATTTATGTTGTTTTTTCATTATTCCTGGTTTTCATATTTTCAAGGTTCTCAGGACTGTTTTTCTAATGTCTTCCCATCATTTGTGATATTATGTCTAATCCAATCTTAGTGTTAGGAATTTAGATGTGTCAGCATGTCAGCAGTACTTTTTCCAATGGTGAGGGTTGGGTGATGAGGGAGGAGTAGGGGTGATGTGTACAGGAGTCAGGTTAGGTAGAAGATATCTTTAGGTTGAATAAGAATTTAAGTATAATAAGGTAATATCTTGTTGATAATGAGAGAGAGAGTTAGATAGTAGGACTCTTGTAGTTAGTAGAGTATTTAAGTATGAAGATATGAAATACCTTGAATATTAAGCAAGGAGATACAGTACAGGAAAAATTTTTGAGGGAACAGTAGATAGGCTAGAGTGGAGAAGTTTGAAAGAGGGGCTGGGGGAGGAGCAAACAAACACAAAGTATCAACACAAGATAAAAAAGCTAACTATTATGTAATCAAAGAAAAAAATAAAACTGAAAGAGGAAAAAGAAAAAAAAGTAATAAAGAGAAAAAGGACAAAAATAAAACTAAATTAAAAGAACTAGAAACCGTGTGAGGCAGAAAACAGAGCAAGCTATCAAACATATAAAAAACAAATAAAAGAAAAAGAAAGAAGGGGGATATAAAATAAAAAAGAGCCAGTCCTACTAATTTATGAATATGGGGTCAGGTCCATATAATATATGAATGTCTGATTGCTGTGGTAGCTTTCCGAGTATAATCCAGTGTCTCTTAATTTGCTCTGTACCCAATTGTCAGTTTCTTAACTCAGTCTCTGGGTGTTTGGACCCCTCTCTTGCCTGTTTGACAGCTTTGGGTTTAGGTGTCAGGGCGTCTGGTATCACTGTTAATAAATTCTGTACAAGTCTCAGGTTCTGTGTATTTCCAGCCTGTAGTCCGCACCTCTGCACTCTCCACCTAGGACTCAGCCCTGTGCTTCCCTAATGCAGGGGTGGAGGGTGTCCAAAGTAACCTTGGAACCTCCCCCTGAGCCTCTGTGCAGGTATTGTGCCTTGAGGACTTTTCTTGTGTCTCTGGAAATTCCAACTGGGCTAACAGAGTGGAGTCCCAAGGTGCACACTGGGCACAGAGGGTTTCTATAGGGTCCCAGGGCACAAACAATTACCACCAAAGTGCTGCTGATCCCGGGACACAGACTGGGTACACGGTTATCATTGGTTCTGGGGCATGGATGGGCGCAGACACCTAGAACCTGGTCCCCGGCTCAGGCAGGCTGCACAGGGCTAGTACTTGTCCCAGGGTGCAGGCTGGGCGCTCTAAGCTAGTGCCCAGTTTCGAGTATGGGGCGGGAGCAGACAGCTAGTACTGGGTCCAGGAGCACAGGTGGGGCAGGTGCAGACAGCTAGCACTGAGTCCAGGGCGCAGGCACGGTACACAGGCTAGCATTGGTCTCCAGCTCTGGCAGGGCGCAAAAGGCTAGTGCTGGGTCCCAGGTAATGGGCAGTGCATACAGGACTAGTCCTTGACCCGGGGGCGGGCTGGGTGCCCAAGGCTAGTGCCAGGTCTTGGAGTGTGGGCGGGGTCACACAGCTAGTGCTGTCCTGGGGAGCAGGCAGGGCCCGAGGCTTGCTCTGGGGCTGCGCCAGGGCGCACAATACTAGCTCTGGATCTGGGGCATGGGCTAGGTGCACAAGACAAGAGCTGGGTCTAGGGGTGTGGGCGGTGCACACAGCTAGAGCAGGTCCTGGGGCATGGCCAGGGCGCACAAGAATAGCGCTGGGTCCTGAGGCAGGGGACAGGGACTAAGTTCTAGCACCGGACCTGGGGCACATGCTAAGTCCCACAGTTTCTCTGAACACGCTGAGATACCTGGCTTCCTTGATCCAGGTGTCTGGAGGACTTGCTATGCCACTGTGGTCCCACCTTTGGTGAGCACAGGGATTTCTTGCTCCAGCGCTGCTCACTGCTTAAGATACTGGAGCTCTATGTCTGTTTTCAAACTCTTGGGTTAATTTGCCACATTGGTGTCTGTCAGGTCCAGGGATTGTGGTTTGGGCCGGCAATCCGCGCTAGCGCTGGCGGCCCAGCTAGTCTGCAGCAGATCCCATGCTCCGAGAAACTTTATTTTAACCTCTGGTGAAATGAAAGGAGAGAAACTGTTCTAATTAATTAAACTAAAAAGCTATTGATGGCTTCATTGAAAGAACTGCTTAGTTAGAAAATATAACCTATGCATCTCTACCTACATCAAATCCTTCTATAAAAGTTTAAATGTAAAATGCAAAATGGTAGGCTTGTGTTTCTCCAATTGTAATGGCATCAGATTTATTTGTTGACAGAGAAGAAATTAACCACTGCTTTATATGTTTGAGATTCTGAGAGTAATTTTAGAAAAATCCATTGGTAAAACAGTCTTTTCTAAATTTTAATTCTCTAAGCTCTTCAAGAAGCCCTTGATGCTTTCAACTATGTTTGCATTTAGAAACTTCTTACACAATTTTATTCATCTCTTTCCTATTTCTGATGTTACTCCATTTTATGTTTGACAGCTACAAATGTTATAATAAAATAATTATCAATATGTAATGCTATCATTATTACTTAACACAAAGGAGACAGCAGTAAAGTTGTAGAAGAAGAATAATTTCTGATTACTGGACAATTTGTTTTCTTTTTTAGAAAAAAAAAACTTTTGAAAGAAACATTATATACTAAAAATATGCTTAATGTAGGTAAGTACAAAACATTTTCCCTGAAATAATTGTGATAGTAACTAACACTTATTCACTGATTTTCATCTTTCAAACACAATGCTAAGTATGTAAAATATTATTTAATTCTCAGTCTGCTTTAATAGAGTACTAAGATTAAACCCAACTTGTAATGGATGCATTTAAAAAGCTGATCAGTTGAACAGAATTTTTTTTTTTTTTAATTTGGAAACAGGGTCTCTTAAGCCAGCATGGCTGGCTTCGAACCTGCACAATCCTCCTGTCTCTGCCTCCCAATTGTGGGGATTACGAGCATGAGCCACCTTGCCCGGATAAACAGAAAATTTTTAAACAATCATTTTTTCTTCCTAACTATACAGGTTAAATTTGGTTTGACAATTGTATAAATCAGGCAGGTGTACTATTCCTTTCTTGGTCTAATTTTATCAAATTAGAAACTTTACACAGTACAACATAAAGGGGACCTCTTCTCCAAATACTCCTTCACTTATTTGAATTATGGCTTTTAAAAAGACTAAATTTGACATGACTAAAAAAAACTCAAATCAATTTTTTGGTCCAAATTTTCCAGTGAATTTAAACATGCTTATTCTAATTACTTCCATATTTCTCTTTCATTTTCATACAAAAATTGGAAAAGAACAGCAAGAGGTCTGCTCTTGAAATCCTAAAGGAGAGGGAGAAGGTAAATTCTTCTCTTCAACTATTTTCTGACTTTGGGAAAACTCTATACATATATCTTTAGAGTTCAAATGGAACAATGAGGGCTCTCTGATATGTGTATCATGACCCATTGAAAACTATCTCAAAAACATTGGTTTGGATAATTCTAAAAATATGCTTTACGTCCATGAATTCATGCTAATAACTAATTCAGACATCTGTTTTGCTAACAGAGTCAAACATAAACTTAACTATTTCATTATGTAGAATGATCCCACTCATTGAGGATAAATATACTGTTGAATGCACAGAGAAAATTAGTGAATATTTACCTCTATAATTTGTCCAGTTTAAAGTTTCTAAAGTATTCATTTAAATTTATTTTACTAACATTTTATTCTTAATGTTTCTGTAATATCTGTATTTATGATCTTTTTAAAAAGTCTAATATTGAAGACCTAATCTAATGATGATTTTGAGTTATACTTCATTTTCTGTTTTTATTGGTACATGTTTTTATTGGCATTACCTATTTTTCTACTTTTTTGGTTTGATTTTGTTCATTCTAAACTTTTTGTTTGGCTAGTTTTTATAATAGTTCTTCTCTTTAAATAAAAAACATTTAAGAATAAATTCCCTAAAAATACCCATTTCATTCTTCAACTTTTACTATAGTATTTTCATTACAATTAATTTATAAATATTTAGAAGTTACATCATTATATCTTCTTTGATCTTGGAAATGTTTACAAGTGTGTTTTAAGTTTTTTATCTTAGCTGGGCATGGTGGTGCATAATTGTAATCCCAGCACTTTGGAGGATCTCACAGGTTCAAAACTAGCCTCAGCTACTTAGTGAGGCTCTCAGCAACTTAGTGAGACCCTGTTCCCAAATAAATTATAAAATAGAGCTGGAGTGTAGCCCAGAGGTAGAAAGTCCCTGGGTCCTTTCCCCTAGTACCACACACAAAAAAAATTTTTAACTTATAAGGTTTTTGAGTTTATTCTTACATTATCATTTTTAACCTATTGATTTATGATTAGGATGTTTGTTTCATTAGGTACTTTTTAAATACTTTAACATTTGAGATTCACTCTATGGATTACTTCATTGTCACATTTTATAAATAGTGCATAAATGTACCTAAGAATAAAGTCATTTCTTAATTCGTAGGTGTAGTGTCCTTTATACACCCATTAAATCAAGCTTCTTAATTTTTATAGTTCATAGCTTGACCATTATTTGTCTGGTTGCTTACTTGTTCTAATAGAAATGACATGATAACTTTGGATATTTTGGACTTACAATGTATTTTCTATTGAAATGTTTTTGCTCTCCATTTTTTGTTTGACTAAAAAGAATATATATGCATATATAATAAGCCCAAGTATAATATATATTATACACCATATGCATCATATATGTTATACTTTTATTGGTGTATTATACTTACACTTCATGCTGATAGTCAAAATGAAAAATATTTTTATTTTGTTTTTTATTTTTATTAAAACTATATTCAGTAATTCCCTTTTTAACTTTCAAAATTACTTTTTTTCTATCAAGATGACATTTCCATTGATATATTTTCTCTCTACCAATTTCTGTGTTCATTATTACCTCTTACAACCTAAATAGTTGCTCTTAATAATTGTCCTTTTTAAAAAGTACATCCTTTGGACAGGAGTGGTGGCGCACGCTGGTAATCCCCACGCTTGGGAGGTGGAGACAGGAGGATCACGCAGGTTCGAAGTCAGCCGCGCTGGTGTAAGAGAGACCCTGCTTCAAAAATATAAAATAGGTCTGGGAGTGTAGCCCGAAGGTAGAAGGGCTTCCAGGAACCCCAGTACCACCAATAAACAAATAAATAAATAAATAAATAAATAAATAAATAAATAGTACATCCTTTAGAAGTTAATCTAGTGGAAGCCCATGTTTAGAAAAACAAGTTTTTTTCTTTTTTATGATAAATAAAAAATTTGTAAGATAGAGTATTTAAGAACCAGCAGTTTAGGTATTTTATTTTTTTAATATTTTTATTGGTGCATTGTATTCATACATCATAATGGGGTAAAAAATTTGTGTAGACATACATGCACACATCACCCAGTTATCCCTACCTAGTCGCCACCACACTCCCTCCCCATCTCTCTTTTCCAAGCTTGGCTTATTGGTTGACTATGATATGAATAAGTATATCCAGTGCTTTAGAGAGTTTCCTTCCTCCACTTCCATCGCCACAGTTGTCTTATTGTCTCCTCTATAGGATTTCCTTTTTCATCTAGAGTTCTTCCTATGACCCATTTCTCCTTAGTTTTTGCATATTACAGAAAGCATCTGCTTTCTTATTTTTTGTGACTGACTAATCTCATTTAGCATAATGTCCTCCAGTTCCATCCATTTCCCTGTAAATGATGCTATTGTTTATTTTTATGGCTGAGTAAAATTCCATTGTGTACATATCCCACAGTTTTGTAATCCATTCATCTGTTGATGGACATCTTAGCTGGTTCCACAGTTTGGCTATGTTGAATTGTGCAGCTATGAACATAGATACACATGCATTAGTTTCGTAATTTGGTTTCCTTTTTTTAAGTAGATACCCAGAAGTGGTATTGCTGGATAAAATTGTAAGTTTGTTCCCATTCTTCTAAGGACGTCTTCATACTGTTTTCCAAAGTGGTTGCACTAGTTTGCAATCCACCAAAAATATTTTAGTCCTCACTTCTTCACATCCTCAACAGCATGTGTTGTTGTTTGTGTTTTGAATGATTGCCATTCTAGTTGGAGTAAGGAAAAAAATCTCAGTTTTTTTCTTAATTTGCATCTCTCTGATTGCCAGTGATGTTGAGCATTTTTTTATGCATTTATTGGCCATTTGAATTTCTTCCTTCATGAAGTGTCTATGTCCTTCGCTTGCCCATTCTTTGATAGAATTGTTTTTCTATGTTGAGTTTGTTGAGTTCTTTATATATTCTAGATATTAGTCCTCTATCGAAGGAGTAGGTGGCAAAAATCTCCAATTCTGTTGGCTCTCGATTGAGGTTCTTGACAGTTTCCTTTGCTGTACAGAAGCTCTTTAGTTTCATGCCATCTCACATATTGAGTTGCCTTTTAGGTTTTTGTGCCTTTGGGGTCTTATTGAGAAAGTTTTTATTTGTGCCTATGTGTTGCAGTGTTGGACTTACACCCTCTTCAAGGACCTTCAAGGTCTCTGGTCTAATTTCCAAATCTTTGATCCATCTTGAATTGACTCTTGTGTAGACTGAGAAAGTGGAATTAATTTCCAATTTTCTGCATATAGTTAACCAGTTTTACCAACACCATTCGTTGAACAGGCTATCTTTTTTTCAGTATATGTTTTTTGCTCCTTTGTCAAAAATCAATTGGCTGTAAGTGTATGGATTTTTTTCTGGGCCTTCTATTCTGCTCCATTGGTCTATGCATCTGTTTTTGTGCCAGTACCATGCTGTTTTTATTACAATGGTTTTGAAGTATAGTTTAAAGTCAGCTATTGTGATTCCTCCTGCATGGTTTTTGTTGCTGAGAATTATTTTGGCTATTCTGGGCCTTTTGTTATTCCAAATAAATTTAAGGACTGATTTTCTATGTCTGTGAGAAATGATCTTGGTAGTTTAATGGGCATTGCATTGAATCTGTAGATCACTTTTGAAAGGATGGCCATTTTAATGATATTTATTCTGCATGTCCATGAATATGGCAGATCTTTCCATCTTCTAAGAACTTCTTTGATTTCTTTTTTCAACGTTTAATAATTTTCTTTGCAGAGATATTTTACCCCATGGTTAAGTTTATTCCTAAGTATTTTATTTTTTTGTGGGAAATCCTGATTGGAAGTATTTTCTGAATTTCTTTTTCAGTGGATTTATGGTTGGTCTACAGAAAAGCTTCTGATTTTTTAAGATTGATATTGTATCCAGATACTTTGCTGAATTTGTTGATCAGTAATATAAGCCTTTTGGTTGATTTTGTTGTGTTTACTAAATATAGTATCATGTCATGTGCAAATAGTGAAAGTTTGAGTTCTTCTTTCCCTTTTTGTACTCCTTTGATTTCCTTCTCTTGCCTCATTGCTCTGGCTAGAGTCTCAAGTACTATATTGAAGAGAAATGGTGATAATGGATATGCTTTTCTTGTTCCTGTTTTTATGGGGAATTCTTGAAGTTTTTCCCCATTTAATATGATGTTGGCTCTGGGCTTATTGTAGATTGCCTTTATGATGTTGAGATATGTTCCTTCTATTCTGACTCTGCAGTTCTTTTATCATAAATCAATTTTTTATTTTTATCAAATGCTTTTTCAGCATCTATTGAAATGATCAAGTGATTTTTGTATTTGGTTCTGTTTATATGATAAATTTAATGGATTGATTTTTCAGATGTTGAACCAGCCTTGCATCCCTGAGATGAACCCTACCTGGTCATGGTGTATAATTTTCTTTATGTATTTTTGAATGTGTATTGTTAGTATTTAGTTTAGCAATTTTGCTTCCAAATTCATAAAATATATAGGCCTGTAGATTTTTTTCCTTGAACTGTCTTTATTTGGTTTTGGTATTAATGTGATGTTAGCTTCATAGAATGGATTTGTGAGATCCCATTTTTTTTTTCTATTTCATGATATAGATTGAGGAGTATTGGAATTAGCTCTTCTATAAAGATCTTATAGAATTCACTTGGGAAACCATCTGCTCCTGGGCTTTTCTTTAATGGTAGGCTTTTTATTGCTGTTTAAATCTCTTTGATTGGTATTGGTTGGTTTAAATTTTCTATATCTTTTTGACTCAGTTTAAGAAGGTTGTATTTATCTAGAAAGTTGTCATTTTCCTCCAGATTTTTCTTTTTTTTTGGAGTATAGTTTTTCAAAGTAGATTCTGATAATTCTCTGGATTTCTACTATTAATATCTCCTTTTTCATCTCTTATCTTTATAATTTGGATTGATTCTCTCTTTTTTTACTTAGGTTGGCTAGTGATTTATCTATCTTGTTGATTTTTTTTTTTTTTTTTTTTTTTTTAGAAACCAGCTTTTGGTTTTGTTGATTTTCTGTATTGTTTTTTAATGATCCACTTCATTAATTTCTGCTCTGATTTTAAAAATGTCCTGTCTTCTACTAGCTTTGGGGTTAGATTGTTCCTGTTTTTTAAGGGCTTTGAGGTGTGTCATTAGGTTATTTATTTGATGATTTTCTGTTTTTCTTATGTGAGGACTCAGTGCTATAAATTTTCCTCTTAATATTTCCTTCCAAGTGTCCCACAGTTTTTGATATGTTGTATCTCTATTTTCATTTATTTCTAAAAATTTCTTTATTTCACCTCTTATATCTTCTATAACCCATTCTTCATTCAGAAGTGTGGTGTTCAGTCTCCACATGTTTATGTGGTTTCTCTGGGTCTTCTTATAGTTGATTTCTAATTTCATTGCATTATGGTCTGAGAAGACACAAGGAAGTATGTCACAGTTTTTGAACTTGCTAGTGCTCATTTTATGGCATAGGATGTGATCTGTTTCCAAGAAGGTTCCTTTAGCAGGTGAGAAAAATGTGAATTCTGCTATAGTTGGGTGAAATATTTTATATGTGTCCAACAGGCCCATTTAATTAATGGTATTCTTTAGTTCTGATGCATCTTTACTGTCTAGAAAATTGGTCTAATGGTGTGAGAGGGGTGTTGAAGTCTCCCAGTATTATTGTATTGGGATTTATATATAACTTACTGTCACAGAGAGTTTGTTTTATAAAAATAGTTGCACCTATGTTTGGGGCAAAAATGTTGATTATTATTTCCTCTTGCTAGATCATTCCTTTTACAAGTTTAAAAAATACATTCTTTGTCTCTTCTAATAAGCTTGGGATTGAAGTCTAACTTGTCTGATATCATAGGTGCTTCTCCTGCTTGTCTTTGAGTTCCATTTGCATGAATTACCTTGCTCCAGCCCTTTTATCTTACATTTGTTACTATCTTTATTTGTAAGGTGTGTTTCTTGCAAGCACCAGATAGATGGGTTCTGTATTTTAATTCATTTTGCCACTTTATGTATTTTTATTGGGGAGTTGAGGCCATTTACATTCAGTGTGATTATTGAGAGATGATTTTTAATTCATAAGATGTTATGATTTTATTTCTGTTTGAAATACTGTTTGTTCTTTGCTTAGTTGTCTGCTGGATGAAACTTCTTGTTTCTCTGGTTCTGGCATGTATTGGTTATTTTTTGTTTGTAGTTAATCTCTTTGAGTATTTTCTCTAGCACTGGTTTTGAAAAAATAAATTTCTTCAGCTTCTGTTTGTCATAGAAGCTTCTTATTTCTGCATATAATTTGAAATATAGTTTCTCTGGATAGGAAATTTTTGTCTGGAAGTTGTTTACTTTCAGTCTTTGGAATATGTTACTCCACACACTTCTGGCTTTCATGACTTGGTTTGGGAAGTCTGGAGTGATACTAATTGGTTTGCCTCTGAATATCACTTGGCTTTTTGTTTTTGTTGCCTTTAAGATTCTCTCCTTGGCTTCTACATTGGTCATTTTGACTATTATGTGACATGGGGAATCTTTTCTGTGATCTTGTCTAAAGGGAGTTCTATAAGTTTCCTGAACCTGTGTATCAACCTCTTGTTCTACGTTTGCAAAATTTTCTGCTATTACTTCTTTGAAGAGATTTTTAATCCCTTTGGTTTCACCTTCTTTTCCCTTATCTATATGGTCTAATTGATTGTTTATGGTTTGAACTGATGCCTTAACTTCAATGATTGCATCCTTTATTTCTTTTAGAGTCTCTCTAAATTCTTTTTGAAGGTCCTGTATTATTTCTACAGTTACATTCCTGATTTGGTCCTCTGGAGCTCTCTGCATTTCTATGTTATCAGGTTCTGTTATTGTGGGGTTGTAGGAGCTCATTGCTTCGTTGTTGTTCCTCCCTCTCATGATTTTAGAAGTTTGTACCTGTTGCTTTTGGTAGATTTTTCTCAGTCTCTGGGCGCCAGCTGGTATATTCAAGGGCAAGTTGTATTCAACAGTGAAGGTTGAGTAAGGAGGGAAGTGAAGGAGTAATGGAAGAATAGGGTAAGGTCTCTGATAGGGTCGAATAGTATGAGTATATGAGTTTGGTAAAGTAGTATATTCTAGGGATTAGAGATAGTACACATGTAGTAGTATTCTAGTAACCAATGTAGAGTTTCTGGGGTAGTGATATGAAATGGATTTAATACAAGACAGGGGAGTGATAAAAAGAAGAAAAAAGATATAAAAGGGATAGCAAGGAGAAAGTAGGTGTATACAATTGAAGGAGCCAGGGAGAGGATTTGGGAAGAGGGTTAAAACAAAAACAAAAACAAAACAAAACAAAAACCCCAAAAAACATAACCTTCCCTAGACCCCCAAAAAAGAAAAAACAGCCAGGCATACACTGTCACACACAGAAAAAGAATGAAGAAACCAAAACAACCCCAAAAATGAATTAATACAACTCTACAAATAAATGACTATTCAGCAGATAGATCCTTTGCTGTCTCTGTGTAGATACTGAGTGCCACTGGCACCTTTCTCTCTGTGAGTCTGGTTCTCTGAGTTTTTTCAGTCTATGCAGATTGTCAATATAAATGGGACTGGATTTAATATTGAGTGAAGGACACCCTCCACACTTTCCACAGATTTGGAGTCTAGGTCTCTCCTTGCCTCTCTTGGTAGCATATGCCTCTGAGACCAAGCGCAATGTAGTAGTCTCTGTTCTCCACAGCTTGGGCTGGCTAGTCTGACTTCTCCCTGTTCACCACAATTGGCATGTCTGTGGTGTTCCCAAGGATCCTACTCATTGGGTTTAGTGTTAAGTGTAAGACTCCCCCCACACTTTCCACTGGTCAGAGCCCAAGTCTGTCTCAGCTTCTGATATGATGAACAGCAGATCCCACTCCCACCTTCTCTATGTTCTTCTCCAGATCACCATGACTTCACTTACTGTGCTCTGGATCTTTGGAGGGTGTGATAATCTCAGCTGCCACCACTACTTCTCTGGGTTGAATCAGAAAATCTCAGACCCAGGGAGTTAGTTGTGGCTGCGCAAGACCTTGGGGGCACCAGGCTGGACCTTTTTCCACAGGAAACTGTGACTAGAGTGTGGTAATTTCTACCACCACTACTCCTTCACTGGGTTGAACTGCAAGATCTCAGACCCAGGGGGTTTAACAAAACTGCATGAGTGCTTGGGGGTGCAGCTCTGGGATTTCTCCTGTAGGGGCTGCAATTTCACTTACGATTTTGGTGCATACTGTGCTGGAGCTCTTGTGGGCATGGTAAACTCCCTGCCACTGCAATATGGTGCTGATGTCACACCCTTGGCTGTGAGGCTGGCATATTTCTTTTCTGGTTTTGAGCTCAGCTCCGAATCCCTGGAGGGCATGATGAGCTTGGCCACTGGAAGTTTTAGCTTGTCTTTGCACTAGAAAAACTAAGGAATTACAACTGACAGGTCTGCAACTGGTATCTTCAGCTCCATGTTTTCCTTTTCATCCCTGGAGTCTGGTGCTGTAAGGCAAGATAGTACCAGTGTGGTGGCCACTGCCACAAGGCAGGCAGGTTTCTTTTCTGCTTTCTGCTTTTCTTCTAGTCTTTTTTTTTTCTCTGTCCCTTGTATTTGTAGCTTTTATTCTTCTATTGATAGTATCTTCTAGCTATATAAGGCATTACTTTTGAAGCTATGGAGATCAAGTGTCAGCAGGACTCATAGATGCTGCATTTCTCGGTCTCCATCTCTCCATCTTCCCTATCTCCTAGGTATTTTATAATTTTCAAAAGTTTGTTTTTCAAACAAAACAAACTTTTGTTTCTCTGAGACATATCTTTTCATTCACTCATTTTTAAAAAGAAAATTATTATGAGCATATAATATTGGATTGACAGCTTTTTTTTTTTTAGTTGTACCTCCGGGCTATACTCCCAGACCTATTTTATACTTTATTTGGAAACAGAGTCTCACAAAGTAGCTATGAGCCTCACTAAGTAGTTGAGGCTGGCTTTGAACCTGTGCAATCCTCATGTCTCAGCCTCCCAAGTGCTGGGATTACAAGCATGTGCCACCATGCCCAGCAGTATCATTTTGACAATATAGCTTTTTTTTTCAATTGTTTCTATTGAGAAATCTACTTTTGGACTAACTCTAATTTACTTCTTATCCTCATGTAACTCATTCCTGAACAGTGAAGTTTCTTTCCATTGATTAAGATTCTCCTTAATTCCTAGGTTCAGAACGACATTTAAATGTATAGTTTAAAATCTATCTAGTATCTATCTGTTGTCAAGAACCCTTAAAAATGTCGGCTTTCTCTATTGCAGGAATTTTACATACTCTAGTCTTCACCTTTCAAAATAATAGACTTCCTGCATTCTAAATCCTGAGAAAGTTCATTATTTTTATACCATGGCTTCCTTAGTTTTCAAGTAGGAACAACAGTGGAAAACACCAAAGCATTTTTGGGTTGTTTAATAACTTAAATATGCTGAAGAATATAAAAGAATTCAAATAGTGCATGGCAGATTATAGGTGTTGGGTAAATAAGTGGTAGAGGGTGGTGGTGCTATATTCCTTGTGATAGAGCAATAGTTACTACAAGTGTACTTCTTAAGATCTTCAATGATAGCACTAACTACTCTCTTTAAACTTTTAAATTACTAACAGAAAAAAATGATTCATTAATAATTCATTAATAACCACACTACTGAATCTTTCTTTGTATGATAAAAGACTAGTGGGTTTGAGTTTTTCTTCCCAATGAGATTTTTAAACTCATTGACAGCGGATGCTCTCACTTAAGTTGTACTGATATTCTCCATGGTGTCTTACATAGTGCTTACTGTTTAGCAGGTTATAATTACAAATTTGTTAGTTTTGTAACACTTTTATTTATCTAACTTTATTCCACCCTATACTTCTTCTGTCTTGTTCTGCACATTTGTTCCCTTCTTGCTTTCTTCTTCTTTCCAAACTCATTTTCTTTGAGAATGGATTTATTGTTTATCCTTACCTCTTGACTTTTTTTAAAGTAAAAAAAAAAAGCTAAGTGTTTTGTAAACACTAGAAATTGTAGCTATAAAGAAACATAGTGGAAAATTTAAGTGTAATGTAAAAAAGATAAAAAACTTTGAGCTACATATGTTTAGTTTGTTTCTCAATGCAAGTTTTGAAATATACTTTTGATGGCCCATGCATCCATTTTGTATATATCATGTTAACTTTATTTTATCAGTATACTTTTTATTAGCTAGAATCTTGAGAGTATTGGTATGAAATGAGATATATAGAAGATTGTGGGGCTTTCATAAAAAAGACTTAATTATCTCACCACAGACATAAGAAATTTAATATACAGTTCAATCATCACTTGCTTAGATACAGTCACATAATAGGAATTACATATCCTTATTTATTCAAATAAGGTGTTATTTAGCAATTTTAATACAAAGAATATATAAATACCCACTTGTATATGATCCATGGAAGGAAATTATGCCTATGAAATATATAGTATCCAATCTCTATTGTTCTTTTTCTCTAAATGCTTGTAATAAATTGAAGAATGCAAAACTACTTGCCATAAATACGTTTATTTTCTTTCCTGTGCATATTATATCAAAATCTATGCTATTATCGCAGTGGGAAATAATATCATCTATATCTTCTTTTAATATTCCCAGATTCTGTGAACCGTGCACAACCACACAACCAGAAGGGCCATTTATTCCATTCAACAATGTACTTGTGGACTTTTCAATTACTCTAGCTTCACTTTTATAAGATTTGATTTTATAATTTCAACTCAACACTTAGAAATAAAGAATAGTGTTGATGTATAAAGGAAATGTATTCATGTTCTGCTTTCTTTATTTAAATATACTTTTATTGGTGCATTATAATTATACATCATAATGAATTTCATAGTGACAGAAACATACATGCACATAGCATAGCACTTGTAATATTTTACTCCAAGTGACATATTCTGAATTCTTGCAAACTTTTCTTCTTTTTTTAACAGCAGATAAAAATTTTATATACTCCCAGTGACAGATGATGTTTTAAACTACATGGCATATATTTACATTGTGATAATTGAAATTGTAAGAATTAGGAATATTTTTATTTAGTTTTCAATGCATTTTACTCAGCAACTGTTATATTTACTTATAACTTTTCAGGAATCTATTTGGCTCAATTTTCATTTAAATTTTTCCCTAATCCTTTTAATATCTCTGAGTGTGATAACTTTACTATAGAGTAAAAAATATAGTCATAGGCAGTAATGATGGAGTATTCATTTTAGTTCCTCCTTGAAACACTGCAGATTAAAATAATAATGAAATATTACTATCTCTCCCACACAAATGTGAACTATTTGAGTTGAATACCAAGAGTTTCCTAATAAAAATGAGTCATCTTCTCAAGATCTCTATTTCCAGGTAGCCTGTACTTTTATTTTATGGATGAGTTCGCTGTCTAATTAATTTTCTGGTATGTTTTAATAAGAGGCTTTTGGCCTTATAATGAAAAGGACAGATTTACTTTCCACTTTGTACTATAGACACCAGGATATTGATGGCTCCATTAGCAAATGCAGCTTAGCAACAGACTGTCTGTAATCAACAGACTATCTAACAGACTATCTGTAACCTCTCTCTCTCTCTCTCTCTCTCTCTCTCTCTCTCTCTCTCTCTCTCTCTCTCTCTCTCTCTCTCTCTCTCTCTCTCTCTCTCTCTCTCTCTCTCTCTCTCTGTGGTACTGGGGTTCCTGGAAGTCCTTCTACCTTGGGGCTACACTCCCAGACCTATGACAATCTCTCTTGCAAGAAGAATAGAATTAGCTTTCTTTTGAATACCCATCCATCCACATGATCAGAATTTTGAAAAGAGGATAATGGTCTAAAGGCAATAAAACTAAACACTAGTTTCACTCTCTAATACCCAAAGAGTAACTATATTAGACACTAGTGAAGGCTTAAAAATCTCTACCATAGTACAATTTCTTCCTTCATTTTTGAACCAGTTTTGACCATTTTGTGTGACAAAGAAAATTTATTTTAATCATAAATCTTCAGATTTATATAGCATTTTCATTTCATTTTTATGACTCACACTTTTAAACATTAGGCTCTTTAGATGTAATAGCTGGGCTTAAAAAGGTAGTTAGGCTTATATGACAAGCCTATCTAGGTGTAATATGTAGTGTTTAATGTTAGTGGCATTAATGTTAGTGGTAATAGCATTTAATGTTAGTGATTTTCTCTTCCTCTCCAAACATGTATAATTACAACACTCAAAAATGTATAGAGATTTAAATGCATTCTAATCAATAATATAACTGTTTATAGAACCTAAATTGATTACAGTTCTGGGTAATCTAATTGAATTTGTGTTTATTTCTTAAAACATGCAGATCTATAATGTGACTAAGAACTGAAATTGGTTCTTTCACATACTTTATCTCATTTTGTTTATTTACTCTATTTCACGTGAGAAAAAAGTGAAACTTTGTATAGTTAAATGACATAAGTTTATATTGTTAGGAAATTCTGGACCAAAAGGTCAGCCTTATAATGCAGATTATATAATCAATGGCATTTTTGTTAAGTCCTACCAGTTAAACAAATAGCAAAATGATATTTATTAAGTACTTACACTGAAATATACACAGGCATTCTATAGACTTTATTTTCTCCTCACAATAACACTATGATATAAATTCTTAAATTGCTCCAACTCCAAAAGTTGAAGAAACCAAAATTAAGGACAAGGAAATAAAGATTCAGTAACTCACAAAGCTGATATCCAGATAACTGTCCTATCACATTGCTCCTGAATATCTCATTTGTAATATGAGTCTTATAGAATATGTTCATCCCTTCGTTGGGTAATTTTCACCCAATGTCATATTGAATTCATCAAAGTATTCACAGATTCATTCTCCAAAGACAAGTTTTACCTTTCAGAAACTTCATCTGCCCACATGAATTCAAATCTCATTTCTGAGTCCATAAAATTTTTCTTTTAAAGTAGAAATAGTAGTCTTGATCAGTTTATGCTGCTTAAAAAACACCATAGGATGGATCACTTGAAAAAAAAAGTAGCTTTTTCCTTATAGTTCTAAAGGCTGGAAAGTCCAAGAACAAGGAGCTAGTCGATTCAATGTCTGGCGAAGGCCCACTTCCAGCGCTCAGATTGCCCACTCCTCACTGTACCCTCCTATAGCAGAAAGAGGGTGAGAGAACATTCTGAGGCTGTTTTATAAGGCATGATGCCTTCCACTTATGATGGCTCTACCCTTAAAGATTAATAACTTCCCAAAGTTCCCACCTCCTACTGCCATCACATTTGTGTTTATATTTCAATATATTAATTTTTTGGGGGGAGACACAAACATTCAGAGCACAGCAGATTTTAAAGAGGGATAGATGCAACAGAGAAAGAGAGAAAATGAAAAAACCCTGCATCCTCTCCTTTTTTTTTCCCTTTTGCACATTGGGTAGAGCCAAGGTGATGATTAAGAAAAATTGGTGAAAACTCCCAACATGCATGCTATCAAAAATGTTTCCTTTTAGGGATGAACTTCAAAATCCTACTAAACTTGATAATATATTTCCTAATGTTGCAGCAGGGCTTTGTAGAGATAGTATTTGAACAGAGATAGACTAGGAGAATAAGCAGGATGAAAGAGGAAATGAAGCTTTGTTCTCTCTCCTTTTCCTTGGGAACAGATAACTTTGTGAGAAAAGATATTTGAAAAATGAATCGACTGTTTTACAAGTAGCATTGGAGAGAACATTTAATTTTGTGTGAACACACAGTAAGACTTCTTAGGATAGATTTTTGATATTCAGAGATGAAAGCCACCTGGCATAGAATATGAATGGATATTATTGACAAAGAACGCTGATTAATACTAAATATATTACCAGGACTCTGTGACAGATATTCAATACAGAAATGTCTACTTCATGCCTTTTTGTTCACGCCTTACTAGCAACCTTTGGATTAATTTAGTCAGCTTTTCATTACTATGACAAGAGAAGAATCAACTTAAAAGAAGAAATACTCATTTTGGCTCAAGGTTTTAGTCCATGGCGGCCTGGTTTTGGCCTTCTAATGGTGCAGTACATCATGGGAGGCAGAGGAATTCTGTCCATATTATGGAGGTTAAGAAGCTAAAAAGGGAGGAAGGTATGTGGTCCTAATATTTTCTTCAAGGGCACAATCTAACGACTTCACTTGCTTCTTCTGGGCCCATCTTCTAATCGTTTCACCATTTCCCTAATATCACCATAAGCTGATGATCAATCTTTCAGCATATAGGTTTTAGAGGTTCATTTAAGATTTAAACAGTAACAAATTGATACTATCATATTTAGTCAAGTTTAATACACTGAAGTTTTCCATATTTTACCACCTTGGAAACAGAAATGTGTTTTGCAGTTGACATCATATGATATTGAATTTGACAGTTTTTATTCTTTTAGTGGAATATAAAATAACAAAATTGCACAAGCAGAATCAGCATTAGCTTTGAAGTTGTGGCATCTCTTGAGGAGGTGAAAGGAAGTACTCATGTTAGTTCTGCTTACATTGTATGATTTAGGAGATATTAGATAAATTTTAATATATGATTTCCTGTCATTTTCTACTACTAGTAGCACAGTACTTAAGATTAGTGTTTTTGGAAATATTTAATTTTAAACATTATCTAATTTGTCAATATGTTGGGCTATTTTAATCTCTGAGTTCAAGTTCATGGTTGTGATTCACAATCACATAAATCTTCTAAAATTGTATGCAGTGTATGTGTATACCCCAGTGTGTATGAAAGATATTTTAAGTTGTCTGCCCATGTTCTCTTGGCATTAATTTCCATTATTTACTTAGAAAGCAGCAGCTTTATTTTATTTTTTAATGGCTGTGGATGCACATTTGACTTGCACACAGAGCAAGCAAACAGTGCTCAGGGAGTCAGTGATCCTAGAAGCAGCAGTTGACAAGTAATGGACTAGGCTTTGATAGATTAAAAACATCTATTTATCTGCTGTTAATTGATTTAATTGAGGAATATAGTAAACTATCTCCAGATATCTTCAGCAGGATTGATGACTGCACCCTCAGAATATCTGGCTTGATCGTGAATTTTTGTTGGCTTCTTTCTTTTAGCTCTTATGTTTCTACACCCCTCTACCTTTGTTTCCTAGTATCACCTATTATACAACTTTCTCTTGAATACCGATAGTTTATGCCAAGATTGCATGCATATGTGTGTATATACATTTTTATAAGAAACATTCAGTTTCATCAAATGTTCTTGGATAAGAACAACTGTCTTGTCATGGATTTGTTTATAAGATCTTTTTAAAATACCATCTGATTCTGAAAAGAGCGCAGGGAGTTTTGCACAGCAGGACTGGTTACTTGCTCCTTACTTGTTGCCATGGCAACTGGAATCACAAGTGACCTTTGGCCAACCCTTGAGAATTTGTTCCTCAGAAGACTCTTTAATGTTGGTGATTAACAATTTGGCTGTGTACACCTGGGACAATAGACTATACCACATGAGCTTGTCAGGATTCTTGTGCTTAAGGACTGATTGTGTATACCTTATATTATTGTTGGACCCTGGGTTTTGGTTGTCATGGCTGGCAGTGTGACAGAATGGGCCTGTACGGTTCCTCAAAAAAAACTTTTTGTAGGCATAGCCTCTTATGTCCTTGTAGTTCACAGCTAGAGAAAAAGCACATCCTACACAATGACCCCAGAAGGGGCAGTTCTAGAAACCTTTATTTGACTTTTAAACTTTGCTTATTGGCTCTCTTCCTGATGCTCTTGCTCTAAATTCTCTTGTTCTAATTAACCTTAGTCAGGAGTATAACCTGCTAGTGTCTCTTGTGAGTGCTTCAAGATAATAAGCCTACTTGAGGCTGGTCTTGAGACCTCTGAAACAGACATCAAATTAATTTTAGCAAGAATTCAGAGAGTAGAAATTTTCATACCTTGGATATTTCCTAAGGAAACACATGAAAAAGTGACAGCTTCATAGTTGGAATAGATGGGAGTCATCTGTAAGGCTAATAATTAATCCTGGGTTATTGGATTCTCTCCAAAGAACATATAGGAGACTCACAATTTCATAAATCCTTCTTAGGATTTACATTAAAAGTATCAGTTGTTGGTTCTCAATTATAGAAGAGGTGAGCAAGCTCCTTTGACATCACCATGGAAGAGTAACTGGGTGACAAGGGAAAATGCATATTGGTGTGCTGCCCCTAAGCCTCCATATTTCTGATACTTAGGTCAGAAAGGGTAGACCTCCCTGCTGTTCTCATTTGGGGAATAGGGAGTTGCAATAAGTTTAGAGAGAAATTTAAACAGAATTACAAAAACCCATAAAAGGACCTGCCTTGTAGCAGAACTGACAAGCAGAAAAGCCAAATGCCTGAAAGCTTAAAAAATCGTCAGGTTTAGAAGGTGTCTCTTGGCTGAGAATGGTGGCACATGCCTTTAATCCCAGTGACTTGGGAAGCACACATAGAGGAATCACAAATCTGAAGCCAGCCTCAACAACTTGGAAAGATTCTGTCTCAAATATATAAAAAGGGGTGGATGTTGGGGACTGGGGGCTATGGCTTAGTGGTATAGCACCCTTGGTTCAATCTCCAGTACCATAGTATATTTGCTGGGAATTCTTGATTTCCTTAGGACTTGAGGGTTCTACTCGAGGATATTATGCATATTAAATAAAAGTGATAAATTAGATAACATTTCTAATTTTAATAGCAAGCCTGCTATGATTGATCCATTTTGAAAGAAACTTTATTTCTCTAGTGCTTATAAACTTATAAATGCTGAAGAATGAATTTCAACTCATATTTTGTTTTGAAATTGGAGATTGTCAAAAAATTGTAGAAAACATTTCACCAAAACAACATTTACTCACTGGGCGTGGTGGCACACGTTTGTAATCCCAGCATTTTGGAGGCTGAGTAGTAGGATTGCTTGGTTCCAGGACAGCCTCAGCTACTTAGTGAATCTCTTTGCAACTCAGTAAGACTCTGTTTCAAAATAAAGAATAAAAAATAGGGCTGGGGGTATAGGTTGGAAGTAGAATATCCCTAGGTTCCATCCCCAGTACCAAAAAAAAGAAAAAAACCACTTTGTTGAAATCAGTAATGGATCTCTCTCTCTCTCTCTCTCTCTCTCTCTCTCTCTCTCTCTCTCTCTCTCTCTCTCTCTCTTCTTTCTCTCTCCATATATATATATATATATATATATATATATATTGTCTGTACAGATCTAACTGTTCATTTGTTCACTTTACTACTCCTTATTTATTAAAACATTCATTTTGAAGGAGTCTAACTCAACTTTTCAGAATCTGTTAACCATACTGACAAAGATAATTACAAATAGAGACTAATGGGAATGATAGCTTTACTTTAAGAAAATGCAGATTAGTGCAAGTTTTGGTATCACATTAAAGTGTACAAGTGTTGCAGGGATATTGTAGTTTACATGTGTCCGAGATCATATATGGTCCTACTTGCCAGTGGATAGACTAAACATTGTTCACTATGCATAGCCACCAGTAAAATCAGATGCCTAAATGAGCATCTAATTGTATTTTACAGGTCTTAGAAGCTTATAGGCCCTAGAGACTTTGTATTTATGATTTAAGCAAAGTGTCACTATATGGACATTTTGTTAATATAGAAACCTGGAACCAGACAGAACATTTCAAAGTTTATTGTGAAAGCCATAAATAATAAAGCTTTTGTAGCTAATCATAAATAAACACTTATACCTGGAGTGATGACACACACTTGTAATTCTAGTACTTGGGAGTCTGAGGCAAGAGGATGAAAGGTTTGCAGCCAGCCTCAGGTAATTATTGAGGCCTCCACAATATAGTGAGACCCTTTTTCAATATAAAGAATAAAAAATAGGTCTGGTGGGTAGCTCAGGGATAGAATATCCTTGGATTTCATTCCCAGTACCAACAAATAAATAAATGCACAAACAAATACAACATTGATTATAAGTTATCATACTATAATAATATTAATCAGCTTATGACAAGAAACTCTTCTTGTGAACAAATGCATTCAAAATTCAATATACACATATATACATATATGTATATATATATAAACACTGATACATATACATATATATATATATATATATATATATATCGATACAAATAAAATGTTCCTAAGTATCAGCTTGTATGACCCTCCCAACCCCACAAAAACTCCCATTAGTAAGTTACATTTTTAAATAAAGGAACTATTCCTTATTTCTATATATCTAATACCTAGTACATAGTTTAGATCATATTGCCTAGTCAAAAAATGTTTTCTAAAATAAGTATAAAAGGCTATGATCAATACCTATTTGATTTTAGTAGTTCTTTTGTTTTTAAAAAAATTGTTTTCTGATAAAAATAATAATTTTTAAGATTGTTTAAATGAATACAAAAGAAAAACTCCTGGGATTTCAACCATCCAGTTGAAACTATCAGTATTTGGTACATGTACTAATATATATTCATATGTACAACTTAAACTTCTCTGTCCACCTCTTAATGCCCTTTAAAACGCTCACCTCCTTCTTATAGTACAGGAGATTTTTTGAGATCTATCAAGGCAGCAAGTGTGATGATCACAACAATTTTCAAAATCATCTCACCAGGGAATAAGAATTGAAGCCCTGATTGCTACTATGCCACATTGGTCCCCTAGGAAGAACAGGATATGTAGCACATATTTTTACATTTGATGCTCTTTTTGCTTGCTAAAACCAAGTCGATGAGAAATAAGAGGTACTCAAGACACTCCCAAGGCTGGCAGACTCGGCATGACTATTCTTATAACTCATGACTATAGCTTTTTCATCTCCCCCTCTGGTGTCCTCCATGCAAACCCCTTCCATACACTTTTGCAGACCTTCAACAAAAGTGGGCTAGTTAGGCTACATACTGCTTCGCTCTTGAGAAACACTGATCTCATTTTCAATGATTTTTGTTACTACAGAATCATGAACATAAGCATTGTCATATTATTGACATAAAAAGAGATTACTAAAAAAGGTAACTGAGGGAGGGCTAATTCATTTTAGGCCCTGTTGGTACATTCTGCTACTTGACTTTTCCTCAATTGTACCTTTCCTCAATTATACCTCAAACTTATAAGTTGCAACAATGCAAATACAACGTTCCTATAATTGTTTAAAATTTTGGTGAGGCCGGGCGTGGTGGCGCAAGCTTGTAATCCTCGCGCTTGGGAGGCGGAGACAGGAGGGTTGAGCGGGTTAGAAGTCAGCCGCGCTGGTTTCGGAGACCCTGTTTCAAAAAAAAAAAAATACATATATATATATATATATATATATATATATATATATATATATATATATATATATAATAGGTCTGGGAGTATAGCCCGGAGGTAGAAGGGCTTCCAGGAACCCCAGTACCACCAATAAATAAATAAATAAATAAATAAATAAATAAATAAATAAAATAAATTAATTAATTAAATAATACAATTTTGGTGAGAATATTTAACATGAGATCCTCTCCAAATTTTCATGGCAAAATGTGTTATTGTTAACAATAGTCACATTATTGTGTCACAGACCTGTTGAAATTGTTCATCTTGCATAACTATTAAATGACAACTCCCCATTTTCTCGTACACATAAGGCCTTGTCACTACCATCATATTTTGTGTTTCTATGACTTGACTAGTGCCTGGCTATTTCACTTGGCATTACGTCCTTCAAGTCTACACTTGTTGCTGCTTATTTCACAATTTCCATTTGTGTGCCCGTGGGGGGTGGTACCAGGGATTGAACCCAAGATCATTCTACCACAGACCTACACTCCCACCTTCTCTTGTTTCAACCTCCCATGTACTGGGATTAAAGACATGTGCCACCACATTCAGTAGATTTTCTTCTTTCTGAAGGCTGAATATTAAAATATAACTAACTTAAGCTTATTTAAAATATAAGAGCAGAGCAGTTATCCTCTTTTCCAGATGTTCTTCAGTGGAGAAGTTTCCATATGTCTATCTTTTTTTTTTTTTACCTTTAAGAAGTGATGGGAGTTATCTTTGTCTGGGAAACCAGAGAAACAGTTTGTCCTTACCTCTCTTTCTCATAGCATGATGAGACAACTGCTTCTGGCCTGTGCCCTCAACTATATGGGAGATAAGCCAAGCAGCTCGGCAGTTTCCTACTGCTGAGCTGAACTTATGCCAGAGTGGAGTAGCTTCTGATCTAGTCCTCATTGTTCAGTAGCACTTTTCTGTAATAAGTTGACATTTTGGTATATATCTCTCAGTCTTCCCATTTCACTTTTTAAATTTGTTCTAAGCTCAGGGAATTATCATTAAATCCTTTACATCTCAACAAGTTTATTTGTTTGCATAAACTTTTACATTATATGCAAGTGGAATTCCAGAACCAAATAAAACCTGTGAGAAGCATATTCTGGTGTGAAGTGAAGAGCTGTAGTAAATGAAAAATGAAGAGCAGTCTGTTTCAGCAAGCAAGGGCCATTTGTGACTGACTTTGAAGGAACACTCCAGCCTCTTGTGGCTTTGTTCACAGGTGAGGGGCTGCTTTCTATAGGCAGGGATTTTGCAACTGCAAATGCAGGATGTTCAGTTTATAGCTAACGCAGAATAATGAATCCATATTAAACACAAACCTCTAACACATTAAAAAATGCTGACCTTTTGGACTCAACAATGTGAACTAATGTTAATTTGGAAATATGAACCGCCACAGTTTGACCTTCAACTATCCAGTGTGACTTGGCAGGCAAGGTTGAATTAAGGATTATATAGCTTTAGAACTGATGTAGAAAAATTATTTGTCATCTTATAGTCTATCTCATTCAGTCAGGGAAGCATGAATTTAAAAGTTGAAAATCTGCTACTGTGTGCTTCAAAGAACACAATAAGTAGAATGAAAAAGAATCTACAAAGAAAAGAAAATATTGGGAGATCAAAAATCTAGTAAGAATCCAATGTCTAAAATTAAAAAAGGACTCTTACTACCCAGTCAAAAAATAAACAACTTAGTGCCGGGCGTGGTGGCGCATGCTTGTAATCCCTGTGCTTGGGAGGCTGAGACAGGAGGATCACACAGGTTCAAAGCCAGCCTCAGCTACTTAGTGAGGCTCTCAGCAACTTAGTGAGACCCTGTTTCCAAATAAAATATAAAAAAAAATAGGTCTGGGAGTATAGTCCGGAAGTGGAAAGCCTCTGGGTTCCACCCCCAGTACCACCAAAAAATAAATACATAAATAAATATAAACAACTTAATAAAAAGTAGAAAAAATGACTTAAATGACTTTTCTCTATAGAAAATATACGAATGGGCTATCAGCATGTGAATATATGCTCAATATCACCAATAACTAGAGAAATGCAAATCAAAACTACCAAATCAAAACCACCATAAGACATTCCCTTTCACATGTCAGAAAGACAACTACTAAAGCAACAACCAAACCAAACAAAATGAAAAACCTAGAAAATAACAGGTGATGATGAGAATAGGGAGAAATTGGAACACTGTAAATTGCTGATAGGATTGTGAAATGATGAAACTGCCATGGAAATTGGTATAAAGAGTCCTTAAAAAATTAAAAATATAGCCAGGAGTGGTGGTACATGCTTGTCATCCCAGCATTTGAGAGACTAAGACAGGAGGATCACGGTTTGTGGAGAGCTTCAGCTACTTAGTGAGGCCCTGTGCAACTCAGTGAGACCCTGTTTTAAAATAAAGAATAAAAAATAAGGCTGGGGACATATCTCAGAGGTAGAATGCCTCTGGGTTACATCCCCAGTACCGCAAAAAAAATTAAAAACATAATTAATATATGATCTATTAATCCCACTCTCAGTATATATCTCCAAAGAATTGAAAGCAAGGTCTTGAAGAGATCACTGTACACATTCAGAGCATCACTATTTATTGTAGTAGAGGGGGAAGCAATTCAAATGTTATTCAATAATCAATAGATAAAAATACGGTATACACATACAACAGAACATTACTTAAATGTAAAAATGAGAAAATACACTACAAAGTTATAGTAACCAAAATAGGACAATACTGACCCAAACAGACATTTATACTCCAGGAATGTAAAAGACAGCCCTCAAATAAACAAAAGCAGTTAAGGTCAATTGATTTTCTAGCACAGTGCCAAAAGCAAAATGAGAGGACAGTCTTTTCAGTAAATGATGCTAGAAAAAGTGGATAGTCACATGTATAAAAATGAAATTGGACCATTTTTTCACATCTTATACAAAAATTAATTCAAAATAGATTAAAGAATTAACACCTGAAATTGTAGAACTAGTAGAAGAAAACTAGTGAAAAGGGCCCATGACATTGATATGGGAAATTATTATTGTTGTTGTTGTTTTTGCATATTATCACAAAATCACAAACAACAAATCAAAAATAGAACAATGGAATTGCATCAGACTAAAACTCTATGTAGCAAAGAAAACATCAGAGTTAAAATGCTTTAACTTTCTTGTAATTTTTCTCTAATTTTTGAGATGTTGGTAGACAAACGCTCTGCCATCCAGCCTTGTTTGAGGTAAAATTTGCTTTGAAATATCTATATACTGTGGGTTGATTATATAATAAATATAATTAACATATATATCACCTCATATATCTTTCAATTTTTCTGTCATAAGGACATTTAAAATCTTTGTTTTGTGTTCATCTATATCCCAAAGGACAAAATTTATGTTTAAGAAGGTATGAAGTGATGTCTTACTGTGATTTTAATTTTGATTTACCCGATGATTAGTAATGTTGAATAATTTTTCATAAACCTGTTGGCCATTTGTATATTAACCCCCATTTTACAAGACAGACATCACCAAGAATAGTTGGTTTTATCCCCTAGAGATGGTAAAAATAACAATACTGAAACTGATCTTTTATTGGGGGATTTCTCCCAACTGAGTCTAATTTCACTGGTAATGTACTCCAGACTATGAACCAATACTGATTGAAATTCTTATGAGACATGTTAAAGAAAATTTTATTCTGACACATGTTAAAGTGGTAAGGAAGAATTTATTCAGGACTATTGTGACAGGTGTCAAACTGTTCCAATAGATGATAGAGAGTAAGCTGAACTCTAAATACATCAATGACAAGTTTGGGAACTTTTAGCCAATGAGCAAAAAAAGGCAGTCAGTAGATGGAAAATTAGTAACAGTCAATGGTGGGAAATTCCTGCTAAACTTACTTCACATAGAAAAGTCCAAATAATTTAGGTATATGTTTCCCTACCAAAAAGAGTATAATAACCCTGCTCTTAAGTATGGGTTGCAAATAGTGATTTTCTTTCAGAAAATACAATAGAGAAATGTGAAAAAGTAGAAAAATCTAACAAATAGTACCTGAGCTATAGTGTCATAGTTTCCTTCAACAGTGATAAACTGTATTATTTTCAGGTATTCTCTGGATATGGTTTGATGAATATGGATCTTTACCTCTATCAGCTGGCTTCCCAAAACTCATACCCCAACTCTTACCATAAGAAAAATAACACAGAAATACAGTTGAGGGAAATTCCCCAAAATACCAGACTAGCACTTTTCAAAATTATCAAGTTCATCAAAAACCAGGAAAGTTTAAGAAAATGGTATAGCTGAAAAGAGCTTAAGAAGACAGGATGACTAATTGTGATGTTATGGATGGGATTCTGAAACAGACAAAAAAGTTAGCTAAAATAAAATTGATTAAAGTATATACTTTAATTAACATTAATATACCAATATTAGCTCATAATTTGTGACAATTATACTGTACTAATGTAATCTATTGATAATAGAAGAGACTGATGTCAGGTATATGGGAATTCTGCACCATCCTCAACTTTGTAAATCTAAACCTATTCTAAAATTTAAAAAGACTATTTAAAAAAACCAAATACTCAGGCTTATTTTGCTGAGGGAAAACTTCTATTTCTAAGGTGCTGAAGTAACTACATCTATTCTAGAGGAAGACAATATACATGACATCTGAAAAATATTCAATTCCATCAAGAAAATTATGTTACTGAATATTCCAAAATGAGAAATTAGAAAAGTTTAGTTCCGTGTAACTATTTCATTGGACTTCCATTTTACAAGAATAAGAGTTAATGGCTTTGGACTTTCTTAAAATTTTAACTGTTTCCCAGGAAGTGTATACTTAAATTTAAGGACTCTGTGCACTGGCATTTTGATTGTCCTAATCTCATTGTCCTAATCTTATTGTCCTAATCTCATTGCAGAAGTTTTGTGATGAGTGATGTAACCTGGAAGTAATCTGTGGTAAAAAGTGCAATAGGAAGTATCTTTGGGTTTAGCATAATTAATGTATTGTATTATACTCTTTTCAGTACAAATGTCCCAAAAATCCATAGGACAGGAAGATATTCTGAGATGGAGTGGGTGGTGCTGGAAAATTTCCGACTTGATGGTAGGAGCTGGGCTTCCCAAGACTTCTGACTTTTTTGAGGGTGGCAGAACCACATTCCTATTTAATCACAATGGGTGAAACATCTGTTTAAGGTATTTATAAGAAGAATCTAGACACATTTCATTTTACTTTCTTTTTCTCTAATACCTGTCATATGCTCAGAGAAGTATTTGATTTTTTAACCTTGTAGTTGAGCCATCTGTACACCTGGTAAAGGCCAGAGATTTTCCAGTGCTATCTAAGGCTAGATGGCATATCTCTCTTAATCCAGAAGTCATTTATTTAAAAAGTGACCCAGATGATGGCATATATATAATTAACATCATGCCAACTAGCTTTGCTCTCGATCTGATTGATGGAGCCATGAAGTCTTTAAACTTGTTTAGTGAATATTTATTGAACACTTCTCTATGTGTTGAAGATGTAAAATTACAAAAATATATGGAGTATTCAATAATCCATGAGACATATATAATATGGAAAACAGTAATTTTACATAATTAAAAGTAAATTATATAGAATTATATAGTGTATTAGACATATGATTAATAAGAAGGGCAGTGTAGTATAAGGAGAAAAATGCTATGAGAAGAAATATAATATAGTAGGTCTTATTAGATTCAGCAGCGATTAATGTAAATATGGTCAGGGCTAGAACTTATTAATAATAAGTGACATTAGATCTGTTCATAATAATAAGTAACATTAGATCTATCATTTAGAAATGGTTTAACAACTGTGGATTCCTGGAGAAAGAGTATTGTGGGCAGAGGGGAATAGCAACCACAAAGGTCCTGAGTCATAAATGTAACTATGATACATAGTTATATGACATAGACTCTGGTGATACTGATCATATTATCATAGGTGTATATTTATCTTCAAACTCTCCAAATTGCAAAAATCCATGTATATAGCTTTTAGTATGTCTATCATACCTTAAAATGGTTTAAAAATAAAATTAAAAATTGTAGAAAACAAATTAAAAATAATATGAAAGAAAAAATCCTATAAAAGCTTTAAGAGAGAAAAAATTACTTGGAAATGAGAAAATAATCTAACATATGACTTCTAGATACTGGAAACAAGAAGACAAGAAATAGAATAATATGTTAATAATATTGAAAATAAATAATTTAAAACTACATTTTATAATTAGGATGAACTATCATTTAAAAAGGATGGTAGAGCATAAATTTTTAAAAGAGTAAAACTATTATATTTTACTGTTATGGTGGGTACATGTCATTATAAATTTGTCCAATACCAAAAAATTTACAAATCCAAGATGAAAATGAAGTGGCGATATGAGTTCATTGAAAATAGCAAATGTACCACTGTCATGTAGAATTTTAATAAAGGAAGGCTTGCATATGTAGGGAAGGAGAGTATATGGAAAATACCCATATGTTTGCTCATTTTTGCTATTAAACTACTTTAAAAAACAAAATCCATTAAAATAAAAAAGGAAGACAGGTATCTCTGAATTCATAGGTTGTTCATTGAGTTTCTAAACTCCAACAAAAATTTAAATTGGTGAACAAGAAGAGGACCAGACAGAGCTCCTTCAGGTTATGGATGCTTCATTCTACATTCTTGCTGCCAGGTAAACTACATGGGAGAAGGCACCGTGCAGGCCACTCTGATACCTGGCTCATGTTAAGGTAGAATGAAAGAAAAATTAATTTATTAACATATTCTATCAATCACATATCAAAGATTTCCTGACTTTAATCAATTTATGATATAGGTTTAGGAGCCAATAATAAAAACTTAAGATAGGTTCTCTGTGGAGAAAAATAATTACATGTGAATATTATTTTCTCTCTATAGCTTTGTCCTCCCCTAGGCTCTTCCTTTATACCAGTGGAAACTCTATTAACTAACCAGCAAGTTTTCTGACACTGGAGAGTTTTGTTTAACTCCTTATACTATTGGTTGTATGTGCCACTGTTCTAGCTTAGGAGCTCTCTTGCACTTCCAGGCCAACA
This sequence comes from Muscardinus avellanarius, assembly GCF_963383645.1. Lineage (NCBI taxonomy): Eukaryota > Metazoa > Chordata > Mammalia > Rodentia > Gliridae > Muscardinus > Muscardinus avellanarius. The sequence goes on along the minus strand of NC_137791.1, from coordinate 109,076,209 downwards.
ACTGTTACAGACAAGAGGAGTAATTTTCTAACAGATTATCCCTAGAATCCAGGACCCTACCATTCTTTTATTTGTATTATAGAGTCTTAGCCCACTGTAAGAACAGGTATTGATTCTAAAGAGTTAAATGCATACTGAGCAAAGATTTGTGTCACAAATTGGCAGCTCTTCTACAAGGCTAGGGGAACTGGACATTGGTAAAGAGAAGTGTTCTGGGACCCAGAAAAAGGCTGGCCTTGGCTCAGGGTCTGTGGGAAGAGCCATAAAAGGTAACTGGACATCTGTAGCTTCTTCCTTAGAAGACAAGCAACACACCCTGCTCTAGCATTATTTTCTGGAAAAACAGTCAGGAACCATTGACTATTATGGTTAGATAGATAATGTCTCATGGAGGGCTCATGTATTAATATTTGGAGTTGTTATGATTAAGACATGAGAATTATAATCTCATTAGTAGATAAGTCTATTGTAATGGATTTACTGAGTGGTAACCTAGACAGGTGGGGTGTGGCTGGAGAAGGTGGGTCCCTGGGTGTGCAGCATTAGAGACTTTTTTGGGCCTTGAATCCCCTTGCTTGCTTTCTGGCCTCAGGATTCCTTAATGAGACTAGAGCCTTTCTCTTTCTTTTCTCTCTTCTCTCTTCTCTCTTCTCTCTTCTCTCTTCTCTCTCTCTCTCTCTCTCTCTCTCTTTCTCTCTCTCTCTTCTCATCCTCTCTCTCTCTCTCTCTTTCTCTCTCTCTCTTCTCATTCATTCTCTCTCTCTCTCTCTCTCTCTCTCTCTCTCTCTCTCTCTCTCTCTCTCTCTCTCTCTCTCCTTCCTGCTGCCATGCTTTGAGCTCCACAGACCCAGACTTACATTGACTTAACTCTGTAATCTTCAAAAACTGTGAACAAATAAATATTGCTTCCTCTAAGTTGTCTAGTCTGTTGGTTTAGATTATGGCAGTAAGAATTTTGATGGAGACATCAATCTACTCATCAAGGGAAACTTACCAAGCAAGACTCCTCTGTGGGGCTCTAGGGATATGCAGGATCTATTTCAAAAAAAAGGTTTCTGCACTGGAAAAAAAGATAAGCTGGTACCAAGGAGCCCAAAACTGCTTGGCTGCCTGGAGAAGGCAGCCCAGAGTCCATCTTGCTCTATTCTGGACATCATACTGTGGCACAGAAAAATGCCAAGGTCCATGCCATCCACTCACCAGCTGCACCTGGGGTTCTCAAGAGTCTCCAGATTTTAGATTGTTCTGGGTTCTTTTTTCTTTCATTTTGAGACACTGGAGCTTGAACTCAGGGCTTCCTGCACAGCAGACAAAGGCTCCACCACTGAGCAACATTCCCAGCCCATCCAGTTAACTAGAGCTGAGCCATAGGCTGAGATTGGCTCAGGGAAGACTGTACTGCCTCTTCCTGCATCCAATAGCTCTACACCAGGACTTTCCTCAAGGACTGGTTGTATCTCCAATGTTGGCCTGTGCCTGCTGTGGGTACTGCCTGCCCAGGAACTGCTAGATATCCAGGTCTCCTAGGGTAAAGAGCTGAAAGAAAGTCTGTGTCAGGCTCTGTACTGACTGGATAACCTTCTGAAATAGGTACTTCAGTGAATCCTTCAGATTCAGGTGCTGTTATAGAAGTAACCATGCTGGGAAGCCAACTCTGGGAGCTCTTTCAGGGCCTGTTTGTCCTAGTGCCTGTTGGGTTTGGCCCAGTTCAGGGGCTAAGCAACTGTGTAGTTGAGAATGGGGGTCTAAACAAGAATTACAAGCTTCATATTTGTTCAATCTTGCACCCATATCTTTCAATAAAAAAATAAGAAAGCACTATCCCAGAGGACTTTTAGTGCAGTGAAACTATTCCCCATGAAACTGTGATGGAAGACATGCCCAATATTCATTCATACCCATAGGATGCACACCAAGCGTAACTTATAAGGTAGATGACAGACTTTGGATGACAATGATATGTCGCTGTGGGCTCATCCTTTCTATGAAATGGACCACTCTAGTGGGGGATGTTGATAACTGAAGTAGGACGGTGCAACTGAGTGGACTGGGGAATCTCTATAATTTTTATTAGTTTTTCTGTGAACCTAAAACTTCTCTAAAAAAGTCTATGAAAATTACTTCTAAAAGAAAAAAGAAAGAAAAAAGGACTTATCTTCATAAGGCTCCGGGACACTTTAATAGCATCCCACATAATGAATCCCTGCAGGATCTCTATACTCACTGTGTTCAAGCTAAAGAGTTCTGATTTAGGAGAAAGAATCTGCTATCAGATCTCGAACACATGGGGCCTCTTTTAATAATCCCTTACTTTATCTTCTTTCTGCCCTCTGATGCCAGTCTCTATTTCCCATAGAAATCCCAATATCCTCTTCCTTCCAGACAAAACTCATATTTCCCTTTTTTCAGTGTATATTACTATAGTTCATAAAATCTAGCCTAAGTTCATTAGATGCATAAAGCTATTGTTTTTTTCTGGAAAAATCCAACATTTCATTTTCTAATACATCAAAGAAGGAAAATTTAAAATTAGTCAGGACATCAGAATTAAAGATTAATGGCATACATCTTTTTCTCCATTAAAATACTTGATTCATAGGTTGTTCAAATTTAATTCTATACATAAAATTGATCTTAAATCAATACACTCATTTGCAGTACTTCTGTTTCTGTCCTAATCCAATTTATTATCATCTTATACTTGTAATGTATAGCTTGCAAACTGAGATCATTGCTTCTTTATCCTTGGTAAACCAGGGTATTTGTTATTACAAGACAGCAATATCAAAATCTTGTTGAAAAGTTGGAATTGGAAGCCTTTACAGAAGTTAATTATCTGAATTTTGTAAAATCAAAAATACTTAGGCAGAGAGTGGCTAAAAAATGTTTCAGAAATAAAAGTATCAGGAAAGAGTTCTAGGTAACAAGGTAAATTAAGGTAATAATAGCCAGGTAGTGTTTTAAGGATGTTGTGAGTAGTGACCCATCTGAAATTCTTAAAATGTCTTAGGTGATGAATAAATTTGATCCAAGTATGAAAAACAATATTTTGAGGTTTGAACTATCCTAGTAGGCATTTTTCCACACTGTGGGAGAATGATAAATAGACAATTCCAATAAATAAAATTGTTGCTATTTAGAAATACAAGTTTCCTCAATTAGATTTGGCCCATGTTCCTTTGTATTGAAATGCACAAACATTTCTCTTTCCCTTAATAAATTATTATTCTCAAACAATACATATGAAATTTATGTATTTGCAGAATGAGCAACCTCTGATTCCTTATGTTCCAGGTCTGGAGAAGTTGTTATTCTATCTACCTTGGTTTTAACATTCTGATCTTTGTGGTTAAAGTCACTTCAGAGAAGTAATTTAGTCTCATGGTGAGGAAGAGGAATTGTGGTGGGGGAAGTTTAACATTTCTCCACAGAAAATATCTTCCTAAATAACATAAAATATCAAAAGTGCACAAAGTCTGACTGTTGCTGGAGTTCTTGATGCATTTAAAGTTTAAGTGCAAAGAAAGAACTAAGCAGTCTTAGACCTGCCATTCTCAAATGTCAGAGATTTTGCACCCCTCCCCACAGCATGGGGTTAAAAATGTATGTGCAGACATTCTTGACCATCCAAGAGGTATTATGGAAACTATAGGTAAAAGACAGAGATGATGATAAGCACAGAGCAAGATAACAGGGCAGCCCCTTGTAACAAAATATTGTTCAGTTGGGCCAGGATGTAGCTCAATGGTAAAGCACCTGCTTTGCAGGTGTGGTGCTCTGGGTTCGATCCCTGGTTAAAAAACAAAAAAAAACAAAAAAAAACAAAATATTGTTCAGCCCATAATAGTGTCCCACTTGAGAAGCTGTGTTCTAGGCCAACCCATTCATTTCACATAGGATGGATCTAAGGGCCATGTGGATAGCACAGGGATCAGATCAAAGTCTCACAGCTGAAAAGAAGTGGGATTCTCTTCTTCTCTGGTTTGCATGCTTAGCACGTTATTCCCCTATCCAACCATGCAATCAAACTATTGAATACAAATAGCAAAATAGCTATGGTTCTTATAGAAATCCTGGGACCCACAGTATTTATGAACATGATCAATTAATTTGCTGGAACGTTAAATCTAATTGCTGTCCTCTACCACAATAGACAAATAAACACAAATAGTATAAAAGTGGTTGGATTTCAGGAGAAAGAAGTAGTCCGGGACTCTCTTAGATTTTACTGCTCACGAAAAACCAAAAGACTTTGAAAATATGTAGTTTTCTTCTAGAATCTAAATAAAACCCATATGAGCGTTGGAGAATTTGCATCACCCACTCTTTGGCACCTAAAATTTCACTTGGCTTAACAGCAGATGCTGTAGTGTGTTTTTAAAAATGCTAGTGAGATTTTATTAGTTTTCTGCCTAACACTTACCAATGGATTCTCAATGCAATTCCAACAAATTCCTGACCTGTTTCTCAGATTCTAGTGAATCTAATTCTTGTCACCATGCTGACTTTGTCTTCTATCCCTACCTTTTGTGTCTCTGCCTCAGGACTTTGAGTTTATTCTTTTCTCTTAAACAAGCATTGTTTCTCCAGAAGTTTTCATGTTTATAGTTTTTTCTCATCATTCATTTGAGCCTTGCCAAAAGTTGTTACCTCTTCAGAACAAGAGAGTCTCCTACTGAAAGTCAATCCTATGATTACTTAGTCACTTTTTAACTTCCTTCATAACATTAAGAAAATTAAGTTGTGTTATTAAAAGTATTGTTCAGTTGTTAACGTTTTTCTCTACTAGAATATAATTTCCAGGAGAGCAAGATTTCTGTCCTGTTCAGAGCTACATCTTATATTATCTCAAACAGCTTAAAGCACTTAGTAGAACTTAGTGGTTTTTTAAAATGTTTGAATAAGTGAAGTAGGTAACAGCATTGATAAAGAAGAGGTTTAATGTGAGATCTCAGAAGAAGAGAGGATGGATGCCAAACTAAGTTATTTTTCCAGAAACAAAAATTATTAACTGAAGGGTTAAGAATAATCTTGTCAGGGTAGAGGAGGTGGGGAAAATTGACTTGTCAATAGGGACACCTATAAGGAATCAGTTCTGAAACTGTGGTTTATCTCAAGCAATAATTATATCTTATTTAAAAAAGCACAAACAATCCCTGTTCTTTTAATACTTTCTCTAGTTCTGTAACTTACATTGTCATTTTCTTTAACTTACCACATTGATTCCTCCTCTGTAAAATGATATAGCACATATATGTACAATTGTTATTAGAATTAAATTGAATATCAAAAGCCATGACCTTATTCCATACTCTTTTACTCAGAGTTTAATAATTATTTAATTACTAGCTTATTTATTAATGCCCTATTGCTCTTTGCTTCCATTTGGTTACTGACAGTAAAAAAAATAAAGGAGAACAATGAAGTATTTGAGGCAGCCAGAAGAAATGATTTGGCTGTATAAAAGTAGACATAGGAAGAGATTAGGGGCTGGCACATTGCTCCAAGCTGAGTCCAGGTGAGATGGAATGCAGATGGCAGAGGTGATGATGATAGCAGGATGGGAGCAAGTAGGCGAGACCCTGAGACCTGAGGGGGAAGGACAGGGGCAGAAGCACATTTCCTAATGTATATGATACATAGTCACAAACATATCAAAGTCAATCAGTAAGCCAAGCATGAGAAGGAGGGAGAGGGAAAGGAATGGAATGGGAATTGGGGAAGGGCTGAGTGATGTGTGCATGTTTGCCTCTACCATTTTGTACACCAATAAGATGTATGACCACAATGAACCAGTAAAATTTTTTTCTTTTTTTTTCTTTTTTCTAATGTGGATCATATTGAAAATGGTGTACATTCAGACTGTGCTTGTTGCCTTCTCCACCTACTTCCCCTACCCTTCCTCCCAACAATGAGTGTCCAGGTTAATCATGATACATTCATACTTTTTTTTTTTTTGCAGTTATGGGGATGAAACCCAGGGACATTCAATCTATGGGCTATGTATGCCCCCTGCCCTATTTTTTTATTCTTAATTTTGAAACAGGGTCTCACTAAGTTGTAGAGGGCTTCATTCAGTAGCAGAGTGTGCCTGCAAACCATGATCCTCTGGTTTCAGCCTCCCAAATACTGGGGTTACAATTGTGCACCACCACACGCGGCTACATTCGTACTTTCACACATATTCAGATGTAGCTCTTCCATTAATCAACCTTAGCCTTCTTCCTCTCCTATCTTTCCATTCTATCTTTGCTGAGGTTTCCCATTCATTAGCTAGAGTCCCTCTGGTATCCCTATACTCTCTAATTTTGGCATATCGGAGGAAACATGTCCTTACTCTTTCTGTGCTTGGCTGATCTCACTTAACATAATTTTCATCAGGTCTTTCCATCTTCTTGTGAATGATATAATTTTGTTGTTCTTTATTGCTGAGTAGAATTCCATTGTGTGTATTTCCCATAATTTTGCAATCCATTCATCTATTGATGGACACCTAGATTGGTTCCATATTTTGGCTATTACAAATTGTGCTGCTATGAACATGGGTATGCATATGTTACTGTAGTTATCTGATTTCAACCCCTTTGGAAAAATACCTAGGAGTGGTATAGGAAGATCATATGGTGGATCCATTCTCAGTTTTCTAAGGAATCTCCACGCTGATCTTCATAGCAGCTTAACTAATTTGCACTCCCACCATCAGTGTAAAAATGTTTCTCTTTCCCCACATCCTTGCCAGCTTTTGTTGTTATTTTATTTCTTTATGCTTGCCACATTGATTGGGGTTAGATGGAATCTCAGTGTAGTTTTTATTTGAATCTCCCTAATAGCTAATGATGCTGAACATCTTTCCATATACCATTGGCCATTTGTATCTCTTATTTTGTGAAGTGTCTATTCAATTCAGTTGCCCATTTCTTGATTGGTTTTTTTTCTCTTTGTATATACTGCATATTAGCCCTCTATCAGCATGGTGGCTGATAAAGATCTTCTCCCATTCTGTAGGCTTTCTCTTTAGGTTCTTGGTGGTTTTCATTGATGAGACATAAAGGCAGAGGCAGTAATTTTCTCAACAAGACCTACAAAGCACAGGAAATTAAAGCAAGAATTAACAAGTGGGATGGCATCAAACTAAAAAGTTTTTTCTCATCAAAGTAAACCATAAAAATTTAAAAAATAGTCAGGCATAGTGGCACATGCTTATAATTCCAGCATTTAGGAGGCTGAGATAGGAGGATAATAGTTTGTGGCCAGCCTCAGCTACTTAGTGAGGCCCTTTGCAACTCACTGAGACCCTATTTCAAAATAAAGAATAAAAAAGAGGGCTGGGGATGTAGCTCAGAGGTTGAATATCCCTGTGTTCCATCCCTAGTACCAAATAAAATTTTAAAATATATTTAAAAAAGCACAATAGCACAATGTGTCTCTCAGTGCTTACTGCCTGTAGAAGAGTAAATGCCAGGCATAGGGTTGTGTGGCTGTACATGGAAAAGAGAGAAGCTAATGAATTTGAGAAAATTCCCAGAGAAAGCAATAATCCAAAGCTGGAGCTGCTTTCTCTATTTTTGATGTGCTTGAGCAAGGGTGAGCACGTATACACACAAACAGGATATTGCAAAGGCTTGCAATACAAACACATTCTGTTCTTGTACTTTCCTGGATTTTCCAGTTTACTGATCTTGAGATTATACGTGTCTTCTCTGTTTTCTTTTCTTCTACCCATTCCTCTCTCCTTTACTCCATCCCTTTCTATTTCTAGGCATTTTTGTGTTGGTATTTTGAGTTCTGTGTGTTCTCAGTTGGTTTCCATGGGGAGCTACTAAAATGAAAGTCTCACTCCCTTTCCAGAAGCACTTCTAACATGAGTTTTGTGGCTTCTTGTGATTAAAATAATTAATCTTCACTTGCTTCAAAATTGTCATGAGACTATAAGTGTCTTCTGCCAGGTTATAAACAACTCAAAAGTAAGAACATGTCCTGTTTGCTTTGCAGTCCCTTGTGTTGAGTATGATCTGGCATACTGCTTCTGTCTAATAAGTGACCGTGTTAATATTATATGAATAGCAGGGTTGCTTTTTGTTTTTGTTTTTTTTTTTCAAAATTCAATCATGTGTCAGCTAACGTAATATATACATCTTTTATAAAAATTCAGCATTAGGAAATTGTATTATTGTGCAAACAAAGAGTTCACACACACAAAGATAAGATTAAATGAGGAAATGGTACAATGGAGAGATAGTAACCATTAGATCCGTGAGGCTGTTGCCTGTTTAACATAGCATAATATTTTATAGTAAACTTTTCTTTTAATAAATGGGAATATAGTCTATAATAACAATAAAGACCATAGTATATAAATAAAGCATTAACATAGTTATAGTAAATGAATAAGATAGTTATTATTGTTAATTTCCATACATAGATTGCACATGCTATACTTTTAAATGGCTGGGAGTGTAGTATGTTTATTTAAATCAGCAAGACCACAAAACATATGAGTAATGTACTGTGCTATGACATTAAAATGTCACTAGAAGCTAGAAAATGTTCATCTCCATCATAATTTTATGGGATCACCATCATATATGGCCTGTCATTTACTGAAATGTCATAATATGTGTAGGACTGGAGTATCTACTAATAGACCCAACACAATATTCATAAATGAAAATCATTAAATGAGATGAAGAGGAAGCAATTTGTTCACTGAATTCCTCACAAGGAATATCTCAAAAGGTAATTGGGTCAGAAGACTAGAGGACAAAATAGTCTGATATGATCCATTCTATTCCTGGGAGAGAAGTAAGAAGAAATGAAAGGCAAGAATGAGCATTGGTAGAAGTGAGGGTGGAGATAACAGCACTGGAGTCTATTACTGCAATATGTCCTTTTTCATGGCCTTCTAAATCTCCAACAAAGTTTCTGAGCTGCTCAAATATCCTGGTAGATCTCTTTTAGACTGGAGCAAGAAAAAATAGGCAGAAGTTCAAACTGATATTTAATTACGTATTTGTATATGACATAAATAAAATAATGAAAGAGTACCTAATTTCTTGCAAAATAAAAGATAAAAATGAAAATATTTCTTTCATTCAACTAAAATTTGAAAACTGTTATTTTTTCTTTAACTTCTAGGCATTAGAAAAATGAATGTCTTCATACACTAGTAATATAAATAAATATTATTATTTTGGAAAATAAAGATAGACTTAAGTAAAAATCTGCTGTTCATTATGGAGGACAAATTTATTTTTGCATTGAATTAGATTTAAAATATATCTATCATTTTGGAGAAATCTTATAATTCAAACCATTTTATCACAGTAAAATTCCAAGAGTAATAAATTGTCTTCATATAGGTCATCATTTGAAAAAATCAAGTCTATTTTTAGTGTTTTTTTGCATCATGATAATTGCTTTCTACTATTATTGATAGTAATCAAAATAATGATAATAGTTGATTTGGTCATTTATTGAGGTCAATGCTAAGTCATAGTAGAGACATCACTTTATAATTTTTAATCTTCTCAATAGCATCTTCATAATTTTCATGATTAAATTATCTTGTACCATGGAACAATGTTGTATGACAATGAAAGGACAATTATTACTTGACAAATGAGGCTATTCACAACCATGTTAGATACCACTAAACAATAGCACTTGGTAATACCATGGCAAAACACACCATTTTCAAAACAAGAGCAAATCCATCTTTAATCATTCTTTGCTTAATATAAGTGTTTTCTCTCATTGGGATCCCATAATAAATAAATAAATAAGTAAATAAATAAATAAATAAATAAATATGGACAAAATATATCCTGCCTTGAATATGTAAAGTTCTATGGCAAAAAGTTCTTTAATTAATTAATTTATTTATTTTTTGCGGGTCTGGGTATGGAACCCAGAGGCATTTGATCTTTGAGCTACATCCCCTCCCCTATATTTTATTCTTTATTTTGAAACAGAGTCTAAGTTGCAGAGGGCCTCACTAAGTAGCTGAGACTGTCCTCGATCTGCGATCCTCCAGTCTCAGCCTCCCAAATGCTGGTATTACAAGCATACGCCACTGCTCCCGGATCTTTAATTTATTTTAAAAAGCTTAAACAACAGAATTCTACTCAGTAATAAAGAATATCAAAATTGTCATTTGTAGGAAAATGGACAGACCTGGAGAGCATTACATTAAGTGAGATTAGTCAGACACAGAAAGTGAAGACCCTTCCATATGCAAAAGCTATGGAGTAACTGGGATATAAGAGTTACTCTACATAATGGAGGAGAAACTCCAGTGGAGCCAAGGAGGTAGTTTGGGGGAGGGTGCTGGAAAGAGAGGGAGAATTAAGGAAGGAAACATTTCCACTGACATTATGTACATATCTTAGAATATCAGTGCCAATTTCAATATCTTATTTGAGGAAGGGTGGAGTGGGGAGGGAGCCAGGGGAAACTCACCAACTGCTGTGTGCATACATATAAGTGTCTATGAACTACATTTTGATGTAAGACTATAATATACCAATAATAGCAAAGAAAGCAAAATAAGATTTGATGCTATCAGTTAATTTTAACCTCATGCTAGAGAAGATTAAATACATTAATATCAACCATGATATACTACGATTCACCTTCCTTTCTTCCTTCGTTTCTTCTTTCCTTCCTTCCTTCTTTCCTAAAATTTATTTGGAAGTGTTGCTTTCTTTGTTGTCAACTCTAGGTACTTAATCAATGGATCTGATGCTTAAAAGAATAACAAAGAGGTTGGAAGGAACTAGGAGATGATACATTTATGGCTATGATGGCAGTGCTCGTTGTATGGGTACATATTTATCCCCAAATTCATCATGTTTACACTAAATAATTTCAGCTTTTTATATGTTGATTATAGCTCAAAATGTGTTTTAAAATAATTGGAAAGTATTTTATTTAGAATGTTGAAAATTGCCAGGCTTTGTGATACATACCTATAATCCCAGTACTTGGGAGGATGAGACAGAAAGATCACAGGTTCAAGGATAGCCTCAGAATGTAGTGAGACTCTCATCAACCTAGCAAAATAAAAAAAAAATGAAATAGGCCTGGAGGTGTGACTTGGATGTAGAATGCTTCTGGGTTCAATCTCCAGTATTATACATACACACACACACACACACACACACACACCACACACACACCAAAAATAATGAGACATAAAACTATGCATCAATTTGGAGACTTCTTGCATGTATATAAAATATGTACATATTTCTCTATTTTCTAAATAGTATGCAATAAGCAGTAAAAAAGAGAAACTAAAGACATATGACTTTTAGCAGATTCACTGAAATTTCTTGGTTTGCTTGATTATCAAAAGTAATTGGTGATAGAAGCCTGGAGCACAGCTAATACCATGTCTTGGTTCCTAATATCATTCTCCAGTGGAAGATACTATGGCACCTTTGAAAAATGACTGACCCAAGATGGGAACAGGGAGTGTTTAAGATAATCCCAGAGCATTTTGTAATGCAAAATAGTAATATGCTGCAACCCACAAGTCAACTGAAAGAACTCCCAATAGCTAAAGCTGTAATAATTTAAGTCACAAGATAAAGTAGCATTGGGTTATATCCCAAAGCATAAATCAAATATCCATGAATTCATAATGATAGTATAAATAAATATTATGGGAGAAGAGACAAATTTCTCTTGCTGAAAAAGTCCACGTAATTTATGTAGCTACACCACCCTCAAGAAACATAAATTTCTACTTTTTAAGAGTAGGTTATACCTAATGATTTCCTTTGAAAAAGCACAGTAGGATAAGGGGCAAGAGAGAAACTTTCTAATGATGAAACTTACTTAGTGCTCTCTCAAGTGACTATGGTCAGTATCAACAGTTAAAAATCATAGTGAGCCGGGCGTGGTGGTGCACGCTTGTAATCCCTGTGCTTGGGAGGCAGAGACAGGAGGATCGCACAGGTTCGAAGCCAGCCGCGCTGGCTTACGAGACCCTGTTTCCAAATAAAAAATTATAAAATAGGTCTGGGAGTGTAGCCTGGAGGTAGAAGGAAGGGCTTCCAGGAACCCCAGTACCACACACACACACACACACAAAAAAAATTATAGTGATATAAAGTACCCTAGATGAAATAAAAATTATACTTTTATGGCCTTTCTCCCACCCCTGTATAACTGCAAGAAGAAAAGCATCAGACAAATTAGACTGGGGAAAATTCCTACAAAATACCTAGCTAGCACTCTTCAAAATAATCAAGGTTATTAAAAGAAGGCAATTCTAAGGAACAATGGAGGGGAGCCTAAGCACTTGTATTATGTAAGTGTAATATATAAATGTAGTAAGCGGATGTAATAAGTCAATGTCCTGATAGGATGTGCAGAGCTGATGTAGAGAGCTAACTGTCCAGGTCATGTCCTCAGCATCTACCCCTGCCCGCTCTCACTTGGCAGTTCCTCCTCAAGACCCACTCTAGCTACCTACTCACTCTTTTAACTTTTAGTTTTATCACTCTCATCTTTACTTACCCTCTTTGGCCAGAGACTCCCTTCCCAAGGTAATTGGACTTGTTCTTCCTTCAACCTGTAAACAACAGCATCTCATGTAAACAGCCCTCTCAACTCCGCCAAGTTTCTTTTTCCCCATGCTCTTCACAATCTGACTTGTTATGTCTGTGTAAGCAACTGATTTTCAAGTTGTCCCTGCCCCCTGCTGGCATGCAAGCAAGCTTCATAAAAACAGTCTCCTCTTTTGCTGATTGCGGCATCCTTAGTATTTTGAAAATAATGGCTGGCTCAGAAGAGTGACTCAGTACCTGCTTAGTGAAGAAATGAATCGATTTTAGTCAAATAATTAATGAGTTTAAAGTCAAAATTTTGGATAGATAAAACTCTATAACTAGCAGAAAATATATTTTTATGGCAAGTAATCAGAATTGGTCTCCAAAATGAATATGTAGTAGGTTCAAAGAAAGCCTCAACATTACCAAAAAAGTAACAAACAAATTATGTTCTGTAACTATATACCCAAGAATTATAAAAAAAAAACTAAAAATCATGTATTATGTAGATAATTCCACATTCCTTTAATCAAATCATGGGACAAATAGAAAGTGGAAGGGAAATGTAAAGACACTTAGAACTAAATACCTCTGGAGCACTACATATCAAACTGAGTTCAAGATGCAGTTAAAGTCACACAAGAAAGAAATATCTTTAAGTACTTATTCTCCACAAAGTGCCGTGTCCATGAAAGTCACTATTGCTGATCTACATTATGGTGTGAAACTATAATTCATCAATAAAGGCATAAAAAATCTTAGACTTGATCATGGAAAAAAGAGAGAACAATTTATTGAGCTGCTATTTATTTTGTAGTACTGAGGATAGAGCCCAGGGGCATTCTATTTCTGAGCTACACTCCCAACCTTATTTTTCATACTTTATTTTGAGGTAGAGGGCCTCACTAAGTAGCTGAGGCTGGCCATGTACCACAATCCTCCTGTGTCAGTCTCCCAAGTACTGGGTTTGCAAATGTGTACCACCATGCCTGGCTTGAGCTGCTATTTTATGCTTAATTTATGTACATAACTCACCTGAAAATGTCATAACTGTTATTTCATTTAATTTTCACAATGTCCCCATGACATGTCCATTAGATGTGTCTGTATACACTGAGGTACATCCCAGGCTGAGTTTCTTAAGATCATACAGTTAGTAAGTTTGGAGTATGAATTTCAATTCTTGTTGAAATGAATTCATTTGCTTTACAAATCAGTGGCATTTGGAAGGCATATTAACAAAATGGGGCTCTATTGTGTGAAAAACATTTCTCATATCATATAATATCACAAAATCATAAATAGGTTAAAGAATACAAATAACTAATTTTGGAAAATAAACACGATAGTATATATTTACAGTAGGATAAAGGTTTTAATGAACTTAAAACTTATAAAATAAAAATTAATACATTTTACTATATTAAATTGAAATACTCTGTATGACAAGAGAGATCAGAAATAAAGATGATACATTACAGGCTAGAAGTAGGTACTTATTACACATGTAATGTAAAACGAATTCACAATTAGAAAATGAATTTTTAAAGCAATGCAAACTAAAATAAAGCCAAAGCAATAAAAAACAATCCAAAGATACAGCAGGCAATTCAGTTAAGAAAATCAAGACAGACAATAAGCATAAATACATTAACTATTTACTGTCATTACTAAATAGTTAAATGCAAATAAAACAACAGTAAAAATCCCAATCATACCCATTGACTATCAACATTAATGAGAATTATAACATCAACAATGGGTTTTGATGAAAATGTGGTAGGGACTTCAATTACTGAAGGCATGTAAAATTTTCAAACCACCTTGCCTAGCAATGTGCTCAAGGTGGACAACCCATAACCCAGCATTTCACTCTAATAGTCTACCTTCGAGATAATGCCACACATGTTCACAGAGACTTGGAGAACAGTGTTTTCTTCAGTATTGTTTACAATAGCAAAAAGAACAAAAAACAAAAAAACATAAATACTCCTTAGAAAAACTAGACATAGTTGATTCATAAAATGTCAGTTGAAATGAATATATTGTATCCGTATTTGTCAACATAAGGACTTTTAAAAATAAAGTCAAGTAGGCTACTATAAGTTTTTAAAACACATAAAATGAATCCACTTACATAAATTATAAGCACATGTAAATGTAGGTAGATTTAACATGTAGATAATGAACCTTTAGTTTGGTGCAGTTTCTCTAGATACACTTTACAGGCAGGATGTTTTAATGTGGTCTGTAATACAAGATTCACCAAGATACATACAAGATATTAAGATAATAGGCATAAACTACCTTTTCCAGTCTCTACCTCAGCAAGTGTTGTTGACCCACAGCAGTGCTGGTGAATTGGATAGCTAGAGTTTCTTCCTCCTGAATTCCTTGTGTATATTAGTCATAAATCTATATAAGACTATACCAAGTAATCCCATGTATGCAGTAATAAGGCAGATGCATTCAGCCATTAATAATTAAAGATAAATTAGTTCATCAATATTAGATGGAAAATAAATTTTCCTTACTATTAATGTAGGTGGTTACAAATGTAAAGAAACATTTTTTTTAAATAGAGATGGGCCAGAAAACTCATTTTAAAACAATGTGTTTCCTAGCCGGGTGTGGTGACACATGCTTGTAATCCCAGTACTTGGGAGGCTGAGACAGGAGGATCTGGGTTCGTGGCCAGCTTTGGAAACTCGTGAGGCCCTCTGAACTTAGTGAGACCTTGTTTCTAAAACAAAGAATAAAAAATTGGGCTGAGGGTGTAGCTCAGAGGTAGAATTCTCCTGGGTTCAATCCCCAGCACCACACATTTTAAAAAAATATGTGTTTAAGTATTTTGTGAAACTTGTAACATTAGCTTTAAATGTTTTAAAGTGCGATTTATTTTCTCATTCTATGCAAATATCCACCTTTAAATCTAATCTAATTTTGCTTTTGTAATTGTATATTTTTTCTTAATAAAGGGCCCCCAGTGTACACATAAAGTATATTTTTACTGTTTTTAGATACATGATATGACATACATAGAAAATATATAGGTCAACTTTAAGAATTGGTTACTGGTGGGCAGGAAAGGAAACAGAAGGGGTAGGGACTTAGTGGAATCTGTAATATTTTATTTTCTATTTTTAAAGAAAGATTTGATGCACAGATGGCAAAATGTTAACATCTGTTTAATCTCAGTGATGGGCACATAAGTGGCTATATTATTTCTGTACTTTTGTACATATTTGAAATTATATTATGTTTTATATAATTAGTTTTTAAAAGTTGATGGTACTAATAGGAAGTATTAAGATTTATTTACATAAACATTTTAATTTAATACTTAAAATTAGGTGGTCACATTTTGATATGGTAAACTTCCATTAGGTCATTTTTCTCAAAGCAAAAATGAATATTTTACATGCATAACATACTTAACATTTTAGCGTTTATAAATTTAAACATCTAACATCAACCAGGCAATATGTTAAGCTTTAAAAGCATTGCATATTTTCATATTTATTTTGCTTCCAAGGGTCCTCTTCTTATATTTATATTAATGATGTTTTGAAAAAAAAAACTTCAGAATGTATCAAGTTG
The DNA here is from genome assembly GCF_963383645.1 of Muscardinus avellanarius. NCBI lineage: Eukaryota > Metazoa > Chordata > Mammalia > Rodentia > Gliridae > Muscardinus > Muscardinus avellanarius. The sequence goes on along the minus strand of NC_137791.1, from coordinate 109,060,052 downwards.
AATTTAGGATGTCATGAGCTACACAGTGCACCAGTCAAGCAAATACTTACCGAACTTCTATTATGTTTTAATGCCAATACTAGGTGCTGAGAGCTGACCCTAATTTTACAGAGCTTGTAATGAATTAAAAAAACAGAGATGAAAATAGAATATAAGTAAATATTGATTATGTGCTGTAATATTCTGGAAGGATGAAGAAATTGTTGTTGAATGAAGGTAATCCAGGAGGTAGGAAGACTATGTCAGCATGATTATATCCATCAGGATTCAGTTCAGATAAGAGAAATAAATTGAGGTATTAAAGAAGAACAGTACTCTAAGAGGAGAATTAGATGCTTGCAAAATCACCAAAAGGCTAACAAGTTAAAACTTTAGGAATGAAGATCTCAACAACAGTAGAAAACTCTCCCATCAGGAGATTGCTACCCTGACAACAACAAAGAATTTGAGGGAGAAGGGTTGCATGTCCAGGAGCCCATGGCTGCACTAATATGCAGGCTTAGCTTCTACCCAGGAATCGAGGAGTCTAGATTTAACTATCATATCCAGACTATTCACAAACCTGATATCTGTTCCTAAGAATGTTTGCTAAGTTAACTGTTGAAACTCCCAAAGCCTTCCTAATCATGTGTTCTAGCAGTCACTACACCAGTTGTAAAACTATGGCTCCACTTCTTTCCAAGCTCCAATCTAACTGCACAAATCCTGTCTCATCTTTAGAACCCAAAGCGGGTCTTAGGAATGTAGATCAAAGCTTTTCAATCTCTGCAGTAGTGCAAGAAGGATGAGGAATGAACAATGGTTCTCCTCAATGAGACCATCCACATGCATTTCATTTTGTCCCATGGAAATACCACAGAGATTTTGCCAGTTCCTAGTTGTGACAACCCAGAAGCCAGGAACCAAATGATAAGGGATGATATTAGGCATATTTAGGAAGAAGCCCGTTATCCCTTTCAGACTAAAATATCTGCAATAAGAACAGGTGGCTGCAGAACAGAGAGCAGCAGCTGGTCAGTATTGGTTAGTAGCCAGGCAAATGCAGAGTATCTCAGAAATAGAGACACAGATTTGTTTCCATGCTCATTAGGAAATTCCATTTGGAGATTTAGCAGCTGCCTATGGTGATAAGAAACCTCAAAATTGTTTTCTTTTAAAATCTATAAGCTGAGTTTATATAATCAACCTAGAAGATTCTCACTTGTTTGGCTTGGGTATTGAATTTTAATTGTCCAGAGGTCTTATTTTCTGGCTCATATCCTTTGTCATTTCACTTTCATTTTTATCTCCCTGCAACATTCCCGAGTGCAGGAGAACATTATTCTTGTCATTAAATAATGTCAGCTAATACTTCAAGTCACTTCATGCAAAAGTAAGCTAAATGAAAAAGTCCCCTTCAAATGTCTGCATAGAAGGACAAGAAGGATAAAACATGTGCACGCTTCATTTCTGAAAACAATAGTAGGGTCAAGAAATTCTTCTTCCTTGGTGAATATTAGTAAGCAATAATGTGTCCCTGGATGCAGGAGACCTGTGAGAGCATGTACTGAATCATAACCCAGTTCTGTAAAGTAAGGAACATAGAACTCTGTGCTGCAGTTATTCCAATATGTCCCAATACTTCCCTGTTTCCTATATCTATACTCCTTGCCACATAACTTAGTAGTGCCACTCTGTTCTGACTGTAGTATTGCCATCTGGTTTGTTTTGGAGAGTATGAAGTCATCAAACATGACCAAAGTGAAATTTTCAAGATTTTTTTCCTGTTGGGCTCACATCTCTTCTATTATTGTGGGAACATGCCAGGGTAAGAGTGCTAGAGGACAAAAGATAATACATTGTGCAAAGCTGGCTCAGTGAAGTCAACCCTGCCAGGATCACTGATCAGCTAACAGTTAGAAAACTCCCATCTCCTTATATCTATGAGCCCAGACAAGAACTTTAGAGTGTCTAGGTGACCTGTGGACATGTGTGTGAGTTTAGCCCAAATTATCTCATGCTTGCAGCTATGCCAGATAAATAAATGCCTCTTCTCATATGTCAGCAAGTTTTCTCTTGTGTACATTCATGTGGCAGTAGATAACCAATATAGAACCAATGAGTATCACTTGATAGTGAATTGATGTTTTTATGTGAACATATAAGCTATCTAAGTTGCATTTATACTCTTTAAACTGATTTCAGCATACCAAGAAATCAAATACAAATTGATCCAATAGTGTGATTTGAGCCAAAAGCTATGTGAAATGGTATAGATCGTTTGGTAGTTGAAATGTTTTCTTTTACTATATTTCAAAACTATTCTATCAATTGAACTAGACATTGTGACACTTTCTAAAGTTCTAATGTTTGAAAGGAACAACTCTAATTGTAACTAATTTTTAACACAGGGTTTGAATTTCTATTATCTTTTTAGACAACTTTCTATTTGTCATAATTCTTCCAAAAAACAGAGTTAATAAATTTTAATGCGTTAGAAAACCTAAGATGTCTTGCAATATTTAGTTTTGAAGAGACAAAGTAAAATTTAGGCAGATTGACTGGTTGGAGCTTATTTCCAGCCCCTTTCTTCCTCATTTCTGGGCCAGTGTTCCTTGCTCAGCATGGAACTCCAAGGAATACAATTAAGTAGTCCTTGGATAAAGTAGACTTCTAATTCTCTGCATCTGTTTCCTCTTTTGTTACCACCATCAAAATTTAATAGTCTTGTGTCTTCAAAGCTATTGTCTGAATTTTAAAATTTTCATCATAAGGTTTTCATAAATAAATGTTGAAATATTCTGAAATATTTCATATTAGTCAATTGCTTCACTTAAAATAAATTGAAAACATTTACAAAAAACATAATTTTTCATTAACACAATGGCTTAAAGTTCATAGTGGATAGATACTATAAATATGTCATTTTAATTTTGTCATATTTCAAATATGTCATGCATAGAATGCCATGCCCTTTGAGATATTCTTAATAATTTAAAGTGGACAGGAAATTGACTTTAGGCATATTATCTGCAAATGCAAAAGAAAAATTTCCTTAGTAAGTGTTGTAGGATCCAGTCCACAAAACAAAAATATACTAGTTAATTTGGATAATATTTTTTTTTTTTCGCTGTACTGGGATGGAGCCCAGGGACATTCTACCTGTGAGCTGCATTCTGAGCCATATTTTTATTTTGAACAGGGTCTCACTGAGTTTCAAAGGGCCTCATTAAGTAGTTGAGACGTCCTCAAACCACAATCCTCCTGTCTTGGTCTCCTAAATGCTGGGATTACAAGTGTGTGTCAACATGCCTGGCTAAAACTTAAAAAAAAAATTTGAGAAAAAAATATCTTCCATATACCTATATTTAAGTAGGTGGCTTTAAGTATATCTTTATAATAAATATAGATTATAGTAAAATTTTTCATTTGAACGCCAAAAGCAATAATATAAAAAGTGGAAAATGTAGTCAAATAGCACAGCTCTGTCATATTGATCTTATAAGCAAACTTGGGACTCCCTAGAAAGAGTAAATAACTACTTGTCTTTCAGAAAATCCTTTATAAATAGAATTTCTTACAACCTAGCTTTTGTTACACAATATCTCATAAACATTTTGAAGCTGTACTCAGATGTTGAAGAAATTTCCACTGACAAGAAATGAGGATGTCATTCATCTCTGGACATGGGGCACTGTCTTCTTAATATGTTTTTGGCAATAATGTTCCAGTATCAGGTATGTCTCACACACACTGAAATGCTTCTCGGGGAAAGGAAAATATATTGCCATACATACATAGTATTCAAAGTTAAGCTAAAATTTTGACTTCTTTGTCAATTTCAAACTTGGTTAGTGAGTCTAGCCTCTAGGCTTCTTAGAGAATGATTTACTACTTAACTTTCACTTTGTGAGGCTTGTCTAATTAAAGGTAAGATATTATTTTGGGACATATCGTTCTTAATTGTTTATTTTTAGGTTTTCTTTGTAGTAACATTTTAATGAAAAAAAGGCATATAAAATATGGCAAGCTAGAATTTTACTGAGAGTGGGTCTATATATGATCATACTTGACATCATAATATAGCTTCTATTTCCTCAGAATATCTAAGTCAGAAAGTTATTTACTACCCTAAATTAACACATGTAGTTAGATCATTATATTGGAAAAATATATTTTAGACAATAAATTATTTTATATTAATGTTTGTAATAATGATTAATGCTTCCATATAGCATATACATTAGCATGTGTAGTTATTTATCAACAGTGTTTTTTGTTCTAGATTAGGTAGTGAACTTTTTGTGTATTTATAATCTCAAATCATGTATTATACATAGATGTTTCTACAAAACCTCAAGTGGATTTTATCCAAGAAATGAAGGGATGATTTTTTTCTTTTTTTTTTTTTGTGGTACTGGGGTGGAACCCAGAGGCTTTCTACCTCCGGGCTAACCTCCCAGACCTATTTTATACTTTATTTGGAAACAGGGTCTCACTAAGTTGCTGAGAGCCTCACTAAGTAGCTGAGGCTGGCTTTGAACCTGTGCAATCCTCCTGTATCAGCCTCCCAAGCGCGGCGATTACAAGTGTGCGCCACCATGCCCAGCTTGAAAGGATGATTTAACATGATAAAAATAAATCTATGTAATCCATCATATTCAAACTTTTAAAATATAATCACTTAAGAGATATAAGCATTTGACAAAATTTACTACCCATTCTTAATAGAAATTTCAAGCAAAAATAAAAGAAAATGTTCTAAACTGGTAAAGGGCATCTATAAAAATAATATGCTTGTGGCAAAATAATTAAAACTTTTCTTCTTACATCAGAAATAAGATGATTTTTTATCATAAACTTCTATTAAATATTATAGTAGAGTGAAAATATGAGAAAAATAATTGAATGACATTGACTGTAAAGATAAGAACTCTATATTTATATATAACATGAACATCTATGTAGAAATATTAAATAATTTACACAAACCATAGAAGTTTAAATTAATAATAATTTGGTGGAGTTTCTAAATACAAGTTAAGTACAGTTACTATAAACATACATAGTATATAACTAAAACTAATATATATGTATGCATACACATACACACACACACACACACACACACACACACACACACACACACACACCCCAAAGAAAATTTTGATAAGGGAAATAAATAGACATCCCCATTACAGCAAAAAATTAAATTAGGAAAATAAAGGTCCCCTAAAAGCTCATTTAGTAATGTTTGGAGATGATGTAATTCGGTCATGAAGGTTGCAATCCCAACAGTAGATAAAATCATTGTAATTGGTTATAATTGATTTGTCTGAGTGGTGACCTGGGCCAGTAGGGTATGTCTGGAGGTGAGTCCCTAAGGCTGTGGCCTTGGAACTTATGTAAATGGGTTTTCCTCCCCCTACTAGCTCTCTAGCTTCCAGACTCTAAGATGTGAGAAGCACAGCCCATGTGCTCTCCCTCTTTCCACCTCCTGCCACTATGCCCTAAAATCTACAGTCCCGGCCTCACATGGACTGAACTCGAAATCATGAGAAAATAAATACATCTTCATTCCTCAAAATCACATGGTCAATATTTTATTTTATAGCTGAGAATGCTGACCACAACATATAGGAATTATAAATAGATAAATCTTTAAGAATATGATAAATGTTTGTAAATAGGGAAGAAATGTCATAGCCATATTTGCCACACAAAAATACATTCTAAATATTAATTTTCCTATGCAATGCCAGTAGCCCTACAGCTATTGATAAGTTACAATTGAATAGCTATACAAGACTATTGAAATGTGTTTTACAAAAATGTACACTAAAGCCAGGCGTGTGGTGCAAGCTTGTAATTCCAAGATTCGGGAGGCTGAGATGGGCAAATCCCAGTCTGCAGACAACCTCAACTACTTAGTGAGGCCCTTCACAACTTAGTGAGAACCTGTTTCAAAATAAAGAATAAAAAATAGGGCAGGTGGTATAGCTTGGAGGTAGAATGCCCCTGGGTTTCATCCCCAGACCCCCCAAAATTGCACAATATTTCACTGAGTTAGAAAAAATGTTAAGCATCTCATAATTTTTAAATAATGTGTGCATGTTAGAAAAATTTTACATGTTTAGCAAACAGAGCATAGTATTAAATTTTGCCATTTACATTTTCCTTTTAAAATATAATTGGTAAATTTGAAATTCCACAAGTGGCATATATTTGTGGCTTGCATTGTATTTCAGATATTGTTCTTCTCAGGATGTTAAAGCAATAAGAAAATGTGCAAGAAAATATATGATCTTAGTAACGTAGTTTAGAAATAATTTTTAAAGAAACAAAGAACAGTGGAAGCTATATAACAGACTAGAAAAAATTAAATTATATGCCAAAGATGCTATAAACATTACTGATATATATAATATATTGATATTATATATATATTATATATAATGTTATATTATTCAATAATTATTGAATATTATATATTGGCAACTGTTGATCTCAAAAAAGTTGAAAGTATGTTCTAGGAAGAGTAGAGGGAGGAAGGAGATAGAAAGATGTTGATCAATGGGTACGAAGTTACAGTTAGATAGAAGCAAAAATTTCTGATGCGCTATTGCACATTAGCATGACTGTACATAACAATCATGTACTGTACATGTCAGAAAGATAGAATCAATGATTTTGAAAGTTATAACCATAAAGAAACGATACATTTTTGAGGCAATAAATATGTTTAACCTAGATTAATTTTTTCAATCCATATATGTATCCAAATATAACACATTAGGATGCATAATTTTCATGTCTTTATATTGCATTGGTTTAAAATAAATTTTAAGCAACTCAAAACAAATAGTTCCCAGACAGTTTGGAATTGGTGAGTTGGAAAACACATGTTTGATTTGTTGAAGATACAAAGGTATAAACCATATCTCCTCTCTAAATTCCAGACCAGGTTTTGGTCTATAGCAGTGTGTGTGTGTGTGTGTGTGTGTGTGTGTGTGTGTGTGTGTGTGTGTGTGTATGTGTGTGTGTGTTACTCGGGATTAAACTCAGGGGTGTTTTACATCCAATCTACTCCCCCAACCCTTTTTATTTTTTAGTTTTGAAACAGGTTCTAGCTAAGTTTCTGAGGATCATGCTAAATTGCTGAGGCTGTCCTCAAACCTGTGATCCTTCTGTCTCAGCCACCCAGGTATTGAGATCGCAGACATGTATCATCATGGCACTTTTAAAAAGTTTTTATGTATGTCTTTTGTTCAGTGTTTAGTAAAGTGCTAAACTTCTGAGGAAGCTTGCCAGAGATTGTTGTAAAATAAACTTGGCGACTGGAATAGAATTTGGAATAGCAATATAGCACTTTATTAAAAATGTGTGGTGTCTCGAAACAGTTAATGTGGCTTTTTAAATCATAATTTATGCCTTCAGAGTAATTTATGCACTGCAGAATCTTGTGTAAATTTCATTTTGCAAATCATGCTTGAGGAATACTGAAATTGGTGCTATTCACACACAATATTAGCAAATGTATTTTCCTATGCTAAATATATTCTTGTCATTTTTATTATCTGCTAGTGTGCTTAATCATATTATTTACATGAAAGATTTATTTAAATATTTCCCTATGGCCTTCAGATCTGCTGAGGCTACAGAATAAATTTAATTTTTTATTAATTTATTCTTTATTTTTCCGTTATATTGGCAGCTCTATTACTATAAATTTTGATAATCATACAAGATATCAGTTAGGCTTAGCTTTAAAGAGAAAATATGGAATTGACAGAGTTGACAGATCTCCATATTTTATTGATAAGAAGTCCTTTAATTTATCCATAATGCTGAGTACAATTATAATCTTTCCCTGTATTATCCTAAAACTTGTGTCCCTAAGATGAATTTCAAAATTTTTTGTTTAAACAACTAAATTGATTTCTTAACTTTAGTGGATAAATATAGTTCTGTATCTAAAGTTTTCCAAGCAAATTTTTTAATATTCACAAAAATTGCACTACTTTGATTGACCTTTATTAGTCAATTGTTCACACTTTTGACATAAACTTAGAGGTAGCCACCTTTTTATATTTTTAAAAGGAAAGAGCTACTTTCTAGTACTATGCTGAAATGATTGGTAAGCCCAATATTCTTTTTCATTATTTGGGAATAAGAAAATTTATTTACTATTAAAGAATTTGTTTTCTATAGGGATAGAATTTAAAAATTCATGAATAAATTATACTTTTTCATTTGTAAAGTCATAACTCAAAGTCAATTTTAATAATACTTATACAAGTAATACATGTGAATGCTACATATAATTTTTAGAGAACTCTTATTTTCCATTAATTTGACAGCATTGATGCAGTTCTAGAGAAATGTTAAGGCTTTTATTCTTCAGTGAATCGCTTATTGAGAATTGTAATTCTTTGAGTACATCATTCTATTTTTATAATATGTCCTTTAGAATTTCTGTTTTTATATTTGCTTCCTTACAGATGTTTATATTTCTAAGTTCTCATACCAACACTATTCCTCTATAACTCATAAAGTATTCAAAGAGCTGTATAAATATTTTAATACATATCTTCATTTCAAATTGCTATAAACTGCTAGAATCTAAAATAATCTGGTTAAAACAATGTGAGCCATACCCATACGTATCTACTTTAAGTCAAAATAAAATTTGGATGCTTACAGAGGTAGTGGGATGAGAACTGGAAGAGGGCTAAAAAATACTGTGTGTATGTACGCCTCTTTCACAAACTTCATCAAGATGTATGATTATAATGCACCAATAATTTTTTTTAAAGATATGATGTATAATTGCAATGCACCAATAATTTTTTAAATGATATGTTTGTATTTAGGACTCACAATATATGGACAGGTCTCTTTCTATATCTCTTGGTGGTCATCAGTCTCAAGATTATTTCTCCTTCTTTTTGGTGAACATCAATCCTGGAAACACTAGAGTTATTAATATTTTCAGAAAAAAGTTCTATTTTTCTCAGGAAAAATGTCCCAGGGATGACTCTTATTGATTCAATTAGGGTCACAGACTCCTTCTTTAGTCAATAATTGTGGCCAAGGTCTGAACTTTTCTATTGAACTGGCCTTGGACACATGCTATGCACTGAAGCCAGAAGGAGAAATCAACCTCATTGAAGGCTCACTAATAGCTTGAGGACGTAAGCATGATTTCTCAAAATAAAGTTGAGTAGAATATACCAAAACTGGATATATATAATTTGGTTTATTTTGGTGGGTCTGGGGATGGAATCCAGGTGCATTCGACCTCTGAGCTACACCCTCTGCCCTATTTTTATTCTTTACTTTTGAAACAGGGTCTCACTAAGTTGTAGAGGGCCTCACTAAGCAGCTGAGGCTGTCCGCGAACCGTGATCCCTGTGCCACCACACCCAGCTATATATTTGTTTTTAAAGATGTAAAAAAGATGATGTACTATCCTGAAGACGTTCAGTAAGCTCATTAGCATACCTAACAAGGAGCATATTGGAACAGTTAATTCCATTATTTGAAATATGAGCTTCCTACTAGATTCTCTGAATCTTGCCAAAATACTTCATTTTTAGAGCTCATAGGGATGAAGAAATATAGAAGAAAACAGTCACATAAACTCAGGCCTAGAGAGTTGTTTTTCACTTTTTTTTTATATCAGGGGTGGATTGCCCAATGAAATTGGTTACCAACACCAAAGATCCCACCTCAGTAGATGGATCTAAGTGAGGATAGAGGGTAAAATCCTCCTGAAGCCAATTTAAAAAAAATGGCTGGGTTTTCATCTGGACCTTGGGTGATTTCCTTAAGTTTATTTAGTTAAGTGCCTTATTGGAAGCAGCCTGCATGCTTTCAGAAGGCATAGGATCATATGGTCTCTCCTTTTTAATCCTTCACTCCCACCATTTGGGGCTGGCTGGAAATCCCAGTAGGAATCTTCACAAGGTACTCTGGCCACTCCAGTAGGCAGGGCAGGGTTAATAAATGAGCCTGGTTGGCCCACTCTTGGATGGCCTTGAAAATACAATCCTATTCATCAGGAGTTAAGGCAAAGGTTAAAACAACATGAAGATCCCACCATGTAAGATCATATGCTTTAACAATATATTGGAATTCCTTAATAAAACCAGATGGATTGGCAGAATAAAGAACCCAGTTTTCTTTCCATTTGAGCAAGGTATGGGAGAGAGTAAGGGACATTGACATGGACCATGCCCTCTGCACCAGCCATCTCATGGAAGAAAACCAAGAGAGAAAGGGGGGGTACCTTGGAACTGGTATGATGACTTCTAGGGGAAGCCGAAGGGGAGGTAAGGGTTAGTCCCTTAAGGGAGGATGGTGGGGAAGGGAGGGAGTGGATTAGGGTTAGAAACCACTGGAGGGGGCTCTGATGGTGGGTTGAGATCGAAGACAGAAGCTATGGGGAACTGAGAGTAGAATCAGAAGATGGCATCTGTAACTTGGCAAAGTCACAAGATGGCAACTGTGGCTCAGCAGAATTAGAAAATGCGGCTGATGGGGGTGAGGGGTCTGAGTTTGGGAGGTGTCCCTAGCCAGTAAGACTTGGGTGATTGAACAGTGGGAACAAAGGGAGGGACTGAAGCACAGGAAAAAGGAGGCTAGGACATAAAGGACTTCAAAGCACTTACCAGACTGCTTACAATAGGTGGTGAGATCAGTCAGGATATTAAAATTTAGAGTTCCATTTTTGAGCCATCGAAACCCATCATCCAATTTGTACTGAGGCCTTGCCATGTTACAATAGAATTGCTAACCCCAGCGTCCGGAGACTAGCAAAGAGATAACCCAGTGAGGACTGGGGATCTATTTTGGAATTTTGGCTTCCCATGTCTGGTCTACCAGTAAGAACAAAGAACAGGAGACAGGCATCCCCATTATCCTGATCAACGTCCAGGAATGGGGCCAAGAGGATGTTAGAGATGTCTCCATTCCCTTCTCAGAGCCAGAGGAACCAAGAGGACAGGAGGGATTTCTCCACTCCCTTCTCAAGGCCAGAGAGCAACCTGGTTGTCCGGAGGCAACTCTGACACAGCCGTGAATTTGGATAAGCGATGACCCAGTGACCAGAGAAAGGGAAGGGAGCTCACCCTGTTTGAGAGCAGTTGGTCCAATCAAGGATCAGAGATTCCACGCTCCTGAGAGTAGAAAGGAGGGCTCCCCTCAAGGGCCCAGTGGGACCACTAGTGAGTCAAATGGAGTCGGGGATGGGTGAAAATAATAAATAAAGCTGGGTGAAGTGGCGCACGCTTGTAATCCCCGTGCTTGGGAGGCGGAGACAGGAGGATCGCGCAGTTCCGAAGCCAGCCGCGCTGGCTTAAGAGACCCTGTTTCCAAATAAAAATATACAAAAAATAGGTCTGGGAGTGTAGCCTGGAGGTAGAAGGGCTTCCAGAAACTCCAGTACCACAAATAAATAAACAAACAAACAAACAAACAAACAAACAAACACTCTCCCGAGTTTGGCACCAGATTTAACATTGAAATTAACTTGGGGGGTCACAAAGGAGGTAGAATACCGCAAAGGAGTGTGATATTAGGCCTCTTTTTATTAAAGGTTTGTCACTCCCAGTTGAGGTCTGTAGAGAGAAAATGAGGGTATTTATGTAGTCACGGTCTCGGGGTGGGGCTAGCAGTGTGGGAGAAGGCCTGACCTCTTGCATCATCCGATCCTCTCTGCAACATCTGGATCTGCCTTATCTCAGCTTCTGGCTCAGGTTCCGCTTCTATCCCAGGTGCAGGATTTTGAGGGGAGGAGGATGCACCCGACATATCACATTATTTTTAGAGGATTTACTGAAGGCGAGGTAGTCTACAATAAGTGCGTTACACATAGTGGAATTCATTTTTCCTTCACAACACTTTAGAAGGTAGGTACTCTTCTTATCTCCTTTACACAAAATATGAAATTGTGGGCTGGGTCTCAACTCAGAGAATAAGCAGTTTTTCATGTAATATAATTAGGATTTGTGATATAACTAGTGTGTGTCTTATTCTACTTTTATCCTGTCACTTATAAAACCTCCTGCCATGTTACGCTTCTCTTATTCCTCTTATCTTTTAGTGTTTCTATAGCTATAATTGTCTTTGAACCACATGAAATGACCCCTATCTGTATAACCAGTACCATGTAGATTTGAGTACATCTCTTATTAACGGAGCCAGATATTTTTAAGAAATGGAAAACCAGTATTTCAATGGCTCAGCTTGATTCTGTTCTTTATTTGTATCATGAATATAGCTAACCCAATTTCCTGTGACGGCAAACCTAAGTCCTTGCTAGTCACTCTAGTTTATCTTCAACAGTGTCTAAAGTTTTACTGAAACAACCACACTCATTCATTTTACATATCAACCATAGCTGTCTTCATGCTACAGTACAGTTGAATAATAGCAAAAAAAAATCATATGATCTGGAAAATCTACATTATTTACTCTGTGTCTTAAACTTTGTCAACCCTTAGACTAGATTATTGACTTCAAACCTGTTGGGTTCCTCTGGCAGAGTTTTTCTCATTCACTATTTCCATTCCTACTGCATTTTACCGTTGCTGAGAAGCCTGTCTGTTGACTTTTATTCTTAATCCTTAAACCCCAGGATCACTTCTTTCTTGTCTCCTTGATTTGTAAAAATTCTGAATTATTAACAAAGTCATCATGAAGCCTTTTGTATGACATATTTCAGCAAAGCAACTCTGATTTCTTTACTTGAGTTTAGTTATTCTAATTGGCTCTACAGGAAAGTAAGATAAAAATGCAGTGTCATTCTAAATATGGGATAATCACGGATAAGTAATTTTTTTTTATGGTACTGGGGTTCCTGGAAACCCTTCTACCTCTGGGCTATAGTGCCAGACCTATTTTTTAATATTTTTATTAAATATATATATTAAAGAGTTTTTATTTATTTATTATAGTCTTTAATATATTTATTAAATATATTAAAGAGTTCAAGGCTGGCTTTGAACCTGAGCAATCCTCCTGTCTCCGTTTCCCAAGCATGGGGATTACAAGTGTGTGCCACCACGCCCGGTGCATATAAGTAAATTTAAGGATATGGGTAATTAGTTATTTTTATTCTCCCAACCGCAGCAAGTATCATTTAATGTATATTTTTTGTGCTATTTTTATTTCTTTGTTTTGAAATTGTATTTAGGAAATAAAAAGCACAGAGATACATTTATTATTATTATTATTATTATTATTATTATTATCTTGGATGTATCCTAAAATTTAATGTTTTTTTTAAAGAATAAGAACAGAATTCTGTATAAGACTCTGACATGCACATCTGTCCACAGGAGGATAGAACTTCAACAAACAGGGAAGTGATTAGAACATTATCACTGCCATATCAAATTAGAGCATTCAAAAAATCATAGTCACAGCTGTAGAACTCCCACTGAAAATGAGATAAAACTAAAAATTGTCAGGTCTCTATCTGTGGCTTCCCACTGATGGACTGTACTCTGGATACCCTGCCAGCTCACTACAGTTTGCCTGACCATTCTTTGAGGCAAGACATTTCCCTGTTAATCTTAATTGGTCCAGTCAGAGCAGGGCAGGCTGCTGCTGATTAAGACAACTCCCTGAGGATTTTGAGCCAACCCATAAACTACAAAACCAAAGTCTGGTGCGTGTGGCCAGGAGGTCTCAGGGACATGGGTGTTTCTAGAAGAGGCAGCAGTAGCCCTACAAATTATTTAATAAAGTCTCTGCTTTTGTGACTTTCTTATAAATAATAATGTATCTGGCTCCGATTAGGAAAAATAATGTTCCCACCTGAATTTAACAAGCTCTCTGTTCACAGAAAATTAAAAAAAAAACAGTGTGAGTGGCTGCTTTATCAGAATACATTTGTATTCCACTATCAATGTTATCAAAGAGGGAGCAAACTACATTTTATATCTAGTTGGATACAGAAATCTTCTTGGAAAATCTAAGGCTGAGAAGTAGCACGTGTTGTATTAACCCCCCACATACCCCCAGATTCACTTTGCTGTCTTGATCTCATGATTACCTAAAGCTGTTTCTCATACATCTGTCATAACATATTACAGGATATTTAAAAGAATGTCTGACAACCAATGTAAAAAGCTATTTAGTTCCCAGTCCACCTTTCCCAAGTGGTAGTACATTGATCAGCCAGGCCGTGTAATGAATCTGCCATCTTACATCAGCATTTTTTCTCTAAATTAAGTCATATTCCATATAAAAGCCTCATTGTTATTCAGGATGCTTCCCAGCTACAGCTGTAAGATTCGATTAAATCAATATGTTCCCGTGAGAAACAGCTTGTTGTGGGAAGGCAATGTAAAAATGCACAAGAGAACAACAAAAGAAAAATGCAAGGTTTCATTTTCCTAATGTTTCAAGGTGTGTTCTTCTATCCTTGTAAAGTGTCTTTTCAAAGACTCTTCTTCCAGAGTCTAAAGTGTTATTGTTCCCCCATAGTGTGTATTTCCTTAAAAGTGAGAAGGTGGGTGCTAAGAGTCACCGTGGCTTAAGAGGGTGAGTTTTAAGAGTCATATATAAAGCTGGATACCTCGCTTGGAGTAGTTGGTTAACTGAGCCAAATGCCCCTTTGTATCCAGTCATATTAATATAGGATGAAATTAAATTATTACTGTTCTGAATAGATAGAAAAACTGTGATCTATAAACATACTGGAATTTTACTCAGCCATAAAGAAGAACAAAGTATGTCATTTGCAGGAAAATGAACAAAATGAGATAATATTATGCAGAGATTAGACCTTCTCAGAAAGTGAGTAATTGTGTATTTTCTCCCATATATAAAAGCCAGAGAAAAATTAGGTAACAAAAGATATTTTAGATAAAGGATTAGAGACCCCACTGGAACAGTGGAGGGGAAATTAGGAGAGGGAGGAGGGAAAAGGAAATGAGATAAAAGTAATAGCTTAAATAATACTGCAATTGGACATTTTAAGATGCTTCCATATTAATGTAGACTGAATAGGGAAAACAGAGTTTGGAGACTTATTTGTTTCGGTGGGCAAACGAGTGTTTTATACCAATGTAGTAACAGTGAAGGGGTTGGAGAATATTCAGTGCTGAGTGAATTTTGTAGGTAGAGTCAACAGAATGTAATTGAATATGTTCTGTAATATCAGTGCTGAAGATCAGTTTAGTGTGTCTGGACTGAGTATTCGGAAAAATAGAGTTCCAAATTATTGCAATAGAGAAGACTGGAATGAGCAGCTTTCATAGAGAGTACTGGAAATTTAATTTTAAGCATATTATGTTTGAGATATTTATCTCCAAGTGGAGACATAAAATCATAAGTCAGATTTATTAGTCTAGGGTTCAGGGAAGAGATAGGTGTTAGGAACATAAATTTGAAAGTTGTTGGCATCTTGGTAGAAATTAAGGCTATAAGACTAGATGAGATAATCAAATATGTAGCTGAGGTAGAACAGAGACAATGTCTTAGGAAATACCCTTGAAATTTCCACATATTTTTTTCAGATCCAATGAAAACACAAAGTAAATATTGACATTTAAAATTTTGACACCTGCTTATCCTTAGATGTTATAATTGTACAGGCACATCCTTTGTACCACATGCTAGGACTGTACATTTACAATTATTTTCCAAGTTGCTAAGCTATTTTAATATACATATGGTATCTTACGGACTTAATTATTTTCTGAGTTAAGAATATGAAGAGTGGTAACAGATAACTGTTTATCATAAAATCACAAATCCACTGAGACAAAAATACTATTGAATATTTATTTGAGCATTCTATTTAATTTCTTGACTTTTAGATATGTTTATATGTAAGGTCAGAGAGACTAGAGGTAATCAAGTAAGACTAAGATTAATGTATCTATGAAGTGAAAGAGAAAACTATTAGAGTGTGATAACTTCTGAAAGTCAAGAATCAGGCAATGACCAAAGGAATCAAATCCTGCTGATAGGACAAAGTGAAAAGAGGCAGTAGCATCAAAGGAAGCTTTTGCTTTACAATAACAACAAAACTTTTTGCCAGTTGATTGGAAAATTTCAGTAGAAAAGCAGAAAAAAATAGAATGAAGGAGAAACACAAGGGGACTGTTAGGCTTATGTCTTTGAGTAACCAAAGGAAGATGATATCTTGAGAGTTGTTACCTATGTTTATATTTCCAAGGCTTAGCACAGGCTGGCTGAGATTTAAAATCCCTTTTTTCTCTCAGGAGAAAAAAATAACTAAAAATATATTAGTGTATAAAAGTACTCTTTAGAAAATAAATTACTTTCCATACAACTGTACAGAAGTAACTATAATTTCCATGTAAGTAAACAAATTTCTTCAGTTTCCTTAAATATAGAGGTTAAAAATACCATTGTGTTTTTCTAGTATCAGAACATAAATTCTTGTATGGAACATAATGTAATTTTTAAGAAAATGATACATTTTTCTAGTTATTTATGTTACTATAAATATCTAAAGCTAATCACCATTATGCTAAAGACTGTTATACAAGTTGATGAATATTAATTACTAATTAGTATGCATCTATATTTCAGTGTTACATGGAATATGCCTATAATAAAAGGATAAAGCCAAAATTCATACTGAAAACTGAATTACTATTTTATTACTTAATCAAATTTTAGCTCCACTATGATATCTGTCCCATATGCAGTTTTATTCTTAGCTGATTGGTCACATTTAAAGGAAAGAAGGTTACTGCCCTTTAAAAGAGGAGTCTCTGTCAAGTTAAATATATACTATTAAACATTTTGTTTTTCTGTGACCACTTTAACATCTGGAAAAGTGTTTTTTCTTTCAATGTTTCTATATCACTCAAGTCCTTTTGGGCCACTCTAATGGGATCTATAAAAATCTTTCAAAGAAAAGCACTACTAAGACTCTCTACAGGTCTAGAGCACTTTATAGCTTTGAAAGTGTTTTTGAATAATGTCCTCTCAGTTGATTGGCTCCTCACAACTCCCTTGGGTCTCAGAAGCCAGCCAAGGAGGTCTGAGAGCAGCTGGTAGAGTAGAGCCAAGGATTTATCAGAAGTGCCTCGTGGATAATTGTGCCTCGGGAAGGAGAGTAGAAGTCACAGGCTGTGGGATAGTTATTGATATTTGCTAAAGTCATAGATGTACCTGAGGAATTTAGTTTGGTTATGAGATGACCCAGCCAGTGGGGTTTCTGGGAAGAAACAACCAGTGTTGGACCTAAGGAATATATGGTATAAAGAAATTGTCCCCAATTGAGAATCTACCAAAAAGTTTATATGTAAAGGAGTTCTAAAACTTCTAGTTTTAGAAGTTGCTTCTGATAGGCTAAGATGAGGTCATTTCTTAGAGTGGACTCCAAGAGCATTAAACCAAGAGTTTACTATGTTGTCATTGAGATGAAACTATTAAGAAACAGTACTTTATCTTCTGCAATTTTCTCATCTCCCCTTGTTTGTGGACTGGAATCATTGATCGATTCTAATGACTATAATATTGCAGAAGTAATGAGCTATCACTTTCGAGATTAGGTTATAAAAAGACCACATATTTCAATTTGTGTCTTTCTCGAACTCTCTTTGGATTGCTTATCCTGGGGCATACCGGCAGGAAAGAAAACTTTGTAGAGAGGTCACATGAATGAGTTTAGAATTGGATTCTCTGAGTCTTACCAACAGATTTGGGATCATAGAAGTGCATTCTCCAGTTCCACCTGAGCTTAGAGATGCCTGCAGTTCTGATCAACAGCTTGAGTGATGAATTATATTTTGCCAGGACCCTAGATAAGCCCTGCCTGGCCTGGTTTCTTACCCACTGAAAATATGAGATAATAAATGTATTTTGTCATAAACCACTAAACATTGAAGGAATTTGTTACACATCAGTGGATAACTAATACAGCAAGTGTGCAAAGATGATATTAGGCAAAACAAAGGAAATGGTTAGAAAATAAAGCAACTACTTTGAATATTTTTGCAATTAAAGATCTATTTCTTTTGAAAATATTTCACACAAAATATTTTTATTATCCATTAAATGCATGAGTTAATTTCTTATTTATAAGGATATAGTATATAATTATTTGACTTATATATAATTATTTGATTTATAAACTTGTGTATAGAAATGTGTCTTTTATACTCTCATGATAAGTAGCTAATGAAAACAAACTATCAGAAATAAATTAGTACATGAAAGAAACAGCCTCTTTTGATATGCTTTAAATCTTTAATTCATTTCCATAACAAAAATATTGATAATTAGCACTTAGAAATGACTAATTTATAAACATATTTTACTACATATATATTTAATTCATAATGTTCATATGATCTCAAATCCCTAAGTCTCTAAAACAAATATTTTCTACTATATTTTTTCTAATTGGCCAATTAAAACTTGATTTGTATATGCAGTAGTGTTTTTTAACAATAGTATCTGCATAAGTGGCATGCATCCTACTTTTTAGAATGACCAATGAAATTATTATGCTAGAAATGTAAAGTCAAGAGTTCTAGAAAAATTTAGAAATTATATGACAGACTTACATTTATTTTCAATCTACCACTTTCCTGACTTAGATAATGTGATTCTTTGAACTCTGCCTGAGTATTACTATACTCTCATTCATTATGTCAGAAATTAGATTGGACTAAAAAATGAACAGTCTTCATATAATTATAAATATTTATCTTCCAGCTTTTTATATTCTTATAATTCTCTTACTTTTGCATCCCATTTACTCATACATCTTTGGAAATTATCCTTGACGTTTGGTATAAGACTTAAGGAACAAAGACTTTACAGATTGTATTGTAATCGAATACATGTGAATATACACACTTTTTTGTTTCAGTAATGAGTCTCTTGCTATAAAATCATATAGGGAAGCACATGTTTATAATGACAAACATGAAAATGTATTTCTCAAAATTGAACTGCTAATTCTGTAAGCTACTGCAACTCTAAATAGCAGCAGTTTATTTTTTGTGTACTAACAGCACAAAGCACATCAATTTCTGAAAATTAGAGCATCAGTATATTGAGCAACCAACTATAACAAGAATATGTAAACTTGTGTTTGATTAATATGTTTAAGGTGGTAAAATGAAAAATGTTTGATCATAAAAATTAATCAGTGGAGATTACTAACAAGTGGGTCAAAATATAATCTAAATATATAAGCCTTCTCTAGAGAATTAAACCTGTAAATATGATTTATTAAATATATACTTAAAACCATAATAATTTTGACAATCTACTCTTGCCTTATGAAACAGCACACTGAGTTTTCAACAGTTTCCAAAAATAGTTCATATAGTTATCTTGCAACAGTGTTTTAGAATTTTAGATATTAGTTCATCAAATAACTTTAAGATCAGTTAATTCACATCATTTCAGGTGATAATAGTTTTGAAGGACAAAATCACATAGGTACACATATCAACAGACACACACACACACACACACACACACACACACACACACACACGAATGTCACACATACCAATAAACAACTCAGGTGCAGAGGCCTCAAATAAGAACACACATTGCTTTGGGACCCAGCGGCCAGGCCAAGACAGCAGGCATCACCTGATGAAACTCTCCAAATGGGAAAGTTTAACTTATGCTGGTATAAACTGTTCTACTCAGAATTATACCACCGAAATGCACAAATTCATGCTGCCTTTAATTTAGTGAAATGTTAGCAACCAAAAGATTCTTCTTGAAAACAAAGTCATACCTTTTTGTGTGGCAAAAAGAGAAAATAGTCAATGTGCTCCTGCCTTCCAGAATTCTGTAAATCCTCTTCTCTGAATAATTGTCCTTTTAACACTAAGCTGGTCTAGGTGTTTTGTAAGTGCTATTACAGTATTTTTTCTTCTTCATTTTTTATTCTCTGTTTTGAAATCTACATCTGATATCAGAGAGCCAGCCGGCACTTCTTTGCTGAGGTTTCTCATCATTATTTTGATCCTAAACACATGGTCTACATTGTCTGACACTTGCTTGAATCATCCATTAGAAAATACCATAAGAATAAGTGATGCAGAGAGACCATCTTCTCAATCACTGATACAATATTTGAGTCTTCATTTTCTGAATCTGAAATTACTTGTCTAGCTTATTGCAAAATAGTATATATGTATGTATATATATATATATATATCCTCAAATATATTAACTATTTTCTACAACATTCTCTTTTTCTTCAGTATTACCTTCTTCTGCCTATCCTTCACATGATAATATAGGATCATTCATCTTGAACATAGATGAGAGCATGCCCCTTCCCAAATTGGAAATGTCTTTAGAGGTTCATCATTACTTTTAGAATAAAGTGAAGTATGGCAGGAGATTTCTTTATTGGTCTTATCCTTCTGGCTTTTATATACATCCTGTCACATAAAACAGCTACTATTTCTGGGTTTCAACATGTGTTCTCACAGAGTCCCGAATTCATGTACAGCAATCCACAGCCTGCTTTAACCACTTCCCTCCCTTAAAAAGAAATCAGATCCGAATTACTCAGGAATCATCTCTACCCTCCCCATTCCTTTTGGCAAGCAGAGCTCTATACATTCATCATTCCACTTCCATGATATTTTAAGCTTCTCAGAGGTGATGGCTTATTTTCTGTTGGTATGTCCAAGGCTTGAAAAGAGGGATTTTTTTTGGGAAGGGGGAGTTTGATATCTTGAAAGTATTTTGCATTTTAATTAGCCCTTTCACTGTTCTTGTCTTAAGGACAAGTAAATAATGGGACACTTTTATTATTGAACAAAACACAATGATGTAAAAGTCAGAAACTTAAACAATGACAAGCCCCTTACATGCATACTCTTACTCCTCCTCATCTTTCTCCTGCTTCTCCTTAGAATATTAACTTTTTTTTATCTCTAGTTCTTAAGCTTCTGCACATGGTGGGAAACACGAAATATGGTGTTATAGCTTTGATGTGGAATGTTCCCCAAAGTCTTGGGTGTTAAAAGTTGAGTCCCAAGATGATGAAGCTCTTGAGAAGTGGTGAAAATATTAAGTGAGGCCTAGTTGGAAGAGGTGGGTTGCTCTGGGCCTTTCATCTCCCCTGCCCTAGTCCCTTTCTTCTCTAACTCTGCCCTCTCTCCCTCTCTTTGCTTCCCTGCTGTCCTGAGGTGAGTAGCTTGTTCTGCTATACCCTTCTGCCATGTTGTACTGCCTCACAGGACCAGAAATAATGAAGCCAAGCAGCCATGGATCAGATTTTTTAATGATTCTCTTATCTTTTAGCAAATTTTTTTTTATTTTATATGACATCTTACCTTTATACATCTTACCTATATACATCTATACTTACCTATATACATCTATACTAGTCTTACATCTATCTTACCTATATACATCTATACTAGTCAGAAAACATACCTGAGAAAATCAGACTAAAAAGAGGAGTGATTTATTTTGTCTCATTGTATCAGAGTTTTTAATCCATGGTCATATAGCCCTATTGCCTTTGGGCCTATGGTAAGGAAGAACATCATGGCAGATGCAACTCTCAGAGAAAACTACTCACCTTAAGGTGGTTGTGAAAAAGAAAAAGAAAGAGAAGTAGTTACTAGGGTCCCAAAATACTTTTAAGATTTCACCACCTATGACTTATGTCCCCCAACTATATCTCCTGGAGTTTTAACCTCCTCTCAATAGTGTCATAGGACTTCAATACATAAGCTTTTGGAGGACATTGAATATACAAACAATAATATTATATATTTAATTTTTTAAAGGCATCAAGGACATAAACAGAATTTGACATGTTTTTGGAATTTAAAGTGAAAACTACTTTTTTTTAACCTAAGATATGACCTTGACGATACAGATTATATTGTTATACTTTTGTCCAAGTATCAGAGAAATAACGATACAGATTATATTGTTATACTTTTGTCCAAGTATCAGAGAAATAATGAGTATTTTGAATAGCAAAAAACAATCTTCCTTTGTAAGAATACCACTTAAAATGGAACAATTGAATGAAGAATCAATTGAAACTGCAATGAAAAGATTTGTAAAGGGGGTTGCATATAAAGTCTTTATCTGAATAACCAATAGGTTTAAATGTATAATTATACACTGTCCAGTGTTTCTTGAAAATATCATTGTAATTGCTTAAAGGAAAAAAAATATTAAAATGGTTTAGTTCTCAATTATAGGTAATAATGTTGTAGGTTTTCTATTTAAAACATATTATCTTTATTCTAGTGTATATATTTAAAAAGGCAGTAATGACTTTAGGTTAAGAGTTCAGTCCTCAGAATAAGGCATATCTGGCTTTAACTGCAATGTCAAAATTGACATTTAACTGCAATGTCAACCCTCTTTAGCTTGATAATCCAAATCAAAGGATCTATCATTAGTGATATGGTACTCTAGCTATAGGAAGACTCAACATAATTTATATTTTTAGAATCAGTTTCTCTTTAGGGCTTGGCTCTCTCTGATGAATTAATGTACTGTAGAACACTGACCTAATAATTTCCATGTCAACTGGAATCTGTTTTCCATATATATATATATATATATATACATATATATATATTATACATATATATATATATATATTAGTAGTAGTAATGATTTTTCTTCAGCTTCCATTTTATCAAAGTGGGGACCGTATTATATATATATAGCATTTGATCTATATAAATGATAGAATGATTATATAAGCTAATTAACATGGCCATCAACCATCTTCTTATATTTTTTGGTGAGAGATTTAGTGTTTGTTTTTACTCTACCATTCTACCCAATAGCTTAATAAGACCTAGAGAGTACTCTCAGAATTGATGCATCAAAGAGCTATGACCTTTCATCTTAGGGCCACAAAGGGACTTTTCAGTTTCTCATGATGAGGAAGAACATTACTTATACCTTATTCACATGTCATTCATTCAGGGGAGGAGAAGTAATATTTCTAAAAGATAAAATATTACATTCATGTGGCTCCCTGTGTGTGTGTGTGTGTGTGTGTGTGTGTGTGTCAGAGAGAGAGAGAGAGAGAGAGAGAGAGAGAGAGAGAGAGAGAGAGAGAGAGAGAAACAGTTATCTAAAAGGTGCAGTCAATTTTTCCCCCAAACTATGTTAACATTATTACTGGAACAGGCTATGCCTATGTAGGAAAATCCTAAATCCTAGTAATTGGAAAGTTTTATCTTTATCTGCTGAGCTCTTAAATAGTTCACAATCAGACACAGAAAAACCAAGAGTTTTATTTAATAGAATTTCTATGATTCAAACTTTGGGAAACAGACTGGAAACAGAAAAGGTAAAGAGTAGAATGCAGGGGCAAATCACTGGCATGGTTCAGCTTTGGTCATGCACCATGATTTTACATAAGTAAGATCAGTACTGAGGAGTTGTAATTTTTAATAATTTTCAATGGTTCCATTGTCTCAGGTGGCTGAGTTCTCCAGTTATGAAAATAATCTCTAAGTTTTACCACCTGGAGAGATGTGTAGGCATTATACTAGCATATATTGTTTCTGTGGAATTTTTATCTTGGCAATACCTTGTGCCGTCTGACTGTGTTGATCACAAGCAGAAGGAAGCTGCTTCTCTAATTGCCTTGGTTTAGGCCTTGGTCTTGGGCTTCCATAAATCTAGGAAGCAGATACCTTGATGATCAATCTCTGAGGCTTTTCCTTTACCACCATAAATACCTGTGCCATAGGCAAAGAAAAAAAGTTATAATTTACAAAATCAGTTTTTAGTTTAAATGTTAGTGAAAGTAGACAATAATTATCCTGAGCTCACATAACAAAGGGACTTCAACAACTCTTCAGGGTCAAAGAAATTAAGTCAGGTTTGTTATAAAGATGAGTAGGTTAGCTGGAAAGACAGAGGTTTTGGAGGTACAGGAGTGAGATCATGCCAAGCAGAAGGGGAAAAAAAAAACTTTGAGAATGTAAGGCCATCAGGACAGGCATGGTACAATTGAGAATGTGACCAGCTGGAGCCCCAAAATCTCCTCAAGAATTACCAAGTCAGGACTCAAGTGAACAAGAAGAAAACTAGTCATCACAGCTGTGTAGAGTCAGGTGAAAATACAAAAATCAGCTTTGAAGCCATGTGGTTCTGGACCCAAGGGAGTCAATGCATTCAGTATTTAAGTCAAGTTACAAGGGTTTCTAATGTGAGTTAAAATAAAGAATGAGGGTGAAAAATTTTAACATGAACAAACCCTACCATTCCTGAGGACATTTTAATGTGTTTGCTTCTCATTAAGAGTAATAGGACAGCCTTGATGGTTTGTAAAGTATAGAAAGACAGAATCTCACTTGCATTTTGAAAAAAAATCAGTATCATCACAGGGTGAAGACCAGTGGCCAGACATGAGTGGTTGGAAGGAGAAAGGGTGGAGGCTGTGGCTGTCACACACCACTCCCTGATGTGCCTCGTGCTTTTCCACACTTTTCATTGCTGCTCAGCATCTTCCCTTTGCCAACATTTCCCCTTCCAACCCTTTCTAATCTGCACTTATCAAAATATCCTATGTCTCTCATTGCTCATTGAAATACTGCCTTCATAAATATCACCATCAATTAAGCTCACAAATTGTTTTGAGAGATCATCTCATCTCTAGGAATTAATTTCTCCTACTTTCCCATCATCATTTTACACTTAGGACATTTTTGTACCATTTAATCACACTTTGGACAGTTTACCTATTCTGTTTTAGCTTACAAGCACTTTTCTTATTCTCAATGTTTTGATGGCATTTATCACATCTTATCCATCTCTATGTATCTTTCCAACATGTAGGAAAGTGACTTACACAGAGCAGATGGTATTTTTTTTTAATTGTAGCCATCTATCACATAGAGATTCTTAATGCATGATTTGGAATGAGGTTGTGTCACTTAAGGAAATACAGATGGAGGTTCAGCAGAGAACCAGAACTGGTTTTCACAAAGATTGTCTCATTACTCCCTTGCTAGGCTTCCACTACCACCTGATGCACACATCAAAGCCTAGTTTACATATATTTCTTCAATTAGTATTTGAATCTCTGTTTAAAAAATAAATAAAACCTTTTAAAATGTTTTTTTCTGCCAGAGTTAATAAGTGTTGTTTGTATGGATGATGGATGTGATTAATAAAAGCCCATTATAAAAAAGAACATAAATAATTGGTTTGTGAAATGGAAAATGCTAATTGATACAGACAATTAATGAGTATAGCTGTGCTTGGATGGACAGCAGCAACCTATGTAATTGCCTTGAACTATCCTTTTGTGGTTTTGAGGAGTGCGAATCAATATTTTCTTGTAGCTCCCTGGTGTTTATTTATTTTTTTATTAAAAACCTGCTACCTTGTGATATAACAATTAAATGGTTAAATGTATAATTCTATACTTTCCTTTAAATCATTGTCATCCTGTTTAGTTAGAATAAAAAGAGCCAGGTGAGGTGGTACATGCCTGTAATCCTCATACCTGAGAGTCTGAGGTAGAGGACTGAAAGTTCAAGGCCAGCCTTGGAAACTTAGACCCTGCTCAAAACAAAAATATAATGGTCCAGGGTGTTAGCTTGGAGGTAGAATGCCACTTGGTCCAATCCCCAATTTCACCCACACACACAATAAATAAAAATGATAGTTTGCAAAGTATTTATTTTACACTGCACTATACAATCACAGGCATGAAGTGTCAATTACTGCATGTAAAAAAGTCTCCCCTTCCTAATCACTTCTCAGAAGTCCTTCCTTGGGTACTTGTGTCTTTCTACAAAGTATTTTTTTTATACCAAACACAGGTTTTAAGTTTCCAAGTAAAGTATGACACCCCTCTAGGTTTGTTGATATGTTTCCAGTCATGTGGGTGTTTCCAGGCAACAGAATTTTAGGAAGACTAAACATAGCTTATGAAAAACAGATGGCAATTGAGATGTTGATCAAGTGACAAGTGAAAATGGAAACCAAAAAAAAAAAAAAATGGCAGGTATACTTAGATGCTTGTAACCTAGTAGGGCTGCAAGGAGCAGTTGTAAAATTCTGTAGTGGATCTCCTAGTCTCTAACTGGCAAAGCTACAGGTGAGCTGTGAGGTTGTAGATGATATGGTACATAGAATAAAAAACACCAACCCAAAGAGGGCCACATCCTAAGCCCTGTGAATATGGTAGGCCTTACAAAAAGCAGATCTAAGACTCCTAATCAGCTGACTTTAGGAAAATTATCCAACATTATTTAGGTGAGTCTAACATAGCAACAAGATTTCTTAAAGATGAAAAACGGAGGCAGAAGAGTATGCTAGGAAGCCCTGGGCATAACCCTAGAGCCAGAGTAACGCAACATTGCTGTTGTTAAAGTTATATATAGAATGTCCTCTGAAGAGCTCATGCATTAATATTCAGAGTTGATGTGATTAAGTCATAAGTGGATAAGTCCATTGCGATGGATTTACTGGGTTGTAACCTTGGCAGGTGTGGCCATGGCTGGAGAAGGTGGGTCCCTGGGGCTGTGGTCTTAGGGATTGTGTTTTTGTCTTTGAATCTCCTTGTTTGTTTTAGTCTCTTCTTTCTGGCCTCCATAATGTGAGGGCAACGCCCTTGCTCTCTTTTTCTCTCTGAAAAGCCCTGGGCTTTTCAACCCATCCTGACATAAACTTAAACTTTGGAATGTACTAGAACTGCAAACAAATAAATCTCCCTTCCTCTAAGTTGTATGGTCATTTGTTTTGAATTATATCTATAATAATGTTGACCAAGACAGCTGGCTTTTAAGATGAATTTCCCTAACTTTAATTTCTCTCACTTTAACCCTTATGTAGACCCTCCTTAAAAGCCACATATAATGGAGTACAGAGAGTTAAATAATTTCTAAAAGAATTGTTTAGGGGATTAACTAGTGGCTGAAGGAGGAAGGGCATCATTGTTTTTACTTTTGGTATTCCCCACAGCCTATTAAGTGGGAGTCAAAGACTGGCCAGCAGCATATAGCATCCCAGGCTGAGAAGCCTTCCCAGCAACCACAGGGAAGGCCTTAATTTCTGAAAAAGCTTTCAAGCAAATCCCAATGAGATTCTAAGCAGAGAAAACAGCAACGTCCATCACCTGTCTAAGAAAACAATGCATATGAGATGGATCATTCCTAAAATGTTACCTGACACTATGGATTTCCCTTCCAAGCTAGTCTCAACCTTGCCAGCTGAAGTGATGGAGAGACCCAATAAAACTCTTCAGGTTTTCTTGGTGACATTGGATGCCATTTGTAGTGATGAAGTTGTTGTTGATGGATTAATTATAAGTTTCTCACATGAATGACAATGAATTCATGATTTTTAGAGAAAATTATTATTATTATTAAGAAAGAGGGCAGCCCATGGGCCTGGAGAAGATATTTTTTCTACCTGTCCTTCCACCAGAATCTTGCTTTAATTGAGAGTATTGACCAAAATATTATAATCACAGAAGACACTAAAGCAGTCATGGAGTGAGTCAGGGACAAACATAAAAATAGTCAGGGGTGAATCAAAGAATGAAAGGGTAACATTTTGGGAAATAAGGAAGTAGTCAGGGTCTTTGCTTATTGGTCTCATTTTGGTCCTTGGAGATTTGTCTGTGTACAGAATTCTCCATCTTGGTAGGCAGTTTGTACCCCTCCCAAGCTGGACTGAGGTGGCCTCAACCTAATGACAAACAAGGCTTCCAACAATCAACAGACTCTCTAATGTCCTCAAGTAGGTGTCTGTCTTCTGACTTAGACGAACTGTCTAGCTATGCTAGACTATACCTCCCACTCAGAAGCTCTCCCACAAGATCCACTGTTTCTGGAAGTTCTTCTAAGGATTCTGTGGCTCTTCTAGATACTGGTTATTAGATATGAAATGGAGAAAAGAAAATGAGGTTGTGGTGTTTATTTCATTTGGAAAAAACAATGAGCATTGTTATTGGCAAGCCCTGCCATGAAAAGAAAAGTGGATCGATTATGCTGTGATCAGAGATATAACAGAAGGACACTTATACCATAAAAACAATTCAACTTCATTAGCCTATAGTTCAGGAAACATGTGGATATGGTACAGGAGAGAGGTGAGTATGGACCCTTTGATAGTCAGTTTTCCATCACTATAAAAAAATACCTGAGGAAAAACTGACACAAAGAAGCAAACATTGCCGGGCGTGGTGGCGCACGCTTGTAATCCCAGCATTTGGGAGGCTGAGACCTGGAGGATTGCAGTTTGCGGACAGCCTCAGCTACTTAGTGAGGCCCTCTGCAACTCAGTGAGACCCGGTTTCAAAATAAAGAATAAGAAATAGGGCAGGGGGTATAGCTTGAAGGTCAAATGCCCCTGGGTTCCATTCCCAGACCCGCAAAAAAAAAAAAAAAAAAAAAAAAAAGAAGAAGAAGAAGAAGCAAACATTAATTTTGACTCAGTTTCAGAGGTTTTAGTTCTTGGTTGGTTAGCTTTGTTGCCTGGGCCCTATGGTGAGGCAGAACATCACTGCAGGGAATGTGTGGTAACTAAAATATTCACCTTATGACAGCTAGAAAGCAAAGAGCAAAGAATGAGATTGGGCCCAGATTCCAAATATCTTTTTCAAAGGCATGGCATTTATTAATTTCATGCATTATTAAAAAGGAGTTGAGAGCCAGGTGTGGTGGTACATGCTTGTAATCCCTCGCTTGGGAGGCAGAGACAGGAGGATTGTGCAGGTTTGAAGCCAAGCCGCGTGCGCTGGCTTAGGAGACCCTGTTTCCAAATTTTTAAAAAAATGTAAAAATAGGTCTGGGAGTGTAGCCCAGAGATAGAAGGGCTTCCAGGAACCCCAGTACCACCAAAATTTTAAAAAAAGGAGTTGAATGATCATATTAATATTTAGTTTTCTTGTGGAGAAGCCTAAAAGAGGATAGATGGAAGAAAGAACAGAAACATGCTTTATCTAACAATACATATTAACACATGTGTAATAATTGGATGTGAGTTGTCCTGGCAGTACTTCAAATTCATATTTTATTAGGAGAGCGCTGGTTGCTCTAACATAAAGACCTCTTACATTTTACTATTTAAAAATGGGATTTTATTTATTTATTTATTTATTTATTTATTTATTGCAGTACTAGGGATGAGACCCAGGGGAATTCTACCTCTGAGCTACACTGCCAGCCCTATTTTTTATTCTATACTTTGAAACGGGGTCTTGCTGAGTTGCAGAAGGGCCTCAGTAAGTAGCTGAGGCTGTCCCTGAACCTGGATCCTTCTGTCTCAGCCTCCCAAATGCTGAGATTACAAGCATGCATCACCATGCCCAGCTGGGATTTTATTTAATCCTTTGTATAAAATACTCCACATGGAAAAAATGTTACTGGCCAAACTCCTTTCATCTCATGGTTCATCCCCTAGAATTTGGACTTTTCTTCTAGTGAGAAATCAGAAACAGTAAGGCATGCTTACTTAAAAAAAAAAAAAAAAAAAAAAAAAAAACTTGGGGCTTGAAATAACTTCATGTCACTTCTCACCTTCCATTGATGAGGATTTGGCCATATCTAAATGGGAGAATTACCAGAAAATACTTTCTTCGGCTGGGCAGCCACCTCACAGTGATGGCTCCACACTTTGAAATGGAAAGCACAAAAGTTTGGTAGCCAGACAGCCAAGTGACACATCCAACTTTTAGCAACACAGCAAGCAATACATAGATACTTTTTTTTAAATCTGAGGGTTTTTTTTACATATATCTGATGTCTACTGCTAACTTCACTATATTGTTCTGATTCTTATTGTTGTTACAAACTACCTTCCTTATTATTGTTTAAATCAGTCTTGGTATAAGCATATGTTTGGTTTGGTTTGTTTTTTCTCTTCTTCTTAGAGGTAAATACAGCATCTATCACTTTACTCTGCAATCTTTAGTAAAAATAGTAATTAAGTTAAAAACAAGAAAAGACACTCCCCAATCTTTTCTTCTTTAGCCAGTCATCAGGGTTCAGTGAAATGTTTGGGTTATATTTCATTGGGAAGAAGAAGGGAGGAGGGTTAAAAATAATGATTTAATCCTTTGATAATCTTTCTTTCATTATGTTTAAATTTATTTATTTATTTTTGTTTGTTGTGTTTTGTTTTGGTGGTACTGGGGTTCCTGGAAGCCCTTCTACCTCCCAGACCTATTTTATACTTTTTTATATGTGGAAACAGGGTCTCTTAAGCCAGCGCGGCTGGCTTCGAACCTGCGTGATCCTCCTGTCTCTGCGTGATCCTCTTGCCTCCCAAGTGAGGGGATTACAAACGTGTGCCACAACGCCCGGTTTATCATGTTTGAAGTTAAACTTAAATTTAAAATAACTCAGGTAAATTCTTTTCTACAACATAGATATGTGCCCATGGAAATAGATTCAATTTAACATCAGTTTCTGGTGATAAAGGAGAAACGGTTGTATCTTTTCACCTTGTGACCAAGCTAGGTAAGTCAGAACAATGCTTTCTTATGAGCTCAGGATGGCAGAGCCATCTATCCCTCTACCTGCCTTCTCCTGCTGCCCTCTGCTATTCCATGGGCAAGTTTCTGAGGAAGGGATTATTTGAGTTCCAAACAGTAGAGAGAATTTCTCAGAAGAAATGGCAAGATACATTTAAAATATAAGATATCGAAAGAATATAGTAGAATGAAATAATATTTATTTTCAGACCCAAAATACTTAATACTATTACTACTAAAATATTACTATTACCACTAATAATAGTATTTTAGTTGAACATTTTTAATAGTTAGATATGGTTAAATATGCTTTATTTAGAAACATATACATTCTGTATTTTAATTATAATATCTATATAAAATAAATTATAATGTTTTATTTATTAATTTTACATAGACTATATATTATATAATTATATTTAAATCATAAGTTCTATATATTATATAATTATATTTAAATTATAAGTTATATAAATTATAATACATTATGTATCTCTAAAGATTAACACACACACACACACACACACACAAACACACAGTCTGATGGTGAAAATTTACAGTCAACCTGACTTTACCTCATATAGTAAATTGTCTAAGATTAAATTTGAATGCCAGGTATAGTGGCACACACTTGTAATCCCCGCGGTTGGGAGGTGGAGACAGGATGATCACGCAGGTTCAAAGCCAGCCTCGCTGGCTTAAGAGACCCTGTTTCCAAATAAAAAAATAAAACATGTTTGGGAATGTATCCTGGAGGTAGAAAGTTTTCCAAAAACCCCAGTACTCCCCCAAAATAAAAATAAAATAATAAAATAAAATTTTAGATCCCTGGGCCTTAAGATCAGTTTAATTTGTTTTAATTAGAAGATTAATGTCATAAATTGTTGGTTATATAATTGAAAATGTAAGCTTTTGTCCCTGTGTAGGTCATGATGCCGATTGGTAAAGTACTTAGTCACTACAAGTAGACTCAGTTTAAACTTAGTTCTTCCACTCAGTAGGTATGTTAACTGGGATGATTACTCTTTATGCCTCAGTTATGTCATAAAATATAAAGTAGGAATAATAAGTGCTCACTTACACTAATCCATTTTGTGTTGCTATAACACAATACCTAAGGCTACTCAATGTATAAAGAAAAAAAGAATATGTATAAAGTTCACAGTGTTAGAGGCTGGTAATTCTGAAAGCAGAAAGCTCTATGGGTTCAGCCTTTGTCTCTGGTCTTATGGCTACTTGAATACTTGGTGGATGGAGTGTGTGTTAGTGAAAGACCATATGGTGGCACAGGAAGCCAGAGGTTCAGTGAGGAGCTAAACTTGCCATGATTCTTCTTTTGACAATTTAGAGTGAAATTAAGATGAAGAGCTACTGGCAGACAGAAAGGTTACCAAGATGTATTTGGAATCATTGATAAATTATTTTCTGGAATGGCTTTAGAGGAAGATAGGATCCCTTTGTCTTGTGTTGTATATAGAAACGGCTAAATTTCAAAGAGGTTTCCATTACTAAATAAAGACATACCTAAAGCAAAACTGTTCCAACAATCATCTTTTGAAACTACATATTTTTGGAGCAGCATAACCTATAAATATACTATTTCATACTCAAATTGGTCATGCCTGCTCTACATGAATATCTTCAATTCAGAGGTTTGATGGGCAGTAGAAAGTTGAAAATCAGAGAGACAGTCATGCAATTGCTAACTGGTGCCAAACAATAAAACTATAAGAGTGAAAGATTTTGGCAATGGGTAAGTTCTAAGCTTTAACCCACCATCACCAGTATCTAATAAAGTAATTTTCCTTGGGACCACTTCTTTACTCCAATATCATTGTTTTATTTTTATGCAGAGATGACCATGGGTAAAGCAGTATGATTTGGTCCCAGACTTACATAGGGATTGTAGACTACTCAACCACTTACCTTTTCACTCCAGTCTTCTCCTGTCTCCTCTCCTCTCCTTTCCTTTTTTTTTTTTTTTTTTTGCAGGTTTGAGGATGGAACCCAGGGGCATTTGACCTCCAAGCTACACCCCCTGCTCTATTTTTAATTTTTTTATTTTGAACAAGGTCTCACTAAGTTGCATAGGGCCTCACTAAGTAGCTGAGGCTGTCTAAGAACCGTGATCCTCCGGTCTCAGCCTCCCGAATGCTGGGATTACAAGGGTGCGCCACCACACCCGGCTCTCTCCTCTCCTTTTATCTTCCCTTTCTTTCTCTTTTCTTTTTGCTTCCTCCCCACTTCCAAATGTCTTAAATTTCTTGGTGTTTCAAGAAAGAGCATTTTTTAAATTTTTTATTTGTCCATTGTATTCATACATCATAATAGGGAAAAAACTTGTGTAGGCAGAGCATTCTTATTTATTTTTTCAGTTTTTTGTTTTTTCTTTCATAAAATATGACCAAGAATATTCTTCATTATTATGAGAATTAAATAAGATACTATCTATTAATGGACTTTGCAAAATACTTGACACACAGTAAGTAATCTAAAAATAGAAATGAGGATGACAATAGTCAAAGAAAAATTGACCAGAGAATGTTAAACAGGCAGGGAAATATTTTTTTCAAAATTACTGCCACAGGGAAGAGATTGAACTCAACACCACTGAAATAGAATGTGGGCATTTTTTAAGCAGTGGGATGATCCAGTAGAACACCACTGCAAGACATAAGGGGATGGTGGAGTCAGTTTTATTATGTCAAGAATATTTATTTGCAAATTGGCATTTACTGAAGTTAAGTTCTTGCCCTCCCATGAGCCTGGAATGTAAGAGGTGCTTTTCCCTTTGACAATTCCATTTCAAATGGATAGCTTCCAGATCCTTAAGGAAAAAAAATTCCAGGTAGTAAAACTGGCACAGGCTGGGAGAAGATTTATGTCTTATAGGGGTAGAAAAACAATTTACAGTAGAAAGTTATCTAAACTAAGTGCTTTAAGTAAAGGGAGGTTAGGCAGCCTGTAGATAAGAAGAAGCCTGTCTAAAGTTAAATCATGCTGAGAGTAACATTACGGCCATCTTGGTCATCACTTCTTGATAAAGTAACTGCAAATGCATAAGAACCACAGAGAAAATGAGATAACAGCAAAACTGTGTATATTCTGTGTCGTTTTCTTTTAGTGCAATTTAAGTATAGCGACACAGAATCTCTAAGGACCACAATGACACAGAATCTCTAAGGACCTGCTGTATCTGTGAAATGTTAATTACATAGGCTAAAGCTACTTCTATAAATTGTACTTGTATTCTTTTAAACTTCTAAGTATAGAGATTTAATATCAAAGTCGGCCAAAGGGAATATATGTTAGAGTAATGAAGATATAATATATTACTCATTAGTGCTGATACCTAGGTTAAAATAATTATCTGTACATTCAAAGATAAATCATCTTTACTCATTGCTAAGCTTATGTATAAATTTATTATTAGTGTACCTTCAATATAAACCCTGCTTTATATAGCCTCAGGAACCCTGAGAGAACATAAAAATAATTATGCATTGTTAAAAGGATTGAAAAGCCAGACGTGGTGGCACAAGTTTGTAGTCCCAGCATTCAGGAGGCAGAGACTGGAGGATCTTGGTTCACTGACAGCCTCAGCTACTTAGTTAGGCCCTTAACAACTCAGTGAAATCCTGTTCAAGAAAGGAAAAGACTAAAACATAGGGTTCGGGGTGTAGCTTGGAGGTACAGTGTCCCTGGGTTTTGTCTCTGGTACCACAAAAAAAAAAATAATTGAAAATAGTTGAGTGAAAATATTTTCTCTTTATATTCCGTAAAAATTCTTTTTCTTGAAGTGTGTTGAAGTTGACTAATTATGGATAAGAAAGGCCATCCATTTTCAGCAACTAGATTAGCAGAAATATGCAGATGAATTGGATGTGTTGGCAAAATCAGATAGGAAAATGTAAATTCCCTGGCAATTAGGTATGTGAGTCAAAGAAAACTATGCAAATGACCTAGTTTCAACACTACAAATTTTTATCAAAATCCTACTTTTAAATTTAGAAGCCTTTCATGTTTAAAAGGTGGATGAGTCTTTTTTCACTGGTAATTATATTCACCATAGATATTATTAATTTTACTAAACAATAACATAACAATGGAAAACATTTGATATTGAGAATGAGAATAGTCTTGATTTGTAAACAACTTCATTTTCTAGATGTGAGACTGACAAAACTCTGAATTTTTCTGGACTTCAGTCTATTTGGGCCTGTAAAACAAAGATAATGGTGAGTGTTCCACTGTTAATACACAAATATTTCTTCAGAAGAGTCAATAATTGCGGAATTGCTTTTGAAAAAAGACTAACTTTCAACATACTGATAATACTTAATAAAATTACTCATCATTGGGTGCCATAAAATACACTTAAAATTCAGGAATATCTTATCTTTATTTTTTCTATGAAACTGTCTAGGTGAATTTGAAATGCGATTTACATGAGGTAGACTTCAGACTCAAGTTATTCTGGAAGGAACTGGAAATCCTACATAGGAGACACCTGTGAATGAGTGGAGTGCTTACATTCTAAAGGAAGTCCCGGCTGCACTCTGACTTTCTGTGCTTCCTCTGCTCCTCCCAGAGCGCTTCTAATGTGAAACTGACCCCAACATTGCTGTGTATAAAGAAAATGACAACATAGAAACACACACATGAAACATGTCTTCATAGACTTTATAGAATATTTCAGAGACCCAAAATTTAAAAAGCACATTATATATTTTTAATTGATAATTGTCACATCAGCCATAGTATAGATTTCTCCCAGGCTTCTATGCATACATGCAAGCATCTGTCATTTTACTACTGTCTTCTCTTTGACAGTCTTCTCTTTCAGGAGCAGAAACAGCATAAAGAAAAAAAAAACTAGAAAATATCTATCTTTTTCTCATAAATAGAAGCTTCAATTTTCCTTTTAATTTTGGCTCTAGTTAATAACCAGCCTTGACTTTCACATTGTATTCTGGTGGAGAACCCTGATACTTATCAAATAATAACTAGGTTTTTCCAAAAAGAGCCTATTAGGGGTTATGACAATTAAAAGATTATTTCACCTTGGTGCTCAAGGAAGAGTTGTAACAGTTAAAAAATTGTTAATAAAGGAGTTGATTTTCTCTGAGCATAATGAAATATAATATCATTTTAAGGTCCTATTTAATCAAGTGCAGAACTCTCTTGATGTCTGACATGAGATGGGATTCTTGGGGTCAATTATGAATATGTGTCACATAATTCTAGGCTTCTTAGAGATCTTTCTTCATATACTCCTCTCCATTCTATTCAAGAAAGCAATTTTTAGTAGAAACAATTGTGAAATGATTCATTGTGTCCTATGTAAGAACGTTAAGACAGGAATCTTCTCTGTCTTATTTCCTTTTCTATTCTCAGGGTGATGTTTATTGTCAGGACTAAGAATTCAATAAAAATATGTCAAATGATAATCAAAGGAACAAACAAAAGTAAAGGTACAAGCAGAAACATGGTCCTATGTAGTCATAATAATAGTGCTGCTTTGGGAATTTTGACCTTTTGTTCATATCTTAGTCTTTCTTGATATTTACTTTGTAGATACTTCTTATTGTAATTTCTTGTTCATATTGCCCTACCCAATGAATCCCTTTCTCCTATTCTCTTTCCATTGTATTTCTCTGCTTTTGTTTTTGTTATTGTTGTTATTGTATTTTGTATTTTTGCTTGTGAAGCAAATATTAGAAATGCTGATACAATCACCTGGAATGATAGAAGGACCTCCTTGATCCTGGATGACTCTCCTAAATGTCTCTATTAAAGACATGCCTCCGTATTCAGTCTAAATAACCACAGACATTAACGAGGGCATTTTCCAGATGAAAGTGTGCAGGAAGGACAGGAAAACTTGCTGTGTGAAAGGACACACGATGGCCTGTGAATCCACCTCACTCTGCCTGTTCTCTGAAATAGCTCTGTAGTGCAAATTCAGCATAAAAATATGCCAATTCTAATAGGTCTTCATTAAAATTTTCAGCTTACATAGTCAGAATATTTGTGTTTGATAGATATATAATGAAAGTAAAACAGGCAGAGCAACTAAGACTCTGTGTTTTCTGATAAAAAGAAAGGGCCCTTTAAACAAAAACATCCAATAACTCATCATTCTGATTTTTGAGAGAATATGCATATGGTACAATGTAATTACTGAGAATTGAGATGAATTTGTTTTTTTGCAAAAATGCCACCTATTTGCTGGAAAAGTCGCTCAGGTTGGTCTACACGATAATGATCTTTATAAATTATTTTTAAGATTTTTTTGTTCTGGTCCAACAATTCAGTTGATTATCAGGAATTATTCTTATTTTCATAAGTATATCATCGAGGCAATCAAGCCTATACCAAGATTTTTTTTGGTAATTTGTGGCACTTGATGGGGAAAGGAGATTTTTGGTTCAGTATGATGTTGGACAATTGGCAGGTAGGTATTATAACAAAAGCATTCCATTTTTTAAATCAATGAAACAGTCTCTGGTTATATGCCTTGTTGCTTAGTATTTAAAAACTTTTGAGAATACTAGAGTACATATATATACACATATATATATAGAGAGAGAGAGAGAGATATTAGATAGATAGATAGATAGATAGATAGATAAATATAGAATCCCCAGTTCTATTTAACAGAGCTCTTCAAATGTATGTATATATATATATATATATATGTGTGTGTGTGTGTGTGTGTGTGTGTGTGTGTGTGTGTTTGTGTGTGTGTGTATGTATATACATACATACATACATACATACATACATACTGTGGTACTGGGAATAAAACTCAGTCATTCTACCTCTAGGCTACACCCCATTCTTTATTTTGAAACAGGGTCTTACTGAGTTGCAAAGGGCCTCACCAAGTAGTAGGTGAGGCTGTTCACAAACTGCGATCCTCCTGTCTCAGCCTTCCACATACTGGGATTACAAGCATTATATTTTGATTGCAGTCACTTACTCAAATATAACCAGAACCCCAAATATCAAATTAAAGAAGAGTGAAAAATGTGTCCCAGGGAGTGAAAACTCATGTCTAGACAATTAAGCTTTTGCAGTTGCTACTTGAATTTGCAGGAGATTATATATTCTGACACCTCTAATCCCTGTAGATAAGCCTGAATCAGTACAAATATATGTTATTTTTCTAACACTTTTTAAAAATTTTAAGTGAAGACTGATGCTAGAATTAGAGTTTTGTCAGAGTATCTATCTGGAGTTCTATTTAACAAAGATCTTCAAATGTATGGCAATGAAGATTTAAAAATGAGATATTAGCCGGGCGTGGTGGTGCACTTTTGTAATCTCAGTGCATGGGAGGCTGAGACAGAAGGATTGCACGGGTTTGAAGCCAGCCTCAGCTACTTAATGAGGCTCTCAGAAAATTAGTTAGATCCTGTTCCCAAATAAAGTATAAAAATAGTTCTGAGAGTATAGCCAGGAGGTAGAAAAGGCCCTGGGTTCCACCCCCAGTGCTACAAAAAAATATTAAAAACATCTAAATCTGAGAGGGCAACAGGAGTGTGTGCATGTATTTTTTTGAACACTCTGTACTCCAATATTATGTAAAATTACAGTGCACTCAATAAAAATTCAAATATTGATAATTCCAATTTCTATCTAATTGCTGTATAAAACAGAATTTTAAAATATTATTTAGATTGGTAAATATTATTTAGATTGGTAATGATTGGTAAAAGTTAACTATTGAATGTGTCTTATAGAATTTGGACTCCAGAATCTATGCTCCTAACCTGGGGCAAATTGCCTACTCTTTTTGTTTCATTGACCTCAAATGTAGATTGGAAATCTTACAGTGATATTTACTTTCCATGTCTTTGTGAAAGAAATTCTTACAAGTATCACTACCTTCCATAAGTTCTTAGCCAATCGAAAAATAAGGCAAAGAGTCAGCAAATAACCCAACTATAATAAAGTCTCAGTAAGAAGAGGTAGTTTAGGGTGGGAGCCTGAGAGGATTGGTCCTGCCTCTCCACACAAGATAGTTCTCAGGACAGGGCAGGCAGGGTACAGGAACAATGTCTACAGAACAGTCCCACATAAATTGTTTCATTCCACTGGTTCATAAAGGAAAAAAACCGACAGGTGTCAAATCGTCTGCTCAGGAATTTTGAAAAACACTCTCCAAATGTTTTAGTACAGGGATTAGCATCTGTAGTCTAATTATTGGATAATTCATTCCACTTCCATGGAAAAGAATAAAAGTTCAAGAGGTAAAAATGCTTCATAAAAACACTCCTCAGAGATATTTTTCATCTTTTTTTTTAATCTTTGAGGCCAATTGGGACTATCTTTTCAAAATATACACATGTAGGATTGTGGCTCATCCACACAGGAGCTTCTGCTACAGTTTGGATCCAGAATGCAAATACTCATGTGTTAGGTATTACAGCAGTGTTCGGAGGTGAAATAATT
This sequence comes from Muscardinus avellanarius, assembly GCF_963383645.1. NCBI lineage: Eukaryota > Metazoa > Chordata > Mammalia > Rodentia > Gliridae > Muscardinus > Muscardinus avellanarius. The sequence continues at coordinate 109,021,147 of NC_137791.1, read as the reverse complement.
TAACAATGAGGACTCTAGCCTTATCTGTCAAATGGATTATTTCATGGATGAGGGTAGAGTCCTCATTATTAAATTGATAATTTGTATTAATTTATGCTTTATTTAATTTTTTCTGAGAAAAATAATGAGCGAACATAAATAAAATATAACTTTTAGTTGTTTTCTTATTTATCTTATAATATAAATTTATTGTCAGATAATTATGACCATGCCACTTGATTTGTAAAAATGTTAGGAGTTTTGAAACTTTACTTTGATAATCACAGAAAAGTCCTAATATAATGGAAGCTTCTTTGTAATTTTTGTTATTTGAGATAAACAATATTCTAAATATATGCATATATATATGTATGTATGTATATATATATATATATAATATATATACACAAAGGTCAAAAATTAATTATAAGTTTTACAAAGCAAAGATTGTAAGAAAATTACTTCCCCATCAAATAAAACTTGTTTATGGGCAATATGAAGTTTACTTAGTCTTCATGATAGTCTTATATCACCATATGTAAATAATTAATGAATATTTACTCAGGCATGTATATCTACTCCATTTTTAAGCGCATGAAGGAAAACTACTGTTGGGACATTATATAAGATTCCTGAGCTCTGAGGATCATTTTGGACTATATTTATGTCATCACCACCACCCTCTTATTTAATTGGTATATGCTGTAATTTTATAAGATGAGTCGTGTGTGTGTGTGTGTGTGTGTGTGTTGTCAAAGAGATTGTAAAACATACCAGTCATCTTTTTTCATCTCATTCTTCATACAGATGCTTATATTTCTCAGGAGGATCTGTTGCATATGTATAAATTCTGAAATTAAAGTTATCAGGGGTTCTCTAAGAATGGAATAGGTAGCTACTGAGTCAGACACAGGCTAAATGATCATGGTCAAGTGTGGCTGTGGCTATTGACTTGGAGTACCTTTCAAGGAATATTGTCCCACCCCAATTTTTTAACTTTAAAAAATTTTTTAAATATTTTATTTTTAATTTTTTAAATATTTTTATTGGTGAAGCTGGACATGATGGCACACACTTGTAATCCCAGCATTCAGGAGGCGGAGATGGGGGATCTTGGTTCACGGACAGCCTCAGCTACTTAATGAGGCCCGTTGCAACTCAATGAGACCCTATTTCAAAAAATAAAAAGACTAAAAATTATGGCTGGGGATGTAGCTCGAAGGTAGACTGCCCCTGGGTTCCATCCCCAGTACTGCAAAAAAAAAAAAAAAAAACGAATATTGGTGCATTGTAGTCTTATATCTTAATGGAGTAGAAAATGTTAGAGGCTTACATGATACATCACTCATTTAGCCCTTCCCCAGTTTTCTTCTCAGTCCCTTCTTCTTCACTCCTTCTTGTGTTTAGCTTAGTGATTGATTGCTATGTTTGTGAATGCACATAAAACCATATGATTCATAAATAACACTTCTGGGTTATCTACCCAAAAGAATGGAAACAAAAGTACCAAACTAATGCATGCATATCTATGTTCATAGCCACTCAATTCATAATTGGCAAACTATGGAACCAGCCAAGATGTCCATATGAATGAACTACCAAACTATGGGATATATACACAATGGAATTTTATTCAGCCACAAAGAAAAACAAAATGATGTCATTTACAGGGAAATGGATGGAACTGGAGAACATTATGCTAAATGAGATTAGTCAGTCACAAAATGTAAAAGATCAGATGCTGTCAATAATATAGAGCATATAGAAGTTAGGGAGAAATGGGTCATGGGAGAAACTCCAGATGAAGAAGGAGATTCTTTAGATGAGCAAATAAAGTGACCTGAGAGGATGAGAGGAGGGAAGTGGGAAACACCCTAAAGCATATGATGTACTTAAACAAACACATCAAATTCAATCACTAAGCCAAACATGGGAAGGAGGAAAGGGAATGGAATGAGGAGGGGACTGGGTAAAGGCTAACTGGGTGATGTGTGCATGTATGTCTCCACCATCTTTTATCCCATTAAGATGTATGACTACAATGCAACAATAAAAAAATTTAAAATTTTTTCAAAAAAGCAATTAAAGTCTGTCAAAACTTAGTCTCAGAATTTGCTTACTCCTTTTATTTATCAGTTTCATAAAAATTGAGTGCCTAGTTTTGCCTTGCACTATTCTTCTTTCTGTGGAAAAGTATAAAATGGCACAGACAGACTCTCTGCCCTCATGATTGAGTGCAGTATATATATATTTTTTTGGGGGGCGGGGTCTGTGGATGGAACCCAGGCAATTTTACCACTGAGCTACAGCCCCTGCCCTATTTTTTATCCTTTATTTTGAAATTGGGTCTCACTGAATTGCAGAGGGCCTCACTGAGTAGTAGCTGAGGTTGTCCACGAACCGTAATCCTCAGGTCTCCGCCTCCGGAATGCTGGGATTACAAGCGTGTGCCACCATGCCCAGCTAAGAGTGCAGTATATTAAAATTGGTAAATAAGCAACTGTATAATAGTGCTTTATGTGATTATAAATGCCAAGAAGAAATATAGTGAAAGTAAAGTGACCAGAGATCGATTGATGATCAGAAAAGAATCACCTGGGTACGTGATATAGATACGAAGAGAGAATTAGCTAAACAAAGAGCAACATACACATACATACATACATACATACATTCATGCATACATACATACATACATACATACATACATACATTTATAGCAATAGCAAGTCTAAAGGCTTGTGGACATTTGAAAAGCAAGATGATGACCAGGGTGGCTGGGAAAGTGTAAGAAGGACTAAGTAGTAAAATATGAGAGCAGAGGTGTCCTCAGAAGCCAGGCCTATGAGTCTCGGATGGTGATGGGAAGGATTTTAGATCTTCAACTGAGTGTGATAGAAAGACATGACCTAATTAGATCTATGTATGTGAGATATACATTTGCTTGCTGAATGGAAACTGTTGTGGTCAAACAAGCAGAGAGCCCAGTGATTCATAGGATTGTGGCTATCTTATATCCAGAAAGAAGATGACAATGGTGTGAACCAGATTGGTGGCCGGAAAGACCTGAAAAATAGCTAATATGAATATGACACATTTAGGGAAGGGTGAAATTAAGGTGGGCTCTGGGAACTTGGGTCTCAGTAAAAGTAAATTGATTTTTCCATTTGCTGAAATAGGAACAAAGTAGCTATCTTACATGACTGCTAGAGTCTGTGGGGTCTTTCAATTGTAACAAGATTGGCAGATATTTAGGATAAGACAGCTGAAATTCAACATTGATCTATTTTTTAAATATTCCATACACCCATTATCTACACTACTGACAAGTGAAAAACTCTGGCATATGACTAATTTCTTTGTGAAATAATTTCCTCAGTCCACACAGATGGTGTTTGCAGAGCCTGTGACAGAGGGTGGCCCGTTGGAGGAAAAGGATCCTTGGAATCATATGCAGCTACCTCACCTATGGGGAGAATGTACAAATGGTATCCAAGCAGTCAAAGCCAAATCACAAGCCCTTTACTGTCCTTTTCTCTGGTCTAACATTTAATGTGTTTGGCTGCCTTTCCCTTTTCTTCTCTACACAGCTTTGTGTAACTGTTGTCATAGCAACAAGATGGTCCTTGCTTAGGGAGAAATAGTTTGGACAATATTACATTATAAATCAACACCATCAGCAATATGGTTATTTTTGTGAACCCACAGATTATTGGGGAGTCATGTTGTCATGAGGTTTAGAGACATAGAACCCACTTTGCATAATGTATAGGAGTCAGCAAATTTTCTGTAGAGGGTCAGAGGGCAAATATTATAAACCCTCAGGACCAGATATTATCCATCACAACAACTTCACTCTGTCCTCACAGAACAACACAGCCATAGACAATATGTAAATGAATGTGTTCCAATAAATCTTTATTTACAAAAAACATTCAAGAAACTAGATTCAGCTGATAAGCAATAGATCGCCAAGCCCTTACCTAGCAATCTCATGTTTAATGTGTGTTCTCTGGACTATCCACAGTAGAAATCCTGGGCCTTGCACAAGACCTACTGAATTATAATCTCTGTGTTTATGAGTTAATAACAAGCTTCCCAGGCAATGACCAATCAAGTGTGAGTTCAAGTGCTGAAATGTATTAAACCTCTATGAAACCTTCCCCAAGGAAAGTGGAGTGCAAATCACCACCATGCTTTCCACATTCTGAAATCACTATCCATCCACTGTTATGTGAGGTAACATACGAGCAGCCTGAATAGTATTAAAAAAAAAAAAAAAGGAAATTTGCCAACACTTTAGAGCCAGGAAGATTTCACTTAAAAACCTGGATTTCCGGCTTCTCTTGTAAATCAGAAAATCTGGCAACACTTAACCCACATTCTTGCATAGCAAAAATCTGCTAGGATTGACTCATGAGCACTGAATTCAGAGAAATCACATATGCTCAGATTTCTACCACACTCCCCACCACTCCAAGTCATCATTGACATTGTTCCATTCACCCTTACATTACAGGTCTGCCTTCTGTGGCCATTTCATTTTATAATCACTGATTTGATTAACACACTTAGTACTTATGAATGGTGACTTATCATTGGCCAGTTCATCCATTTTTATTATATGAAAACATAAGAGCTTATGTTACAAGCTACACATATGTGATATTTTAATCTGAATGCTTCTAGAATTCAAAAGATACATATTCATTTTTACATTTCCTCCTGTAGTTCCATAATGTTTCTGTTTCTAGGAGGAATGACAAAAGGGGACCCAAATAATGAATGACAATTTCAAATGAATGTATTTTTATCAAGTGCTAAAACATTTTAGTGAGGCAGGAAGGATCAAGTTTCAATCTTGAATTTTAAAAATTAAGGCCTATTCTAGCACTCTATCTTTAAAGCTAGGATGTGTTCTTTGGCTGGCTGCTTCCCTGTGTATCTGGTGAGACCTTTTCAAATGAAGCTTGGAAGAGGGGATGAGATGGAGTGTGACTGGAAACATAAACATGGCAGTTTGCTAAAGCAAGTGCTGCTTTCCCCCTTTCATGTAAGTTGAAAGGAAATTAGAGTCTAAGGGGCACTGGTTGACATTTCTTTGTCCTTCACTCCTGTCACTCCCTCCTTGAGCCCCTGCTGTGAGGTTGGAGGAGATGAGGAAAAGGAGAGAGATCACTTGAAAGTGGAGCATGGTTTCTCAAGAAATATTATATTGAAGTCTAAATGTTAAAAAGGAAAAATAAATCACTTGGAAAGTGATTATCACAGCATTTGTTATATTTTTATGGACACACAGTGGCCCCAATTTCTAAATGTATTGCTAATGCTCATTGGATTATGATGAGGATTTAATGAGATCATACTCATGGGACATTTATCAGAGTGTCTTTCACATGGTGAGGCCTTGATATACACCAGCTGTTGTAAATGAATATTTATTATTACAACATTAATTGTTCAGAATAACAGAAGACATAGGCATTTGGAAAAATATAAATTCATTGTGAATGTTATTTTTAGTGGACTAATTCTTCAAGCTATAATTTAAATTATTATAATAAATGGGCTTATAATATCTATTATTATTTATATTGGGTTCAAATATCACTGCTGACTTTATTTTTCTGACTTCCAAAGGTATTTGAATTCATTATTAAGCCTTCACCTATATAATAAAAAACCCCAACTAATTAAAAAAAATATGTCTAAGCCAGAGAGGTTTCTTACAATGTGTGCAGAAGGCCATGTGTCTCAGCAGTACCAGACACACATTTCTAAGCAGAGTTTGACACTTCTTTTTCTAAAGCATCTTCTCATGGTTCTGTGGGCATAGAAACAGTTGAGATTATTGATAAATTGTACACTCAAAGGAAAAAGTTGAAAGATACAATTGGTCAAATGTTTAAAAAGGGGAAAAAATGAGAGAGAATCAAATATTTCAGAAATAAATGCTGCCTTTTAGCTTTCCCAAATAAGAAAATGCTTATTCCTTACTCAGGATTCTGTTTTACTCACATAATTCTTAAATTTTATCTGGAAGTACTTATCTTGCTTGGGTGTTAATCTTCTCAGAAAAAAATATAAACCCATTTAAGATGAAACAAGGAAATGTTTTCTCCTGAGGACATTTTTGTTGTTGATGTCCTCGGTTTCTTCCCACGCTGGCTGGGAATACTCAGATTTTTTATTTTTAATACATTTTATTGATGAATTGTAATTATACATCACAATGAGGTTTAGAGTGACTGGAACATGCATGCATTCAGCACTTGGTGAGTTTCTCTCTGGATCTCACCCTACTACCTCCTCTTTGCCAAATATGGTATTGAGATTGGTACTAATAATTTCATATATGTACATAGCATTATCTGAACTGTTTCCTTCATCAAGATTCTTCCCTTCACCTTCCTTCTCTAGATCTTTCCTTTATCTATGATCCCTTTAATTTACCAATTTTGATCTCCCAGATATGAAATAAGATATATACCCTTAACTTTCTGAAACTGACTGATCTTACTTAACATAATATTACCAAGTTCCACCCATTTTTATGCAAATGACACAATTTTATATTTTAAAGATTAATAATATTTCAATGTATGTATATACCGCAGGTTTGAGATCCGTTTATCTTTTAATGGACACCTAGACTGGTTTTATAACTTGGCTATTGTGAGTTGTGATGCAGTAAATATAAATGTTAGCATCATATCATGTCTGTTAGTCTGAATTCCTGGCCATCACCATTCCTGCCCCAAAACACACAAAACACAGATGCTCTTTTTCCCAAGAGTACTGTGGATATCCTGGAGTTTACTTCTGAGTATGGAATTGATGCTGAATATCTTATTGGATTCTCTTTGCCAGTGTTTGCCTGTTTTTAGTTTCTTTAACCCATTTTTACTTTATTGTCTAATCCCTGCATTCTTGACAGACTGCCCCCAGTTCCTGGTTAGACCTTCTGTCACAAATGTCCGTGTCCCACTGTCACTCTGGGTATCTGTCCTGGATGTTTGGAAGATTACAAATTCATCTTTATCCGTAATATTATGTAAATTCTTGTAATTTGTGGATGTTTTAAAGTGATAAATATCATGTGTGATTTTTAAGAGATACAGGTGATTATCAGTAGAACCTTTAATTTAGACTACTTGTAAACATACTTTTTGAATTTTAGGGAATTTTTTTATATATTTTCTTTCCATTTGTAAAGAACAATCTCAGAAGAACAGGCACAGGGAACATAGAATCCTCACTGTTGGCCTGGCTTTGCTCTAAATTATATGGACCTGTAACTTTGTATTGTTTTGTGCTATAAAGGGACATCAATCCTGTTTTCAACATAACTGTCAGGTTGAAATATTTTAACAAACAAAAGCTAGAAATGTGAGAAATTTTAGCTATTTGACCATGACATTTAACAAAAAATGTTCTGTGCGTGAAAATCACCAGATGTTTTGGGCAACATATCAGGTCAAGAGGTTGTCAGGATTCATACAATCAGATATATAAATGCTACTAATGGAAGTTGTTTATTTGCTTTAAGCATAATCTGTCATAATTGCATCTTTCAAAAGCAAACAAAGGTCACCATACCTTAAATTATAGGTTTTCTATACACTAAAAAGTAATTTTTCTTTTTATATTTAATATATATCCTCACTGTCTAATTATTGATATTTCTAGTAGAATGTGCATACAAGTTTTATCCTCTTTTAAATGACTAAAATCAACTTGAAAACTGCCAGATATTAAGAAGCTCTATGGAATGCTGTTGAAAACACACATCTACTGGTTATGTTTTCTTATGTAATTATGTAAAGTCAAATCCTCCTAAGCAAAGTAGAGAAAATAATAATTCACAATACTCAGTTTTGCAAAATAGCCCAGAGCAGACTTTTCTTTCCTAATGAGTGAGTCAGAATTAAATTGAAAAGAATATCACCACAAAAATTCAATTATTTTCTCCCCTTTAATAAAAGGCTGGAATTAACAGCTCTTTACCTAAAATGCATCACTGTGTATAATGCTGCATTTGACCTAGCAGTAAGTACTATTTTAATTTTCAAGGCATTATTTGTTAAAAGGTACAAGGTAGTTTGACTATTGATATTCCTCCCCCCCCCCACCTAACAAAATCATTATTGGTTCAGCACCATATTTCTTTCTCTCTTAGCCCATTGTGTTTTGGGAGCTGCCCCACTGTAGCCACTGAGATGAGTTGACATATACAGCAATTAGCTTTGGCTATATGTAAACCATCCCAAATTTTACTAGTTTCAAACAGTAATTTATTATATTTGACTCAAAAGTAAGTGTGTTGGCAATGTGTGATGGCCTCAACTAGTGTGTGTGTGTGTGTGTGTGTGTGTGTGTGTGTGTGTGTGTTGTTGTTGTTGTTGTTGTTAATTGTCTGGGCTTAATAGTGTGTTTATGGGGGCTACCTGCCTAGCTACGCATGGGTTGGGGCCATATGCCCTCATCTGTGGAGGTTCTCAGTTCCTTTCATCTCTCATCATTCAGCAGACTATCCCAGGTTGTCATGTCAAGGCAAAGATGGACAAAGTTCTAAAAGAGATACAGAGGTTTAGTAAATCTCTTGAGTCCTAAGCTCAGCATTACACACTGTCACCTCTACTTCATTCTTCTGGCCAAACAAGACAGAGGCAAGCCCAAATTTAATGTGAGGGTAAGTGGAATTCATCTTTTTCTGAAAGCAACTGCCAAATCACAATGCAAGGGGCATAGATATGATGAGTAGAGATACTGTAGCTGTGTTTTTTTTTTTTTTTTTAATCTATCACAAGGAATTTACTGGATCTGTTGGTGTGGGGAGTTCATTTACTTTTGGATTGTTACTTTTGTGTGAGGATGTTATGTCTAAACCCAAATGGCTGCCTCAGTATTAACACAGTAGAAAGTCAGGACAGAGAAAGAGAGTCAAAGCTTCCAAGTTGGGCATGGTGGTTGCTGCACAACTGAAATCCTGGTACTTGGGGGGCTGAGATAGAAGAACTATCTTAGGTTTAACACCTTAGCAAATTATCAAGACTCTCAGCAACTTAGTGAAACCCTATTTCAAAATAAAATATCAAAGGGACTGAAGTGTAGCTTGGGGGAAGAATGCCCCTGAGTTTAGTTTCTAGAAGAAGAGGAAAAGGAAAAAGGAAGAAGGGGAGGAGGAGACATCCAGAGAAAAGGTGATCTGAATCATATAGTACGCAAGCCTTTTCTCTTGACTCCTTCCATCTATTACCTTTATTTTACAGTTCTTCATTGTTTTTGTATATATCAATGGTTTATTTATTTCATTTATGAGTATTCTTCCTTTATGCACTACATTTTGTTGATATATGAACCTACTGAAAAACATGGTTTCTTAGAGTTAGGTAATGGCAATAAAATTGCTATGAAAATTTGTGTATAGATTTTGTATGCAACCATTCCTTCATTATCAGGGTACATCTAGATGTAGAGTTGTTTGGTTATATGTCAGATTTATCTTTAACATAAAATAAAAAAAATGTTAAACTGCTGTCCAGAGTAGCTGAGCCATATTAACAGAAATTGTACCATTTTACCAGTAGTATCCAATAGTTGACTTTCATTCACATCTTCAATTCACTTGCTGTGGTTAAATTATTTTATTTTGTCATTCGAATAGGTATTTATTTCCATCTTATTGTGGTTTTAATTAGTATTTCCCTAATATCTATTTGTGCTAAGCATCTTTTCATGTTTTAATGTACTATCCCCATATCTTTGTTGGTAAAGTGTCCAAATCTTTTGCTAATACTTAAGCTGGGTCATTTTCTTATTGTTGAGTTTTCAGAGCTCTTTGTGTGTATATATACTAGATATTAAAAACTTATGATAGTATGTCCTGGAAGATGGCAACTGAGGGAAGTAGCATATACTAGTCCTGTTGACACCTAATCCCCATTGCCTTAAAAACAGCATTTTAAAAAGCCAGAAAATACTATCAGTAGAGGAATAAAAATGATAGATATAAGGGACAGGGCAAGGGAAGATTAAAATACCAATCAAAGAACAGAAAAGAAACCCACCCACTTGCAGCTGTGGGCACTGCAGCTGTGCCATCTTACCTCACAGCATCTGACTTGGGAGATGAAAAGGAAAACCAAGGACCTGAAGTGAGCAGCTGCAGACCATCAGGGTTGTAAGCAGTGGTGGCCACACATCATGCCCTCCAGGGTCCCAGAGCAGAGCTCAACAGAAAAAATGTTGCTCACCTCATGGTCGAGGATGCCCCAGCAGCGCCATCTTTCCACACTGCAACTGACTCCAGGGATGATCAAGAAGATATCCAAGGACTTGAAGTAAGCAGCTACAGATCATTGGAATTGTAATTTATCAGTTCCTCCTGTACAAACACCAGCTACAACTTTCAGCAGTGGTGGCCAAGCCTACCACACCCTCCAGAGATCCAGACTGAAGCGCACCAAAACTGTAACTGAAGCTATGGTCTCTACAGAACACCCAGTGTGGTGCCCCCAGGGACTCCTGCAGCCATGATAAACTCCCTGGGTCTAAGACTTTGCAGTTCAACCCAGTGAAGAAGGTGATGGAGTCTACAACTTGCAGCAGTGGCAGCTGAGCTTACCACATTCTCCAGAAATCCATAGCTGTATTCAATAACACTATAAGTTAAGTATTAGTTTCTGCAGGAGAATGACAGTGTGGTGCCCCTAGGGACTCCTGCAGCTGCAATAAATGCTCTGGGTCTGAGACTTTGTAGATAAACCCAGAGAAGGTGGGGATAGAGTCTGCTGTTGGACATGGCAGACACTCAGACAAAATCAGGTGCTGATCAGTGGAAAGTATATGTGGGGGGACTATGCTAATACTAGGCCCAACTAGTAGGACCTCTGGAATCACCACCATAGACCACCCAATCATGGTGAATGAGTAGAAGTTAGCCCAGCCCAGCCATAGCTGTGGAGAATACTCTTACTTTGAGTTTGGTCTCATTGGCATATGCCACCTACAGAATCAGGAAGAGACCAAGACTCCAAATCTGTACAAAACACAGAGGGTGACCTGTGCTTAACACTAGATTTAGCCTCATCGATACTAACCCTCTGAATAGACTAAGAAAGACCTAAAGAACCAGGCTTACAGCAGAAAAGGTACCAGTTGGTATCTGCACAGAGAGAGACTGAAGAGGCCCTGTCTGCTGAATACTCATTTATTTGTAGAGTTGCATTAATTTGGGGTTGTTTTAATTTGTTGTTTTTTTGTGTGTGTAAGTATGTATGCCTGTTTATACCCTCTTCTCAAACTCTTTCCCAAGCTCCTTCCCTTGTATATGCTTACTCTCTTCTATTCCTTTTCTATCTTTTTTCTTTCTTTTCTCTCTTCTCACTTCCTCATCTTCTATTAAATCCACTTCATATCACTATACCAGAAACTACACTGATTACTAGAATATCACTTACTTTTACTATCTCTAATCTCTAATATATACTACCATGCCAAACTCATACTATCATTCTATTTGATCCTATCTGAGGCTTTACCCTATTCTTCTATTTATGACATCACTTCCCTCCTTACTCTGCCATCACTGTTGAATACAATACAACTTGCCCTTGTGTATACCAGCTGACACGTAGAGACTGAGAGAAATCTATCAAAAGCAACAGATACAAACTTCTGAAATTATGAAAAGGAGGAATAACAAGTAATAATGAGTTCTCACAACACCACAATAACAGAACCTGCAAACACAGAATTGCAGAGATCTCCAGAAGGTCAAATCATGAATATAACTGTAGAAATTATACAGGACTTTCAAAAAGAATTTAGAGAAAGTATGAAAGAAATAAAAGATGCAATCATGGAAGAGAAGGCATCGATACAAACTATAAACAATTGATTAGACCACATGTAGAATAGAATCTCACTACTAGAAGATGATCACTCCAAAAATGAGCACATAGTATATAACATATCAAAAATAATTTGACAGCAAAAATTGGACATTGAAGAAATATGGGCTGATTTTTAGAAAGCTAACCTGCTGGGGTCCAGCACTAGCAGAGTCGGGATTCGTGTGTTGATGAGGGGGAAACTGAGGCCGATGGGAGAAGACAACACATGAGTCAGATTCAATCTTCTCCATTTTATTCAGGATTTGTTACAACTTTTATACTTTTTTTGTTGGCAGAAAAGCAAGTGCATAATCATGGAAGCAGAATCTTCAAGGACAGGGTATGTTATTATTTACATACATCAGGGCGGGGTGTCAGACATTTAATTAGTCATAGTATGCTTTGTCTCACTTCATAAAGCTGACTCAAACCTAATCTGATACAGTGGCTCAAACTAAGGTCAGTTTGAACTTAATATTTGGCCCAATATCTTTATTCTTGGGAAAGAATCTTTGCTGCCTGAGTCTCTCACAAGCCGCTGCCCGTCAGTTTTAGTTATAATGTTTATACATAAAATTCCAATTATACATATTAATCCAAATAATCCTAAAATAATTTTATGAAGAAAGGAATGCTAGACATATTTCATAGGGGATCTACGCCATTGCAGATCCCCTGATTGGGCTTTCTCAAGATCTGCATGATATTAGGTAGCACTAGCCTAAGAATAATTGGCATATAGGAGGGAAGAGAAGGTGAAATGAAAGGGACCAAGAATCTTTTTGAAGAATATCAGAAAAAATTTTCAAACATAGAGCAAGAGGTCAATACATAGGTACAGGAAACCTATAGAACCCCCTTTAGACAAATCAGAGAAAAGGTTCCCCATGCCACCTAATAGTCAAACTGACAAATGTAGACGCCAAGGAGAGAATCTTAAAGGCAACAAAAACAAAATACCAAGTGACATTCAGAGGCAAACCAATTAGAATCACTCCAGACATCCCAAACCACGTCATGAAAGCCAGAAGGGCCTGAAGTAGCATATTCCAAACAATTTACAGCCCAAAATTTCTTATTCAGCAAAATCATCACTAAAATTAGATGGGGAAATAAAAGTCTACCACAACAAACAGAGGCTGAAAAAAATTGTCTTCAAAACCAGCACTAAAGTAAATATTCAAAGAGATTAGCTGCAAAGAAGAAATAAGTAATATGCCCCAGAACCAAAGAAACAAGATTTATATTCAGCATACAACTAAGCAAAGGAAAACAATATTTCAAACAGAATTTAAATCTCAACATGTTATAAATTAAAAATTATCTATCAATAATCACACTGAATGTAAATGGCCTCAACTCTCCAATAAAAAAAAATGAAGTGAGTGATGCCGGGCATGGTGGCGCACGCTTGTAATCCCTGCGCTTGGGAGGCGGAGACAGGAGGATTGCGCTGGTTCGGAGCCAGCCTCCCTGGCTTAAGAGACCCTCTTTACACATAAAAATGTTAAAAAATAGGTCTGGGAGTGTAGCCCGTGGGAGTGTATACCGGAGGTAGAAGGGCTTCCAGGAACCCCAGTACCACCAAAAAAGAAAAAAAAATGAAGTGGCAAAATGGATTAAAAATTAGAAACCATCTATCTCTGCCAGGCATGGTGGTGCACACTTGTAATCCCAGCATTTGGGAGACTGAGACTGGAGGATCATGGTTTGTGGACAGCCTCAACTACTTAGTGAGCCCCTCTACAACTCAGTGAGACACAGTTTCAAAATAAAGGATAAAAAATAGGGCAGTAGGTATAGTTCAGAGGTTGAATGCTCTTGGGTTCCACCCCCAGACCTGCAACAACAAAAAAAAAATGAAGTGGCAAAATGGACTTAAAACTAGAATCCATCTATCTCTGCCTGCAAGAAATACACCTTACAAGTAAAGATAATAACAAACTTATAGTAAAGGGCTGGAGCAAGGTAATCCATGCCAAAGGAACTTGAAGACGAGTAGGAGTGGCATCTATGATATCAGATCAGTTAGACTTCAAGACCAAGTTTATTAGAAGAGAAAGCAGGTCATTGATCTTTTTCTTTCTTTTTCTTTTCTCTCTCCTTCCTTCCTTCCTTCCTTCCTTCCTTCCTTCCTTCCTTCCTTCCTTCCTTCTTTTTTTTTTTTTGGCTAGTCTGGGGATACAACCCAGGGTGCTTTGACCTCCGAGCTATACCCCTTGTCCTATTTTCTATTCTTTATTTTGAAACAGGGTCTCACTAAGTTGCAGATGACCTCAATAAGTAGCTGAGGCTGTTCATTAACCATGATCTTCCAGTCTCAGCCTCTCAAATGCTGGTATTACAAGCACACCTGCTGGAGTACAGCCCTAGCAGGAGTCGGGGGTCCGCGAGCAGTGGGTTGAGGAGTCGGCAGAGTATGGCAGAGAAACAGCACACAGACTCAATGGAGAATGAAGCTACTCTCTTTATTTTTGGTTTTGGCAAGCATTTTATACTTTCTTTTTTGGCTACATTATACTCTTACAATTTTTTTCAGAATTAATACATCAGTAAATATACAAAGAACTAATACATCAAGACCAGGTGGCAGATGGCCAGTTTCTTTCCTTAAGGGAACATTTCCTCTTATAAGCAACCAAGAAAAAGATCAGAAGTTTATTATTAACTACTAATGCAATATCATAACAATATTCTATAATAATCATTGAATTATCTGATATACACTTTTGTTTTTTAATTAATAGGCACCACTGAGGAGAGGAACATTTTATATTTTCTCCTGCGGCTTCCTGGGTACCCATCTATTATTAACTCCAATCATGACCATTCTGCTGCTATCCACATACCCAGGGTATGACCAAGGGGGAAGGGTTACTGGGGGTCAGTAGGCACTCTACCATAGCCTACCTCTGATTATTTATGCTGGCAACCCAGAACTGATGATGGTGGGAACAACTTGTCTTGGCTCTGTTTTAGGTGTTTTTGTTAATATTTGCTTGGGAAAAGCTTAAGGAGGGTCAGTTGCCTTTAAGCCTTGTTCTGGTTATAATTGTCTGAGTCTTTATAAAATGTTTTGTTAGGTCGGCCAATTGGAATTTCAAATGCAGCCTGTACATAAATGTTAATATTTGGAGGTAAATCTTGAATTAATTTAGACAATTTGGGGCCATTAATAACATGTCTCAAGTACCTTTTTGGTAGCAAAACCAATTTCAAGAAATCCCCAAATACCCATGCCTAATACTGTTTCCCAGAAGGAGATGCCATGCCTATTCCTGGGAATGTCTGCTGTGCAGCATTCTGTTAAAATGAACCTTGCTCAATTTTAGACTGGGAAGAAGGTGCGACATGCACCACCACTCCAGCCAAAGCAGGTCTTTTTACCAGTAATGGTAAAAAAAAATCCAGCAAGAGAAAATAATGATAGTAAACATTTATTTCCCAAACATAGGTCTAGTTACTTTCATAAAACAAGCTCTTTTTGACATTAAGTCACACATAAATTCAATACAATAATACTGGGAGACTTCAACACCCCCTTCACACCATTAGACTGATCTAGACAAAAGATGCCTGAGACTTAAAGAATACCATTAATCAAATGGACTTATTAGACACATACAGAATATTCCACCCAACTACAGCAGAGTTCACATTTTTCTCAGCTGCTCACAGAACCATTCTTCTAAATAGATCACATCCTGGGCCTCAAAGTAAGCATGGGAAAATTTAAAAAATGTAACATACTTCCCAGTATCTTTTCAGACCATAATGGCATGAAACTAGAAGTCAACTATAAAAAGACTCAGAGAAACCACATAAATATGTGGAGATTGAACACTATACTGCTGAATGATTAATGGGTCATAGAAGAAGTAAGATGTAAAATCAAGAAATTTCTAGAAACAAATGAAAACAGGCAATCTACAATAGGCCCACAGCCAACATCATATTAAATAGGAAAAAACTTTGAGAATCTCCCCTAAAAATGGGAACAAGACAAGGATGTCTATTATCACCACTTCTCATCAATATAGTACTTGAGATACTAGCCAGAGAAATAAGGCAAGAAAAGGAAATTTAAAAAGTACAAATAGGAAAAGAGGAACTCAAGCTTTCACTATTCGCAGGTGACATGATACTATATTTAGAAAACCCAACAAACTCAACCAAAAGGCTTATATTACTGATCAACAAATTCAGCAAAGTGTCTGGATACAAAATCAATCTTAAAAAATCAGAAGCTTTTCTGCACACTGACCATAAACCCACTGGGAAAAAAAATCAAGAAAACACTTCTACTCTTTCCACACTCACACACGAAAAAAATACTTAGGAATAAACTCAACCAAGGAGGTAAAAGATTTCTACAAAATAAATATAAAACATTGAAAAAAGAAATTGAAGAAGACGAAGAGGGAAGCATCTTCCATGTTCATGGGTAGGCAGAATAAATATCATCAAAATGGCCAAAATTCCAAAATTAACCTACAGATACAATGCAATACCCAATAAGTCACTAAAAATCATTCCTCACAGACATAGAAAAATCAGTTCTTAAATTTAGTTGGAACAACAACAACAAAAAAAAAAAAAACAGAATAGCCAGTCATTCTCAGCAACAGAAACCATGCAGCAACAAAAACAATACCTTACTTTTAACTATACAAAGCCATAGTAACAAATACAGCATGTTACTGGCACAAAAACAGGCACATAGACCAATGGAATAAAATAGAAGACACAGAAACAAACCTACACATTTACATCCAATTTATTTTTGACAAAGGGGCTAAACACATACATTGGAAAAAAGAAAGCCTTTTCAACAAATGGTTTTGGCAATAATAGTTAACCATTTGCAGGAAAATGAAAATTAACCCCACTTTCTCACCCTGCACAAGAGTCTATTCAAGATAGATCAAAGCGTTGGAAATTAGACCAGAGACCTTGAGGATCCTTGAAGAGGACATAGGTTCAACACTGTAACACACAGGATCAGATAAAAACTTTTTCAACAAGAACCCAAAGGCACAAGAAACTAGAAGGCAAATCAATATATAGGATTGCATGAAACTGAAGGGCTTGTGTATAGCAAAGGAAACTATCAAGAACCTCAACCAAGAGCTAACTGAATGGGAGAAGATTTTTGCCAACTATTTCTCCGATAGAGGACTAATATCTAGAATATACAGAGAACTCAAGAAACTCAGCACTAAGAAAACGAATAACCCAATCAAAAATGAGGAAGTGAATTAAATAGATGCTTCACAAAGGAAGAAAGTCAAATGGCCAATAAATGCATGTAAAAATTTTCAACATTATTAGCAATCCAAGAGATGCAAATCAAAACTACCCTGAGATTTCACCTAACTCCAACTAGAATGGCAATCTAGGAAATGGGGTGGGAATTGGGTAAGGGCTAATTGGGTGATGTGTGCATATATGTCTCTACCATCTTGTATCTCATTACGTTGTATGATTACAATGCACCAAGAAAAAAACTTTAAAAATTTATGATGGAAAATAATTCTGTTTTTGCATAGTTTTGCATATTATATGAGCAATGAGATTAATAGTTTGATTTACATAGAAAAATGTCCTTGAAAGATAGTGTCTCTCTCCAGAGCATAGGTTATATTTGCTTTCTCTCCAAGATAAGAAAAGTCATTTTTAGTGTGGGAAAATGTTTATAGCAGGTTAGTTAGCAGCCTCTTTAGAAGGTCCAGGTTTTCTACAGATTCTCAATAGTCATGCAAACCAACCATTTGTGCAGGATCCTGGTTCCCCTACATCTTACCCTGGGACTTAGGGAAGCAAGGGTGAACCAGTGAGAATATAAATCTCATATTGTGGTGGGCCAACTTAGAAACCCCAAAACCAGGGTAAAATCTCAGAATTTTTACACTTTTCAGCACCTTATCAGATATGTGGTTTTAAGTATTTTTATGGCTTTTATTTTTAACTCAGCCGTGTCTCTCAAAGTGCACTTTATAATTTGGGGGGAAACATTCTACTTTAAAAGTTTCAAACAACCTTAGAATAAGTTACTTAGGGTTTAAATTGATGTTGTTGCTCAAAATATCAATAAAAATGCTACAAAAGAAATAAAACAATAATACTTTTGTAAGATCTAAAATATTAAAAGAACCAAACAATTAAAAATTTAATATTTTTATGTTTGTGGGATACAAATAACATATGATTGATAAACATAAGTCAGCATAAAGAAAATTGTTTCAAATTACTAAAATACAATAAAATACACACATTACATATAGAAAAATGGATGGAACTAGAAAACATTATGCTAAGTGAGATTAGTAGGTCACAAAAAGTAAGAAATTGGATGTTCCCCCTAAAATGCAGTCATAGGAGGAACTCTAGAAAAAGAAGGAGAAAACTTCCATGAGCAAATATGGCTACCTAATTGAGAAGGATGGGAGGAGGGAAGAGTAAAATTTCCTAATGTTCATGATGTACGTTCACAACCATATCAAAGTCAATCATCAAGCCAAACAGTTTATAATTTTGATTGAGCAAATATATCAAATTTTTATTTAATTGATAATACATTTTTGGAGCATGGCTTTTGAATGACTTAAAACCTTTATTATTATAAAATACTATTTTGTGTTATAATACCATTTTCTCTGAAATGCTCTTAGTTAATAATGTATTATTCCCAGCTGCCTTTTGACTAGCAAGAACAGAGCGAACCTTTTCCATTTAATATTAACCTCTTTGGGTTGTTATGTTTAAGTGAAATTTTTGGTAGCAAGACATAGATGGTGTTTTATTTTGTATTTTTTAAGCTTAAGCAATTTTATTATTACAAAGGTAAAAAGAAGGGGCAGAATAATAGAGCACTACATCAGAGAGATGTAGTGAAGTGCCTTGAAAATAAGAAACTAAAGTTTTTGAATACAAAACCATTTAAATAAAGATTCATTATTTCCCATCTTGCTTAACCTATAGTCTTTCCATCTGCTCCTGACCCAACTAAGTGTGGTTCCACCCATCATCTCTGGTGTAAGCCATTTTGATATGATTATGAGATGTGACCATCTCTGTCTCATGATTGAAAAAACTTCTCACATTAATATGAGAGTGTAATTGTTGGCTTTAAATATACTGTTTCTCTGTTTTCTATTTATCCATCTTCTTTTTGGTAATTTTTCCTTTTTTGTTTTGTTTCATTTTAATTAAGAAAGATTTATTTTGGCCCATAGTTTTAGAGATTTCATTGTGGTCAGCTAGCCTCATCGCCATGGGCTTGCAGTAAGAAGGACCGCACGTAATGGAGCAGAACTGCCCAGCTCATGGTAGCTGAGAAGCAGAATCCAGAGACAGCTCTTTAAGAATTGAGCATTTTAAGAATCCCATTTTGTCTCTCTTATTCAAATCTCAGCTATTACTCTTTGATGGGTTACTTTAGTGGTAGCTTAAAGTTCTATACACATCTTATTTATCACAATCTACTCTCAGGTGGCATACTTCTTTATAATTCATCTAAGAATCTCAAGTAATATCCTTCTGTTTCTTCCAATCTTCTTGTGATATTTTTAATTATTTTAATTTTTCTACATAGGTCTTAAGCTCCAAAACACATTTTTTATTTTTTTGCAGGTCTGGGGATGGAACCCAGGGACATTTGACCTCCGAGTTACACCCCCTGCCCAATTTTTATTTTGAAACCAGGTCTCACTGAGTTGCGGAGGGCCTCACTAAGTAGCTGAGGCTGTCCGCGAACCGCGATCCTCCGGTCTCAGCCTCCCAAATGCTGGGATTACAAGCATGCACCACCACACCCGGCATCCAAAACACATTTTAATTATATTTGTCTTATATACTTTATTATTTCTCTATGATATTGACATAATCTAATGAAGTCTTTGGTGCTCCTTATTATTTGGGTGACTTTTCTTTTCATCTTATTTATTTTTTCTTCTGGTAAAGAACTTTCTATAAAATTTCTTCCTGTGCATATCTCACAGTGATTGACTATTTTAGTATTGTTCATCTAAAACATTCTTTAATCTGCCTTTATTATTGAAATATATTTCATTGAGTGAAGATTTATGTATGTTGATATCTTGTTTTAAGGTTTTTTTTTTTTTTTTTTTTTTTTTTTGGCAGGTCTGGGGATGGAATCCAGAGGCATTTGACTGCTGGGCTACACCCCCTGCCCTATTTTTTATTCTTTATTTAGATACAGGGTCTCACTAATTTGCGAAAGGCCTCACTAAGTAGCTGAGGCTGTCTGAGAACTACAGTCCTCTGGTCTCAGGGATTACAAGCATGTGTAACCACACCCAGCTCTTTATTTATTTATTTTTTTTGAAACAGAGTCTTGCTACATTGCTGAAGCTGAAAAGGAACCTGTGATCTCCTGTATCAGCTTTCCAAGTACTGGGAGTATGACATCATGCCCAGCTTCCACTGTGTGTGTGTGTGTGTGTGTGTGTGTGTGTGTGTGTGTGTGTGTGTGTGTGTGGTTTTCTATGAGAACTCTGTCACTGTCTTTACCTTTGTTTCTCTGTGTTTTGTTTTCTTCTCTAGGGATGCTTCTTAAACTTTTTGCTTAGATTCTCATTGGTCTTAAATAATTTGATTCTGATATACCTTTGTATAACTTTCTCCTTGTTTCATCTGCTTGGAGTCTGTTGAGCTTCTTGAATCTGTGGACTTGTTGTTTCTATCGACTTTGTTTCCATTTGAATAGTATCTTACCTTTTTTTTAGCAGTGTGCAATTGGCTTTGCACAATGTATTTTCTATCTCAGGTGCTTATTTCTACCTCTAGATGATTAATTTGATGCTTTTAATACCTTTCATCTCTCTGTTTAACATGATCAATCTTTCTGTACCATCTTTGACATTTGTAATACAGTAAAATAACTATTCTAAAGTCCTTGTCTACTAATTCTGTCATCTCTGGTTCAGTTTCGGTGGATTGATTATTTTCCCTCGGTATGTGCTATATTTTCTGGCTCCTTTATACTCCTGATGATTTTTCACACTGGAAGCTGGACATGATTCATAGTTATTATCTTGTTTTTTGTTAAACAGTTTTGCATTTCCATAATGATTGCTTTGTTTTGGTACTGGGGATTGAGCTCAAGATTCTTCTTCCTCTGAGCTAAATCCCCATTCCTGGTTTTAAATTTTCAAAGTGTCTTGATAAATTGCAGACACCCTTCCTAAATTGTTGAGACTGGCCTTGAATCTGCGATGTTTCTCTCAGTCTCCCAAGGACTGGGACTACAGGCATTCACCACCACACCTGCCTCCTATAACTATTCTTGAAGTTTATTTGGGAAAGACTTAAGTTATCTTAGTTTGATCCTTTGAGAGCTTACTTTTAACCTTGGTTACACAGGAAGATAGCTTCTTTAGACTAGGATTACTTTTCCACTTTTAAGGCAGTATCTTTATTATTCCTACTGAGAGTTCTTGAATTATGAGTTTTTATGAGTTTTTTTTTAACTTTTGCTGTTAGACAGAAGCTATGTTCATTTGTGTCAATTTCAGTACCATTCTTCTAATCCTTTTGGTTGGCTTTGTTCCTAAGTCTGCAGTAGTTTATTCACCCATCTGCACTGTTTAGCACTCAAATGAATGCTTGACAGGGACTGACTCTAGGTCTTCAGAATTCATATTCTGTAGCTCTTTCCTCCCCAGTGCTTTACCCTTTCTGCTCCAGCTACTTCAGCTCCCTAGATCCTCAAGATGATTTCCTTAGTTCAGGGGGCTGCCACTCTCTGATTCTACCCATGTTCCTGCTTCCTAATGACTTCCTTGTTGTGATCAAGAAAGGGCTTTCTCTATTCCTGTCTCATGTCCCAAGAATCACTATTCAGTCCTTGTTGTCCAGTGTTTAAGGGTCTTTTTAAATCTAAGGTGTCTTTTTTTTTTTTTTAGTTGTTTCAGGAAAAAAAAGATAAATCTGCTTGCATTAGTCCATCTTGATTCACAGTGTCCGAGTATACTTACATATATTATGCAACTTTAAAGAGTTTACATTTAAAGAAATATTTGAGTTGGTTCATAAAGAATTGCTTTATTGATCAAAATCTAAGGGACTAAAAGCTGATTATTATTATTATCACTGAAACCTATACAAGAACCAAAATGAATAATTTATTTAATTTTCAATTTTCTGGTTGGAAAATGTAAACTGCTAGTGTAGAAACAAATAATACTAAAAAATTCTAGCTTGTTAGTGAAAGCTCAAGAATTGGAAGCTATAAGGACAGATAGATATTCAAAACATCCAAATTAAGGCAAAATTCTACATTTTCTTTCATTTTAATTAATTTTAACTATCACCAACTAAAATAGGTGATACTCTTTCTGTTACATACAAAATTTCACATACAGAAATGAGATAAAACATAAAAATTATAAAATAATACCGCCATACAAAATAATTTAATAAAACATAAGATTAATATTTAATTACTCTGTGTGTGTGTGTGTGTGTGTGTGTGTGTGTGTGTGTGTTACTGAGGATTTAACCCAGGGGCATTTTACCTCTTAGCTATACAACCCAGCCCTATTGTATATTTCTCAGGCTAGTGCTAGCCTTGAACCTATGATCCTTCTGTCTCAGCTTCTCAAAACATGGGATTGATTACAGGTGTGCACCATTATGCCCAGCAATTGCTTTCTTTTAAAAAGCTTTTCTCTGGTTGAACATGGTAGTGCATACTTGTAATCCCAGCTAGTCAGAAGGCTGTAGGAAGAGAATCACAAGTTCTAGACAATGTGGTAATGTCCTGCTTCAGAATGTAATTTAAAAAGTAGATGTATGACTACAATGCACCAATAAAAAAGTAAATTTATAATAATAGTAAAAGAGTAGAGCACTTGATCAGTCAGAGCTTTTATCTGAAGTTTGTAAAATAGTCAATATCTACCATTCAGAAAATGTAGAACTATTATTACATTGAATTAGGTCCATCTTAATTGTACTTTATGGAGTTTATGTTTCTTTGCAAGTATATAACTATATAACAACAAATCCTAGTATCCTGTATAATAATAATACACCAAGAAAAAATTAATTAAGATTAAATTTAGGAAAAATAAGTGCTTTGTTAATGCTGGAAAGCACACAAAGAGGTGTTTATATTTTTTGGTTCATCAAGTGCCAAACAATTTGAGAATTTACTAAAAATAGTTTGAATATAATACTGTGAACGATTACACAGGTCTTTGCCCTCTTCTCTGGATACCTCTACAAGTACTCAGAATTTATTTATCCAGTGAGACTTAAAGCTAAATGAACTATATATCCTTTGAATCTGACGAGTGCTGAAATTATTTCTATATACATTCTGAAAGGCTAGGCTAGTTTCCTTCTTTAACTTTCAATTATTTCTCCAGCAATAAGCTACTTTTTCTCAAACTTTCCTAAAGGCTAATTTTATTCTCTTCTTTATACAGTCAAAGAACTCTTGTAATTGCTTTGGCAGACAATTTTTTTTTCTTGGTTCACTTAATCAAGATTCTTGTGGGAAAGCTTACAAATGTTCTACTTAAAATATATCTAAGTGTATTAAACCTATGACAGAAACTCATCCTGAGCATTTTGAAAATTCTTTATCATCATAGGGAAGTGGGGGAAATAAACACATGAAGTTTCACCACCTGAGGATAAAACTCATTAACATTTAGAATATTTGCTTCCAGTTTAAGTTCAATTTGATTTTGACTGCAGTTGTATGTATGATTTGTTTATATCCCTACTCATGTGGCTGTTCACAGATGGAGAAACTCCGCTAATTACCCATGTTTCCTCCAGTGTCAAATTTACCAGTTGGCAACTTCTCCACAGAGCATCTGAGCTCTATGACCCTGGTACAGTATAGAGATGATGTCTTCACCACTGCAGTAATTCTTCATTCACTTCCATCACCCACAGTCCTTCTGAGTTAATCAACAAGAGAGACAATTAGAAACCACCAAGTGGACTCATTCTAACATGTAGTTGTGGATTTGGTTATTTTTAATATATTGAGCCTCACTGTAATGTGTAATAGCAAAACAGTAAGGAAAGTACTAAAATAAAAATTAAGCTGGCTGTGATGGCACATGATGCTTGTAATCCCAGTACTTGGGAGGCTGAAATAAGAGGATCACAGATTTAAAGCAAGCCTTGATAATTTAGCAAGGCTTTAGCAACCTAGTGAGACCCTGTTTCCAAATAAGAAATTTTTAAAAATTGGGCTGTGGCTGTAACTTGGAGGAAGAATGCCTCTGGGTTTAATCCCCAGCACCAAAAATAAATAATAACGTAAAAATAAAGATTAGCTTTCTAAAAATGATACATTCAAAAAATGAAAAAAGATTTAACTGATGTTACGTCATGAAAAATAAAATCAGTGGTATAAGATAAAATACTACTGAAGCACTTTCTGGTAACAGATTCATATCTGAACAATCATAGGATGGTTCTCTGGAACCACAGCAGCAAAAGAATAGAAGCAGAACTGAGAGATGAGGTTGGAAGAACATTTTTAAATTCCACTCTTCCTTCCAGAAGGCACTGAATTAGTGTGTTTGTGTGTGTGTGTGTGTGTGTGTGTGTGTGTGTGTGTGTGTGTGTATTGAACCCAGGGGTATTTTACCTCTGAGCTACACCGTCAGCCTTATTTATTTATTTTGAAATTTTGAAACATGGTCTCACTAAGTTTTGAAGGACTTCGCTAACATTCTGAGACTGGCCATGAATCTATAATCCTCCTGTCTCAGTCTTCTAAGTACTGGGTTTTCAAGCATGGGCCACCACATCCAGCTAAAAGATTGATTTTGAGCAATAGAAATCTGCAGTAGTGGTCCAGGGATTGTTTTCAGAGGTGAGGGCTTCATGATGGTGAGTGTAGTTGGACTGAGGAGTAGTCT
The DNA here is from genome assembly GCF_963383645.1 of Muscardinus avellanarius. Taxonomy (NCBI): domain Eukaryota; kingdom Metazoa; phylum Chordata; class Mammalia; order Rodentia; family Gliridae; genus Muscardinus; species Muscardinus avellanarius. The sequence continues at coordinate 108,996,360 of NC_137791.1, read as the reverse complement.
AGGCACACAACTCTTCTCCCTCTTCAAATTCTCAAGAAGAGCCAGGCATGGTGGTGCATGCTTGTAATCCCCCCGATTGGGAGGCTGAGACAGGAGGATTGCACGGGTTCGAAGCCAGCCTCAGCTACTTAGTGAGGCTTTCAGTGACTTAGTGAGACCCTGTTTCAAAATAAAATATAAAATAGGTCTGGGAGTATAGCCCAGAGGTAGAAAGACTCTGGGTTCCACCTCCAGTACCACCAAAAAAAAAAAAAAAATTCTCAAGAAGAAGCATCTTCTGCACATTCATCCTAAAGATTTCAAGGTACAATCCTGATGAGAATTCTTCCTGGGGATGATAACAGTGGTTATCAGAGTTTCCATGGGGCCCAGAACATTTTCCTCAAGGCTCCTTCCTCTTTCTTAAAGTTACCAGGAAGGACATGTAACTTTTCCTGGCTTTGTGCCTTTGGCCAACTAATATTATCAACAGAAAAGCTGAATCATATAAGAAAACATAAGCTCACAAAACAAAATTTGTATACTCATAAATACAACAGTCATAAATCTCTTAGTTTCACCCCAAGGTGTCCTTACTTGTTTTCGGGAGGACTTTTTTAGATTAACCTCACAGTCCAAATTTTGGTCATGGGGGGCAGGGTCTCTCAATGTCCTAAGAAGAGTGACTTTTTCCTTGGTCTCTTAAGGCCCTGTAATGTCACAGGGTCTATTAAATCAGGCTCTCCAGAGAATAGGTAAAGAAATCTTGGGGAGGAACTAAATTGATGAGACCAGAGAGGTCATTGATCTGAAGTCACTGGATTTGGATGAAATGTCTCTAACCCAAGTGGATACGGGTTTATGAGCAACTATAACCAAAATTGTGTGTGAGAATATCTCTCTTTGGGTCCTCCCTTCATAAAAGATTATGTGGTTCCACAGCTGAAGTCCTTAAGATTTCTTTTTTTAAATTTTTTTATTGGTGCATTATATTCATATGTCATATTAGGGTAAAAAAACTTGTTTATACATACATGTACACATCACCGATTTAACCCCTACCCAATTCCCACCCCATTCTCTCCCCATCCTTCCTCCCCTTACTTGGCTTAGTGATTGACTTTTATATGTTTAAGTACATCGTGTGTTTTAGAGAATTTCCTTCTTCCCCCCTCCATCCCCTCATTAGGTTGTCTTATTGCTCCTCTATAGGATTTCCTTTTTCATCTAGAGTTCCTCCTATGACCCATTTCTCCTTAGCTTTCACATATTAGGGAAAGCATCTGATTTCTTATTTTTTGTGACTGACCAAACTAATGCATGTGTATCTATGTTCATAGCTGCACAATTCACCATAGCCAAACTATGGAACCAGCCAAGATGTCCATCAACAGATGAATGGATTACAAAACTGTGGGATATGTACACAATGGAATTTTACTCAGCCATCAAAAATACTCAATTACATCATTTTCAGGGAAATGGATGGAACTGGAGGACATTATGCTAAGTGAGATTAGTCAGTCCTTAAGATTTCTAAAAGGCTAAGGAATTAAATTAGGCAGACTCTGTCTGACAAAAGCTGTAGCTCCGTGGAGGTATATGATATATAGTGATATTGAAACACAAAGTAAGTTACAAAATACAATGTTGGGCCATGATGGTTAAGCTTCCACCAGCCAAGTCTGAAAAGCAAATACTTGTTTGTGAATTCTCCGGTCTTGTGTCACTCGGTTTGTTGTCATCTTCTGGTTTCTTAGAAGTCCATAAGTTCCACAAAATTTTCTTCATTTCCTTTTCCTGGATGGTATTATAACCTTAAGGTCTAGACCTCTGCATCTCCCTGGATTTTTTTTTCTATTGGTTTGTGTTCTACCAGTCCACAGGACTGATTGTGGGTAGAATGTATTTTGGCTTAAGTTTACTATATCTTCATTTGTTCTTTCTTGGTATTTCTTGCTGGTTCCATTGATTGGAGGCGGGGTTGATAGTGCCAAAACTCTCCATGGGTATATGTTGGGGAATTCCAAAGATGGATTTTTGGAGAAAGAGATTATGGGATTCATTTCTCCCTGAGAAAACTTCTGACATTTTGTGAATTGAGTGGCCTACATTTGGAATAAAAGTTTTCAGGATGTTCAAATAGCTAAGGCTGTCTGGAGCATAGTTATGAGAAATCCTGGACACTCAGATTAGTTTCTGTACATTGATGGATGGCTCACCCTCCTCATAGACCCACCCCATGGTTACAGGCCTGTTCCATTTCTGTGAGATAGGATTCTCTTGATGAAGCTTTCCTTATTGGGAAAACCCCAAACCCCTCCTTTCCCACTATCTCCTCTGAAGAAAGTAAAAATCTCTCTCCCCTGTGTTTCTGAAAATCCTCCACCAAACTCTGTTATGGTACCCCTGGGGAAAAATAGTCTTGTCCTCTACCCATCCCTTGTTTTCTTTCTACTCTAGGTGAGGTTCCACTTATGGGAAGGCAAAGCAAGTGCTTCCCAGGGCAGAGGCAGAGCTCATTCTCCCCCTTCATGAAGCACCCTCAGAGGGGGAATTAAGGCAGCACATCATCCCTTTATGGTTTATGTCCCATTTTCTACCAGTTACTTCTATAACTGGAAGGCCTAGTATCCCCCATTCTCTATAAAAACCCAGGCTCTAATTGTGCTGCTTGATACTGTCTTCCATATGCAGTAGCCTGCCTTGGATGACTGCCAACTTTTATTAGCCACTCTCTTTACAGAAGAGAGAAAGAGAATTCAGGTGGAGAGTAGAAAGGCTGCTTTGGGCCCCAGGAAATAGCAGATCCTAATTTCAGAGGATTAGGAATGTATTAGAGACAACTTCCCTTCCACCAGGCCTGATTAAGACCCCAATACAGTATTGGGAAGGAGAAGTTTGAACATTATGGGGGTGGTCCATAAACTCACTAACATATCTAAGGTCAGTGAGGTTATTGTGGAACTTCAGGAGTCTCCCATTAAATTTCTTTAATGGCACCAGGAGGCCTATAGGATTTATACCTCGACAGACTGCCACAGAAAACCAGCCTTTGTCACCTCATTGGTCCCAGATATTAGAAGGAAGTTGCAGAAGTTATAGGGAATTGAAGGCATGAATAGTGCACAGCTTTTGGAGATGGCCCAGAAGGTTTTCAACTATAACATGACAAAAATCTGACCAGGAGCAAATATGAGAGGTGACAGAAAATGTAACTCAAGGGACTGAGGACAATCAGGACAAAAAGGTTAGAAAATGACCAATATGTTCACTGTAAACAAAAGGGTCACTGAAAAAATGAGTGTCCTCAAAAGAAGGATGAAGAAGGGAGGTGCCTAAATCCTCCAGGGAAAGGACTGATGGGGCCAGGCCTCTATGCAGTTAACCTCCTGAGAGCTCTTGGTAAAGATGAAATTCGGGGGCACTCCATGACCTTCTCCCTAGACACAGGGGCTATCTATTCTGTTCTCAAACATCCTCTAGGCCATCACATCTCAGTGGGTTTCTATCCAGGGAACCACTAGAACAACAGCCACATACTCTCAAACAATATCATGTAAGGTAAATCTTGGACTGATTTTTTTCTTGTCATACCCAACTGCCCATAGACCCCACTGGGCCAGAACCTTCTCCAAAATTTGGGAACAATCATCTCCTTTCATTTAAAACCTGAAGGATCCCCACTACTCTGTAAGTATGATGGGGTATTGCTGACTGTCCCTGTAGCATGCTTCCAGTCAGAAGAATATCTTTTATGCTCTGAAAAGAAGGAACAGACAACTTAAAAAAAAAGTCCCCTCAGATGTGGGTAGAAAATAATCCTCCTTGGCTAGCCACCCACTGGCTTCCACTCATGGTTTAGCTTTTAAGTGCAGCAACTCTAGCATGAGTACGCCAAGATCCCATGAGCAGGGAGGCAAAAATGGGAGTTGCCAACCATATAAACCAACTCAGAAAAACTGTTATTCTGATTTCTTGCCATTCTCCTTGGAACATGTCACTGCTTCCAGTTTTAAACCAAGGAACCTAGGAATATCAGCCTGTCCAAGACCTCCAGGAGGTCAACAAATGAGTTGAGACTATTCATCTCAACTCATTTGAGATGAGTTGAGATACAGTCCCCAACCTATATACCATCCTAAGGTTGCTGTATCCCAAAAGACAGATTTATACTGTTAGATTTTAAGGATACATTTTTTTTCTCGCCACTAGCCCCTATTAGTCAGCTATCTTTGCATTTGAATGGACAGATCCTGCGGAAGGATTCATGGGGCACTTATCTTGGACTTGGCTTCCCCAAGGGTTTGAGAACTTCCTAACCCTCTTTGATGAAGCCCCAAGTATATACTTTCTGTAGATCTAGCAAATGTACCCCCAAATCGCCCTAATTTAGTGTGTAAATTATCTCCTTGTAGCCTCAAAAACAGAGGAGATATGCAAGCAAGCCACCTAGGGGCTCATGATCCAGGACCTGGGATACTGTGTGTCTGCCAAGAAAGCTCAGCTCTATCAGACTTTTGTGACCTACTTGGGTTACATCCTGGAGGGAGGAAAAAAACATAGTCTCAGAGCCACATTGCTGCAATCCTCCAGATTCTGACACCAGAGACTAAGAGGCAAGCACAGGAGTTGGGGAAAGGGGTCAGTAATGTACTGCTGACTGTGGATCCTGGGTTTTTCAGAGATTGACAAACCACTATACAGCAGTCTAGGGGGAGATGGCCCTCTCAAAGCTTAAAAATGCTTTTAATACTATAAAAGAGGCTTTAGTCTCTGCCCCTGCCCCAGTACTCCATGATATTAATAAGCCATTCCACCTGTTTGTAGATGAAGTTTGGAGAATTGCTGAAGCTGTATGAAGTTTGTTCATACCTTAGGCTGTTGGAAGGGGCTGGTAGCTTAGATTCTGTGGTGCTGGGTGGCCAGCCTGCCTGCAAGCCATGGCCACTAACACCATGCTGGTAAAGGAGGCCAACAAGCTGATGCTGGGCTAAGAATTGCTCCTGACCACCTTTCATTTTGTTGAGAACATCCTGAGAGGTACTACAGAAGAGTAGATATCTAATGCACAAATGATATTATTGCCCCTGCTCATGTGCATGGGGCATTGTACCAGGAAAGAGGACTTCTAACTATGGCAGGTAAGGAGATAAAGAATAAAAGAATTCTAGCCCTACTAGAGGACGTCTGGCTACTGAGACAAAAGGGAGATTCCCCTGAAGCTAGAGGTAACAGGGCAACCAACGAAAAGGCTGGGTAATTGGCCCTAGAACCAGTGGGGCCCCTGTCCATATTGGTCATGTATCCTGATCCAGAATTACCACAAAAGCCTACATACGTGACTGAAGAAAAAGACGGAGCAAAACAGAAGGTTGAATGCTGAAAAAAACAGGGTGGTGGATATTACCAGATGGAAGATCCATTTTCCTGGTGGCCTGGGGAATTAATTAGTATCCCAGCTCTTTCGAACAGACCACTCTCCAAGGGGCAACACAACTCAGTGAACTCCTCAGACCCAGGTGGTACATCTCAAAGCTAGATCAAATTGTAAGACACCTAGTGTCGAGATGCCATGGATGTGTACAGGTGAATCCAAAAGGAAGAAAGAACCCCCCCCCCAACAAAGTATTGAGTTTGAGGCAGCTTGCCAGGAGAACACTTGGACTTTACAGAAGTAAAACCAAACACTCTAAATACAAGTACCTTCTTGTGTTTGTGGACACATTTTCTGGATGGGTGGAAGCTTTCCCTACCTGGATAGAGACTGCTTCAGTTGTCACCAAGAAACTACTATATGAACTAGTTCCTAGGTTTAGGTTTCCCTGAACAGTGCCCCGTCCTTCATGGACAAAGTGTCTCAGAGTTTGACAAACGTTTTAAATGTTAGTTGAAAATTAAGCTGTGCATACAAAACTCAGAGTTCAGGACAGGTAAAGAGAATAAATAGGACTCTAAAAGAAACTTTGACTAAACTGGTATCAGAAACCAGTGAAAATTGAACCACTCTTCTCCCTTTCTGCCTCCTATAAGTAAGGTGTACACTATATTGCAAAGATTTTATACCCTTTGAAGTAATGTTTGGTAGGTTCCCACCGCTCTTCCCTAAATTATACAATGTGCTCAAGGTTTTAATGTCTAGTCACTTCCTTCTCAAAACCTTACAGGTACTCTAGCAAAACTGAAAGGCTATATTCCAGACTGTGAAATTCTCCCAGCTTTTCACTGCTGGAGAGCCAGTGCACTACTTCCATTCTGGATATCAGGTGTGGGTAAAATGAATGTCCTCTCAGACTTTAAAGTCAACCAGAAAGGACACTGCCTCATCACCCTCACCACCTCCATGGCAATGAACCTTGTAGGAATTCTGTCTTGGATTTGCCATAGCCAGCTGAAAAAGTCTCCAACAGAGGAGAGCAGATGGAGAGTAATTCAAGCTTAGAACCCACTAAAGATGAGATTCAAATGAAAATCCTAATGTTTATATTACTGTGTGTTACATGTTATAGGAGGCTACAAACCTCCACAAAAATGGGTATGGAAACTTAAAAAGTGGGAGAGGAAACAGTAATATATGCAAAGTGTGTCTCCAACCAGTTATAACAAACACCGATTCTCTGTGTGCTGGAGTTTGTTCTCCCCAAGTCTATCTCTCTCAGGGAGATAAGAGGTGAGAATACCTTGAAATGGAGACTGGACTCAGAGTCTGGAGTCTCAGCTTCAGTGTTGGTCTTCCTGTTAGTGGGGCCAGTGATAATGAGATCAGCAGTCTTTGGAATTTCTGCTTTAGTGATAGGGAGTAAAAATTTTAAATATCTAGGTGCCCAGATGGGTGCTGACTTAGAAAACCAAGGGAACTTAGAAAACTCAATCTTCTATTTAAAAGAACAAGTAGATTCCCTTGCTAAACTGCTCTGACAAAATATGAAAGGACTAGATTTGCTGTTTATGAAGAAATTAGGATTATGTATGACACCTTAGGGAAAGCATGCTTCTTTTATACTAATAAGTCAGGAGTTAATAGAAAAAGATTAGCTTTGGTTAGAAACAACCTTAGAGAAAAAAAATCTCCATCAAGAATCTGACAATCAGTATCAATCACTACTTACTGCTTCTATTATTGCCTGTAACTGTGAGGCTCTGCATCATAAATCACCTAACGGCATATGTAAGGAAAAGAGTTAATGAAGTCAGATTACAAGTTATTAGGAGACACTATAAACTCTTGTCTGCATATGATGACTTTACAATTTGACTCAGTGATAAGAACCAATGGGAGATGAGGTGCTGTGTTTCATTAGAAGTCTTCCTGCAAGTGCATCCTGCATCCCATAACTAAACCAGAATATGGGAAAAAAATTTAACTGCTATTATCTGCTTCTGTAATCTGTTTTGCTGTGCCTGATGTAAGGAAACCATAGAATCTGAGTAAAATATGTTGTCTGTTCTATAGGAACATTGATGTTTGTCAAATAATGTTATGCTTTTTATAATCATAAAAACCTGACTTTTCCATACCCCCAACTTTGTAACCAAAGGGTATAAAAGCCAACTGAAACTGAGGCGCAGTGCAGCATTATGGAGGGTACTGCTTGCCCTGGCTGGCTGGCTGGCTGGCTGGCTGGCTGGCTGGCTAATAAAGTGACCTCTTTGGCACTTTGGAGTCTGGCATGTCTTTGTGTGTTACCACACAACAGAAGATAAAAATGTTCAGAATAGTGCTATAATGTATTTCCATGTAAAACATAAGTGTTTTTTTAAGCTACTGTTACTTAAGAGTATAAGAAATAAAAAAAATAGAAAAGAAAAAAATGGTATAATTGTATTCTCTGTAGTACAAAATTAATATGTAAGGAAATATAAACATAAAATTGTTTCTTAATAAATCATTAGGAAGATAGATTGAGGAATCACATTAGGATAAAGCTAGAGATATTGGTAAATTTTGGGGGGCATGCATGGATATCTATACACTTGAACGAAAGGAATTTAAAATTTTGTAACTTTAAATTTCAGGGCAAATGTTATGAAAGTTTCTCCCAGTATTTTCCTCATGTCCTTTTTCACATGATGCCAGGAAACCTTACCAGTGCTTGCACATTGTTGCCTCTCATGCTCAGTTGTCAGGCACCTTATTTGGCCTATTGGCTGCATTTTACATAGTTCTTCATTTCATATTCCTGAAAATGCATTTTCCACTTGATATATAGGACACCATAGTTTCCTAGTTTTATCTCTGTATCATAAAGTGCTCCATTTCTGTCTCTGTTACTGATGCCACATTTTTATGATTTCTAAATATTGAAATACAGTGTTTAATCTGTGGATGTGATCTCTATCTATACTCACTTCCTCAATGATCTCATTCTATGCCATAGCTTTAAATATCATATATAAATATGAGTCAGTGACTCTCAATTTTTAATCTTTAATTTGTCTCCTGATTTCTCTAATATCATTCTTGAGAACTCCACTTGAATGAGCATCTCCAATGGAATGAGCATCTCCAACCCACTATACCTGGAAACTTTTAGTCTTATTTTATACAATTTCTTCTAAAAATAAAGATATGTATTAGGCAAATTAGCAAAGGAAAGTAGAAAATCTTAGCTAGGGAAAGCAAACACTTGATAAAAGAGTTTTCTCCAGAAATTTGCAAATGTTTAGATCCTGAGATCAATGCTGTTAGGGCTCAGTAACAATACCTTACACTTCAAAGTAAAGTTACATTGCACTAAAGAAGCAACCTCCATGTTTCTCTCTGATCTTCCATCAACAAATGTCTACAATGGCCTTCTCTGATTTTCTGAGAGGGCACTGTCTTTCTTTTTTAGTCTATATCCTCATTGTCAAGAATATTTTTTATTATTTTAAAAATATTTTTATTGGTGCATTGTAATTATACACCATAATAAGATAGGAAAATCGGTGTATAGATGTACTCAACATTTGGTGTGCTTTCTTTTGAATTCCAGCCCACTCCCTCTCCTTCCCTGGACATTCCATTGAGATTGGTATTAATAATTTCACATATGTACATAGCATTATTTAAACTGTTGCCTTCATTGCATCTTTATCTATCCCATTCTTCCCCTTAATCCCCTCCATAACTCCATTTGAGTAACATGTAGCTGTTTACTTTCTGAGACTAGCTAATCTCACTTAGCATATTTTTTTAAAAAAGGAAAACTACTAAACTCATTCTACCAAGCCAGTATCACCTTAATATCAAAACTGAATAAAGATACCTCTTGAAAAAAATTATAGACCAATATAATTGATAAACAAGATGCGAAAATTCTTAGTAAAATACTAGTAATTCACATTCAAAACAACATCAAGAAAATAGTACAGCCTGACCAAGCTGATTTCATTCCAGGGATGCAAAGCTCCTTCAACATTTGCAAATCAATAAAAATGATCCACAAGGATTCTTTTTGTTGCACCATCTTTGCATATCCTGCTTTTATTTTTCCAACTGGAGTACGCTTTCCATCTCCATGCACCAATCAGAAGTTGTCTCTTCAAGGAAACCTATCTTTGTGGTCTTCTCACTTGCTTCCATATCACCTTATTGTATGTTCTTCGTAGTAATGATAGTGTTCTAACCTCATCTTGAAAATGCACCTGTTTATTTTTTGCTTCCCCCACTAAATGTAAGCCTTACAACAGCAAGGTTCTTGCCTTCTGTTATGCACTTCTGTATCCCTAAGACCTAGGAAAGTGCTCTGCAAATAGTCCACACTCAAACATCCACTGTTTCTGAGTAAACAGTGTTATGCACTTTACTAATTTTCAAGGGCACAGTTGAATATGAACATGTTTAGAAAAAGAAAAAAAAATCAGGGTGGGAGATGGCTATGGTAGTGCTGTTAATGGGAATTCCTACTTTGTGTAGATACAAATAAAGACTTTTTGCATGTTGGGCAGGGTGATAAAAACAATCCTGAAGTCTTGATTTTCTCATCAATGTAACAGAGATGTTCTGGGGAACAAAAGAAAAGAATGCATTTAAACACAGAATACAAAACTTGTACCTATTAAAACTTAGCTTCCTTTTAGTATTAACCCTTTAATATATACAAGTTCTATGTTTGTGCATGTTAGCTGAGAACTTAATTTTAATTAAGGAACAGAAAGCTCTCTGATACAGTTAGGAGTTCATCTTGATGATTCTTTTCATCTCTATTATTTTGAGATTATTTGCTTATATTAAGTGATAATCTTGGTTTATAATATACAATTCATCAAATCTTGTCCATTGTCTTTGTGAAGCTTCAAAAGACATTTAACATCATAGTAAATGGAGGCTAGCAACAATTTGGTTTTAAAATAAAAGGCAATGAGATCACCTTTGTAACATTTCTTTTCCTTACTCTCATAGCTTTAACTAACTAAATTTTGGCTTTAAATTCTTTTTCCCTTAATATCATGGCTAAAAATATAGTTTGCTCAGGTTTGTTCATTTCATATAGTCTGTCTTTTAGAGTTGTTCCCCTCCAGTTTCTACTCTTGCATTTTTCTTGGTTTCTTATCCTGTGAAATTGCAATAAACATAATCACTGCCTTCATGGTGAACACATTGTTTGTTAACAGATGGTAGAATCTCAAAATCTGAATCATGTAAAGCAGGAGACACTGAAAAAGGTAATCAAGATAATACTGAAAAACAAAGGTAATTTTTTACCCCCATGGAATAATTTAAACTCTTATACAATAAACAAAAATTTCTAACTACCAGGAGCACTAGGGAAAACATATAGAAAGCCATGGGTATTCATTGGTCTCTCTTAATTAGTTAATGGCTTTTGAACATAAGTCACTAGGTTTCTGTTTTAATTAATTTATATAATAAAATTTCTAAGATGAAAATATTCCTAATAAACATTTTATCATTTATCCCAGAAGGATTTTAAGTGAATTAGTTTAAGCAATTCAATCCTGCTTCAGGAAGGAGCTGGTAGGAGCTGGAATTCAACTGCATACTGAAATGAGAGAATGTTAGGCAGACATAAGCTGCAGGAAAGAGTGAGAAATCTCATGGGTAAGTTCCTATGGCCACTGCTACCTTCTAGGAAAAGGACTGGAAAGAAAATTACTAGGGTTTATAGGACATTTAGTTTATATTAAATCCATTTTTGTCTTTCTACAATTCTATAAAAGTTGTCTTTATATAATCTGTTGTAGTCTATTACAGATGTTTTTTTTTTAACTAATTGTAGAATGACTGGAATAAAAATACATTTTCCATTATTATATTAACTCATTGGTGGGATTGCAAATTAGTGCAACCACTTTGGAAAACAGTATGGAGAATCCTCAGAAGAATGGGAACAAATTTACCATTTGATCCAGCAATACCACTTCTGGGTATCTACCCAAAAGAAAGGAAACCAAACTACCAAACTAATGCATGTGTATCTATGTTCATAGCTGCACAATTCACCATAGCTAAACTATGGGACCAGCCAAGATGTCCATCAACAGATGAATGGATTAAAAAACTGTGGGATATGTACACAATGGAATTTTACTCAGCCATCAAAAATACTCAATTACATCCGGGCGTGATGGCACACGCTTGTAATCCCCGTGCTTGGGAGGCAGACAGGAGGATCGCACAGGTTCGAAGCCAGCTGCAGGCGCTGGCTTAGGAGACCCTGTTTCCAAATAAAAATGTAAAAATAGGCCTGGGAGTGTAGCCTGGAGGTAGAAGGGCTTCCAGGAACCCCAGTACCACAAAAAATAATAATAACAATAACAATAATAATAATAATAAAATACTCAATTACATCATTTTCAGGGAAATGGATGGAACTGGAGGACATTATGCTAAGTGAGATTAGTCAGTCACAAAAAATAAGAAATTAGATGCCTTCCCTAATATGTGAAAGCTAAGGAGAAATGGGTCATAGGAGGAACTCTAGATGAAAAAGTAAATCCTATAGAGCAGCAAACAAGACAAACTAAATGAGCGGATGGGAGTGGGGAAGAAGAAAATTCTCTAAAACACACAATGTACTTAAACATATCGAAGCCAACCACTAAGCCAAGCAAGGGAAGGAGGGATGGGGAGGAAATGTGGTGGGAATTGGGTAGGGGTTAAATTAGTGATGTATACATGTATGTACATACATGTTTTTACCCCAATACACTGTATGAATATAATGCAGCAATAAAAAGTTAAAAAAAGAATTATTATGTCTGAAATATCATGCAGTAACTGGCAGTTGGGGTTACCTCTAGCACTGCAATTAAGAATAATGATATATTTTCACTTCTATATTCTCTGTTATTTTAACATATTTTGAGGTAATTTTAGACTTAAATTATGGTAGGGTACAGAGAGTTTCTGTAGGACCTTTAATCAGATTCTTTTAACATGGACATCTTACATGACTATATTAAATTATTAAAATGAAGAGAAAAATAGTATAACACTATTGGATGAACTACAGATAGACAGATTTCACAAATTTTCCTGTCTAGCATGCACCATTGCATTCAATTGTCATGTCTTGTTAATTTCTTCCAATCTGTGCTGGTCCTTCAATTTTTCATTATTTCTGCTGATATTAAATATGAAAAACACAATGTATATGTTTAGTAGATTGTCCCTGGCATATTTCTCATGATTAAGGCTCTAAATAATTATAAAGAATGCCACAGACATGTTTCTTTCTAAAAGTAAAGCCGCTCATAGTACATATAAAGTCAATACCACTTAACTAGGGATTTTAACTTTAATCTCTTAGTGGAAGGGGTATCTACCAAGTTTCTCCACTATAAATATACAGTACATCTTTTGGAAATTACTGTGTTCATTTGGGGGCCATTATTTTGAGACTTTTCAACTCAGCTTTAATTTGTTCCATCTTATTACCATTTTTACTATGATTTTCCTATGATTGGTTGGTTGGTTGGTTGGTTGATTAGTTGGATTTGTTTTTTATCTAATACTAAGGATTGAATCTGTTGTACCATTTTAATTATTTTTCTACTTCCTTTCCTCTTCCTGTTTTTATTAATTAGAATGAATCCATAATGACAATTTATTCCATATATATTATATATTTATATTATAATTTTGGTTACCAGTTATTGGTAAAACTATGCCTGCTGTTTTAATTTGTGACACCTTACTTTTATTTTATCCTTTCTTTTGCCTCATACCTTTAGTTCTCTTTATTTTCTGGTATGGCATATGTTCTGAATTCATCTTGTACTTTTTTCTGCCCCTGGAATTAGCTACTTCTACAATAAGCCTTGATTGCTTTTACTGGATAATAGCTTTCAGGAATCAAGGTATGTTCACTAGGGTGCTTATTTCTACTGAGGTTTCTAAGCTGTCTCACTTCTAAGCTTTCTCAGTTGAGGAAGGTAGAAAATATATGATGTATAGAAAGCTATGCAGGTGATAACAGATAGATGATAGATGCTAGACCTTAGATAAGGTTAAATTATAAGTAAATAATCTATACTCATACATTTTCAAAAAATTCCTTCTAATTATCTTCGTCCCACCCTCATTGATCACTTGCTCCTTTCTGCAACATTGTACTAGTTCACATCTATTCTAAATACTCATTTCTAGTTGCCAACATAACGAATCTCATTAAGATCCTGCTACTCCGGGTATGACCAAGCACCCGCAGCAGCAGGGGAGCAGCTGAGAGCTTTTTAGAAATTCAGAATCTCACTTCCTACCTTCTAGCAACGGAGTTAGAATTTGAATTTTAATGAACTTATTCAAGTGATTAAAATATTCATTAAAGTTTGAAAGGCACTACTTTTAAAGAAAAGGGAAGAGAAGAAAAAATGACTCAATTAGTTAGTATCCTCACCTTAGCATCCCCCATAGAATAAAATGATTCAGAGCAACTCTTGAATAATACAGTGAGTGGACCAATGTCAGTTTTATTCCCATAAGTATATAATCTCAATTTAAAATAAACAGCCAGCTGTATGATAAGGGACAGGTAGTCTAATTAGGATTGTTAATGGAATAGCACAAGCAAATGCAAATATAATTTTTTTAAAATCTCTGTACAGGGCAAATCAATAGTACATTCACAACATGAGGTCATGAATTTTCAAAGTGTGCTTTATGATTGACCTTAACACAGGTAGCAGGTGAGCATTAATGTTCCATGATTGATCTGTGACTACAGAAACAGCCATCCAGGCCAAAAATATTTGCAGTGTAGCTGGAAAAGTTCACTCATTAGAATAATATGAGATAATAATGAATTTTAAAATGAAAATTTAACCATATTTACTGAAATGTACTAATTAAACCGTATATATATTATTTCATTCAATGCATATGGCCATATTGTCACATTATTAGAGTCATTCAATGCATATGGCCATATTATTACATTATTACAGATTTAAAAAAAGATTGATAGAAGCTAAGTGATTTATCTTAAAAATAAACCTCTAGAATAGATCAGCTTTGCCTGATTTTGTGGTACTGATAATTGAACCCAGGGGCATTCTACTCTGAGCTAGACTCTAAGCCCTATATATTTTTTACTTTGAAACAGGATCTCACTAAGTTGCTGAGAGCCTCAATAAGTAGCTGAGGCTGGCCACAAACCTGTGATCCTCCTGTCTTGGCCTCCCAATGACTGGGATTCCAAGTGTGGCCACCATGCATGGCGGTTTTACCTGATTTTGAAGATTCAATTCTTACCTAGTACGACATGTAAATGTTAGCTGAGAGGAACACACTGTTTGTAATGATCCCGTACTTTTCAGAAGAAAGAGCAGGTATAGCATGCAACATCTTCCTTCCCGACTGTAACTTTGATACTTTCTAATAGTGTGAACATGGTCAAATTATTCAAATTATCCATCATACCTATGGAAACTTGTCTGTCTCCATTTCATCAAGTAGGACCAATAATCATACCTACTTGTAGAGTCTTTGTAGAGAATAAGTACTTAAATTATAATAAATGCTGAATTTTGGAAAGCTATTCTTAATATTTCTATTATTATTAATGTCATATTAGGTAACTATGTCTCAAAGTCAAAGTGAAGGACCCTAAAGTAAAAAGAAAAGAGAATTTCAACAGATGAGAGATTAGAAAATGAAATACTTTCATGGGGAGCTCTTGATAATTTTACTGGCAGTAACATAAGAAAGCAAAATAATACATTAATAAGTAGACTCAACTGCTCTTTATAACCCAAAAGTATTTCAACAAACCCCCACCCCACTTAAAACTTCATTGTAATGATCCACAGTGCCAAATTTTAGAAGACGCTGCATTTTGTTAGAAGTAATAGAATTCATATTTCTGTTGATTTGTTATTTTATCAAAGAAAAAACAACTCTTTGATGAGTTAATATATTTCCCCTTTTTTTAACATATAATTTTAGAAAGGCCATGGCTATTCCCTCTTGACTTGGAGAACTATTTAATTGGTGACTGTTTTGAACCTTGACTTGCTTAATATATTATACATTAAAAACTTCTGAAGTCAAAGGATGTGTGTTATGCAGGACTCAGCAAGTGTGCAAGATTGTTTAGCCATTTCTGCAGCTGCCCTTTAAACATGCTGTTCAGTTATTTATAATGTATTAAAAGAAAAAGGAACATAAATTGGATGATGTGGTTGAATTAATTGCCAAACTATTCAGCTCAGTTGAAAAGTGGCATTTTATTCTAGGATCTGTACACTTACAAAAAGTGTGCTGGACCCCAACAGGAAAGCAGTTGCATAGAATAGAAAAAAACAGGTAAAGCAAAACTATATAGCAAAGAAAAATAAAATAGCATTAATGTCATATTATTATTTTTTCAATAAAAACTGGTTTTGGATAGGATTTGCGCCAACTCTGGAGTCAGGCTGTCTGAGCTTAGTGCCTGACCCAACTCTTACTTGTGGAAACCTCTGGGAAAACAAGTAAGATCCCCCCTATAGCATGGAATTTATTGATTCCTGCTTTAATATCCTTTATCTCTTCAAATGACATTTCTTCAAAAAAGCCTTCCTTGCTCTCTTGATGAAAGTAGCATATGGGTGTGTGTTTTTTTTTTAACTAGGCTTAGTTTTCTTTATTACCTAGTAATTTCTCATCATTACTTGACATTATATGCAATAAACAACATTTGTTTTGTTTTGTTTTGTTTTTCCTTCTGAACATGGAAGCCAAATGAGGGCAGGTATTTTTCTTCTTCTCTACTGTACCCTCATCACCTAAAAGAGGATCTGGCACATATTAAGTATCTGTAAATACTTAATATGTTATAAATAATAACTATGATATTATTACTAAAGATTAATAATATATTTACTTTTTATTTTTTGGTGGTACTGGGGTTCCTGGAAACCCTTCTACCTCCGGGTTACACTCCCAGACCTATTTTATACTTTTTTTTTATTTGGAAACAGAGTCTCTTAAGCCAACGCGGCTGGCTTCGAATCTGCGTGATCCTCCTGTCTCCGCCTCCCAAGCGTGGGGATTACAAGCGTGCGCCACCATTACCCAGAACTCATAGATTCATTTTTAAATATAGTTAAAACAAATGCTCTTTTAACAGATAAGGTAATCAGCTTAAAACCTAAACTCCTAATTTAGAAATGATGATGAATGAAAACAAAACTCATCTACTTTTGGTCAGCTGATTTTTGTTGTCACCTGCCTCCCTTTTCCCACTTACCTGCATAGAATGTTTTAATACACTTTTATTGGTGCCCTGCAGTCTCACTTAATAATGTAGTTTGGAGTAATAGAGACCATCAACACTGGCTGAGCTTCCCCCCTGGGTCAATCCCCACTCCCTTCTATCCCCCATACATGATATTAAGAGTGTCATTGATAATTTCACATATGCACATAACACCAAATGGAGGTGTTTTCTTTATTAATTCTCCCCCTGATGGGGAATATGAGTTCAAAGGAAACACAGCTCAGAAGACCAGAACAGGATTTATTTGGTGTAAAGCCTGGGAAGGGGGACTGATCAGGAGAGGGAGACCACAAAAATCAGAAGCTAGCTTCCTTACAGATTTGGAACTTTATGGGAGTAAGAAGGAAGTTGGGTGACAGAAGCAGTCATGTATTCTAATTGTTAGGCTTGGTACTGGGCCAGAGCAAATAAATTTATGGGGCTGGGGAGAGGAGGATAGTTAGGGTCATTTCTCTTTTATCCATGCAATTTCTTGGGTCTCTTTGTTCTCAGTCCTCCTCAGGCAAGACCTCATGAAAAACTTCACAGTGCTCACATTCCAGAGGTTATATAATATTTATATTAGTAAATGGCCCACCATATTATTTGAGCTCCTTCCTTCATGACAATGGGGTGAGGTTGATCTAGGTAGATCTAGGGCTAGAAGCAAAGTTGTAGGCACTGTGAGAGTTTTACAGGTCCTGTGTGTATGGGAGAAAGATTTTTGATCTCACCCCCTTTTTTTTTTTTTTTTAATTACCAATCAGTTTTATTTCTCTCAATTCTATTCCAAAAGATATGTCCTCTCCTTATTCTGGCAACACAGAGATTGAAATTGCTTCCTTTGACACCAGTGCTTCCTATGGATTTCCGTGTAATAGTCCAGGCTTGTAATGTTGAAGAATTTTTTCTTTTTTTATTTATTTATTTATTTATTTATTTTTAATTAATTTATTTTTTTAAATTGGTGCATTGTAGTCATATATCAATCACATTGGAGTACAAGACTTGAGAGGATATACAAGCACACATCATCCAATTAGCCCTCCTCCAGCCCCCATCCCATTCCCTCCCCCTCCCTCCATCCCACACTTCTTTGGTGATTTACTTTGATACATTTGTTTATGTACCTCCTGCATTTTAAAGAGGCTCCGTCCTCCAGTATTACATACCCTCTGATTGGTCACATTAGTTGCTTCACTATAGGGCCCTTTCTATAGCTCAACCTCTTCCTGTTGCCCCTTTCCTCCTAGTTATTGCTGATTAAGAGAAGCGTCTGATTTATATTTTCTGCGATATTTCTCTGTGCATGCTGCGTTGGAAGTACCAATCTCACTCTTGATGGTCCCAGTAGTGGCCTGGCTACTCAGTGGACTGATCCAGACCTCGCTGGCTCACGCAGCGGCCTTGCCTCATGGGAGGACCCAGTTCTGGTCTCGCTGGCCCCTGAACCGGTCAAACCCCTAAGCTGGCTTTGGTCCCGACCTTGGAGGCCGCAGGAGTGAACTTGCCTCACGCCAGGCTCCGATGCTGGCCATTGGCCCCTGCACCGGTCTAACCCCTTGGCAGGATTCCAATCCCGGCCTCGGAGGCCCCAACACTGGCAATGCCTCATGGCAGGCTCCGATGCCGGCTTCACTGGCCCCAGCACCGGCCTAACCCCTCGGCAGGCTCTTATCCTGGCCTCAGAGGCCCCAGTACCGGCCTTGCCTCAAGGCAGGCTCCGGTGCCGGCCTCGCTGGCCCCAGCACCGGCCTAACCCCTTGACAGGCTCCGATCCCAGCCTCGGAGGCCCCAGCACTGGTCATGCCTCAAGGCAGGCTCCGATGCCGGCCTCGCTGGCCCCAGCACCGGCCTAACCCCTTGGCAAGCTCTTATCCTGGCCTCGGAGGCCCCAGTACCGGCCTTGCCTCACGGCAGGCTCCGCTGCCGGCCTCGCTGGCCCCAGCACCGGCCTAACCCCTCGGCAAGCTCTTATCCTGGCCTCGGAGGCCCCAGTACCGGCCTTGCCTCACGGCAGGCTCCGATGCCGGCCTCGCTGGCCCCAGCACCGGCCTAACCCCTCGGCAGGCTCTTATCCTGGCCTCGAGGCCCCAGTACCGGCCTTGCCTCACGGCAGGCTCCGATGCCGGACTCACTGGCCCCAGCAGCGGCCTAACCCCTCGGCAGGCTCCGATCCCGGCCTCAGAGGCCCCAGTACCGGCCTTGCCTCACGGCAGGCTCCGATGCCGGCCTCGCTGGCCCCAGCACCGGCCAAACCCCTCGGCATGCTCTGATCCCGGCCTCGGAGACCCCAGCACTGGTCATGCCTCACGGCAGGCTCCGGTGCCGGCCTCGTTGGCCCCAGCACCGGCCTAACCCCTCGGCAAGCTCTTATCCTGGCCTCGGAGGCCCCAGTACCGGCCTTGCCTCACATCAGGCTCCGATGCCGGCCTCGCTGGCCCCAGCACCGGCCTAACCCCTCGGCAGGCTCTTATCCTGGCCTCGAGGCCCCAGTACCGGCCTTGCCTCAAGGCAGGCTCCGATGCCGGTCTCGCTGGCCCCAGCACTGGCCTAACCCCTCGGCAGGCTCCGATCCCGGCCTCAGAGGCCCCAGTACCGGCCTTGCCTCACGGCAGGCTCCGATGCCGGCCTCGCTGGCCCCAGCACCGGCCAAACCCCTCGGCATGCTCTGATCCCGGCCTCGGAGACCCCAGCACTGGTCATGCCTCACGGCAGGCTCCGGTGCCGGCCTCGTTGGCCCCAGCACCGGCCTAACCCCTCGGCAAGCTCTTATCCTGGCCTCGGAGGCCCCAGTAACGGCCTTGCCTCACATCAGGCTCCGATGCCGGCCTCGCTGGCCCCAGCACCAGCCTAACCCCTCGGCAGGCTCTTATCCTGGCCTCGAGGCCCCAGTACCGGCCTTGCCTCAAGGCAGGCTCCGATGCCGGTCTCGCTGGCCCCAGCACTGGCCTAACCCCTCAGCAGGCTCTTATCCTGGCCTCGGAGGCCCCAGTACCGGCCTTGCCTCACGGCAGGCTCCGATGCCGGCCTCGCTGGCCCCAGCACCGGCCTAACCCCTCGGCATGCTCCGATCCCGGCCTCGGAGGCCCCAGCACTGGTCATGCCTCACGGCAGGCTCCGCTGCCGGCCTCGTTGGCCCCAGCACCGGCCTAACCCCTCGGCAAGCTCTTATCCTGGCCTCGGAGGCCCCAGTACCGGCCTTGCCTCACGGCAGGCTCCGATGCCGGCCTCGCTGGCCCCAGCACCGGCCTAACCCCTCGGCAGGCTCTTATCTTGGCCTCAAGGCCCCAGTACCGGCCTTGCCTCAAGGCAGGCTCCGATGCCGGCCTCGCTGGCCTCAGCATCGGTCTAACCCCTCTGCAGGTTCCAATCCCGGCCACGGAGGCCTCAGTAGTGGCCTTGCCTCACAGCAAGCTCCGATGTCGGCCACTGGCCCCGGCGCCCGCCTAACCCCTCAGCAGGTTCCGATCACTGTCTCTGTGGTTATTATTTCAAAGGTTCCAGTTGTAGTGTATCAGATTTCTGCCTCCCCCGAATATTGGCCACTGGCATTGCCACTGCCTCCACCGTTTCAAATCCTTCCCAGGCTCTTTTTCCACTCTGAATGTTGTCCAGTGTTCCTAAGCATGCGTGATGGTAGCATTCGACATTTGGTGTAATTTCTCCAAAAAAATATAAAGTTGGTAAGATCTGGTTTCTGCTTCTCCTGAATACAAGTCTCCACCACCATCGCGAAGAACTCTTTCAACACCGCATTTCTCCTTGGTCTCCGCTAAACTCTCTCCTTATATGTGATGTCTGAGATTCTTAACAATATAGAGAAATAGCAGTCCTCTTTCACGGAGAATTTTTCCATAAGTTCCAGTGCATTTAGATAAGTTTTGTCTGCATCTCCAGTGTCCTGGCATCCATAACGGCTTTCTTACCACCTCTCCGATATTTTTCTTTATCTTTTTCTGTTCTGGGCCCGGTTTCTCCAGGGGTCTGGCGTGCTACTCGCAGTTCGGCCGGGACCCAGAGTCCCGCGATCCGGGCCCCAGCTGGCGTGCCCTGTGCTCGACCCCCGCCCAGAACCCAGCGTCTTACTGGGCCTGGTTTCTCCAGGGGTCTGGCGTGCTACTCGCAGTTCGGCCTGGGGCCCAGAGTCCCGCGACCCGGGCCCCATCTGGCGTGCCCAGCCCGCGACCCCAGCCCAGAACCCAGCGTCTTACTTGGCCTGGTTTCTCCAGGGGTCTGGCGTGCTATGCACAGTTCGGCCTGGGGCCCAGAGTCCCGCGACCCGGGCCCCATCTGGCGTGCCCAGCCCGCGACCCCCGCCCAGAACCCAGCTTCTTACTGGGTCTGGTTTCTCCAGGGGTCTGGCGTGCTATGCGCAGATCGGCAGGGGCCCAGAGTCCCGCGACCCGGGCCCCATCTGGCGTGCCCAGCCCGCGACCCCCGCCCAGAACCCAGCGTCTTACTGGGTCCGGTTTCTCCAGGGGCCTACCCCCTTTTTTTTTTTTAATTGGTGGCTGCAAAGCTAAGGCCGTGTCATTCTCAGTTTTTTTCTATAAGGAATGGCCAATAAAGTGGCTGACAATCTTGTTACGTGAAAAACTAGGTTAATATATTATGCAATAATTTATATATCTCATCATAATGGTCACTTTCATAACCCTTCCCTTGGTCCCCCCTGTCTTTTAGCATTTTGATTGAAGGACAAGTAGCCAACCCTTTTGTAATAGACCGTGAGTCGTTTCATATAGTATTTGTGATTTTTTTTTGTGACAAAAGTTTGAAAAAACCCAAGCATATTGTTTTAACTGAGATTAAACAAGTTTCTTTGTCTGTGAATTTGGGGAAGGATTGAGATCCTCCTGGATTTTACAGGAATAGTTATTTCAACTTTTTGTAGTATCTAATGGTCTTGGACCTGTAAAACCTCCAGAAAGACAGGTTTAACTTTATAGCATCTTATAATGACTTATGGAGAATCCTCAGAAGAATGGGAACAAATTTACCATTTGATCCAGCAATACCACTTCTGGGTGTCTACCCAAAAGAAATGAAACCAAACTACCAAACTAATGCATGCGTATCTATGTTCATAGCTGCACAGTTCACCATAGCCAAACTATGGGACCAGCCAAGATGTCCATCAACAGATGAATGGATTACCAAACTGTGGGATATGTAATCAATGGAATTTTACTCAGCCATAAAAAAAACACAGTTGCAGCATTTGCAGGGAAATGGATGGATCTTGAGGACATTATTCTAAGTGAGGTTAGCCAGTCACAAAAAGTAAGAATTTGGATGCTTTCCCTAATATGTGAAAGCTAGCATGAAAGGGGTAATAGAAGTAACTCCAAGTGAAAAAGGAGATCCTATAGAGGAGCAAATAAGGCAACCTAACTGTAGGGATGGGAGGGGGGAAGAAGGAAATTCTAAAGTGCATGATGTACTTATTCATATCGAAGTCAACCACTAGACCAAGCATGGGAGGGAGGGATGGGGAGGGAGTGGGGTGAGGACTGGGTGGGAACTGGGTGGGGGCTGGCTGGGTGATGTGTGCATTTATGTCTACACAAGTTTTTGCTTCATTGTGATATATAAATACAATGCACCAATAAAATTTTAAAAATAAAATAATTAACTGGAGGGAAATTTTGTGTATTGGTGTCATATATTATTCTTCTGTGGGTTTAAAGGTAAAAGTAATGTATAAAAGACTTTAGCTCCTTTCCCTGAAATAGCACATTTGCTTTTGATTGTACTTTTTTTTCTGAATATTTTCTGTGTTTTTTTTTCCTGGATATTTTCTATTTTTTTAAAATATTTTCTGGATAGACAAAGCAGGTGCTCTACTAGGCAAAGATAAGTGTTTTTTTTTTTTTTTAACAAGTTTTTCAGTTAAGGTCAGTCAAGCTCCTCAGGGTTATTTTTTAGGGTCTTGGTGAGTTGGTGAGGTTTTACCTCTACCAGTGTGCCATCTGCTAGATGTGTCTTAGTTTCACTCATCTTTAGCTCTTTTCTCAGCACAGATGACACTTTTCTTTCTGATGAACCTTTTTTATTTTTATTTTTCCTTTTTTCTTTTGCTTTATTTATTTATTTATTTATTTATTTATTTAGTAGATTATGTGCTAGTCCCAGTCTCTGAGGCCTTCATTATCTCCCTGTTTTGGGAAGTCAGATGATTCGACCAAGTTGCAGGGGTCTTTAGAGCGGTCCTTCCCTGGGTCCTATTTGGCCTTGGAGGACTAAAGCCAAACTATTGGCTATTTCTCGTTAGTTCTCTATTTCCAAACTGTTCTCTAAGTCTCAATTGTTGAACATCAGAAGATTTTTACCAGCGCTTTTAAACTATCGTGCAGGAGACAGTTATTATCTTAAAACAGTTTGGATGTTGTACTTCTGTTAAATGCTAACAAAAAACAGTTACAGAGTTTTATAAGCAAACATACAAAACAGAATTAGCAGGAAAAAACAAATCCCATTTATAACTTTACATAAAAAGATGGTCATAACACAATTAGGAACATATAAATATCCTGTCATCTTGATTGACTTTTCAAAGGAAAAAAGTCATGTATTAATAATTTTAAGGGCATCTTTAATCTCTTAAATTTACTCAGTTGTAAGTTTTATTTAAGTCACACAAACTCAGAGGCATTTCATTTTATGTTTTCTTTAGTTTTATGATTGCTCACAAATGAATATGCCAATTTGTGGTACTGTGTAGACAACATACAGATGAATTACACACATAGCACAAAAAAGAATATTAAAAGGTAGGGGCACAGATTTTTTTATATGATACAGACATTGGACCTGTGCAACTGGCCATGCTTGGTTCGTCTGCCAGTCATGGGTGACTCAGAATCAAACAGATTCAGGTGGCGACTCAGTCTCCCATGACAGACAAACATACTAATTATCACCAGTTCTTAGCCCTCTTGACAGGATACCAAACAGAAAAGTAACCCTTGAATAGGTGCTGATTAAAGACAGGAGAGAAAAACCCCACAAAGATAGGGACCCAGAAAGCCTTTAGTTTGATAAAAGCAAAAATCAGAACAGAAAATAATGTGTACAAACCCAGGGGAATTTTAAAAAATCCATGAGCTCAAAATATGAAGTGGCTGTATGTCTCCATAATAAAAGTTCTGTTTGGCTCTAACTTTGTAATGGGAGATGAGTGTGGAGATGAATTAGGGGCTAAGTGTCTCCGGGAGATGGTTGGCAGGACGCAGGTGAGAGTGGCAGTTGGGTAGTCAGGGTTGATCTCCCCATCAGCCCTGGGCTGGCAGTGGTGCTACAGGGACTGGGGAAGCCAGAGTGGGCACTGGCTGGGATGGCAATGATGAGGAGGGGAGAAGGGAGAGTAGGGGATGAGTCAGGGGACTTCATGGCCAGACTTCACAGTCAGAATTCACAGTGCCCACACCTAACCCCTTCTCCTCTAGACCCTTTTCATTTATCCACTGCGGTTTCTCCTCCATTTTTTCTCCTCTCTCTTGTATACTGATTACTCCTTACCTTCCACATATAAGAGAAAACATGATCCTTCACTTTCTGTGACTGACTAATTTCAATATAATGTTCTCCAGTTCCAACCATTTTCTTGCAAATGACATAAATTTTTTTTCTTCTTTATCTATGACTGAAATTCTACTGTAGGCATATTCCATAATTTTGTAATCCATTTATGTGTTAATGAGCACTTAGATTGATCTCATGATTTTGCTATTGTTAATTGTACTGCTATAAACATTGATATGCATTTATCACTATAATATTCTTATTTCAATCTTTTTAGCATGATACCCAAGAGTGGTATAGCTGAATTGTATGATGAATTCACTCCCAGTTTTCTGAGGAATCTCCACATTTATATCTATAGTGACTGCACTAATTTGCAATCCCACCAATAGTATACAAATATTTCCTATTTACCCACATGCTTGTATTTATTGTTGTTTGTATTCTTTATTATTGACATTATAAATGGTGTTAGGTGGAATGTCAGTGTAGTTTTGATTTGCATATCCCTGATTGCTAATGATGTTGAACTTTTTTCATATGTTTATTAGTCATTTGTATTTTTTCTTTTATGAAGTATGTGTTTAGTTCAATTGCCATTTCTTAACTGATTTTTTTTAGTGTTATATCTTTTTTTAATACTAGGGATGGATCTACCTCCAAGCTACACACCCAGCCCTATTTTATTCCTTTTTTTTTTTTTTTTTTTTTTTTTTGGTGGTACTGGGGTTCCTTGAAGCCCTTCTACCTTGGGGCTACACTCCCAGACCTATTTTTACATTTTCATTTTGGAAACAGGGTCTCCTAAGCCAGCGCGCGGCTGGCTTCGAACCTGCGCGATCCTCCTGTCTCCGCCTCCCAAGCGCGGGGATTACAAGCGTGCGCCACCACGCCCGGCTATTCTTTTGTTTTTGAAACAGCTCTCACTAAATTGCAGAGGGCCTCACTGAGTTCCTGTGGCTGGCTTTGAACCTTCGATCCTCCTGTCAGCCTCCCAAGTATTGAGATTACGCTCAACTTAGTGTTATGTTTTTTAAGTTCTTTGTATATTCTAGATATTTGTTCTTTAACGGAGAAATAGCTGGTAAAGATCTTCTCCCATTCTGTAAGTGCGATATCTCTCTCTCTCTCTCTTTCTCTCTCTCTCTCTCTCTCTCTCTCTCTCTGTCTCTGTCTCTGTCTTTCTCTCTCCCTCTCTCTCTTTCCCTCCTCCCTGCCTTTAATGATTTCTTTTTCTGAACATACACTTTTTAATTGTTTTGTGCATTAAAGGGGATGGAACCCAGAGACAGTCTACGTCTGAGCTACACCCTCAGCCCTATTTTTCATTATTTATTTTGAAGCAGGGTCTCACTGAGTTTTAAAGGAACTCACTAAGTCGCTGAGGCTGGCTGCAAAGTGCGATCCTCCTGTCTCAGCCCCCTTAATGCTGGGATTACAAGCTTGCACCACCACGCCTGGCTGCAGTGCTTTTAACATGAATGAAAGTTGTTGTTGTTGTTTTGTCAAATGCTTTATCATTATCCATTGAGATAATCATAAGATTATTGTCCTTAGTTCTATTTATGTGGTGAATGACTTGTATTGATTTGTGTATGTTGAACCAGTCTTGCATACAGGGAATGAAACCAACTTGATCATGCTGTACAATTTTCTTGATATGATGATTTTCATTTTTTTGTTTGTTTGTTTTGGTGGCACTGGGGATGGAACCCTTCTACGGGCTATACTCCCAGACCTATTTTATATTTTTATTTGGAAACAGGGTCTCGTAGACCAGCGAGGCTGGCTTCGAACCTGCGCCATCCTCCTGTCTCCACCTCCCAAGTGCAGGGATTACAAGCCTGTGCCACCACGCCTGGCTCAATTCTTATCTTTATTTTCATCAAGGATTTTGGTCTGTGATTTTTCTTTTCTTGAGATATCTTTATTTAGTTTGGGTTTTAAGGTGATACAGGTTTCATAGAATGAGTTTGAAAAAATTTTATGTTTTTCTAATTTGTGAAGGATTAGATGTAGTTCTATAAAAGTTTTGTATAAGTCAAGTAGGAGTCCAACTGTATCTGAACTTTTTTTTAATGAAAACTTTTTTTGTGTGTGGGGGTCTGGGAATAGAACTCAGGGGCATTTGAGCTCCAAGCTACACCCCTTGCCCTATTTTTGTTCTTTATTTTGAAACATGGTCTCATTATGTTGTGAAGGGCCTCACTAAGTAGCTGAGGTTGTCCACGTACCTCGATCCTCTGGTTTCAGCCTGCTGAATGCTGGGATTACAAGTGTGTGCCACCATACCCGGCTTAATGAAAGCTTTATATTTATGTTTCTATTTCTTTTTTGCAATTGGTTAAAGTTTCTTATATCCTCTTTCTTCTATTTATGTAGATTGTATTTTCATTTTAACAGTCAACATGTACGAGGGTAATATACTGAACTAGCTTAACTACCAAAGGCAGTCTCCACTAGACTATTAGTTAAATTATAAGAAACCAAATTATGATGGTTTACTTAAGTATAAAGTTAAAAGAATGTAGACTGATCATCCATCAAAACCTCAATCAGAGCTGTCACCATTTATAATATATCCACTAGGTTCCCAGCACCATTTTAAATTCTTTACATTATTTTCTTATTCCATTCTCCCATAGATTTTGTAAGGCAGAAACAGTTAATACAGGTTTTTTTTTTAATAGATTAATAAACTATTTCCCTGAGAATTTATCTGATGTACCAAAGGTCACCAAGTATTGATAGATCTGGGAGTCACACGCAGCCAGCCCTGCACTCTTATTTACTTTGCTGTACTGAACCTTAGATACTCAAGGATGCTGTGTGTTTCAGTTTTAGCAGGGGGATGAAGAAAGTCAGCTTCAGGGATCTCAAATTATTTCTCAGGCCCTGACGTCTACACTTTAACAACTATCAGTTCAGATTCTTAGGAAACAAGAAATAATTGGTTTCAGTGCCTGCTTCTGGATGAAGAAGCTGTGGCTCACGGTTTCAGAGACATGAAATATAGATAAGGTGTATAGATTGGAGTCAATTCTTTGATATGAAGTCTTCCCTAGAAAAAAGATAAATGTAATCCAAACAATGGCTCCAGTAGTTATATAATATAATATGGTATATAATATTAGGTATATGGTGTGTAGATTTGGAAGTAGGAAAATATTAATAAGCAAAGATGGAGGTAAATGGCTTTGGTTTAATTTATGCAAAAACCTTGAGTGATACATACCATTATTTCTATTTTATAGGTAAAAAATTGATGATATACAGATTAATCCACACCTACAGTTAAAGAACTATTAGCAAAGTCAGCTTTGACATGTATCTATGGATTCCAAAGTCTGTTCTTACACCATTACACTGTAAGCCTTGCATTTTATTTAACTCAAATATGGGTCAGAGGAAATAGAAAAGAATTATAAAGATGAAGGTTTATAAGAAAAACTTTATAGTCTTTTTATTTATTTTTTGTGTGGCTAGCCGGGTACAAATCCAAGAATGTATATAACAATCTAAAAGGTTTTCCCATCATTTGTTTAAAAATTCAAAATACCTTTTAAATAGAAATATTATAGGCTTTTCAATCCCACATCACTTTGGATTCAAACACAATTGATAATTCTATATGCAAGGAATAAAGTAGTTACATGCTGAATCAAGGAAGTCATTATAAAAAAGTGTCAACACAATGCCAACACAGTGGTGTGAAAAAAAGAAAATTTCTAGATAAACTAAGTTTAACAGAATTTAATTGACAAATTCATGAATTGGGTAGCCCCCAGAACCAGTGGGAGCTCAGCTACACAATTTGGGCAGGAAGTGTGGAGAGACAAAAAGCAGAAGTGACAATGTGAAAGTAACCTGATTGGTTAACAGCTCTGTTTGCCACATAATCATATCTGGACATGCTCTTATTGGTTGACAGCCTATGACCAACTGAAGATCAGCTACTATGATTGGCTATAACTCAGGTATTTGTCACAAGAATATATACTCCCAAGTTACCCATTCAGTTTGCTTATATAGTTAGATTCCAGTTGTATGTAAAGAAACTCTAAGTACAGAGGAAGTCCCAGGAAAAAATTATTTAGTTTAAAAGCAAGAAAAGCTCAGGAGACCTTAACACATCTCAGTTATTTAACTTGTAAATCTGAGAGACTGAAATGATAGACAATAGTTTATAAACTTCATTGTATCAAAAATCTTATAGATTATTAACTTGAAATTGAAGCATCATCTATGTTTTAAAAACTTGTTTTAATGAGATATAGTGGGAAGGAAAAATATCACCTTTCTCTATCTCAAGAATTAAAACACTTAAAAATAGACATTAGGAAGAAATAAATATCAAACGATTGGCTGAATTATATAATAGATTCAAATTGAATTGTAGAGTATAATCTTTATTTTGACCACTTTATTTAAAACTAGTCATTGGCAGCCACTGGATATGAGCCTGCTTCTAGTCTATACATGGGGCTTATAGGAAAGAAGAAAACACAGAGACTCTAAGCCACCCACTGATGATGACACGTTCCTTTTCTCACCAATAATATGAACAAGAGAAGCATAATCAGAAGAGAACAAAATTGTTGAAATATTTGTTTTCACTAGTTCTAGGTAAAGAGAAGTTACTCTTGTATGTCCTGTACAGAGATAATTTTCATAATGCTTACTTACTTACCCATCCATTAATCTATCCACCTATCTATCGATATCTATATATCTCCTAACCCATCTATATGCCTCTATATCTGCCCCAGTATCTACTCTATACATCTATCACCTACTTGTCTATGACTAAAGATGATACATAGATGTTTTTATATATCAATCCTATTATCAAGATGTAAAATACAACCAAATATTAAAAGTAGAAATTATAAATCTGTGTGTGGAGAGAAATATAAATAAGTAAACATTCATAGTCTGAATTTCAGGACTCCCTTAATGAATAAAAATAAATTCTTGTAGTCATTCAGAGAAGGTGAAAATTATTCCAGCTACTATGCCTTTTAAGTGCTTACAATTTGCAAACTTCATTTAGAAGTGAAAGTCGTCTAGTCTAGGAATAAGGAAGTACCAGGTAAAGTAACTAGCCTATAACTGACACTCTCTAGAATCCTTAGACTCATTTCAAGTGAAAATGTTAATATCATATTTAGTGACAATCAGCATAACCCTTTTAAAATATACAGTTGTGTGAGACACTAGTTAGAGGGGTAAAGAACAACACACCTGTGTATCTTACAGATTTCAATCAAAAGCTAATTTTAAAGACCAAAACTGAGTTTTTTTTATCTCATAAATAACACCACACAATTCCCCTTCAACTGGGTGCTAAAGTGTGGCTAGAGGGGAAAGATGTCTCAAGAGATATGCTCACTATTTCTTATTATTTTATCATCAATATTATTATATATTATGTACTGTTTCTGTGGTAACTCTCCCTATCCCCTCCCTTGTCTTTCCCCTAAAACCCTACTTCTATCTGTACCCCAGTCATGAATTTAGAAACTGAATTTTTTTTGTTACTGTTGAATCCAGAACATTAACCATTTTCTACACTAGACTTTTCACAGGATTTTAGAGGAGACAATATTGTTTTTCTCTCCTCAGTGAGAGAAACAATTATATTTATTATTTCTTTCAAAAGTTTGATTACATACTTGTTGTGTGACACCATAGCTATATTCTGGAATCTTTCTGAGACGTATGACCAGAAATTCAGTACCCCACAGCATCACAACCTGGGTAGAGAAAACTGATTTTTTATGGAGATCTTAAAAAATTCTTCTTTTATTTCATTAGGAAGATGCTTCTTAGCCCATGATGAATTTCAAATATATCTGAAGAATTTTTATTAAAGCATAAATCATATATTCCCAGGCACAATGCCTGAAATGTTTGTGTATGTAAATACAGGGTCAGAGCAAAGTTATGTCTAATTTAGAAAAAGCTGCCCCACATGACTGGCTACCATGCACACCTCTGGATAGAAGCTCCTTTTCCATAAAGCATGAAACTTATACCTGAATTAGACAAAATCTTCAGGCAGAAGTATGATTGGACTACTTAATTGCAGCCCTGTTTCTCCACCATATATCCTAATCATAAACTATTGGCCTATATGTAGCAGGATTTCACTTTGGGAAAATATTGTCCTGTTCATTACTATTCTATTTAACCATTGGGTTATTGTTTTCTGTTTCTCAGATAGAGAGACTTTTCAAGATAAGTTTGAGAGTTCATGTTGCTCTTTCCTGCTGAGTATTATAAGAGGAAAATGCATTTTGCAAACAACAGATCATTTAATGAGTATTTTCAGAGCCCTAGATTGGCATATTCTTAACTGTCTCCATCTGCTGATGTTCCCTGAGATAGCATGACCTCTGTCACTTCATAGTGAGTTCCATATGTCCTGGAAGCATTTTTCTGCTTTGATCCTATTCCTTGAGGTTCAGAACTGAATCCATGGTTCCCTTCCCTATTTCTTAAAGGAGTGCCAGTTAGAGTGGAATACTTCTTTATTCTCATTCTGGCAAGCTTCCTCTTTTCACTGGGCAGGATTATCCTTCCTGTCTTTATCCACTAAATATCACTAGTCAATGTAAAAAACAAAATTTTCTATCTATTTTTAAAGCCATTTAATAGGGCAGTTTCACTCAAATTCAGAATCTTCATACATGAATCTAAAGGACTGGGATACCCTCCAAAATAGTCCTCACCTCTCCAATAGTGAACACAGAAATACCCATCGTTACTGAATTCCAGAAGACTCCTGGGGACCATCAGTTCTTTCTAATATTTTAATTCTCTAAGTGTATGTTATTATACATAAATGATAAATAGTTGTCAACATGCTTTCTATTCAAATAATATGAGCTTTGTAAAAGTATTTTGTTTTAAATATGTCTTTATTATTTGATACAAAAGGGACTATGCTGAAGAAAAAAATAGGAACTGGAAAAATAACAAAAATATTGAAAGAAAATAAACCACAGATTCTACAAATAGCTGACTTTACAAACACCTGTTTAAAAACAACAATCAAAAACCTATAAGAAAGAATTAATTTTAATACCTGTGCACTTGTGATCTTGGCATGTGTACCATATAACACACTCACCATGCTTTCCAAATTTTAGCTAAGCTTCTACCAAAGCTCTGCTCCAAGGTCTTCTTTAATATTTTTTGTTTTAATTTCAATGTGAAACTGCTAAAAGAGAATATAATTAAGCGATTGATGAAGGTTTCTATATTAATTGTGCTACATACAGCGATTCTAGTGGGTGACTATTTACCTCAAGAAAGATAAGGGCATTCTGGAATCATATCTACTCCATGAGAGAGACCATCTTGCATTATTATATGTCCCTCCGTCATTCTGAAGTTCCAAGAAAGTAACTCATATAAATATTAGGACAATTTTACTTCTAGTTCTCAAATCTTAAGCAAGTCCTTGTTCTTCTGGGCATTCTAATATTTTATCTCTAAAACAGTATTTTTTTATTTATTTTTATTTTTATGTGGAACATATTGAAAATGGCATACATTCACACTATACTTGGTGCCCTCTCCCCCTTGCTTCCCCTTCCTTCCTCCCTTTCCCAACAAGAGTGTCCAGGTTAACCATGCTATATTCATACTTTTACATATTTGGATATAGCTCCTTCATTAATCTACTTCATCCTTCTTCCTCTCCTATCCTTTCATTCTAGCTTTGCTGAGGTTTCCCCTCCATTATCTGAAGTCCCTCTGGTATTTCTTATTGTATATACATTTGGTATCACTCCCTCCCCTCATAAGAATACATTTCTAGGCTCTCTTTGTGACTAACTTAACCAGTTTCTTCAGAACTGTGGACTGTACAAGTGGATTTAAGGAATTTCCCTTAAATTCCACTTGGGCTTCTGATTTGGACCCCTGGTTCAGAAACAAGATATTCAAACATAATGAGGCCCAAACCTTCACATTTCTAGAATCACATGGAAATGTTATTAGACTGCTGATTGCCAGGAACTATCCCCCACAGTCTTGGGCTCAGTAGAGTAGAGTGAGGCCTAAGCATGAGAATTCCTAGTTAGTTACAAGTGATTGTGACACTGCTTCTATAAGGATCATGCTTAGGAAAGCCTCATTCTCAATGCTTACACCTCAAAGAGTGCTCACCTCTTTATTGGAGATACATTATCTGGAAATTCTTTAGATAAAGCAGAGTTATAGACTTTTTTTAGATTCACTAAATCTAAATGTACTTTTTTATTTATTTATTTATTTTTTTTTTAATTTTTAATTGGTGCACTGTATTTATACATCATAGTGGGATACATACTTTTGTAGACATACATGCACACATTGCCCAGTCAGCTCCCCCCCCCCCGATCCCCACCCCATTCTCTCCCTATCCCTCCCTCCCATGCTTGGCTTAGTGGTTGACATCTAGTATTATAGCAATTTATCCAAAATTAAAAAAGATAATCTCACATAACAGTTTCATTTGTCTGATACCAAGCTTTTGATGACTTAAAGATAACATTTCAATATTTCTTTTTGCTTTCTTTCTTAACAGAGAATCTATTTTTTCTATTTTTAGGTGAAACTATCATATATTTATATATTTATTTTTCAGAAAAAAAATCTATCCTAATATGGAATATGGACTCTAGGTACCCACAATGATTTTGAAAAAGAACAAAGCTAGAAGATGTATATTTTCTGATTTCAAACCATATAAAGCTACAATAATTGAAACAGTGTAGTACTATTCTAAAGGCAGATATATAAACCATTGGAGTTAAATAAAAGCCTAGAGCTAAATTCTTCCCTATATTGTCAAGTTATTTTTGACAAGGTTTCCACGAACATTTGGTGGTGGAAATAATAATATTTTAACTAAATATTGTTGAAACATAATAATTACATGGAAAAGAATAAAATTGGACCCTTACCTAATCCCATATACAAGTATTAATTCAAAATAGATAAAAGACCTAAATATAAATCTTAAGACTATAAACTTTTAGGAGAAAATCTGGGTCATAAAACCTCACAACATTGAAATTGGCAGTGATTTCTTGGTTATGATTTCAGTGGCACAGGCAACAGAAGAGTATACAAACTCCCTAAAAAATAAAAAAAAAAATTGTATATCCAAAGACAATGTAAACAGAGTTAACAGTTACTAATAGAATGGGATAAAATATTTCCAAATGCTATATCTGAAGGTATATTAATATTCCAACTAGAAATCCTAAAAATTAACAACAATAAAGGCAAACAATACCCTTTAGAGATAGGTAAAAGACTAACATAAATAATGAATCTCCACAGATAACCAATCTTAGTTGTCTGTTGGATGGAAAGTCATGTTTCTCTAGTTCTGATGTGTGTTACCTATTTCTTCTTTGTAGTTAATCTCTTTGAGTATTTTCTCTAGTGCTGGTTTTGAAGACATAAATTCCTTCAGTTTCTGTTTGTCACGGAAGATTCTTATTTCTCCATCTAATTTGATAGAAAGTTTTGCTGGGTAGGGAATTTTTGGCTGGAAGTTGTTTTCTTTCAAAATTGGGAATATGTTACCCCAAGCCCTTCTGGCTCTCATAACTTGGTTTGGGAAGTCTGGAGTGATTCTAATTGGTTTGCCTCTGAATGTCACTTGGCCCTTTGCTTTTGTTGCCTTTAAGATTCTCTGCTTGGCTTCCACATTGGTCATTTTGACAATTATGTGGCGTGGGGATCCTCTTCTCCGATCCTGTCTAAAGGGAGTTCTATACGTTTCCTGGACTTGACCCAGTGGGAGAGGGGCGGTGGCAGTGATATCACATCATAGGAGAACGTGCAACCTGGCACCCCCCACAATCTAAAGCAGCCTCTATCGACTCTCTGGGTCGGAGACTCTGTGATACAACCCAGTAAAGGAGTAGTGGGGTCTGAGATACTACTGACTTGAGATCCAGAGCACCTTAAGTGAAGTCATAGTGACCCAAGGGAAGAACCCAGAGAAGGCACAAACTTCCGAAATCATGGGAAAGAGGAATAATACTGGAGCAATGAATGCTCACAACCCCACAACATCAGAACCCGATAAAACAGAAAATCAGAGATTTCTAGAAGATCAAATCAGAAAAATAACTGTAGAAATAATAGAGGTGCTTCGAAAAGAACTCAGAGAGAGCCAAAAAGAGATAAAGGATGCAATTAATGAAGTAAAGCCCTCAATTCAAAGCACAAACAACCGATTAGAACACATGGAGAACAGAATCTCGCTCTTAGAAGATGATCATTCCAAAAATGAACGCATAGTTTCTAATCTAGAAAAAAAATCCAACGGCAGGAATCTGATATTAAAGAAATATGGGCCCATTTTAAGAGAGCTAACCTAAGAATAATTGGAATAGAGGAGGGAAAAGAAAGTGAAACCAAAGGGATCAACAATCTCTTCAAGGAAGTAATAGCTAAATGTACTTTTTAATAAAATCCTTCAAGTGACTTATATACACACTGAAACTGGTGAATTAGACTAAGATTTCTTGAATTTTCTATGGTTAAATTTTGATAAATGTTTAGCCTGATCAGTGATAATATATAGTTGAGCCACATACAAATAAAGCAATAATTAGCTTTTGTTGTAAACGTGCTTAAAATCAAAATTGTATTTTATTTAAAATATAAGAAAACCTTTTAGTCTTTTTTATTTTACCTCAACTACTTTTGCTGAGCTGATGTTCAAGTGTAATTCAGTTTTATTTTGAAGTTTTTAAAAACGACTTCTTTCACAACTTGGCCTTGGTGCGCACTGGGTTCCGCTTAAATGATTCATTCACTCGCATTATTCCTGCTGTGCCTTCCAACACATTTATATTTTATGTTGGTCCTTTTATCCTTTCTCTGTCCACTTCCTTCTGTGGTATTTAGGGAGGAAAGTTATTAAAATTGTTATATATAAGTTATCGTCAAGAAATCTTATAACAAATATTTCAAGACATTTAATCAACAAGGAATTCTATTTCTTCTGTCTCCTGCTTCCTACCCAGAGAATATAATTTTCTAATTTTCACTAAAAACATATGTGTATTGTGCTGTGTGAAACAGTTATTTCCTGTTTCATCTGACTAGTATCACTTTTAGCTGAGCTCTTCAAGTATTTATCATGTTTTCAGCATTGGATTTCAGCAGAATTGAGCTATCTCAAAATAGGTAGATCCATATTCAAAGCTCCAGTCCTTTCTCCTGAAATATCATGTTAATTCTTTGTTTTTATTTTGTAACTAATGCTGAGCCAAACCCGGATTAGATGAATCAGAATCTCAAACAATATAAAGTACGGCACCTCCTCCAAGTTTCTGCCCTGGAAACCCCTCATTTCTCCTTCATCCATCAACTAAACTTCTATATCCGTTATCTGCTGCTGTGTAACAAATTGCCATGAACCTTAATAGCTTAAAAGATTGAACATTTCTGAGCCGGGCATGGTGGCACATACTTGTAATCCCCGGGTTTGGGAGGCGGAGACAGGAGGATAGCACAGGTTCACGGGCTTAGGAGACCCTGTTTCCAAATAAAAATATAAAATAGGTCTGGGCGTGTAGCCCAGAGGTAGAAGGGTTTCCAGGAACTCCAGTACCAACAACAACAACAACAAAAAAGATTGAACATTTCCTATTGCAGGGTTTCTATGAATCAGGAATTGGGGTACATGGGTCCTTCATGCCATGGTGTTTCTTTTCTTTTCTTTTCTTTTCTTTTTTTTTTTTTTTTTTTGCAGTACAAGGGATGGAACCCAGAGGCATTCTACCTCCAATCTATACCTCCAGCCCTATTTTTTATTCATTACTTTGAAACAGTGTCTCACTGAGTTGCAAAGGGCCTCACTAAGTAGCTTAGGCTGTCTATGAACCCAGATCCTCCTGTCTCAGCCTCCCAAATGCTGAGATTACATGTGTGCCACCATACCCAGCTATATTTCTTGAGGTTGGAGTTGATGCCTGACTGGGAGGATGATGAGTTTCCAAACTCATTTGCGTGGCTGATGGCAAGATTCAGCTCCTACTGGGCTGATGAACTGGGGCTTCCATTGCTTGCTGGCTGTGAGCTGGTGGCCTCACATAGTCCCTGCCTTTGCATAGAGAAAGCTGCTTCATTAGAGCAAACAGAAGGCAAGAACAGAGATAACACCCAAGATAGAAGCCATGATCTTTTATAATTGAATATGAAAGAACAATAGCAACTTATCAGATTGTTCTACACTTTTCATGACAAGCAAGTCAATCCCTCATTCTTCTTTTCAGTCTTACCTTTACACACACAAACACACACACACACACACACACACACACACACACACACACACACACACGGGATCATTCACTGGGAGTCATGTCAGAAGGCTCCTCACTACATCTCCTTATTCTTCTGAGATAGCTGACCTTTGGTGCTATTGCTGCTGCTGTTTTTTGTTGTGGTTTTCTTCTTCCTCTTTCTCCCTTCCCTCCTTCTCCTTCTACTCCTCTTCCTTCTCCTTCTTGCTCTTCTTCCTTTATCTTTCTCTTCTTCTTCCTTCATATTTTTCTCTTCTTCTATAACTTCTTTTGATCCAATAATTATCATTTAGCTTGACAAAATAGAACACTATGCATGATAATTAATGTATTCATTTAGGGTTTTATTATTTTACTATATAGATGCGGTATATCTGAAAGGCTGTCAAACTCTCTAATATGTTTAATGAAACAGAAAATAGCCCCTGGCCTCTGGGAGCTGGCCTGGCATTATCCGTGAGCCCTTGGTGTTGCTAGGAGATAACTGAAGCCTCGGAACTAGCCTGCAATGTCCTTGTTTTCACATGGTCATCATCAGATGAGGCTGTCCTGTGATTCTAATTGAATCGGCTAAAATGACCATTGTCCAAACTATAAAACAGCAACAATTCCTCTGTTCTGACTGGTTCTGAGAGCCTGCTGCTGCTTTGCCAATTGCAGCTGTAGCTTTTCCTCAGCTTCTTACTTTCAAAATAAGGGCCATTATGATACCTGATCAAAGAATTACCTCAACTGGTTGACAGAAAGCGGCACAGTGCAAAGCCTTGCTTTCTTAGCTCATCCTCCCAACCATTTAGACCAAGTTCACACCCTACAAGATGTCCTTTGTTGACACGCTCTAGAGTTTTCAGTGAACTTTTTCATTCTTACACCATAAATCAGAAACTTTACCAACATCCACAGAAAGTGATTTGTTAGTCGTGGCTGGAGTGCATTGGCTATTCTGTTTATCTTAAAAGTGGTATAAATTGAGCATCATGCACTATTTCAGAAGCATATGTTTGCTATTTTATAATGACTTGTATTTCTTTCACTACTTTTTCCAAACCTTAGTTCATGATATAAAAAATTCCTATTACATTTCTACAATTATACAATCAGCCTTTAACTATGGGTCATCTTATTCTAAACAGCCACTAAAACAATACTATATCCAGTGAGCAGGGACCAACTATGTTATTTTCTAACTTCCCCTTCTTATTCCCCCTCTGCCCAAAACATACACATACACACACACACACACACACACACACACACACACACACACACACACACGTGAGCGCACGCACACTAGCACCGCCACCACAGAATGGCACACTGAGTACCCTCTGACATATTCCTAGGCGATCAGTACACTTTATTCTACCATAGCTCCGTTCAGCATTCTTTCAGCTGTCATATAAACAATTGAGTAATTAACTTAGAGGAAAGATTTATTTTCCTATGGCTTTAGGCTCAGTGCATGTGAAGCTGGGGCCTGTGAATTTCAGGGCATGGTGGACAGGAGACAGAGAAAGAGAGAGAACATGGTCCGTGCTTCTCACATCATGGAGGCCTGAAGCAAGAGAGAGCAAGCAGGAGGAGAAAAGGAATCATTAATATAATCCCCAAGGCTGCACCTCCAGGGACTCACTTCTGGCCACACCCTACTGGCCTGGGACACCACCCAGATAAAGCCATTGTAATGGACTTATAATCCTCATAACTCAGTTATATAAAATCTAAACACCAGTTTATGAGCTCTTCAGGGGGCCATTCTATATCTAACAATAATTATTGAAAGTTTGCTCAGTTTTTTTCCCCCACAAACATCTCTACGATGATCTCTAAGTATTGAACACTTAAATTGGAACCTTATTTCACTTGGTTTTAAGTCCATCACTGAAAGAAAGTTCAGCATGTACAGAGGCATATTACTTATATCCTTTGTGTTTTAATGATAATATTAAATGTAAAGTTTCTATAAAATATTAAATTCTATTTAACTTAATGTTATACCTATAATTATATTTCCCTGAGCCATAGGTGAGTCATAAGTAAAATAATAAGAGTTGGCCTAACAAAGTACTTACCTTGGTATAAGGCAGCTAGTTTTCATTAACATTGGTTGAATATGAATTGAACTCACTATCCTTAGGCACATCGATAATTAAAGGAAAGCACAGAAAAGTCATTGTTTAATTTACACTGTTGATTTAGTCATTTTGATTCCATTAAATTGTGTCAGACCTTTTTTAACTTCTTTTTTCCCTCAAAAAAATCATCTAGAATGTAAAAAGGTAATTCCTGCTACCTCTCATGGATCTATGACTCAGTAATTTTGGGGCTAGTCAGTTCTTACAAATATATTTTTAAAATTTACCTATTATTATAAGCACCAGATTTTTTTAGACTGCAGTGGGAGTAAGATTTTACCTACTGAATATACCTTGTATTTTTTTGCTTTGTGTATACAAAGTAAGTTGTTAAAAAGTAATGTAAATTCTGTAGAAAAATGTAGAAAAGGAGAACAGATGCCATTTCTGTAGAGAGACAGAAGCAGTATTTTATATAGAAATATAATTTGAGAGGAGGCACAATTGCTTGCTTGCTTTTGTTTTGACTTTATTTTTTATTTTTAAAACTAAAAATCTATTTTTAGACTACATTATTAGAACCTTAAATAATTCTATAAAATATCAATTAATAAATAACAAGAATATTAGCCACATAATTTCAAGATACATGATAGCTGGCAGAAGAAAAGGTAAGTAAAAATTTTCCACTGCACTTTAGGAAGAATATTTTCTAAAATGTCCCAATCAAAATAAGTATGGCTTCCTAGCCCAGGATTTATAAATTAAGGAGGATCAAAAATTTTTAAAAACCTAAATCCAATTAGATCTTCGTATAGGATTCCAGTGAAGAAAAACTTATGGATGTGATATCTTAAAAATCAGGAAAGCAGCTCTAGCAGTCTCAAATTTACTAAAAGTAAGTAGAAAAATAGACGGAGAAAAAAGACGCATAATTTAAGATGAATATAGGAGAAGCACAGATGTCTCTGAATAGTTTCTAGAAATAGAAATACTAGAATATCTCGAAGTTTGTGAAAAAGGTAAAGGCAAGAAAATGATATTCTTTTCCTTTTCTTTTGAGAAATAAAAAAGGAAGAGATATCACTATTGTTATGGAGAAAGGGCACATGATGGATGACAGAATGGGAAGCTTCTAGAGTTTTGTTTTTATCATCTTTTCTACATAATTAGCATGCTCTTCAGATTAAAAGGTTCAGAGTCAATGTTGGTATAAGAAAAAGGGATTGAAACTACATAGTAGCAGAAGCTCCTGGCTTTACCAGAGATAGTGATAAATCCTTAAAAATCATTGGACATATATTTTATATTTCATGTAATTCTATATGTATAAAATATTTTTATTAATTTAACGGGTTTTTTTTAATCACCCAAAGAAAACACCTCTCTGTTTTATAGCTATATTTAAGTGCTTAGTTGCATGCATTTTTTTTTCTGCCTCTGTCATAGTTTGTTAATCAGCTTAGGGATATTGCTTGGCTTGTGCTGTTAGTTTATTTTTCACGTCTGAAAATCTTTTGCTACTCTACCTTTTATTAGAATTGGTAATTACCTAGTCAATCCATTTTAGACTTCATATAGATCAGTTTTATAAGCCAGTACCCTCTCTTACATAAAGACATAGCAAAGCATCACATTTGAGTCTTAATATCTAATGGTCCTTCAGTAGGCTGAATCAAATATATTTTTATTATACTCTTGGTTCTTGTGTATGAACTAAAATTTAGATATTACACATTCAAATCTATCCCATCCTCTCTTTTCCATGCTAAATTTGCAATCCATAGGGTCCCCATAGTTTCTTCTTTGCTGAGGTCTTGATTCTGTACTGAGGAGAGCAGGAAAGTGAAATGAGTACTACAAGCCCCAGAGAAATACTTAATCTGCCACAGTGCTGACAGGTCAGGTAGAAAGATGGGTAAGCTAGGAGTGAGAATTGAAGATTTTTTTTTTTTTTCTGAGAGTGCATTCTCAAGTAGGGGAAAAGCAGAGACTTGTTGCAAAGGGAATTTTTCCAGAAACTTAAGGACAATGCATGAAGGATATAAAGAAAGAGTAGTGAACAAGAGCCCTAGGAGTTGGCTAGCTTGTCAGCCCGGTGATAGAACTATGATGAAGCCCTACATTGCGCTAATTCTAGCTCAGACTATTTTCTAATGGAGGAAGAACTTCTTGGTGACACAGACATAAAATGTGGTTTTATAATTTCCTCTATATGAGGGTGAGGGGATTCCGGGAAGGCCATTATTGAAGTCACCATGTAAACTACACCTTGTCCTCCCTACTGCTCTTACTGAGGCCAGCGCCTTCATCAGTGTATTCAGCAATGTATCTCTCAGCAAAGGGGTGCCAGATATGTGTGGGATTGAATCTCAACTCTACTTTAGAAAGGGAGGAAAGCTTGGGGAATATAGAAATGCCCAAAGAAGCAAAAGAAGCCCACACTTAATTTTCCTTGCAGAGATCAGCTTAACTAAATTTCCAGTGCAGTTCTTAACCACTTTTTTTCTTTGTACTTGTATCATTTTGCCTGATTTTATAGCTTAGGGAATTAAAGGAAATTATAATCACTCTTTCACTTAATATAAGATCACTTATTGGACATTTAGTCTTTCTCTAAAGCAGGAATTTAATGCAATTCTTGCATACTATTTTGTAAATTAATAATAATGATGATATTAATAAAGGCAGCAGTGCTAACAGTAGTAGCTGTGGCAGTAGAGCAGTAATATCAGCAGATGACACAAAATTCAAATAGATTACATAACTTAGTTTGTGCAGGGTAAATTTTCATTGACTTCTATATGTTATCTTATTCAAACATTTTAAAAACTGTTATAACACAGAATTAATAATTTTGTTACTCATTATCCATGGGAGCTTGGTTTTAGGACTTTTCATAGATCCATGAATGGTACAGTATTTTTGTACACTCTACATACATCTACCAATATATTTTAAATCATCTATAAATAACTTATAGTACCCAGTACAACGTAAATGCTTTCTAAATAGTTGGTGTGCTGTATTGTTTAAGTAAAAATGGCAAAAAATAACGACAATTTTTCTAATATTTTGATCTGTAGGTGGTTGAATTGAGAAATGCAAAACTCATGAATAAGAAGGGCCCATAATATCATATACATGAGGAAATAGACTTTTAAAAACTAACTTGAAAATGTACATGTGCATATAAACCACCCCTGCAGATTAATACACATAACCCCAATATCTGTTTCCAATCTAGAACTTCTGGAGGTCAATTCTAGGATTCTGTTTTATTTATTTTTTCTATTGGTCCATTGTAATAATATATATTATTGAACTTCAGGGTGTTAGAGGCACACATGCAAACAGTCCTTATTGAGTCCTTCCCTTGTTCCTGCCCTATTCTCTCCCCCTTCCCTCCTTCCAGTGCTCAGTGCAGTAATAGGCTTTGATAAATATATCAAAAATATATATCTCTTTCCTCTCTCATCTTCCTCAGTTAGTCACCTTCTCCATTCATCTAAGAATTCATTCATCTTTTGTCTGGAGTTTCTCCTATGTCTCTTTTTCTCTCTAGCCTCTGCATACTAGGGAGAAAATCCAAACTTTCCCTTTTTATGACTGACTATTCTGTATTTTTAAGAAGCTCGACTGGTGATTCTCAAACGCATTCTATTTGGAGAACCACTTTGTCAGCAATGTCACAAGATTTACTTTAGATTTTAACCTAGTTCCTTCTCAAAAGAGCAATAGACACTCCTTAAAAGAATATATTCTATTCCATGTATATACCACATGTTCTTTACCCATTCGACAAATACCTAGTTCGTTTCCATAATCTGGCTATTGTGTGAACTGTTCTTATACTTTCTCAGTCATTCATTTAACAAATAATTGTTGAGGACTAACTATGCGTCAGGTCTTCTCTTAGATACTGTAGACACAGTGATCAACAAAAGAAATCCGAATCTTTGTCTTTAGAGAACTTTTATGCAATAAAAATCAAATACCTTTCATTATATTTTGGATTCAATCTTGGTAAAGGATTGGCATTTAATTTTTGCTCCAAATGGTCTGGAGAAGCCAACCATTTGTATAAGCCAAGGCCTTCTGATGCATCATCGGACACTCAAAACATGTCACAGCATAAACTAGAATTGAATGTTTAAAAATATATTGCTCTAATATTTATTTTCCATGACTTTTTGAATGTTGTGAGAAAATTTATAAGAAATGTCTTATACCTGAATAAGACACACAATATGTGTAGCTTAAGGTCTTGAAAAGAGTTACTTTAGTTTTGTTCTTTAACAAGATCATTTTAAATAAGATTTTTCTCAAATTTAGATTACAGAGCCAAGCACATTTGTCATTTTCAATTTTAGTCCCAAGAAAGAAACGTGAACTCAAATGTCTTTCTCCAGCAATGAAATTTTGGAGTAACTGTCTGCAGACAGAGATTACTAACAAAACATTGACAACATTAAAAGACTGTTAGATGAACTGTTTGGGGGATTTTTTCTCTCTTCTTATTAAATATGTTTGAAAAGAGATCTTAAGTGGAAATCTCTGTGCATGCAAAAGCATTTATGAAAATTAATAGCAGCTGCTTAGGATGTTTGTGATACTGCCAGAGGAGAGGCAAATAATGAAACAAAATTATCTCACTCTATTTCATATTTGGAAAGTAACATCTTTGGGCTTCTTCTTGTATAATATAGTCAAAGATAATAAATGTAATTTGGAGACAATATACCTAAGCTCATATCCTACTTCTCCCCATTATTACCTCTGTGACCTTGAACAAGTTTCAGTCACCTTTCTGCATTGATTTTTTTTCTTCTATAAATAAATTTAAAAATAACTACCTTGCAGTGCTGCCTTGAAGATTAGCATTAAGGCCAACATTTGACAGAAGTAATCAGAAATTGGGAACAATTTTATTTTACAAAGAAGAAAAAATAACCCTTTTGCAAAATATTTGTAAAATATCTATTTTTCCTTCCAAAAATGTTTCACTTAAGTGAAAGTTTTTTTTTTCTTCCCAGCATAAAACTGGCATGATAATACAATAATCCCAGAATCATCTGGGACTTTAATGAAATAATAGATTTAAAGTGTTTATAAGAATATCTGATAAAGTTCATATGTTCAATAGATTGTTACTGTTATGAATCTTATTACTAGTGGCATTACATATAGGCTTCTTTGTCAAAGAATTCATAAAATGTAGTTAAATTTTGAATATAATTCATCAAGTACAGAGTTTCATAGAATTTTTTAGTGTTTTGGGAAAATGCTCAACCATTAGATGGTGGCAAATATAGATGAATAAAGATGAAGAGTATAATTTAGTAAGGAACCATGCATGAGATTATTAGTGACTTAAATCCTACATGCTTCTAAAAACAGACACATAGAGCCCTGTGTTGTGGCGCACGCTTATATCCCAGCATTTGGGAGGCTGAGACCAGAGGATCACGATTCGCAGACAGCCTTGGCTATTTAGTGAGGCCCTCTGCAACTTCGTGAGACCCTGTTTCAAAATAAAGAATAAAAAATTGGGCAGGGGGAGTAGCTCAGAGGTCAAATGCCTCTGGGTTCCATCCCCATACCTGCAAAAAAATTTTTTTTAAATAAAAAATAAAAACAGACACATAGACCAATGGATGAAAATAAAATAAAAAATAAAAAATTGGATGCTTTCCCTAATCTGCGGTAGCTAGGGAGAAATGGGTAATAGGAGGAACTCTAGATGAAGAAGAATATTCTATAGATGAGCAAATAATGTGACCTAACTGAGGGGATGGGAGAGGGAAAGAGGGAAATTCTCTAAAGCTCATGATGTACTTAAACAAACATATCAAAGTCAATCACTAAGCCAAGCATGGGAAGGAGGGACTGGGAAAGAATAGGATGGGAATTTGGTAAGGGATAATTAGGTAATGTGTGCATGTATGTCTCTACAATCA
The DNA here is from genome assembly GCF_963383645.1 of Muscardinus avellanarius. Classification (NCBI taxonomy): domain Eukaryota; kingdom Metazoa; phylum Chordata; class Mammalia; order Rodentia; family Gliridae; genus Muscardinus; species Muscardinus avellanarius. Next base: position 108,951,808 of record NC_137791.1, on the reverse strand, counting down.
TTTATTCCATTAAGATGTATGACTACAATGCACCAATAAAAATTTTCAAAAGTAAAAAATAAAATTAATCTTCTCCCACTGCAAAATAATCAAATTACAACCAGTTGATTTTGAACAAAACTCTGAAGACAAAACAGCTTTTCAACAAATAGTAGTGGGAAAATTGTATTTTGAAACATAGAAGAATGAAATTAGACACTGATAATCCACCCTGCATGATGGTCAAGTTAAGAGGATCAATAACCTAGAAATTCAACCACAAACTTTGCAATTCCTAGAAAAAAGTATAGAACTAACCCTCCAATATACAGGTACTAGTATAGACTTCCTCAATAAGATCTGAAATCTCAAGAAAGAAAACCAAGAGTCAATAAATGAGGTGGCATCAAATTAAAAGGCTGTGTAGAACAAAGAAAACCATCAAGAGTCTGAAGAGAGAACTTACAAAATGGGAGAAAATCTTTGTCAACTACTTCTCTGGCAGAGGATAAATATCTATAATATATAAAGACCTTTAAAAATTTAACACTAAAAATACAATTGAAAAGTAGGCGATTGAACCAAAAAGACCTTTATCAAAAGAAGAAATATAAATGACCCAATAAACATATGAAAAATGTTCAACATGATTAATAATCAGGGTAAAGCTAATCAAAACTATACTTAGAATTTATTTAGCTCTAGTTACAATCATGTTCAATAGGAACACAAACAATAATAAATGCTGGTGAAGATGCAGGAAAATATGAATTCAAATACACTGCTGGTGGAACTGTAAATCAGTACAACCACAATAAATATCATTATTGAGCTTCAGAAGATCAGAAACTGAACCACTGTATTATATGACCAAGGTATACCATACTCCTTGATATTATTCCAAAAGAATTTTAGTCAAGATACTATAGTGATACATGCATAGCCATTTTTATTACAGAGAATTCACAATAGTCATGTAATAAATCTAGGCGTCCAACAGATGAATCCGATTTTTAAAATGTGGTATGTAAGCCAGGCGTGGTGGCGCACGCTTGTAATCCCCGCGCTTGGAAGGCTGAGACAGGAGGATCGCACGGGTTCGAAGCCAGCCTCAGCTACTGAGTGAGGCTCTCAGCAACTTAGTGAGACCCTGTTTCCAAATAAAATATAAAATAGGTCTGGGTGTATAGCCCCGGAGGTAGAAAGCTTCTGGGTTCCACCCCTAGTACCACACACACACACACACAAAATGTGGTATTTACACACATTTTGAGTGGAATTTTACTCAACCATAAAGAAGAACAAGATTATGTGATTTTCAGGACAATGGATAGAACTAGAGAATATTATGTTAAGTAAGCTCAGCCAGTCTTAGAAAAGAAAATGTCGTGTTTTCTTCCATATGTGGAAATTAGAAAGAATTGAGAAGCAAATCAGATACCTAATCAAGCATACTAGTAGAATAGTGAAAGGGGATTGAAAGAGGTATATGGTTAGTGGAAAAATGAAGATCAAGGGAGAAAACAGTTAAAATAATAGTATGGTCCTATGTGAAGGTATTTTAAAGATTAAAATTTTAAAATCAAATATAGGCACAAGGTTAGTCCAAGTCCCCAAGAGTCACTATAATGTGTTAAGAATACTCTTGAGATACAGGAAAGATTAGAGAGTTGGGAAGAGTGGCAAGCTGGCTGCACCATAGAAAGGAGCATCATTGTGTCCTCAAAACTTGCCTGTTTCCAGCAGCTTGCCAAGTACTCGTAAGCCATGGCCTCTCGGTATCTTTGGCAGCATCATTTTAAATACAGCCATCATTAGGAAAGCAGTTCACAGAAGTGACAGCATTGGGGAAATCATCTCTCTCTACTCCCGTGTTCTGGATCTTTTCAAATGAAGAGGTCAGCTTCAGGTCCCTTTGATGACAGCCTCATGGCTTCATCAGCTGTAAGTTACATTCCTGAACCCTGAGGGGAAAATGAAGCTACCATCTGCCAAGTATGACCCTGGCCTTTTCTCTGAGGAGCTTTCTGTGGATGGTACCTGCCCCCACTGACTGATTTGAATTTGACATCAACAAGGTACAGAATGGTCTACCCAGAAAAAAATGAAACTATGTTTCAGACTACGTTTATCTTATCATTCCATTCTCCAGTGATTCCAATGTGCTACTTAATTTCTGTATTGACTTCCCTTTATTTTAGCAAGTGAAATTTATACTGTTTTATTTCTGATCAGATAATAGATTTTGTGCAATAACAAATTAAAATGTAACCACATTTTATTTTTCACTTTGGAGTTGAAGTTGTTGATTCGGAGCAAGTGCTTCAGTAGGTGGCTCTTTTCATTCTTTCTTGTTACTGCCTTGGAGATTTGGAAAGAAAATCTTTCTGTAGAATTTAGACGTTCTTAGTTTTGTCAGCAGCTTACTGAATCTCCCCACTTAAGTCCTCTGCCATCTCTTACAGACCAGGAGGATGGGTAGATACCACTTTTAGCACATTAACAAAGACTTCACCAATGTGCACTTCCTAAGGAAATTCAATATATGTACTTGAAATATGTATTTATTGGAAATTGCTTATATTTTCTCAAATAATTCATAACTCTTAGATATGTAAATATTGATCAATTGATAGAAAACTAGATAGGGCTGAGGATCCATAAATAGATGCACATATTCATAGATGATAGAATCAAACTCTTCTACTACTTTAATAGACTTCGATTTTAAAATTAGGTTTACACATATGTTCTATGAAAATATCTATTTCATAAACTCAGAACATCATGTGTATTAAATACAGTTTCTGCTATAGCCATCTTGTGTCCTCAGCAGGACGCATTTTTACAGAAAACGAACACTTTATTCCAGGAACCCCTTTCAGGAATATTAACAAGTTAGGACATGGCATTCCAACAAATATAATTAACACCTCCACTCAACTCTGAAATTATTCTTTAGATGTTGAACAATAACATGGTATTTTGTGAGCTGAAAGAATTTAATTTAAAATAATTCTGTTTGTTCAGAAAGATCTGACAATAATATTAAAATCTCATTTTTATTGGTTTTCAACCATATTCATGTAGAATTCTAAAGGAGTTCAAATATTATAATACTCAGAATAATTTTAGTAACCTTATAACTTTACACTTTTCTAAAGCTGAATATTGCAGATGATTCTAAAGTTCTTACCTTTGGGAATAGAATGAATTTTGTATTTTCCTCTTCTGTACTTTACATATAAGATTACTGATTATATTCACTTCTGATCCATTGATTTCTTATTGAAAAATTGTTTCCTTTCAAAGGTAATGAAAGTGCTGAGTGCCTTCCAAATTAAATTTCTTAAGATCTTAAGTGTTTCCCACCATTTTACCAAATGTCTCATCAATTTTGCAGTGAATTGATACTATAAGAAGTTTCCTCCTTGTTAATATGCTGGACATCACAACTTTATGATAAGATCATATTGATATTAGTGGTAAAGAACACGAGAAAGTGAAGAAGCAAGGCATTGGAAAAGGATTTTGTAATTGTGCAGCATAAGATTAGCAAAGCAAAATATCATAAGAAAAAATCATACTAAAATATTACAAATTTTTATAGTTAAATAAAAAGAAAATAAGGGTGAAGGTCAAAGCAATAACAAAATGGAAAATATGTACTATTAAGCAAGGTTAGTTTCTTAACTTGCAAGCTATTCAGATAGGTTTACCTGTCTTTGGGGCTCATGGTTTTTCTTTGTTTTGTGTTTATTTTCATTTATCATTCATCAATTTAAACATTAGCTAGGAAATTATCATGTACAAATCTGTGTCTCAGGAAATGTGGGAGATATTAATAGAAGAGGATATTTTTTTTCTCTGTCAGTCTTTTCACTGAAAAATTGAGAAAAAAATTCAGCACAGTAACATGGACCTATAATCCCAGCAGCTGGTGAGGCCACGCAGGTCAATCCAAATTGAAGGCCAGTCTCACAATTCAGGGTGAACCTATATCAATCAGTCAATCAATAGAGCTGGAGATGTAACTCAATGGTAAAGTCCCTCTGATTCAACCCCTAGTATCAAAAAACTAAAAAAGAGAAATAATTTGGTGCACTGGTGAGGAATATCCAACCTTAACTCCTTTGAGTACATGAGTTATAGAGACTTCTGAGCAAGTAGATTGACCCTTGCTGATATGAAAAATAATTTATTACCTGCATTCATTGGTGAGATGTACTGTAATATCAAAGACCTCAATAGAAATATTGGGTAGATGGATTATCTGTCAAATTTATCATGATATAATATACCATGCTTGTGAGCAGCATATACAGTTAGGCTTAGCAAAACTTGTATTTTGAAGTCTCTGTCTTCCAAAAACATTTGATAGGTGACTCTATGGAGAGGATGCTGGTCCCCAGTGAGACAAAGGTGCAAGAGCTTTCTATGAAATTTGAAGTAATGTTAAATAAGTGGAGTCTTTCTAGCATCAGCAGAGAACGATGAAGTCTCTTCCTTCCTATTGATTTTGTGGAAATAGGATCCAGTTATTTACTAACATGTCCTGGACATAGTTCTTCCCAGGGAAGAAGCCTGGACTTCATAACCTCTCAAGGTCCTTCCTAGCTCTGTGATCAAATGCCATGGACTGAAACTTGATGTCCTATTGCATGCCAAGGAAGTAAGTTTTTATACCTAAGTTTTTCATCTAATGATCTTGTTTCCTTTTATATTGAATTCCAGCAGTTGGTTTGAGAAAGCCTAAAGATTCTATTCAAACTTTAATGAATCCCCAGGCTCACCAGATTGTTAATTGGATGGTGTATTACTATAGAGGAAGTGAGAAATGCCCGGCATAATGGTATAACATTTGTTTTCTCTGCTCTGTGGGAATTCTCAAGGGTTTCATTAGCAGGTGGTTTCTGAGAGCTGGCATCCTGGAGTCTGGACTGGCAAATATAATTCTTCTTAATTATTCATCAACTAGCCTGCACAGGTCAGGTCTCCAGCAGAGATATTAAATTCAAAGTATCCTGAGCCATAAACTTTCTTATCTAAAATTAGATTTTTGTTCTTCTCAATTAAGTAATGCTAGGGATGCATAACACTAATTCATCAAAGACATTGAGTGTTATTTATATGTGATTCACCATTAAGTTAGATTTATCAATTGTTTTTATAAAAAAACCATCTGGTATTGATGTGTATAGTCAACTTAGTAAAATATATTATATATGTAAACCAACGCATTTGTTAAAATTACTTTTAGATAGAGATTCTTCCTCTAAGTTTATGAAAACTAAATAAATAAGGGAAAATGATAACTAATTGGCAGCTATTATAAAAAGTGAGGTGGTCATAGCCCCATAAACTGGAATTAATTTAAATAAATGAAATTATGGGGCTTCCTTCTGTACCCCAGCAGAATCAAAACCATTACAACTTTGTTTACATTCTAATTCTTATTCTACACAAAAATGCACAGGATGCAATAATTAAGTTAAAAAGATAGCCCTGTGTTAGCCAGTGTTGAAACTTGGTAAGAGTCTATTATTCTATTGTTTTGTTTATTTATTATTTAATTGATGCACTATAATCATACATCTTAATGGGGTACAAGATAGTAGAGGCATATATGCATGCATCACTCATTTAGCCCCTCCCCAATTCTTACCCCATTCTCTGCCTTCTCCCTATTCTCATGTTTAGCTTAGTGATTGGCTTTGATATGTTTGTGAATGTACATCATGTACATTAGGGAATTTCTCTCTTCCTCATTCCATCCTCCTCAGTTAGGTTGCCTTATTTGATCATCTATAGTATCTCCTTCTTTGTCTAGAGCTCCTACTATGACCTATATTCTTTCTAGCTTCTACATATTAGGGAGAGCATCTGAATTTTTATTATTTTTAAATAATTAACCTCATTTAACATAATGTTCTTCAGTTCCACCCATTCCCCTGCAAATGAAATAATTTTGTTCTTCATTATGGCTGAGTAAAATTCAACTTTGTACATATTCCATAATTTTATATTCTATTAATCTGTTGATGGATATCTTGGCAGGTTCCATAGTTTGACAATTGTGAATTGTGCAGCTATAAGCATAGATATGCATAGGATAGTATAGTAGTATGGTTTCCATAATTTTGCATACATATATTTGATAGTCCTGTTTTTATTTATTTTTATTTATTTTTAATTTTTTTATTGGTGCACTATATTCATAAATCGTAATGGGGTAAAAAACTTCTGTAGACATACATGCACACATCATCCACTTAACCCCTACCCAATCCCCACCCCATTCCCTCCCCATTCCTCCTTCCCATGCTTGGCTTAGTGGTTGAAATCTAAAATCATAGCAATTTATCCAAAATTAACAATGATAATCTCACATAACAGATTCATTTGTCTGATATCAAGCTTTTGATCATTAGATATAACATTACAATATTTCTTTTTGTTTTATTTCTTACCAGAGGATATTTTTTCCTTTTTTAAAGGTGAAACTATCATACATTTATTTATTTATTTTTCAGAAATAATCTATCCTAACATGAAATATGAAATCTAAATACCCAAAACAATCTCAAAAAAGAACAAAGCTAGAAGATATACATTTTCTTATTTCAAACCTTATAAAGCTACAATAATTGACATAGTGTAGTACTGCTATAAAGGCAGATTATATAAACCAGTGGAGTAAAATAAAAAGCCTAGAAATAAATTCTTCCATATATGGTCAAGTTATTTTTGACAAGATTTCCAAGAACATTTGGTGAAGGAAATAATGATCCTTTCACTAAATATTGTTTAAAAATAATAATCACATAAAAAAGAATAAAGTTGGACCCTTACCTAATACCATATACAAATATTAACTCAAAATAGATAAAGGACCTAAATGTAAATCTTAAGACTATAAACTTTTAGAAGAAAATCTGGTCATAAAACTTCACAACATTAAAGTTGGCAGTGATTTCTTGGATATGATTTCAAAGGCACAGGCAACAAAATAAACAAAAAAACTTCCTAAAAATAAAAAAATATTGTACATCTAAAGACAATGTAAACAGAGTTAAGTTACTGATAGAATGGGATAAAATATTTCCAAATCCTATATCTGAAGGTATATTAATATTACAAATAGAAATCCTAAAAATTAGCAACAATAAAAGCAAACAATACAATTTAGAAATAGGTAAAAGACTAAAATAAATAATGAATCTCCAAAGATAACCAATCTTAGTTGTCTGCTGGATGGAAAATCTTGTTTTTCTGGTTCTGATGTGTATTACCTATTTCTTCTTTGTAGTTAATTTCTTTGAGTATTTTCTCTAGCGCTAGTTTTGAAGACATAAATTCCTTCAGTTTCTGTTTGTCATGGAAGCTTCTTATTTCCCCATCTAATTCGATAGAAAGTTTTGCTGGGTAGGAAATTTTTGGCTGGAAGTTGTTTTCTTTCAGAGTTTGGAATATGTTACTTCATGCCCTTCTGGCTCTCATGACTTGATTTGGGAAGTCTGGAGTGACTATAATTGGTTTGCCTCTGAATGTCACTTGGCTTTTTGTTTTTGTTGCCTTTAAGATTCTCTGCTTGGCTTCCACATTGGTCATTTTGATATTTATGTGGCATGGGGAACCTCTTTGAACCTGTCTAAAGGGAGTTTTATAAGTTTCCTGGACCTGTGTATTGACCTCTTGCTCTATGTTTGGAAAATTTTCTGCTATTAGTTCCTTGAAGAGATTATTGATCCCTTTGGGTTCACCTTCTTTTCCCTCCTCTATTCAGATTATTCTTAGGTTAGCTCTCTTAAAATGGGCCCATATTTCTTCAATGTCAGATGCCTGCTGTCTAATTTTTTTTCTAAGTTATAAATTATGTGTTCATTTTTGGAGTGATCATCTTCTAGGAGCGAGATTCTATTCTCTATGTGGTCTAATCGATTGTTTATACTTTGAATTGAGGTCTTTATCTCAATGATCACATCCTTTATTTCTTTTAGACTCTAAATTCTTTTCAAAGGACCTGTATTATTTCTACAATTATATTCCTGATTTGATATTCTGGAGATCTCTGAATTTCTGTGTTATTAGGTTCTGATGATATGGGGTTCTGGGCACTCATTGCTCTATTGTTCCTCTTTCCCATGATTTCAAAATTTTGTGCCTTCCCTGGGACACTACAACTTCACTTAGGGTGCTCTGTATCTCGACTCTGTGGTAATCTCAGCCACCACTATCTCCAAGGAGATTATCAAAGTTGCACAAGTCCCTGGGAGTGCAATATAGGAACTTCTCCTTTAGGGGCCACAATTTTACTCATGGTTATTGTGCGCACTGATCAGGAGCTGTTGTGGGGCATGGTGAACTCACTGTCACTGCTGGCAATATGGCACTGCTGCCATGCCCTCGGCTGTGAGGTTGGCGAATTTCTTTTCTGATTTTGAGCTCCGTTCTGAGTCCCTGGAAGGTGTGATGAGCTTGGCCACTGGGAGTTTTAGATGTTCTTTGTGCTGCGGAAATACACCCGAATGATCCGCAGCTGCTCACTTCATCTCCTTGTTTACCTTTTCTTTCTGGAGCCTGGTGCTGTGAGGGAAGATAGCGCCGGCATGGCTCCGTTGCCATATTGCAGGCTTGATTTCTTTTCTGGTCTCTGGTTGTTCTTCTAGTCTTTTTTCTCTGCCCCTTGTGTTTACATTTTTTTCTCTCTGTTGCTAGTGTTTTCTGGCTATGAAAAGCGCTGATTTTGTAGCAATAGAGATCAAGTTTTATCAGGACTCGTAAATGCTGCTTTTCTTAGTTGCCATCTTCCTGGAAGTCCCTGTTTTTTTGAACTTTTAGAATTTCCTATAATATATAAAGAAAAAATTTAAAGTTATACACATTTTGCCCTGATTTTATAAAATAGAAAATAATAGATGTGCTAAAATGTGGTAATGTTTTTTTGTAAATATGAAATATCCAATCCAGAACTCAGCTAACATGCTATCTTAGGCAACTCAATAATGCTTCCTTTCTGGAGCTTTATCACATTGATTCTGAAGTCAATGTGGATTTATTTCCATTGTTAGAGTCAATCCCAAAGATTATGACTGGGAACACATTGAATGGGGAAGAGAATTAGAGAACACCAATATTGTGATGGATCATCCAGCTGGCTGCTTCTTTGTATTAAGTAGGGTAAGAGTACAATCTGATTAACTTGAAAAAAATTGTACTTGGAAGTACACAGTACAGTACACAGTATTTGGGAGGCTGAGACAGGAGGGTTGCAGGTTTGTGATCATCGGCTACTTTGCAAGGTGCTCTGCAACTTAGACCCTGTTTCAAAAAAAAATAAAAAACTTAAATAGGACTGAGGAAAAGCTGAGAGGTAAAATGTCCATGAGATCAATCGCAATACCCAAACAAAAAGCTTACAGTGTAGTTGATTGCCACAGGGTGGCTGAGAGACCTGACTCCCTCCATCTCAGAAAAATGGGCAGCAGTGTTCAACTAAGTTCTTTAGTAGGTGAATGAATAGGTAAACTGTGAAATATTTATACAGTGAAATATTATTTAACAATAAATAGAAACGAGCTAACAAGTTAGGAAAAGACATGGAGAAACTCTAAGTGCTATTATTAAGTGAAGAACAATCTAAGAAAACTACATATTGTACAAATCAGACCGTGATATTTTCTAGAAACTGAAAAACTGTCTGTAGAGAAAATATCTGTTGAGTCATATAGTAGGTTTATTAGCATTCTTCTGAGGCTCCTCCATACTGTTTTCCAAAGTGGTTGCACTAATTTATAATCTCACCAACAATGTTTTTTTGCTATTTTGTGGTTTTTTTTTTGGTGGTACTAGGGTTCCTGGATACTCTTCTACTTCCGGGCTACACTCCCAGACCTATTTTTATACGTTTTTATTTGAAAACAGGGTCTCTGAAGCCAGCGCAGCTGGCTTCGAACCTACGCATTCCTCCTGTCTCCACCTCCCATATGCAGGGATTACAAGCGTGCACTGCCACCCAGGCTCACCAACAATGTATTAAAGTTCACACTTCTCCACACCCTTGACAGTGTTTTTCATTGTGGTTTTAATAATTGGCATTCTAATTGGAATTAGGTGAATTCTCAGGGTAGTTTTAATTTTCATCTCTCTAATGGATGCATATCTTGGTTTATAGCACAATTCACAGCTGCCAAACTGGAACCAGACAAGATGTCCATCAACAGATGAATGGATTACAAAACTATGGGATATGTACACAATGGAATTTTACTCAGCTATAAAGAAGAACAAAATTATGTCATTTTCAGGGAGATGGATGGAACTGTAGAATATTATGTTAAGTGAGATTAGTCAGTCACAAAAAGTAAAAACTTACCTGCTCTTTTTAATATGTGGAAGCTAAGAAAAAATGGGTTATAGGAGGAATTCAAAAGAAGGAAAAATCTTAGATGAGCAAATAAGGTGATCTAGCTCAGGGGGATGGAAGGAGGGAAGAGGAAAATTCCCTATCGTACATGATGTATATTCACAAACATATCAAAGTCAACCACTAAGCCAAACATGAGAAGGAGGGAGGAGAGACTGAATGGGGTGGGAATTGGGGAAGGGCTAAATGAATGATGTGTGCATGTATGTCTCTACCATCTTGCACTGCATTAATATATGTGACTATAATACACACAAATACACGTGTGTGTGTGTGTGTGTGTGTGTGTGTGTGTGTGTGTGTGTGTGTATGGTCACCAGGGGTATTGGGAAGAGATGCATGAGTATGTAAAGCACATGTGTTTCACTATCCTAAACATTTCTGTCTGGTATGATAGTATAATAGTGACAGCTATCACTGCATGCTTGTCAAAGCTCATAGAATACATGATACCAAGGACAAACCCAAACAGAAACTATAAACTTTGAGTTTATATTCAGCAGTTATAACAAATGTGCATTTCTAGTGTATAATGTTGATGGGAGGATACTATACATATCTGAATAAAGGGACTACAAGGATCTCTCTACTTCCTGCTCAGTTTTTCTGTGAATCTCAAGTTGTTCCAAAAAATTTAATAACATCTAAAGGAAAAAATATTTTTTAAATTTTCAATATGATACTCATTTTTAAGAAAATCACTTAGTAATGACCAAGACATTCAGGCACATCAACTATTGAGAATTATAGATCTATGTTTGAAATGAAATAGAAACAAAAAATGTATGCTAACTCTATGCTTATACCTTTTTAAATTCTATAAAGCCAAGAATGCAAATTAGCCAATAAAATTTCTTTTTAAAAGAGAAAAGAAATTGACATTCGCAAATCTACAAGCTATGTCTGACTTTTTTCCCTACTGCCAAGAGATATGTAATATTATAACTATATTCTCTAGCTTGGTTATGATAATTATGCAAAAATATTTGGATAAATTAATTGATACTGCCACCATTTTAGAGTCCATTCCTAAAATTTTAGCTGTGCTACTTGGGAAAAAGTGTCCAATCCTTTTCTCCAAATCTAAGTTAAAATATCAATTGAATAGGATATTCAGTTTATGCCAGCTGTACTGGACACCTTATGAAAGAATATCTCACAATCCCCTAAAATTTTTTCAGTAATTCATTATAAGTTAAAATTATTTTTATTTTAAGGATTTTATATTTGTGTTAAGATTTTAATTTACTATAAACTTGTTCTCATTATATTGGAAAATGATATATGAATATTAAATTTTTTATGAAATTTACAAAGTAAAATGTGATTCTAATGATAAATTCAGTTAATTTGGAAAATGAGCCTTTTCCACAAGATTTATTCATATTTTAATTTTATTTTAATTACTCATGCACACATTTCTAAGTACCAACCAATACCACTGAAAGCAAACTTCACTCTATTTATGTAAAAGGGGATCTGTTGTGAAGTTTCATGTATCATGACACATGGAAAATTTATACATTACACATTTACAAATAACTTTGGAATATCAAATTTTGACTAGACCAAGGGAAACAGCAAAAACATACTTCTGACAAATAGAAGAAAAGAAACGGGTTAGGGCAAAAGAATATGACATTAAACCAAGCTGTTTTTATGGAGTTCCTGAAATTTTCTGTCAAGCCCGAGGGAATGTTCACATAAAAGAGATATATTCTCAAGGTGAATATGTCATAAAAAAAGGCTTGGGACTCTTATTTTAATAGAAAATCAGTCATGGAAGGTATTCGCTTGACAGCTCACCCCCTGAGACTAATTCACAAAAAGCAGTAACTGATACATACTTTGCAAGTCTTTTGGATGATGATACACACAATAGGAAAAAGAGAAGAATATTTATTTTACTGAAAAGTGTTTGGGAGCTGGATACAGTGGTATAAGCTTGTAATCCCAGTACTTGGGAGGCAGAGAAGTGAGGATCACAGGCTTGCAGACATCCATAGCTACTTAGGGAGGCCCTCCACAACTGAATAAGATCTCATTTCAAAATAAATAATAAAAAATAGGTCTGCAGGTATAGCTCAGAGGTAAAATGCCCCTGGGTTACATCCCCAAAACCACAAAAAAAGTGTTTGGCAAATATAGTCCAAAGAACTGAAACTTGGGGGTTCAACTCAGAAAGTATTATTTACAAATTTCTAAACTTTGATTTCCCAGATCTAAGAACTTTTCAGATTTTGAATAACTCCTGGATATTCCCTTGTTGAAATTTAGTTACATAGGACTATTGTAAAGTCAAGGTTATATGATCAAAAGCATGTTTGCTCATGTGGGGTTTTGGTACAGTCCTTGCTTCAAAATGTATGACAGTATGAAAAAAAAGTATATCTATCTTCCCTAATGCAGTGAAGGGACAGAGACAGAATGAATTTTTTTTAATTAAAGGACACCTGTGTGGGCTGCTAGGGTCATATTTTTAATTTGATTTCAGAAGAATAAATTAGGAATGTATATTTTTCTAAAAAATGAATTTTAATATAGTCTTTGGGAAAACTGTGTGTTCTTTATTTTCTGTCTTTAATCAGTTTCTCTTAATTTAAGTCAATATTCTTCTTAAGGCATTTCAAATGCATTTTATGGAATTGATCTGCATGTGACCTTTAATCTCTAAGTAGCTATAGAAGGGAATATACTCCTGAGTACACTGATTATAATTATATATAATCTGTTGAAAAAGAAAGTGCTTTATTTTGGCAATGTAATATATAGAAAACTGAGTGAGTATTCCAATTATGATTAACAAAACTTGATCTTTTGTATGATTACTGTACATTAAAAATTAAAATTAGCACATATTTTAATATTTTCTTTCCTTCTATTGCCACCATTCAATCAGTACTTATTTTTTTCCATACTGAGGATTAAACCAGGAAAATTCCATTTGTGAGCTACATAATCATCTCTTTTAATTTTTGTTTGTGTGTGTGTGTGGGACTGGGGGTGGAAACCAGGGACTTTCTACCTCCAGGCTTCACTAGCAAACCTATTTTACATTTTATTTGGAAACAGAGTCTCACTAATTTGAGTAGCTGAGGCTGGCGTTGAACCTGTTCTATCCTCCTATCTCAGCCCCCGGAGTGCTGGGATTACAAGCATGCGCCACCATGTCCAGTTGTTGATGTTGTTTTAAAATAGGGGACTCATTAGCCGGGCATGGAGGCGCACGCTTGTAATCCCCTGCTTGGGAGGCTGAGACAGGAGGACTGCACAGGTTTGAAGCCAGCCTCAGCTGGTTTAAGAGACCCTTTTTCTAAATAAAATATAAAATAAATAGGTCTGGGAGTGTAGCCCGGAGGTGGTTCCATTCCCAGTACCACCAAAATAAAAAAAAAAAAAAATAGGGGACTCACTAAGTTACTGAGGGTCTTGCTAAGCTATTGAGGCTGGCCTCAAACCAGAGATCTTCCTGTCTTAGTCTCCCAAGTACTGGGATTACAGACAAGTGTCACCATGCCCTACAAGTCAATTCTTTCTATAAAGATGACTTAATTTCTTCTTAACCCTAAGTAGCAAAGAACATAGAGTTCAAGCAGGGGCGGGTTGAGGTGTAATGACACCTGGTGCAAGTATATTACCCTTTGAGCTACTGCCTTGGCTCCAAAGTGAAGAACACATGATAGAAAACAGGAGCTAAGTAACATGCCAACAAGGCTAAGAGCCTCATCTGAAATCATTTATTTCCTTTATTTCATTCCACTGTACCCCTTTATTTGTGTATTCACTTTACATAATTGAGCAATGGGAAGTGAAACTCAAAACTTTGATATTATAGCTCTGTGCCAACTGCCTCAGAAAATACTTCCCCCCCCCTTTAGGCAGGATCGTTGTAGTCAATAACAGTGTTTACACTGGGATATATCTCACCTCCTACAGTCTTGATACAGTCTGTAGTGACATGTAAGAACAACAAGTGAATAAACATGTCATTTTCTCAATCAGCCTTCCCCTGAGGGAGTCCTGAGCTTGGCAACACACAGGATATTTACTAGAATTGGGGACTGTTGCCTATACCTCATCAAAGTGAGAGGTACTTTATCCTCGCTACACTCTGTTCAGTAAAACTCATGCATGAATTCATGGGCTTAAAGAATTCTGAAAACTGTGTCCAAGATAAAATTTTATGTATCTAGAGCATCTTTACATTTTTTGGTGCATTATAATCATAAATTATGATGAAACTCAGGCTGATAGAGTCATACATGAATACAGGACTTGCCAAGCCCTCTCCCAGTTCCCACCCGCTCTTTCTCCTTCCCCACCTTCCTATGCACTACACTGGTATTAGCACTGATATATCTGTGTGTGTGTGCATCATGTCATTCAAGTGTTTCCCTCTTCGAGTCTTCCCTCCATACATAGCCCTCATTTAGGTCTCCTTCCTCACTCTGCTAAGGTTTCTCTTTCTTTGACTGGAGTCCCTCCTATTTCTCAGTTTCTCCCTAGATAGCACTTATGAGGAAAATCATATGACTTATATTTTTATAATCAACTTCAGCACTCTTTCGATTCTACATTTTATTCTACATTGATTCTGCTGTTTCTTTTTTAGTTAACCATTTTATTTATATGCTTTTATTCATGCATTGTAATCTCACATCATAAGTTATAGAAACACACACACACACACACACACACACACACACACACACACACAGCACTTGTTGTTTCTGACAGTTCTATATTCCAGTGGCAAGAACATGTGGTTTATTTCTTTTTAAAAAAAGAAAATCAAGGGTCCTAAACAATTGATTACAAAGTTATTTTCTATAGCTGTGTACTGTCTGTCTTCCCACAGTGGAGTGTGTCATGAGAGACACAACTCTATTTGATTCACTATAGAATCCTAGACATCTCAGCTATATAAAAAGAATAAATGCCTATGGCACTTATATAACTGTAAAGATTGAACATACTGTCATAATATGCATGTAGTTGGAGGCAAATGATCAAAGTCTGGACAGATATGTCAGCAGAAGCTATCTACAATATCCAATTGTCTCTACCTGCCTTTGTCTCCACAGGCTGGAAAGTGAACGTTATGGGGGAGTCAGCTATGAAACGATAGATGGTGAGGATGCGACTGTAGAGAAGAAGCTAGTCTTTGAGTAACCTCAGGAAGACTTGGTTACAACCACCATCCCTGGTGTATTTGAACTCTCCTCCAACAAAGCTTACCTTGTGCCCCAGTGCAGACCCTCACTACAATAGTTTTATCTAGTATTGAAGAGCACAGAATCATTATAGAGTATTGAGAAAACTGAAATAAGAATAGAGGACTGATGTGCTCTGTTGAAAAAGGGAGATGAGACAACAGAAAGAAACCTGAGGTCTTTGACATATGAACAGGGACAAGGAAAATTCCATTAATCAACTGAAAAATGTTTGTGTCAGGTTAATTAACCATTCCTCTAGTTTTAAACTTTTAATTTTCAAAGTCTAATGTATTTTAAGTGAGTTGAAGTGCTTCTCCAGAAAAAAAAAGTTTAAAAAGAGAAGATATGATTTTTTTTAAAGCTTTTCTGAAATGACTATGTATTTCTTATAATTAGAGTGATGGTTATTAAGTAGCATCCAATAATGCTTGCAGCCCCTAAAATTCGTAGTTTTTATTCAACTTGTGTGGTAAGGAGGAGTGGAATGATGAGTCCTGTTATGAATATGTTAAAGCATTCTCTGATTCTGTGACATCAGGGTGAAGATTTTCAATAAATCTTCCAGTCCCTGCTTCAACTAAAACAGCTACAAGTGGGCTGTAATTTATACATTTGACTTCAAAATAAGAATTCATAGTTATGTGCCTAAAAATAAGTACTTTATCAGAAAGGTAGAAAACGCTCTCATCCAATCAGACAAGAAAAAACACCGATAGGCAAGTGGATAGAGTACATATCTCACATTTTATGTGAAAGTAGATAATTAAAACAACTTAACTGTTTGAAAAGAAGGTATATGTCTTTCCCTTTTTGGAAAAAAAATCACTTGTTTACCATGTAAGTTGAATAAAAACTATGAATCTTAGGGGCTACAGGCATTATTGAATGCTACTTAATATCCATCATTCTAATTACAAGGAATACATGGTCCTTTAAGAAAAACTTTAAAAAGACCATATCTTCTCTTTTTAAATATTTTTTTATTTTTGGAGAAGCACTTCAACACACTTAGAACACATTAGACTTTGAAAATAAAAATTTTAAAACTAGAGGAATTTTTCCTCAAGTTAGTTTTTCTAAAGGAGTGAAATATTTGTTGTTTCACACATACAAATGTTTATGTGTGTATATGTGTGCCTGTGTGTGTGTGTGTGTGTGTGTGTGTGTGTGTGTGTGTGTGTTGCATACTTCATGTTTCCTGAATCACAATCAGTAGTTATCGGGAACCTGAAACTGAAGGAACAATGTTTTAGAATATTTTTTAAACGTCAATACAAATAATTGGAAACCAAAATGCCTTGAGAGATCTCAGACTTGTTATAATCGGCAAAATATCGTTGAGTTAATTATCCCCCCCAGGTGAGGCTTTTGATGACAGGTATGTGGAGATGAGTCTTTTGTAAACTAACTAAGGGCAAGAGGAATGGGGCACTTTAGAAGACAGATGAAAGCAATGTGGAAAAATCAGAGCCAGACCAGAGTAGATGTCACAGGCCACCAAGATAATCACAGTGGAAAAGGGGAACTTCATCTCATAGAGAAGAACGAGTCTGTCTACACCTAAGTTACACAAAATTCTCCGCAAAGGGTGGCACTTCACTCTTCAAATGGAGTACATGCTTTAAAGCCATTAATAGTCTTGTTATAAGTGGAATCCAGTGTTGTCAATAGTGTGTCCGTTTCTTCTTTGGATAGAGTAGGATACCAATCTTTTCTCTTGTTCATACTACTTTTTGTGTGTATGTATGTGTGGTGCTGGGGGTTGAACCCAGGGACATTCTACCTCAGAGCTATACTTCTAGCCCTATTTTTTTATTCTTTATTTTGAAACAGAGTCTCACTAAGTTGTGAAGGGCCTCACTAAGTAGCTGAGGCTGGCTTCAAATGTGTAATGCTCCTGTCTCAGCCTCCCAAGTACTGGGAGTACACGTGTGAGCCACCACACCGGCTTCATACTACTTTTTGATGGAGGTGATACTAGGGGGTGAACCCAAGCATGTTCTACCTCTGAGATGCACGCTCAATCTCATTTTGTTTTATATGTTGAAAAAAAGTCTCATGAGACTTCTGAAGTGTTCTTGTAATTTTCTGAGGCTGGCCTCAACCTGAAAGTCTCCTGTTTCAGCAGCCCAAGGACTTGGATTACAGGCACATGCCCCATTTATACTACATTTTTTTTAATAAAAAAGAAATTGAGAGCCAGGCGTGGTGGCGCATACTTTTAATCCCTGCGCTTGGGAGGTGAAGACAGGAGGATCGCGCAGGTTTGAAGCCAGCGTGCTGACTTAAGAGACCCTGTTTCCAAATGAAAATATAAACAAAAATAGGTCTGTGAGTGTAGCCCAGAGGTAGAAGGGCTTCCAGGAACCCCAGTACCACACACACAAATGAATTGAGTTGTATATAAGAAAGCTTCCCTGATTTAAGGGTGTTGTCCAAAGAAACTCATGAGAATTACACTCAAATATGGGTCATTATTCTCAAAACTCAGAGCCTGTTTTTTTGTTTGGTTGGTTGGTTGTTTTTTGGTTTGTTTGTTTTGTTGTTGTTGTTGTTGTTGTTGTTTGGTGGTACTGGGGTTCCTGGAAACCCTTCTGCCTCCAGGCTACACACCCAGATCTATTTTTATACTTTTTTATTTGGAAACAGAGTCTCTTAAGCCAGTTTGTCTGGCTTCAAACCTGCGCGATCCTCCTGTCTCCGCCTCCCAAGCACTGGGATTGCAAGCTGGCGCCACCACGCCCCGCCAGAGCCTGTTTTTAAATTTTGGCCTTGTAAGATGCAAATGAGTTTAGTGATGACTGACATGTTGCAAGCACTGTTCACATGAGAAAGTCTTCTCTATAATTTCATTCTCTGAATAAATTGTTTCATCTTCTCAGATGTGGAAGTCTTTTTTATTCATGATTTCTAGATCATACTCTCCTCGACTTTCTATCTTATATCCTTCTGGAATACTAGCTTTTATATTTGAAATATGAAAATAATTCATTTAAAATAAGACATGTAATTGTAATGTGCTTAAAGGTTTTTACAATTAGAAGTCTACGAAGAGATTTTCTATGACTGTCTCATGAATAAGAAATTGGATATGTTTTTGTGCTCTCCTTTTGCCATAGGAGATCAAATATCAGTAAATAGATCTTCATTTTAAAATAAAATATACAGGGAACCAGGCGTGGTGGCACACGCTTGTAATCCCAGTGCTTGAAAGTCTGAGACAGGAGGATTGCACAGGTTCAAAGCCAGCCTCAGCTACTTAGGCTCTCGGCAACATAGTGAGACCCTGTTTCCAAATAAAGTATAAAATAGGTCTGGGAGTATAGCCCAGAGATAGTAAAAGCCCCTGGATTTCACCCCCAGGACCACAAAAGAAATTAATAAAAATAAAATAAAATATACAGAGAATAAGGACAAGTAAATACTTGTTTTGACAGGTGTATTTCAAAGTTTAGCATCTGGCAGTCATTACATGTTCACGGGGGATTCCATCCCCACCATATTGGCAAATACCAGTGACATGTTCAGAGGGGCCATGAATTTAGACATAGTCATCAACTGGGTAAATATGTCAAGGTCTAGTTACTTAAACATAGGAAGTTGTGACAATCAGGATACTTGTTGAATATTTTCCAAAAATATTCAAAAAAGGATACTTGTTGAATATTTGTCAAATAGTATGTAAGTATTCAGATCCTCTTGAAAAGACCACACACCAACAGATATAATATGTTTGAGTTAATAAGAACTTAGCTGAGCTAAATACTGCAGCATGACTATACAGATCATGTATAAGACAACAAGCTTTTTTGTCATCTGGACAGGAACTCAAAGAATGATGTAGAATAAAGCAATACATATCTACAAAGGCAATATCAATCCAAAGAACTTACCCAAATAATCATTACTTGTCATTATTTGTAAGGTTCTAAAATTTAAAAAATGCATCATTTAATTCTTTTATATACTTAAACTAATTACTTTGCTCTTGAATGTGCTCATCAAATAGTTATTGAGTTATTTTTTATGTATAACACTGGATCCAACACTGAAAATAAAATAGTATACAATGCTAAAAGGCAGTAGGTCCCCTGACCTTGAGAAATGTGTGCTTTACCAAGGAAGATGCAATAAAACTAAAACTAAATAAATAAGCAAATAATAGATGGGTGGATGGATATGTAGGTGACAGATTACAATATGGACTTGGAAGAAATAAGCAAACTTCTATGATACAAAATAAAATGGGGTTAGTAATTACTTAGGTATGAAACTTTTTTTTCTGAAGAGAAAGTATTTTTTTAATTGGGATCCAGGAATGTGAAAGAGCCATTTATGTAAAGAATATTCCAGGCTCACAAATCACCTGACCCAAGAATTCTGAGATGAGGGATATGATGGCATGTTCTAGGAACTTAAAGAGAGAATTACAGTTAGAATAGCCTAAGGGAGGGTAGTATGAGACCATGAGATGAATTGAGACGTAGATAATGAACATGTCACTTGGGCCACGAAGCCCTGATAAAGAGGCTGTTTAATGTGGTCTAAGAGGTTTAGGAAGCCACTGAGTGTTTCTAACTGGTGAAGTCATAAAATTACTTTTACAACTGCATACAGAATAGCTATTATTTATAACGTACTTATGGAATGCCAGTTCTTCCATATCCTTTTACATATATTTTAAACATTCAATCCTCATAACAACCCTTAGAAGTTGATGCCATTATCCTTCAATTTTAAAGATGAGGAAACTGAGTTATTTCTAAAGAATCTTGCCAAAGATTGTACAGCTGGTATATTGTAGAACTTAGATTCAAACCAGGCAGTTTAGCTCCAGAGTTGGAGTTCTGTACTTTACTATGCTACCTTTGAACATTCTTGTTCAATGATCAAACATCTGCCCAGGGATGATAGTGGGAACACAATGTCTTGTTCTTCTCTATAGTGAAATATTTTAAGGTAGCTACTAAAATTATATTTACAATTTAAGTGCACATTTAAAGTTTTTGTTTGATGTTTATAGTAAGATTTTAAAAAGATAGGCAACTCTTCTCAGCTACATAAAATTTATATAACCAGTCTGAAAATTATTAGAATAGAAAGATGTTAAATACTTTAAACAATCATTACATAAATATATTTAGCATTCTTATGAAAATCAGTTTGTTGCTAAGTAATCAGAATCCTATAAGTAAATCTTCATAAGAAATATATTATTTTACAATAAACTATTTTTAGCTAGAGGAGGCTGACTCAGAATTCTCAAGAGAAGTGTATAGTACTTGTAAACATAACTCCACATAGTAATCTTGGAACAGGTTAAGTAGAATGAATAAATTTTAGAAAAAAAAGCAAACAAAAATAAATTTTACATAATTGTCCCTTAAGATATACACAATATATTAGGAAAAATGGTTTCTGTAGTAACACAAAGAGATTATGACATGTAAAAAAATTAATAAAGTTGACTATCAAAACAGTGAGAGGAATTTCAATGCATAAGAAAAGACAACTTCCTTTTTGGGTGAGGTAGGTACTGGGAATTAAAATCAGGATTGTTATACGTCTGAGCTACAGCCCTGGCTCTTTTTTATGTTTGAAACAGGATCTGTCTAACTTTCTAAAGCCAGCCAGAAACCTCCGATCCTCTTGGGCCTCCAGACGTTTGGATAGTGCTGCCCACATTCAGGATGGGACTACTCCTCAATATGCTGTTCCATATGCCAGTCGTCATCTCATCAACACACTCAAAGTCATGTCATCCTAGGGAGCTAAGACTTCTGCTTTGATGTTGCTTAATACTTTTCTCAACTTTCGCTCCAATCCCACCCGTGATTTCTTTCTCTCTTTCTGACTATATTTTAAATTGTATTTCAATTTATGCTGCAGTGTTTCTATATGGGAAGTGACAGATTTATGGGCCTTTTGGAAAGCCAGACAATTTGAATTCCGTGTCCTGGAACTGTGTGTATAGCCAGCCAACCATGATGTCAGTATCTCTAATCAATATGGAAAGCCTGAAAAACTCCAACCCCAACGCCCTGATTATAGAATTGTATACAACTGGTTTTGCCCTTCAACTTGACTTTCTTTTCCTATTTTCTCCATTTAAACCCTTCAGTAACTTTCTCTCTGCCTATGCATGGTTTTAATGAAAGGATGTCAATCTTCATCTCCACCTTTATTTTCTTGAAGATTTTATCAATGTCACTGGAAGAAGTTTGGCAAATGAGAATTTTTTCTCCTCATTAAACTATCCTTGTTAGGCTTTGTCTCAGTCAACTATAGAGTAAATTTAAAATATATATATATGACTGTGCTTTTCTTCCTTGTACATATGTTTTGCCATTGAGAAGCTATATATTAACAATTAAGTGAAAGTGATATTTCTATTGCTTATAAAATTTTCTTTTTATTGATCAGTTTGCCTCTGTGTGTGTGTGTGTGTGTGTGTGTGTGTGTGTGTGCACATGCTAAGAATAGAATAGAATCTGGAGCATTGTACTACCAGGTTGTATCCCCAACCTTTCTTTTTTTTTTTTCAAATATTTAAACAGTCTTGCTAAGTTGTTAAGGGTTTTACAGTTACAAAGAGTGGTCATGAACCTATCTGTGATCCTCCTATCTCAGCCTCCCAAGTACTAGGATTACAAATGTGTGCTACCTTATCCTGCTTTGGCTTCAATATCTTGATGATCTAGAATTGTCCTACTATAGGACACTCTCTCTTTACTCTGTGCCTTTACTATTCCCTCCTGTAATGTTATCTCTGCATTCTCTGTCACATATCCATATTCCCATATTTCTTTTTCCTTCCAATACCCAGTTTCAATCTTATTCATAATGGAAAATCTGGAGGTTGAAAATTTATTCTCATATACTAAAAATAGACTACAATTAAATAAACATTTACTAAGCTCATAACATGTTTAATACCACAAAATAAATGCTGACAGAGACAAAAACTGAAGTTTCTTATCTTACAACAACAGTCAAGTAGAAAAATGCAATTTCCTATAATTATAACATGTATACTGAGAAAATATATAATACTCTGTTTCAAGAAGCTTTTTAGCACCAAGAGTTGTGTACATGTATTTTTCTATCACTCTATACCCCAATATAATGTGTAATTATAATGCACACATTATAAAGAAAAGAAGGTCTTGAGTGATTTTCTTAGATAAATAGCCTGCTGATTCCAGGTAATAAATTTTGCAGAATGGTTTATTTTTGATGTTTGAAAGTGTTCAGCTTTCAAAGACATCCTCTGCAGAAGTTGGTTTTCTCTTTACTGATGTTTTCCTTTTTGTTTTTAAATCTGAGATTGTCTATTTTACACTCTCATTGATCTTGTGCCAATATGCTTGGAGGGGTTATATGGCTCCAAAGGTGACCAATGACCACTGTGAGTTCCTTTGGGATTCTTTCTTTCTACTTTGAACATAAATCATATCTATAAAAATAATACTTTATGGAATATCCTGACTCATAGTTTAATAGAAAGCAATACTTGCTCCTTGCGTGAGTTAGAACATTGGGAAAATTCTAATATCTCTTTCCCAGCTAAGTCTTCATACAAAATTCATACAGAAGAACTCTTCTTTCTCTCATTTACTTCAGTCATGTACCATCCCACTCCAATTCTGAACCTGAGTTGAACAAGTTACTTAGCTATCTCTCATCCTCACACCCACTTTTCTGTACTCTGCTCTGATGGGGAGGAGATTTGCACACTGCATTTCCCATGGTCTGCTGTTAGCTGTCTAGCTTCTGCTTTGTCTCTCTTGTGGTACATCAAAAGGTTGACGTTTTTGTGTATGCTTCCAATAGGGTAGCAGTTAATGGAAGTTGATGAGGGGTGTAGTTTCTCCAGCAGAGATAGGGTGAGTATTGAGTTCAGCTAACTGGATAAAGGTGACACCTTTATTGGAGCTCCAGCCCTGGTCAAAGCAGCATCTGTTCAGCAGACCTAGAACTGGTCATAATGGTGTCTTCAGCAAGGAGACTGCAGGTGCAGACTACTAGAATCCACTCCACAGTTAGAATCAAATTTGTAAAAACTTTTATTATTATTATCACAGTTTCATTTTCTTCTTCTGTATCCACCTTACTTTCTCATTTTTCAGGTTTTCAAACATTACCATAGTAAATTCTTTGCTTTCAGTTTTCCATATTTGAAATTGCATATTTGTGTGTAAACCCTTTTGACATTTGTACATTTTAATTCATGTACACGTAAGAGAAGGAGCAGGTGAAGCACCTGAGATGGAGTGATATATGCACCTGCCAGTAGAGGCAAGAAATTTGCAGTTTATGATACATATTATCTGAGAAAGAGATGTTTTAATTGCACTTACACAACATTAACTTTGAGATGGGAAAGGAAGTGCTGATATAGTGATCCCAGTCATTGTTAAAGTAGTATTAATTTAGCTACTTTAAATAGAATGACCATTTTACCTGTATATTTAAAGTTGATATGTTCTCATTTGTATCTGGGAAATTGTAAACTGACTTTAATGTCTTCCTTCTTTCCCTTTGCCTCACAGATCTTAAGACACTTCACCTGGGAGCCCTTTTTGACTCACTCTTCCCCTCTCCCTATGCTGCCTGTGCTGTGAGCTTTACTAGTATACTGTGCCAGGAACATTGGTTACTGTTGCTTAATTTACTCTCTTCTCAAGTAGGTGCTGTGATGACATCTGTCATGTTCACCATTGTTTCTATAAAATATGGTTCATGTAAATTCCATGGATATTTGTTCAGTGATGGAATTGCTTGAAAGACCTTTGAATCTACAGGACCTCCAGTTTTTCATCAATATGGGAAACACAGAAACCATTAGGGCTAGGCTTCTAAGCCTTTTGAACTCATCAATGCTTGTAGGATTAAGGCAAACAGACAAAAAAATAAATAAATAAATAAATAAATAAATAAATAAATAAATAAATAAATAAAACAGCATAGAGTAGGAGAGCTTATGCCCCAGATAAAAAGCCTTCACTGACTCCAGACACATCCATCCTTATAACCTTTGTATCTGGCGGCATGAACATTTGCAAGAAGTTCTTCTAAAAAGCCAACTCCCACTAGATATAGTAAAAGTATAAATGTAGACTGATTTTATTTGGAAATTGACTCAAGCTTTTTATGTAATTGTAGCTAGGTTAAATTGAGGCTTTAGAGATTCAAAATTTCAATCAAAAAATCTGATCTGAAATAAATATAAATTCTGCAATAAGTGGATGAATTACACATTTGAAAAATTATAAATGGTAGTTATTGAATTCGGCTGAGTAATATCAACCAATAAATTTTGAACACATCGAGAAGTAAGAAAATTACACTTGATTATCTATCAGCAAATCCTAGGGGGAAATGTTTTTTTAAAAAAGGTTATGGAAATTGAATGGCATATTAAGTTATTATGAATGGCAATGTATTTCTTACTCAAATACTTGGTTACTCTGACTTTATTCTTATCAAACTGAATTTCAGCTCAAATTACAATATACTAAATTTTATTTTTAAAGAAATTATATGACAGACATGTCACTTCTGGTGACAGATTTTTTTAACTACAGAAATGTGGCTTTTTAACAACCTTTGACATATGACCTGTAAAACTTTATAGTTTAAGTCATTAGAGAACTTTACTGAAATTCTTTCCTTTGACAGAAAATATAAACAGTGGTAAATTATTTTTTTCCATTGGAAGGAGTTATGAGCACTATACCTTTTTATTTTTAATATAGTATTGATGCACTGTAATTATAAACAATAGGTTCAAAATGACACCAACATACATGCACACAGCCTTTGGTGAGTTTCCTTCTTTATCTCAGCATACTCCATGATGCCCCACCCCTCATTGACCTTGTAAGTGCTTATGAGATTGGTAGTAATATACTTATATGTGGACATAGCATTATTTGAACTTTTTCCTTCATCAGTTCTTGTTTTTATCCCTATCTCCCTCCCCAACCATTCCCCCCTATTCTTCTGGTCTCTCTAATCTATCTAAAGTTGCTTTTTGTTTTCTATTTTCTTTTTTACTTCTACATGTAAAAGAAAACATATAACCTTTGTTCTTCTGACACTGCCTGATCTCATATAGCATAATATTCTCTAGTTCCATCCATTTTTCCAGCAAACAGTAGTAAATACCTTAAGTTAGATTGTTCCCCTTGATGAAAACAGTGCTTGGTTACAAATATTGCTTAATAATATAGTTGATTCATTTATACTATTTTTCCTTTGTATTCTTCTGATCAAGGTCATGCTGTTATTGTGTATAGTTTGTTAAAAATGACTTGAACTTGTAGCTCCCAGATAATTAAATCAATGCATATGAATGACAGTTCAATGCATTTGGTTGCAAGCATTCATTCAATGAATATGTGCCAAGCACTCATCTCACCCAGGGTTTTATTTCAGATTTTACTGATACAAAGAAGAAGCAAATATGGTGCTCATGGAATTCATTAGTTTACTAAGAAAGTAAGACAAGGATAAAAACAATGTTAATACAAGAAAAACATGACAATTACTGTGATAAAAATATAAGGCCATAAAAATACAAGTAATAAAAACACTTTTTAATGGAATTGAATTAAGTAGATTGACTACAGTAGGGAATATTGTCACTGAAAAGATATGTACAAATCCTAACCTGTGAAAGTGACCTTACTTAGAAATATCATCTTTTCAAGTATCACTAAATTAAGGATTTTTTTGTGTGTGTGTTACTGGGGTTCCTGGAAGCCCTTCTACCTCTGGGCTACACTCCCAGACCTATTTTATACTTTTTTATTTTTTGGAAACAGGGTGGCTTCGAACCAGTGTGATCCTCCTGTCTCTGCCTCCCAAGCATGGGGATTATAAGGGTGCCACCACACCCGGCTAAATTAAGGATCTTGAGGTGAATCATTTGGAATTTAGGGTTGGCCCTAATCGAATGACTACTGTCATTATAAGATAAAAGAAAGGGATATTTGAGACAGAGAAGCAGGAAAGGCTTTTGATAGCTCCAGGTCCCATGGCTTGTGGTAACAGTTTCAATTTCTATTTTTTCAAATTTTTTAAATTGGTGACTATAGTCATACATCTTAATGGAGTACAAGATGGTAAATGTATGATGCACAGAGCACTAGGAAGGAAACATCAAGCTGAGGCAGCAGAGTGATGAGAACTCCTCTAGTGGCTGGAGAGCACAAGACCTAAGGAGGGAGATTCATGGTTGCTGAAATGCACAGACCTTTGACCAAGAACATATTTGGAACAGTACAGATCGGTACCATTTTTGCATGCATAAGAGATCTACTAATATATCTTTCTTATTCAAATTATTTGCTCAGTTTAAGGTTTTTGCAAATGAAATGACTTTTCAATAATTAATTTTTATGATCAATTCTCTTTCTGCTTAGGAGTAACTACTTTATTCTTTCTTCTCTGCTAAATGAAAATAAAAATTATTATTTTTCATATCTTCCACTAACATTCTTCCCAAGATATGTTTAAATTTGTTTAAACTGGCTTTCATAAGGCGTGTGTGTGTGTGTGTGTGTGTGTGTGTGTGTGTGTGTGTGTGGTACTGGGGTTGCTGGAAATCCTTCTACCTCCGGGCTACACTCCCAGACCTATTTTTATACTTTTTATTTTGGAAACAGGGTCTCTTAAACCAGCGCGGCTGGCTTCAAACCTGCGGGATCCTCCTGTCTCCACCTCCCAAGTGCGGGGATTACAAGCGTGCACCACCACACCCGGCTTCCATAAGACTTTTAGCATAATCTTCTATAACAGTTGAATTTTTTGATTTGTAAATTAAATAATAACTAAAATATATATGATGAAAATCAATAATCAATCTCTTTGGTTCTACTGCGCTATTGTTTTTATAATGGGGATAGAACCCAGTGGCATTCAATCACTGAGGTCTACCCCCAGCCCTTTTTAATTTTTGTTTTGAAATAGGATCTCACTAGGTTGCTGAGAGTCTAAGTTGCTAAGGCTGATCTCAAACTTGATATCCTCCTATCCCAGCTCCCAAGTACTGATTATAGGTATGTACCTCCATGCATAGCTCTAATTTTTAAGATAGAATTTTGAGAATTATATACTTTTCTATTATCTTATCTTAAAAATAGTATCCTATTTTTATATTTTTCAAATTTAACTCAGGTAAAACTGATGCATACAAAGTTTCACACATTTACTATATGTACTTTAAAGGATTTGAACATGTGCACACTCATGATAGCATCAACCCAACCAAGGTACTTAACATACCCATCACCTTCAATATTTCTTTTTGTGTGTAGGTTTATTTCCTAAGGGCATGAGCAGAACATAAGGTATATTTTCTTAATATAATACAGCAAACAATACTATGTAGCTAACTATAGCTACTATCCTGAACAGTAGACCTCTAGAACTTCCTCATCTTGTATCATTGAAATTTTATTCCCATTGAGCAACACGTCTCCATTTCTTCTCCCACCAGCCACTGGCAGAAACCATCTTGCTTTTAGAACCTAGATGTGTTAGATAACTAATATAAATGGAATCATTCCATGTTTATCCTTCTATTACTGTCTTAGTTTACTTCGCATAATGCCCTCAAGGTTCATCCAAGTTTTCCCAATTGGTAAGACTCCCATTTCTCTTTAAAGAGCAGTTTTATATTGGTACACTAACTCTCTAAATAAGTAAATAAATGAATAAATAAAATGTCCTGATTTGTGATTCATGCCATTTTCTGTGGCATAATTATTCTCACTATCGTCAATTTTAAGCTACCAAATGATGTAAAAGTGGGCTTGTAAAATTTGTGAATATTTAGCAATTAGCTCTTACCAGCAAGTTAGTTCCAATAAACCACTGGATGTTAGTATTGGCACTCTATTTTATCAAAAAAAAACATAAATAAGAGAGATTAAACAGTTCTCTCAAATTCATAGTTAGGATGGAAGGATGAAATCTCAGGTTCTTTTATTCTTTGCAACATGTACGTTTTATACCATAATTCTCTTCATTTATAGCAATGCAAGTTTTCATTAATTCCATTAATATTTGTCCCTTATCTGCCCATAAAAATTCTTGAATAACATTCAGATCAAAATATACTTTGTAAAAATAAAATGCATTTATGGGTAAAGCTAAATGATAATTTATATGAATCTAGAGAGCCAACCATAAAACACATATTTATATGTTTAGATACATTTATTCTAAAATAAAAATTTTACAGAAATTTATTATTATGACTGTTATTTAGAAGATATTTAATGAAAGAGAAGAGCCATATTTTAAACATGGTTTTATGAAATACAAAAGCCAAATGGTTTATCATATAGATTTTCTTTCTTTTTTTTTTTTTTTTGCGGTAGTAGGGATAGGACCCAGGGGCATTCTACCTCTGAGATACAACCCCAGACCAATTTTTTATTCTTTATTTTGAAACAGGGTCTCACTGAGTTGCAAAGAGGCTCACTAAGTAGCTGAGGCTGGCCGCGAACTGTGATCCTCCTGTCTCAGCCTCCCAAATGCTGGGATTACAACTGTGCGCCACCACACTGGCTATCATACAGATTTTCAAAGGCAAATGTTCTTACGTTCACTTAAAACTTGGTGGAAAGAATTGAACTAATATTGAGATAGAAGAGATTAGTAGAAAAAATTAAACAAAAACTAACCTCAAATATGGCATCCTAAAAATAATTTTATATACAATTAATTCAAAATCCAACCCTTTAATAGGCTTGTTTGACCCCTGTTCTATATTGTTCAATGATGAAGGGCTAAGATTGAATATAAGGTATAAAAAGGCAAGGGTTGCTTTATAATCAGACTGTTGAACCATAGGAATGTCTGTGTTTTCAGAAGATGGGAACACTTTAGCCCCAAAATTAGTAACGGAATCCCTTCTCAGGGGAAACTGTTATTTTCTAGATAAACTTAGAAGTCTTCCTCTTCCTACTGAACCCCCAAACAAAACCCATCATTTCTTTATTCATTCTTCTATTTGTTTATTTGTTCAGTCAGCTGCTACCTATTATAGTCTGGGTACCATGTTGGGCATTGGCAATAGTTTTTAGCCAGTACTATCCTTAAAAGAAGAAAGTAGTTTCCACTTAAAAGAACTCATCACTTTAGAAATTGAAGTAGAACTTCTCTCAGATTTGATTGCAGTTGAAACAAGTGGTCCAAATCTATGTTTACCAAATAAATTTATATAGGAATTTTACCCAGTTTTCCTCTTGTGTCTCATCCAGGCATTCTGATCCAAAGGTCAGGGTCTTTGGGGCCAGCTGTCCCAAAGATCAGGGTCCTCTCGGTCTACCAGGTAAACAGGTAAACAGTTACTCTGTCAGGTCAGACACCTTTGAATATTCAAAGGGGAACTATAGCACCGTTTTTATTACATTACTCACTCAGTCTGCCTTTTCTCTCTGGAGCAAAAGAAGAATAACAAAGGACTTTTCTATGATTGACTGCCCATCCTAAAAATGTCACACCAATCATCTGTTGCCTAGGAGCCAGAATGCTTTGCACTTAAGCTATCCTTCTCTATAATAGCATTTCCCTTTTCCATTTTTTTTTCAATACTGGGGAAGGAACCCAGGGGCATTGTACCTCTAAGCCACACCCCAGCCCTATTTTTTAGTCCTTTTTAATTTTGAAACAGAGTCTCACTTAGTTGCGAAGGCCTGGCTAAGTAGCTGAGGTTGCATGAACCACAACCCTCTGGTCTCTGCCTCACAAATGCTGGGATTATAAGTGTGGGCCACTACGGCCGGCTTGACAGCATTTTCTTGATCACATTCCCTTTTGTAATTAAGTTGGGTCTTTTGGTGTGCCACTAAATCTCTTGCTCTTTCAGAGTTCCAACTGTGCCAGTTTTGATTAATAACACTTCCAAATTGTATTAGGATAACCTGCTGTGATCAGGATTACTTTTCAAGTGCACTGAAGTTTAAGATGATAGAAAATTCATCAACTAATTGAATGTCACCTAAAAATTTTGTTTCTGCTTTTAAAAATAAAAAGATAAAATATATGTAAAATCATGAAAAATAATATAAAAGAAAATCAGATGAATTTAGTCTATACAAGGTTTATGTAAACAATCATAATTAGGGCTTGTGCTCTAAAATATCAATGCGGAATATAAAATGCTTTTTGAGGGTGGTCCTAGTGACCTAGAAACTGATTACAACATGCAAGGAGACATCTCTGAGCACAAATGATCATTATGGATTGTACTAGTCCAAGATGGAAAGAAAATTACTTCTATTTTTTCAAATATTCAGAAGTATCTGTGTGTGTATTTTACACACACACACACACACACACACACACACACACATGTGTGTGTGTGTGTGTGTGTGTATATAATTTTTTATATAATTTTTTTTAGGGAAGTTTTTCGTCTAGAAGAAGCAGAATAGTTTATAGCTTAAAATATGACTCTGGAAACAAAATGCTTGGATTTCACTGGCTCTGGTACAACCTAGTTACATAAGTTGGAGCAAAGTACTGCAATGTTTCTGGACTTCAGTTTTCTCATCTTTAAAATGTGGATATATAAAATGAATATATATACATACATTCTACTTTCTACTTATTATAATGGGAGATAACTTAGTTTATTGTAAAGTTATTTAGACCATCATTTGACTTATTTCAGAACACATAAATATTAGCTAATGATGATCACTTGAAGGGCGCTCCCAGAGCCACTTTCATAGTGAAATTGTGTCCATGTACTCAAGGGCCCATACTTGTTCTATGATCCAATGATGCTATCTTAACATTCTTAGTAACACTTGAATGAACTCCCATCTTTTTATTCTTTACTGGCCTCCCCAAATTATATAAACAACCCTGACCACTGTCCTCAGGATACAGTGTTTACCAGAGAGAAACTTTTCTGGTAGCATTTTTGCCCCCTGTAACCAGTCATCTCTCTCCTTCTAGAATCCATGGCAGGCAGGACTATTGAGTAAATGTTTGCAGATTTCAGAATCATATACCAGCAATATAAACATCTTTTCATTTCATTTTTCCTCTCAAACCTTTGTTTTCTTTCCTTTACTTGTAGTTAAGCAAAACATGAAACCATTTTGGTTGACACATTTGATTGCTGAATAATTACCCAAAGGAAAAGAACCCCTTAGCAAAAGAGTATAAATTATTTAAAGAGAAAATATATTCTTATTTTATATAAACTGAGATATGGGTTTCAATACTATTCATGTTTTGTTTTGCTTCTAAATATATTTCTAATTATGGTTGGTATATACTGATGAACTCTATATCTGATGGTGCTAGGTAGCCACATCTATTCCAAAGTCCTCCATTCCCATAGCTATTTCGACTACTGTCCTGTTGGGCATTAACTACATTCTAGGTATGATGTTATAGATCTACTAATTGGAGAGAAGGGAGAGAGAGAGAGAGAGAGAGAGAGAGAGAGAGAGAGAGAGAATGAGAGAATGAGAATATGAGAATATGAATATGAATTTCTTTGCTAGGGCTGCCATAACAGCATACCACAGACTTGGTAGTTTACACAACATGTATTATTACATGTGATGTGTTATTACATCACAGTCTGGAAGCCAGAGTATATAATAAAGATTCAATAGAACCAGATTTTCCTGAGTGTGTGAGGTAAGGATATGCTTCAGGCATTTCTCTTTGGCATGTAGGTAGCCACTTTTTCTCTATGGCCCTTCACATTATCTTTCCTCTATTATATCTGTGTCTAATTTTCTTCTTTATATATGACCACCATGGATATTTGATTAAAGGTTCATTCTAATCCAGAAAAAGTTTATCTCAATGATTACATTTGTAAAAGATGTCCAAACAGATGACACATTGAGGTAATGGGGATTATGACCTATCCTTAATTTTGGTTGATACAATTAAACTCATAATGCATATATAAAGTTTAATTTGACTCTCACTAATTCTGTGAGCTTTAAGGAGGTTATACAATGTGCCCAATTTTATGCAACTAATGTTAGATCAGGAGAAGTCTCATATTTATTTATTTATTTATTCATTTATTTCATTATTGTAGTACTCAGTATTGAACCCAGTGCTTCATGCAATCTAGGTGAGCACTTTACCTCTGAGCTGTATCCTTGACCCCAAGGGAAGCCTTATGTGTAAGCATTTTGCATGTTTAAGCAACCATTAAGTCATTCCCAAATTATCTTATGAGCACTTATAGATGCCAATCACATTGCTATTTGTGTGTATGTGTGTGTGTGTGTGTGTGTGTGTGTGTGTGTTTTATTGGTATTTGAACACAAGAGCGTTCTTCCTCTAGTTACATCTGCAACCCTATTTTATTCTTTTATTTGGAAATAGGGTCTGGGTAAGTTGCTGTGAAGTTTGCTAAGTTGCTGAGCATAGCTTTGAACCTGCGATCCTCCTGTGTCAGCCTCCCAAGTACTAGGACTACAGATGTTGATATTTTTTTCAAAGCCATCTTTTTTTTTTTTTTTTTTTTTTTGGTGGTACTGGGGTTCCTGGAAGCCCTTCTACCTCTGGGCTACACTCCCAGACCTATTTTATATTTTTGAAACAGGGTCTCTTACGCCAGCGCGGCTGGCTTCGAACCTGCGCGATCCTCCTGTCTCCGCCTCCCAAGTGCGGGGATTACAAGCGTGCGCCACCACGCCCGGCCAAAGCCATCTTTAATAGTAATAAAACTTTGTATACTATTATTCCAACAAATTCAAATTACAGTCAGGTTAGTGGAGTTATGTTCTATACTAGAGAAGCCTCCCTCTCTGGACCACCCAACATGTGATAGAATCATGGACATACTGATTTTTTTTTTCAAAACTCCCCTCTGTTTTCTACTTATGAAAAAAGAGGCAAGATAGGTATGTTTTCTACCCCTACATTATTTACCTGTTACTCTTTCAGTCATTAAGTATCCTCTGTCAACCTTTGAAGATCCAAATAGTTCTGTTTAGAAGGAAAGTTTATGTCATAAAAAATTCATATATGAAATATAGTTGATAGAAGACATGATCAAAGTATTGCAAGTTTGAAGGATAAAGCAGTCAGTTATTCTTTCTGGCAGGGACATTGAATGGTACCATATATAAGCTGTGTCATGAAGAATGAGTAGGAGTTCACTAGTAGGCAAGTGCAGGTAGAGCATAATATATGTGCAGATGCTGCTCACTATGAGTACACTTTGAAGGTAGAGTGTAATTATATTGGCTTTTGTTTACTGGTTGGGTAAATGGTAAAAGCCTGATCCCTGGGGTAGTACTATTGAGAGATCAGAATGTTTAGGAAGTGGAGTCCAGTACAAGGTTCTTAGGTCATTGAAGGCATGACTTCAAAAGTGGCTTGAGGTCTCTTCCTTTCCTAGACTTTGTTTTCTTACTTGTGATTTAAGTTTTGATTTAGGGGTTGATGCTATGATGTGCCATCCTTGGCAAAGGCCCAAAACAATGAGGTCACATTAAACTGGAATCTCCAGAATCATGAGCCAAAATGAACCTTTTCTCTTTAGGACCTATTTGCCTCATGCATTTTTCAATAGCAATGGAAAACTAATTAATACAGTAATGTAGAGGAGAACAGTGATACAATATTACTCAGCCATCTTAAGCTGTTATTAAACAGACATGTTTCAGGTCTCCTTCAGGAAATATGCCTGTTGGTCTCAATCAAAAATTTTTATCACTCTATTGATTACATCATTGACTCAGTTTTGGACAAATTTTCTCAGCTTTCTCTATGATACTTTCACTTATAGTAAGAGAAAATGTCTAATTACAATCTCCATTAAGTTTCTTCCAACTCAGCAGAGTGCTTCTTAAAGTTACTGACAGATTTTCTTAAAATAATGCCTTTTCTATATAAAAATGTGATAATGTTGTTTAGATTATACTCATCTACAGGGTAGAATTTCCTTACATCATGTGATGGATACTGTGTTGCCACACTGTATGACCCCTTATTAGCCAGTACACCTAGCCTCCATCCTAAGATAGTGTTGGGTCATGCTCCCATGTCTTCTTCTAATAAATGCCTCATTCAATAAAAGCTCTCTATTCTTACAAAGTTAGCTTTCAGTCCATCACTGACTGTCACTGGGATACAATTGATTGATCTGCTTACTTCAAGATGGAACAAACTCTTTGGTACCAGATGTGCACTAGACCTTCTCTTTTATCAAAACAAAGGTAGATCAAGTCATGACTATTTCTAGGATTAATTTTCTTCCTTTGTTCTATCCTTATACCTCATTTCATTTCTCTTAAAAGAACTTGAACAGCATTCTTTCCCAGGTTCTATTTCTAGATAATTATTTATTACATGACATGATTTTTCTTTTTTTTTTTTTGGTGGTGCTGGGGATGGAACCCTTCTACCTCCAAGCTATACTCCCAGACTTATTTTTTAATATTTTTATCTGGAAACAGGGTCTCTTAAGCCAGTGAGGCTGGCTTCAAACCAGCATGATCCTCCTGTCTCCGCCTCCCAAGTGCGGGGATTACAAGCGTGTGCCACCACGCCCAGCCGACATGACATGATTTTAAGAAATAATTATTGAACTGAAATGCAAGGCATTGCAATTATCAAAATTACCAGTCTTCATAAAATCAATAAAAAAGAACAGATATATATCTATATTTTTATTCTACTGAAAGGGGTATTTAATAATCTGAATTAGGTTGATATTGATTTATCTTAATAATCCTACCACAGTTAATTGAAATAATTTGTCTAAACACAACAGTTATTTATATAATTTTTTAAGAAGAAAAATTAATTTAATGTTCATCAGGAGTCATGAATTTCAGTGAATCCTTAATCAAAATTTTACCTTTTAAAAAATTAACAGTGAATAGTCTATACTTTAATTTACAACAAAATTACTTAAATTTACTGCATTTCATGTAAATCAAGATAAAAAATCAAGATCCAAATATAGTCCAGACATTAAATTGTATGATATATGAGTTGGCTATGACATAATCCATAGCCCCTCCTTTTTGCATTACTTCACAATGTGTCTGTTAGAGTAACTGGGTCATCTGTCCTGTGTATATTCCCACATTTGTGAATCTGCTGCATCTATGGTGTCATTTCCATTTCATTTGCTATAAACTTGTAGTAAGTTCTAGGGATTAGAAACAAAATTGAATTCAGTTTATGTTTCTGGCAAGCATACTTCACAGATGGTGAGGTATAATTCCATCAGGACACACATAACAATGGATGTCTTCTTTTGTGATCTTTAAGTGCCCAAATAACATTTTCTCAGCAGCATCCAGTGCTCAGTATCATTATTTCTCATCATCTGTAAATCAATGATGTTTTAGTCCTATCATTTCTTTATTGTCTGAGTTATATAAAGAAAAATTCCCTCATCTATTATTTTGTTCAGCTAACATTTGCATAAAAGAGCAAAGGAGTTCAATTAAAAGAGGAACCCCTAAATCCCATAGAGTCTTAAGCAGTCTTGTTTTAGGGGCTTTGTTTTGAAAAAGTATCCAAATAAATTATATGAAGGCACAGAGGAGAACCAACTGTTCAAATTGACCATTTTTGTTGTTTAGGTGCCTGAGAACTAACTGATAAGACTATAGGAAAGTATCTTCCTATGATTCTCCCAAACCCTCAGTGTCCTTCAGTTGCCTACCTCTCATTCACCTCTATGCTCCACTTAATTTCCACAGTAATTCTTAAGAATTGCTCCTGTGCATTATTGAAAACTCTTAGTTCACGGTGATATATTCTACTCAGTTCATCTCCACGTGCTTCCACCATGCCTTCCCTTATTCCATCTTTTTATTTCCTTTCTACCTTTCTTCACTATAACAATTGCTTTTTAATATTTCCTGGCAATGATTCTTTATCAGTTCACAGAAAAAGCCTTCATTTGCTTTTATATCTAAATGATATTCCATTGTGTGCAAGTAAGGACCTTAGTTTATTCAACATACTTTTATATTTAAAAGTTGCAACATTTTGCACTCTAAACAACTATGGAATGATTATAAATGTATGTATTCATCTTCATATTTTAGTATATGTGGCTTTAGGATAAATTCCCAAAAACAAGATGTTTGAGTCAAGGAATAAATGCATTTATATTATCTTAGATGTAGGCAAACTTCCAAGTATATGATTTATACAGTTTTGTAATTCTCACCAACATATATGAGTACTTGTTTTCAATAGCCTTCAATCTGCATGGTAATAAATAATGAGTCAGTGTATTTTAAGTTTATTTTCTTTAATTATGACCATTTAATTTTTTAATATTAATTTTAATTTATTTAATAATTATTAATTAAATATTTAATATTGGCTTAAGGACCATTTTAGAACAGTTTTTGAAATTTTTAATAGAACTTTTAGTTTTTTTCTCTATTTTATGTTATGTGTAATATATATTAAAATACTCTTGTGACTTATCTTTTGACTATTTTGTAATTTATAGAGTCAAATCAATATGTCTTCTCTCTTAACTATCTCTGAATTTTTAATCAATTTAAAACTTATCTCTACATTTTTTTCAAAAAAAAATTTCACCTTTCCCCTAAAGACTTAATATCCATAATTTTTATATTTTAATTTAGCATGCAATCTTGGGTCAATTTATATACCTTCTGTTCTATTTCATTGGTCATTTGCTTGTTCCTCTGCATATACACATTATATATTATATATATAATATATAACAATATATTATATATATATATTGTTTAATAATTGGCACTTTGTAGCTTATTTACTATCTGTAGAGCATCTCTTTTCATTATAGTGCTGTATGAGATGATGTGCCAATTTATAGAGAAAATATATTTTGGAGAAAAAATTATAATTTGTCTCATTTACCAATATGCCATTTCTAGTACTCTGTACTCATCACAATTAATTATCTGATCTTCAATATCCTATATACTTCACTTGAATTTGAAGGAGTGCTATTTGCTATTTAAGGTTATAATATATACTATTATATTGCATATATTATAAAATATAAAAGGCACTTTTAAAAGAAGAGAACCTAATAGAGTAGATAGAAAGTAGCTTTTTTCATAATATAGTACTGCCTGTCCACATTGCAAATAAGAGTCTGAAGACAGGAGTTGATGAGTCATGGGATTTTAGTACAACACTAGTGCTAAATTCATGCAGCTATGGATGACTCCAGAAATAGAAATCGGCAGAGCTTAAGGGTAGCAATACATCTGGACTAAAGGGGTAGGGGCCTGACATTGTATGACTAGAGCTGTCACACTGATGTAGTTAATTTTATGATGTTTTTGCCTACGTTACATGCTTTTTACAGTGGTTGAAGTCTAACAGAAGTCATCAGTTTGGTGAGATCGCCGCAGAAAATCTATAATCTATATACACACAGTTTCATCACTACCACTAAAACTGAAAGTTTTCTTCTTTGTATTCTTGTGGAATTAAGTACTGAAACCAGTGAAATTCTAGTTCTGAGTTATACCTGCCCAGCCCTATTTCATTTTTATTTTAAAATAGCATCTTACTCTGTTACCACATGCTGGCCTCAAACCTGAAATCCTCCTAGCTCAACCTTCCAAGTACTGTGATTACAGGCATACATCATAATTTCTAGCATTTTTGAAACTTTGGAACCTTGGAATCAAGAAGAAATAATACTTATCATGAGCTGGAATATGCATTTCAACTTGATCACTCAAGTCAGTTGCCATTTCAGATGTATTCGCTTATTAGACTATACATGTTTAGAAGACTGTATTCCTTAGAAGAATTTAGATTGTCAGTGACATAAAGCCAATTCAAACCAGCTAAGCTTAAAAGAAATTTATTGCCAAATAGTTCAAAAACATGAGGGAGGAGTACACACTTTGGTAATGAAATTT
The DNA here is from genome assembly GCF_963383645.1 of Muscardinus avellanarius. Lineage (NCBI taxonomy): Eukaryota > Metazoa > Chordata > Mammalia > Rodentia > Gliridae > Muscardinus > Muscardinus avellanarius. Next base: position 108,913,274 of record NC_137791.1, on the reverse strand, counting down.
GTTACTTGAATTTATTTTGTTTGAAATGTACTTGGCAGGCAAGATGGCTGTCAGCAAGTCCAGTCTCAGATCACTTTCATTTAACAGCTGCAGGAAAAAATGCTTCTCTATTTTTCTTTCTATGCAAATCACTAAAAAAAAGAAAAAGACTTGACTCTGTCTGACCTTGCTTGGCTCCAGCCCTCCCTTGGCTCCAGCCATTGTCACATGGCCCCTCTGTATCCCAAAAGGTCATTTCCCCAAGGAAAAAATGCTGCCAGACAGAAACAACAGGGCTGCTGCAAAGGCTGAGTCAAATCTGAGTCACCTTTATATCCCACACAGACCTGTGACCTATCAGATCTTCATCAAGGGATGCCAGAGGAGCAAAGCAACATTTTTTTCCTTAAGCCAATGAATTTGTTTTAGTGTGGAAAGAGACCGATGTAATTTCTAGGAAGAATGAGGTAAAATGAAGAAAGAGAACATTGCTAGGTAGGAAAGTTGTGAAGAGAAGGGAAAACACAGAAAATAATGAAAAATAAGATGCTATTTTTCTTTGTGTCATTTTCTATAGAGTGTTAATAAAAAAGGTGATTTTTTTCATGAGAGAAAGACTTTAAAAGTCATGTATAATTAGATAAACATAATAAAAAACTTAGATATTATGAGATGCCAGGGAGTTGATCCAATTTCTTTCATGGTTTGGTCATTGTTAGCTGTGACATATCTGTTAATAGTTAAATAATTGTAGATATTGTGATGAGCAACCCCTGGTGGTTTTGGTGAGCATCTGCTGAAGATAATTACTTGTATTTTACATATGAAGATCCTGAATATAATTGAATTGGAATGCCTAGGTTATTTAAGAATTACAAGCTAAAATTAGTGATCATGCTTTTCATAGCCAATGTCATTACCCAATGGCAGAATGCTTCCATTTAATGTAACCACAAACCAGTCCTGAGAAGGTAACATGACACACATATGGTACCAATGCCCTTCTCTACCTATATAACCCATGAAGAGTCTTATATCTTCCAGGGAATAAACACAGGAGACACATATTCACACAAACACACAAACACACATACATACACACACTTATTTATGAAGAGAAAGTATCAAAAGTAATGGGACAGTCGATTGGTTATTTGGATATTTAAAGAGATAAGTCATATTGCATCATACATAATATTTTCCTGTCTTGCTTGCTTTCACCTCCATGTCTTTCTCCTTTGCCCTCTTACTTCACAAAATCCTACATTTAAACTGTTTAAGAATTCTCTTCCCCTTAAGCCTGAGCACTACAGTTTATATGCCCTGAGGATTTGGTCTACTACCCTGAGGGGTTAACAAAAATATCTCAGCAATAGAAAACTTTCACTATAATGTACTCTAGTACATGCATCAAAAAATATTATCCTAAAAAAATTATAAAAATAGCCAGGCATGGTGGCACACGCTTGTAATCCCAGCATTTCAGAGGCTGAAACAGGAGGATCATGCAGGTTCAAAGCCAGCCTCAGCTACTTAGTGAGGCACTTTGCAACTCAGTGAGACCCTGTTTCAAAATAGAGAATAAAAAATAGGGCTGGGGGGTGTTATTCAGAGGGATAGAATGCCCCCAGTTTCCATCCCCAGTACCACAAAAAATTATAAAAATACAAAATAGTATTTAACATAGTGAGTCAACCATATTTATTGACAATTATTGATCTAAGTATTTCATTAGCTTGTTGATTCAATTCTTAAGAGTCACTGAATATTGAAATTATAGCTATTTTATTTTCCTGTTGCCTAAGATAACACATTAAATAACACAGCTGCAATCCAGATGGTAGTTCATTCTACATCCAATGGCATGGCATTCTGTCCAAAGCAGAATACGTGTTATGTATGTAATCTACAAATTAACATTGAAAACACTTTTATCTTGTGTGAAATGTGAGATTTTCAATGCGTATGTAACTGAGTCTCCAAATTATTTTTAAACTAAACAATTTTTAGTGTTTTAATAATGAAGACAAATATGATCAAAGCATTTCTTACATATTAACCCATGTAATTATCACCAAAGTGTCATTCAGAAAAACGCATTATTGTGATGCATTTTCTTTTTTTTTTTTTTTTTTAGAATTCATTTTTTTATTGGTACACTGTATTCATACATCATAGTGGGATACAAACTTTTGTAGACATACATGCACACATCGCCCAGTCAGCCCCCACCCGAACCCCACCCCATTCTCTCCCCATCCCTCCCTCCCATGCTTGGCTTAGTGGTTGACATCTAGTATTATAGCAATTTATCCAAAATTAAAAATGATAATCTCACATAACAGTTTCATTTGTCTGGTACCAAGCTTTTGATGACTTAAAGATAACATTTCAATATTTCTTTTTACTTTCTTTCTTACCAGAAAATATTTTTTCTATTTTTTTAGGTGAAACTATCATATATTTATATATTTATTTTTCAGAAAAAAAATCTATCCTAATATGGAAAATGGACTCTAGATACCCAAAACGATCTTGAAAAAGAACAAAGCTAGAAGATATATATTTTCTGATTTCAAACCATATAAAGCTACAATAATTGAAACAGTGTAGTACTATTCTAAAGGCAGATATATAAACCATTGGAGTTAAATAAAGGCCTAGAGCTAAATTCTTCCCTATATTGTCAAGTTATTTTTGACAAGGTTTCCACGAACATTTGGTGGTGGAAATAATAATCTTTTAACTAAATATTGTTGAAACATAATAATTACATGGAAAAGAATAAAATTGGACCCTTACCTAATCCCATATAAAAATATTAACTCAAAATAGATAAAAGACCTAAATATAAATCTTAAGACTATAAACTTTTAGGAGAAAATCTGGGTCATAAAACCTCACAACATTGAAATTGGCAGTGATTTCTTGGATATGATTTCAATGGCACAGGCAACAGAAGAGTATACAAACTCCCTAAAAAATAAAAAAAAATTGTATATCCAAAGACAATGTAAACAGTTAACAGTTATTAATAGAATGGGATAAAATATTTCCAAATGCTATATCTGAAGGTATATTAATATTCCAACTAGAAATCCTAAAAATTAACAACAATAAAGGCAAACAATACCATTTAGAGATAGGTAAAAGACTAACATAAATAATGAATCTCCACAGATAACCAGTCTTAGTTGTCTGTTGGATGGAAACTTGTTTCTCTGGTTCTGGTGTGTGTTACATATTTCTTCTTTGTAGTTAATCTCTTTGAGTATTTTCTCTAGTGATGGTTTTGAAGACATAAATTCCTTCAGTTTCTGTTTGTCATGGAAGCTTCTTATTTCTCCATCTAATTTGATAGAAAGTTTTGCTGGATAGGACATTTTTGGCTGGAAGTTGTTTTCTTTCAGAGTTTGGAATATGTTACTCCAAGCCTTTCTGGCTCTCATGACTTGGTTTGGGAAGTCTGGAGTGATTTTAATTGGTTTGCCTCTGAATGTCACTTGGCCCTTTGTTTTTGTTGCCTTTAAGATTCTCTGCTTGGCTTCCACATTTTGACAATTATGTGGCGTGGGGATCCTCTTCTCTGATACTTTCTAAAGGGAGTTCTATGAGTTTCCTGGACCTGTGTATCAACCTCTGGCTCTATGTTTGGAAAATTTTCTGCTATTACTTCCTTGAAGAGATTGTTGATCCCTTTGGTTTCACTTTCTTTTCCCTCCTCTATTCCAATTATTCTTAGGTTAGCTCTCTTAAAATGGGCCCATATTTCTTCAATATCAGATTCCTGCTGTCGGATATTTTTTCCTAGATTAGAAACTATGCGTTCATTTTTGGAATGATCATCTTCTAAGAGCGAGATTCTGTTCTTCATGTGGTCTAATCGGTTGTTTGAGCTTTGAATTGAGGCCTTTACTTCATTAATTGCATCCTTTATCTCTTTTTGGCTCTCTCTGAGTTCTTTTCAAAGCACCTCTATTATTTCTACAGTTATTTTCCTGATTTGATCTTCTAGAAATCTCTGATTTTCTCTTTCATCGGGTTCTGATGTTGTGGGGTTGTGGGCATTCATTGCTCCAGTGTTATTCCTCTTTCCCATGATTTAGGAAGTTTGTGCCTTCTCTGGGTTCTTCCCTTGGGTCACTATGACTTCACTTAAGGTGTTCTGGATCTCAAGTCTGTAGTATCTCAGACCCCACTACTCCTTTACTGGGTTGTATCACAGAGTCTCCGACCCAGAGAGTCGATAGAGGCTGCTTTAGACTGTGGGGGCTTGCCAGGTTGCACGTTCTCCTATGGTGTGATATCTCTGCCACTTCCCCTCCCCCACTGGGTCAAGTCCCAGGGAGTACAGTACTGGGATTTCTCCTCTGTGGCCCACAATTTGACTCACTGTTCTTGAGTTCGCAGATGTAGCTGTACTGGACTCATTGAATTCGCTGCTGCCACCGCTGGTGGCAATATGGTGCTGCTGCTATGCCCTCGGCCGTGAGGCTGGCGTATTTTTTCTTGGTTTTGATTTCCATTCTGAATCCCTGCAGCGTGTGCTGAGTTCAGCCACTGGGAGCTTTAGATTTTACCTGTGGTGAGAAATCCCTCCTGGTTGTTCTGCAGCGGTTCACCTCGGCTTGCTGTAGCCGTCCAGTGAAGTCGCCGCTGCCGCTGGCAGTATGGTGCTGCTGCCGCAGCCTCAGGTTTGAGGCCAGTGTATCTCCTCTGTGGCTCTGAGCTCTGTTCTCAGTCCGCTTTCTCTCTGGAGCCTGGTGATTTTTTTGTTTCTCTGGTGATGGTGTTTTCTGGCTATGAAAGGCACTGATTTTGTGGTAATGGAGATTAGTTGTTAGCGGAGCTCTTAAGCCCAACTTTTCTCGGTCGCCATCTTCCTGGAAGTGTGATGCATTTTCTTAATGCAGAATAAATGAGGGTATTGGAGCCTATGACTTCTAAACCACGCTTATCTTATTCTACTACAGGATCTGAGCTACCAGAAGCTCTCCACTAAGACTTAGAGCTGACCATAAAAATTCACCTAAGGCTTACACTCACTGGTATCTATTAAAAGTGTTGTATCAGGCTGGGCATGGTGGCACAGGCTTATAATCTCAGAATTTGGGAAGATGAGACAGAAGGACCATGGTTCCTGAATAATCTCAGCTACTTAGTAAGGCTCTTTGCATCTCAGTGAGACCCTGTTTTAAATTTTAAAAAGTAAAAAAAAAAAAAAATAGGGCTGGGGGTATAGCTTGAAGGTAGAATGCTTCTGGATTCAATCCTTAGTACTGCAACAAAATAAATAAATAAAATAAAATGTTGTGTCAGTTAGCTTTTGTTGCTGTGACCAAAATGCCTGACAAGAACAATTTAGAGGAGGAAATTATTATTTGGCTCACAGTTTCAGAGGATCAATACATGGTTAGCCAACTCTAAGGCAAAAACATCATGGCCAAGGATGCAGTGAAGGAAAGCTGCTCAGCTCATAGTAGCCAGGAAGCAGACAGCAGATGGAGAGTGAGAGAAAGGACCACAGACAGGTCTAGTCCGCAAGGCCATGCTCCAGTGACCCAGTGTAGTGAGGACTATACTTTCAACATGTGAACTTCTGGAGGGACATTCCAAACCCAAGCCACAATAGCTATCTGGAGGATTTATATCTCAAATAAAATTTGGAGAGTTAAGACTGAAGTATAAAATACAATAGAAAGATGAAATTATCAAAAGCCCTTGGGGAAGGACAACAAATCTACCTCTTTTTAGGATGTTTAAATCTCCCTTTTCTTATATATAAATTATGTTGGTGAGAAGAAAAAATAAGCCCACTTTGAGCAAACAAATATTTTCTTGTAAATTTTTTTCTGCTTTCCATTGCTTTCCCTTAGAATTTTTTTTATCTGAAGTTTTCTCTTTGATTAAAGAGACAAAAAATATTTTAAGTAATTCAGTATCAGTATCTAAATAAATTAAATTAAATTTTATACTAGGGATTGAACCCTTGTATAAAATTTGGATTTGATCTCTGTGTTAAATGCCCCTTTAATTTTTGGTTTTAAAATAGGGTATAACTAAGTTGTAATGGGTTTGAAATAGGGTATTATTAAGTTGTTTACAGTTTTGCTAAATTGTTGAGGCTGGCCTTGAACCTCTAATCTTCCTGTTTTAGCCTCCCAAATACTGGGATTACAGACCTGTTCCACCATACCTTCTTACCATTTTTATGTCTTCATCTCCTCTCTCTCTCTCTCTCTCTCTCTCTCTCTGCCTCAATTTCTCTCATAAAGTAAAAATTGAATGACTGTTTTGCTATTATTTATTCAGAACTCATATTTTTGAGACTTCAGGACTTTTTTTTTAATACTGTTAGCATAATTTCGGACAACTCTTTATTCTAAGTAAGAAGCCTTTTTAGTTTGTGGCATTTTAAAATTTAGGACATAGTTTAGAACTTCCTATCACAATACCAGATTTTTTAAATGTAACCTCAAGCATAATTTTCCACCAGTTTTTTTTTTTAAATGTAGCTCAGGCATCATTTTCTTTAAGTATAATTTTATTTACATATTTTTCCAGTGTATATAAATAGAAAATGTCTGAAGACTAAAAATCTTTTCGCTAAACAGTCAGTTGTTTTTTATAGGATATAAAGACTAGGATAAAATATAGGGAGGGATCAAAGCCAAGGATAGGAAAAAATAAACAATAAGAAGATGGGACAAGTAATCTTAAGCAATAAAGTGGGCTGAATGGCAAATATTTGGAGTCTAGAAGACCAAGTTCAAATCTATAGTAGCACTTCATAGGTATCTGATTTTGTTAAATTGCTACATTTCTCTTTCTTCCAGTCTTTAAATGTGTGCAATGGAAATAACATTAGCACCCATATTTAAAGGTTTTATAATGATTAAATAAATCAATGTCTATAAACATAACAATATTTAACAAATACTTAGATTCCCCCAAAATAGGTATGCCAATATAAGTGTTTGTAGTTGATTGGATAAGAATCTTACATGAAAAATAATTTTCTACACAGAAGGTGCCCATCCTAGGGCACAGGTGTCTAGAAGTTCCCATGAACCTGCTTAGACATTAGTGCTAAAATCCAGATACCATAAGTACTTGATTTGTTCAAATAAGCTCTGAATGCTTTAGACTTTCACCTGAGTTGAATGTGAAGAATAATGTGTGTGACTCTTCAACTGTTTTCTTAATCACGGGTAAATTTGGTGAAGAACTGGAGCATGAGAAAGCTAGGAAGTAAAAGTTCCCCAGTGAGTAAAGAATAGCAAGAGGCCTATTACAAAAAGGCAAAGACAAGAACAATAGTTGCTGTCTGAAAAATGTGTCTGGATGACACAAGTTTAAGCCATATGTTCATGCCTTCTCAGGGTCACAGGAAAAAGTTGCATAAAACTCTATATAGGCCGGGCGCATGCTTGTAATCCCCGAGCTTGGGAGGCAGAGACAGGAGGATCGCGCAGGTTCGAAGTCAGCTGAGCTAGCTTAAGAGAGCCTGTTTCCAAATAAAAAAAAATTAAAAAAAAGTAGGTCTGGGAGTATGGCCCGGAGGTAGAAGGGCTTCCAGGAACCCCAGTACTACCAAAAAAAAAATCCTCCATATAAAGGTGGTATGTACCTATGTTTTCTATCAGACAAAATCTGAATATTATGTTTGGTTACAAAATACACCAGTGAAAGTATATAAAAAATGAAGATAATTATTTTTAAAACTCTCTGGAAGGAAAGTGAATTCTTTATGTTTTCCATAAAACTGATTTAAAAAATGATATGATTGTAGCATTTCTGAATAGGATAAGGAAAAAAGAATCAATTTGAAACTTTCCCCTCGCTTCAGTGCCTAATTTAGCTAGGATGTCAGACAGAGGCAATTTTACATTTCTTACATGATTATTTTATTAGTACCTATATCCCCCAAACCACCAAAAGTACCATAGAGTAGAGATCTTAACTGGCTTTATCATTTTATTCCCACTGCCAAAATATGTTGTCTGATATTTCAGAGACAGTCCATAAATGTGTGATGAATGAATGAGTAAGAATGAACATACTAATACTTTCTCAGATACGACCCCAAAAGAAACTTTAGAGTCCAGTAATTGCACATGTCAAATAACACAGAAATTAGATGACAATTATTAAAATGTAATCAACATTAATAAAATTAAGTAATTAAAAGCTTTAAAGCCAAGAGATGTGACTAAGAGCATGGACAGATAGTTTGCCTGCAGTCAAGAAATGTTATTCAGACAAGTACTCAGAAAAAGGAAAGCTCCTGCTCATCTGTGTTGGGGGCAGGAGCTATTTTCTGAATTATTTTTCTTTTAGTATTGATAAAAACATTCTATATTTAAGAGTATTTATATTCTTTAAAATATTTCCTCTTCTCCCCTCCCATTTCCATTAGTTAGGTCACCTTACTTGTTCATCTATGGTTTTGTCCTTCCTCATCTAAATTTCCTCCTATGACCTTTACCCCCCACCCCAAGGTTCTGCATATTAGGGAGAACATCCAATTTCTTTTTCATGATGGACTAATCTCACTTAGCATACTGTTCTTCAGTTCCATCCATTTTCCCACAAATGACATCATTTTGTTCTTTTAGACTGAGTAAAATTTTCATTGTGTAAATATACCATAGTATGTAATACATTCATCTGATGATAGACATCTTGGATGGTCCCATAGTTTGGAAATTGTGAATTGTGTGGCTTTGAACATAGATACACATGCATTAGTTTGCTATTTTGGTTTTCGTAGCTTGGGGTAGATGCACAGAAGTGTATTGTTGGATCATATGGTAGGTCCGTTCCCATTCTACTGAGGATCCTCCATACTGTTTTCCAAAGTGAAAATTTGCAATCCCACCAAAAATGTATTCGAGTTCCATTCTTCACATCCTCTCTACCATTCCCTATTGTACATGATGTACATTCATAAACATATCAATCCCTAAGCCAAGTATAAGAGGAGAATGGGTGAAGGAATGGGCTGGGAATTGGGGAAGGGCTAAATAAGTGATGTGTGCATGTATACCTCTACCATCTTGTATCCCATTAAGATATATGACTACAATGCACTAAAAATTTTAAAAAAAGAAAAAAATTAAAATTATAGTCAAAACTCAAAATTCTTCTTTACATTCCACCACAAGGGTTGACATTTGGCCCAGTATGAATTCTTTCTCTACAAAAGCATGATCACTAGAAATGAATTATGCTTTTATATCTATTCTATATTTCTATTTCTTAATTATATTTCTCTATCTTAGAAAATATCAGAAAATGAAAATTAAGCAAATACAATTTGGGCACTAAAAATGTCCAGTATTTAGTCATATTATGTGGAAGACAACAAGGGCTAATGAAATATGGGGTTATACTACACTCAGAGTTGAGAGGCTCAGAATTGTTAAGATACCTGTTGTTCTGACACTGATATCTATATTCTCAATGTCAAGATTCAATGCCATCAGAAAATCACAGCAAGGCATTTAAAAACAAAAACCTCATCACCTGATTGCAGAATATATATTGAAAGTGTGAAGAAGCTGGAGAATAAAAGACAATTATGAAAAGCAAACTAGAAAAAACGAAATATATATATATATATATATATATATATATATATATATATATATATATGTAGTCAGTTTGGTAACTAAGACAGGGTAACATTCATTTTACACTGTTCTAAGAACAGAGAGTACAAGAATGGTCCCTACTATTATTGTGAATCGAATATGAACTATATACATGCATGACCACAGGTTTCACAAACTCAATGGGAAAACAAGTCAATTAGGTATTTGTTGAATATTTTCTTGTGCCTTTGGGGTCTTGTTGAGGAAGTTTTTACCTGTGCCTATGTGTTGCAGTGTTGGACCTATGCCTTCTTCAAGGAGCTGCAAGGTCTCTGGTCTGATTTTCAAGTCTTTGATCCATCTTGAATTGATTCTTGTGCAGGGTGAGAAAGTGGGGTTTATTTCCATTTTTCTGCATATGGTTAACCAGTTTTGCCAACACCATGTGTTGAAAAGGCTTTCTTTTTTCCAGGGTATATTTTTGATGCCTTTATTAAAAAATCAATTGGCTGTAAGTGTGTGGATTTGTTTTTAAGTCTTCTATTCTGCTCCATTGGTGTATGTGTCTGTTTTTGTGCCAGTACCATGCTGTTTTTATGACTATAGCTTTGTAATATAGTTTGAAGTCAGGTATTGTGATGCATCTTGCATGGCTTTTGTTTCTGAGAGCTACTTTGGCTATTCTGGCTTTTTTGTTGTTGTTGTTCCAAATGAATTTAAGGACTGATTTTTCTATGTCTATGAGGAATGACCTTGGTAATTTAGTGGGTGTTGCATTGAATCTGTAGATCACTTTTGGGAGAATCGCCATTTTGATGATATTTGTTCTTCTATCCAAGAACATGGAAGATCTTTCCATTTCCTAAGGTCTTCTTAATGTTATCCTTACAATGTTTTATAATTTTATTTTAGAGGCCTTTTACTCCTTGGTTAAATTTATTACTAAGTATTTTATTTTTTGTGGTATATCCTGAGTAAAAAATTTTTTGTATTTTGTGGCGAGCCCCACCCTTGTTTGCTGGCGGACTTTTCTAAGATGGCGCTGAACGGAAGTACGGAGAGGCACCAAAGTTGTAAACAAGTCATGCGCAGTCCAACGACTAGAGCGTGGTGTGCACGGGAACAGGTCATGCCATCGGCATCCGGCCAATGGGTGGTTAGAGAATCAGGCGATGTCCGCGTGATCGCTGTCATGATTGGCTGATGGGTGCTTATAAGCGGGGCGCGAAGGGCTTGGGGAAAGAGGAAGAAGATGTAACAGCTTGGGGCAATAAAGAGCTTGAAGAAGATCGTCTCGAGTGTCGTGCATTACAGGGCGTCCGACATTTGGTGGCCCGTACGGGGAATCGAAGCAGCTTTCGTTTTGCAGACGATCAGAACTTCCGCTCTCCCAAGGCAGCCGGCTGGTAAGTACTCCCGGGATTTGGGAGGCTCTGGAGAACAGAGGATTATAAAGGTAAAAATATTATTTCCCCAACTCCGTACGGACAAAGGGGAGCTCCAAAAGGAGGTTGTACTAGATTCTCAGGCTGGTCCTGAGTGTCGCTATGGGGAATAACCCTTCACACCCGATACAGAAGGCTTTAAAAGCCCTATTAAATGGAAAGGGATTAAAACTAAGAGACAAGACCATTCAAAACTTTCTAAGCCAAGTAGATGAGGCAGCTCCCTGGTTTGCAGTTTCGGGAAATTTAACCCTGTCGAGCTGGGATAAACTAGGTAAGGACATAGAACGGGCAGAGAAGGACAATCTGGTATCAGGAGGAGCCTACCCTTTGTGGCGCCTCATACGAGCGTGCCTAGAACAAAAATGCTATAAACCATTAGTACAGGAGGGGCAAGCTGCCCTAGATCAGCTAAAAGAGGAACGATCTATTTCCTCTCACCCCACTAGCGAACAGGGCTCGGATGGGGAGGGAGAATTGGATGAGGAACTTGTTGCCATAGAAAAGGAAGTCAGCAAAATGACCGTGGATACATATTCCTCCCAGGGGTCCCTTCCTCCTCCCTATAATCCTTCGGCCCCCGAGCGTTTAAGACCGACCGGGGGTCGTTCCTTTCATGAAAAGATATGGAGGGAGCCGGAGGTGTTGATGGCTAGACAAGCTTTTCCCGTATTTCAGCCGCAGGGCGGAGGGCCTCGTTACCATGAGCCTTTAGATTACAAACTAGTAAAACATATTGCTGAGTCAGTGCGAACATACGGCACAAATGCTGCGTATACTGTGGCTACCCTGGAAAGTATTCACAGATATGCCATGACTCCTGGAGATTGGCAAAATTTGGCCCGAGCGGCCCTGACTCCAGGACAGTACTTGGATTGGAAGGCTTTCTTGATCGAGTTTGCAACTGAACAGGCGGCAGCCAATCAAGCCGCTGGGCAGCCTGCCTGGAATGTAGACATGCTCTTGGGGCAGGGACAGTTCGCGAATAACCAAACATGTTTTCCTCAACAGATATACGAACAAATAAATAATTTAGCCATTAGAGCCTGGAAAGGGCTTCCTAATAAAGGGGAGGTATCGGGCAATCTTACCAAAATAATTCAGGGGCCTAACGAGCCTTTTGCTGATTTTGTGGCCAGAATAATAGAGGCTGCTGGACGAATATTTGGAGATGTCGATGCAGCCATGCCTCTTGTTAAACAACTTATTTTTGAACAATGCAATTCAGAATGCAGACAGGCCATAAACCCCTATAAAAATAGAGGCTTAGAGGTGTGGATGAAACTGTGCAGAGAACTTGGTGGGCCTTTAACAAATTCAGGGTTAGCCGCTGCGATCTTGCAGGCCTCTGGTCGGCAAAAGAACAACAATAATACCCGGTTGGGCAATTGTTTTTCCTGCGGGGCGGCGGGACACCTAAAGAGGGATTGCCCTAAACGTGCTGCCCCGCCACAGCAAGCTCCGCCAGATTTATGTAAACGCTGCAGGAAAGGCAGGCATCCCACCGCAGAGTGTCGATCTGTGAAGGATATCGATGGCAATGTTTTATCTTCTCATGCTTTGCCAGAACAGGGCCGTCAACCACCAAAAAACGGGAAACGGGGCCCTTCCCCTCAGGGCCCTTACAAGTATGGGGGCCAACAAATGTACAGTGCTATGGAGACGGACCAGACACCCCCATGGCCCAATCTGCACCAACCCAAGGAATCAGGAGAGCCACTCCCGGTTCAGCGGGATTGGACCTCTGTGCCACCACCCGGTTGGTATTAACCCCTCGAATGGGAATTCAAGTCATGCCAACCGATATGTCTGGTCCATTACCCCCAGAAACCGTGGGCCTGGTTTTGGGACGATCATCATCCACCTTAAAAGGCCTCGTCACCCATCCCGGGGTTATTGATCAAGATTATGAGGGGATTATAAAAGTTATGATTTCTGCCCCCCGGGGAATTGTGGCCATCTCTCCCGGTGATAGAATAGCCCAGTTACTAGTGTTACCCAGTTTACATTCTCTGTTCCCCTCTAAGCAAAATCAACGGGGGGAAAAGGGGTTTGGTTCCTCTGGTACTAACATTATATCACTTGCGTTTGATATGGGGAAGCGACCCTTAATTACCTTAAAAGTGGAAGGAAAATCTATTCTAGGGTTACTTGATACAGGAGCAGATACAAGTGTGATAGCTTCCAAAGATTGGCCGCCTGCTTGGCCTATAAAAAGGGCTGACACACAGCTTAGAGGGCTGGGATACGTCCAAACTCCTGATGTCAGTGCAAGGCCTCTCCACTGGGAGGATCAGGAAAGGCACTCTGGCACTTTTACACCATATAAGTTGGAAATTCCGGTCTCCTTGTGGGGACGAGATTTACTTTCGGATATGGGTTTTCATTTACAAAATGACTACTCCCCCCAAGCACAACAAATGCTTATAAAACAGGGCTTTCACCCGTCATACGGGCTGGGCGAACATCTTCAAGGGCGCAAGAGCCCCGTTCCTAATGAAGGACAAAATGATGCCCGGGGCCTGGGTTTTGGGAAGTAGCCACTGGGAAGACAATTCCCATTACTTGGAAAACGGGGGATCCAATATGGGTTTCCCAGTGGCCCCTCCCCCGGCAAAAGGTAGAGGCGGCTCAGGAGTTAGTCAAAGAACAGTTAGCATTAGGCCATATCCAGCCCTCCACGTCCCCCTGGAACACGCCCATATTTGTAATAAAAAAGAAATCAGGAAAATGGAGATTATTGCATGATCTTCGAGCTATTAATGATCAAATGCAAAGTATGGGACCTGTTCAACATGGTCTTCCTCTTCTTTCGGCTATCCCACAATTTTGGCCTGTTATAGTAGTAGATATAAAAGATTGCTTCTTCTCTATACCTCTTCATGTTCAGGATACCCCACGCTTTGCCTTTACAGTGCCCTCTGTGAATCACGAACAAATTGATCAGAGATATGAGTGGAAAGTGCTTCCTCAGGGTATGGCCAACAGCCCTACTCTATGTCAATTGTATGTGGATGCTGCTTTGCAACCTGTTAGAGAGGAATTTCCATGCGTACGGTGCTGCCATTATATGGATGATATTTTGATAGCCTGTGGAGAGGAAAAACAACTAGAAGAGGCATTTTGCATGCTTGTCAAGACTCTAGAGAGTAGGAATCTGATAATAGCATCTGAAAAGATACAAAAGGGCACTGTCATTCAATTTTTAGGAAATGTTCTTTATCCCCGTTTTATTAGGCCCCAAAAGGTTATTATACGCACAGACCAATTGCATACATTGAATGATTTTCAAAAATTACTAGGGGATATCAATTGGGTTCGACCTGCTTTAAGAATTCCCAATCATATGTTGAAGCCCTTATACACGATCCTGATGGGGGATTCTTCATTGACTTCCCCGCGAACACTGACACCTGAAGCTCGGAGTGCCTTAACATTAATTGAACAGGCTTTGACTAAGGCCTCCCTTAAACGTGTATCACCAGAGGATCCCATTTGGGCATGTATATTAGCTACTAAGTTACAACCTACTGGAGTTTTGTGGCAGCAAGGACCCCTGTTGTGGATTCATCCTAAAATTTCCCCTCAAAGGATTATAGAACATTACCCCTCTATGGTAGCTAAGGTTGCTACTATGGCTATCCAGCAATGCATTCAACACTTTGGCCAAAACCCCGATAAGCTTATCATTCCTTATAGTAAACATCAAATATTAACATTACAGACGACCATAGATGAGTGGGCCATATTACGCTACACATTTGTAGGGGAGATAGATAATCATTTGCCTTCAGACCCTATATTGCATTTTGTGGAAAAGCATCCTATAATCTTCCCCATCGTAACCAAAGATAAGCCGATACCCCATGCTCCTAATATATTTACAGACGGATCCAAAACAGGGTTAGGAGCCTTTGTAATTGAAGGCCAAGACCCCATAGTCATACAATATGAGCATAGATCACCTCAGCTAGTTGAATTACATATTATTTTAGAGGTATTTAAAACATATACATTTTCTTTTAATTTGCTGTCAGATTCCTCATATGCTGTAGAATTAGTTAAAAGTTTGGAATGCGCGGGACAAATATCTACGCAGACCCCAATCCATTGTTTGGCCTCGGACATTCAACACTTAATTTGGAAAAGAAATAATCCCTTTTATATACAACATGTTAGGGCACATACGGGTCTGCCTGGACCGGTTACCCATGGTAATGATATTGTGGACAAACTCACTAAGTTGCCTATGATCTTCTTTCTTACACCGCTACAACGGGCAAAGGAGTTTCATCACCAATTCCATGTAAATGCTAAAACTTTGCAGCTTAAATTTGCTATCCCTCGTAGCCAAGCCCGTGAAATTGTTAAGACTTGCGGTGCTTGTGCACCGTTTATACCTTCCCCGGTTGTTGGTGTTTGCCCGCGAGGCCTACTTCCATTACATTTATGGCAGATGGATGTGACTCACATACCTGAGTTTGGCACTGTTAAGTATGTGCATGTGTCCATTGATACGGCCTCTGGGATTATATATGCTTCCGCTCATGCAGGAGAAAGGGCCTATGATGTTATTGCACATTGCCTTGAGGCTTGGGCAGCATGAAATGCGCCTAAAGAGATTAAAACCGATAACGGCCCGGCTTACACCTCACAAAAATTTACATCTTTCTGCAAGCAGATGGGAATACTGCTTAAACATGGTCTCCCTTATAATCCTCAGGGCCAAGGCGTTGTTGAACGTGCACATCGCACATTGAAAAAATGTTTAATAAAACAAAAAGGGGGAATAGGGGCGGATCTCAAACCAAAACAGCGATTATCATTGGCACTTTTTACTCTAAATTTTTTAAATCTGGATGTCAATGGTAAATCGGCTGCAGACCGGCACTTTGGATCCACTGCGATTCCTCAGGAGATGGCAAAATGGAAGGATGTACTCACAGGTCAGTGGAAGGGCCCTGATCCAGTGCTCACATGGGCCCGAGGCTCTGTCTGTGTGTTTCCACAGGACGGAACAGATCCACTCTGGGTACCGGAAAGGCTGACACGTCGGATTCCACAAGATGGCATCAGGGACATGGATATACCTCCTCATTATGACAATCGGCCTACAACCAGCATGGAGTAATCTTATAATATACAGCTTCCTGGAGCTTTATGTTTTACGCTTCAATCCCCTGATGATTCCAGGCCGTGTATATTATTGTCCCCTCAGGCTGCAGGATGGTTTATGACACCTAATGTTTCTAGCGATGGTATTGCTAATGCTTCTGCATATTGGATACAGGGTTTGTGGCCTGTACAGTTCTTAAATTCTTCTGATACCCCAAGGGCTCAGCCACGATGGGCTCCACGTTGTCGAGGCAGTCTTTAGCGCCCCCTTGGACAGGCTGCCAGGCCCGCCTTTTGCAATGGGCCTCCCCCCATTTTACCTTTTCTCCCCGCATTGGTACCTTTGTTAATTCCACCTTTAGAGGTTATAATTTCACTAATCAAAATCCAACTCAATCTATCTTTAGTAATCCCTTTGATATATGGCTACTATGCGGAGTTTTGTGCTGGAATGCTACTACTGCTAATCTATCTCGAGAGTTGTCTTCTCATCTTACAGGAAATTGGAGTAAGGAGTTTGATATGCTTACTGAAAAGCTACATGCGGAGATCGTCAAGGTCAACACCACCCGAATCGATCCTGAAGTCGCCCAGACGTTGGCCTCCTGGATACAAAGAGCGGCATTCCATCTTAAGGAATGGACTGGGTTGGGGGCTCTGGGATTTTGTTTAGTCTTCCTGTGCATTCTATGTCTCTGTTGTCTGCGACGGCTATTTACACAAAGAGCCAAAGATCAGATACTTCTAGCCCAGGCCTTTGTGGCCGTTGAGGCGGGTCAGTCGCCCACCGTCTGGCTGGCAGTAATGGAAAAGGCATAATGCGCTCAGGATGACAAGCAAAGCATTGCACTTGAGATACGCGGCCTGCAGATAGCGATCTCAAGAAGAGCATGTCTGATTGCACGCGGGTAGATACCCCAAATCCCGCCTCTGAGAAAAAGGGTATCGGACGGGTCTGGCTCTCATCAAGGGAAACACACCTGGATGGGAGACAGTACAATGTCCTAGCTTCCAGCATCAGAGATCAGACCTCTACTCTTGCCTGTTGCGCTTTTAAAACAAAAAGGGGGAGCTGTGGTGAGCCCCACCCTTGTTTGCTGGCGGACTTTTCTAAGATGGCGCTGAACGGAAGTACGGAGAGGCACCAAAGTTGTAAACAAGTCATGCGCAGTCCAACGACTAGAGCGTGGTGTGCACGGGAACAGGTCATGCCATCGGCATCCGGCCAATGGGTGGTTAGAGAATCAGGCGATGTCCGCGTGATCGCTGTCATGATTGGCTGATGGGTGCTTATAAGCGGGGCGCGAAGGGCTTGGGGAAAGAGGAAGAAGATGTAACAGCTTGGGGCAATAAAGAGCTTGAAGAAGATCGTCTCGAGTGTCGTGCATTACAGGGCGTCCGACAGTATTTCTTTTTCAGTGGATTTATGATTGGCATACATGAAATCTATATTTTGTATAACTGCAGTAAATGTATAAAAAGTTGAATAAGCCAAAGTTTCTAACAAGGAATTTGTGTTCTGGATGTATTTAAAACCATTTATGACCTAATAGAGTAATATAATAAAACACAGGGAAGGTGAAGCTGGGTGTGGTGGTACATGCTTGTAATCCCAGCATTTGGGAGGCTGAGACAGAAAGGCTGTGGTTTGAGGACAGCCTTAGCTACTTAGCGAGGCCCATTGCAACTCAGTGAGATGCTGTTCCAAAATAAAGAATAAAAAAATAGGGCTGGGGGTGTAGATCAGAGGTAGAATACCCCTGGGTTCCATCCCCAGTACTGAAAAAAAAAAAAAAACCTAGGGAAGATGTATCAATTTTATCTAATGAGCAACCTTGAAGATTTCAAAAGAGATTATAGCTTTTTAATTATTATTTTTAAAAATAATATTTTATTTAGGGAGAAATTTATCTTCTGAGGCCAAAAAATTGTAAATTAAATTGTCTGCCCTAGCCGGGGAGTGGTGGTGCACGCTTGTAATCCCCAGGCTTGGGAGGGGGAGACAGGAGGATCGCGCAGGTTCAAAGGCAGCCACGCTGGTTTAAGAGACCCTGTTTCCAAATAAAAATATAAAATAGGTCTGGGAGTGTAGCCCGGAGGTAGAAGGGCTTCCAGGAACCCCAATACCACCAAAAATATAAATAAATAAATAAATAAATAAATAAATAAATAAATAAATAAATAGTCTGCCTTTTCTTGGTGTTAGTCTTAAATAATGTCTACTTCATGGTGTACGTTCCAGAAAGTGTGACTTAAAAATCAACTCTAACATTTAGAAAGAGTGTAGAGATATTATACACCACCATTTTATGCATTATCACTTGCAAAGCTGAAAATATTATTTATTATTATATTTATTATATAAATTCAGGATTTTTATTTAATGAACTATTTTTCTCTTTTCATTCAGGCCATAGCTTGATATGCTCTTACTGATGAATTACTTAGGTTTATACTACCTTCTGAAGGAGAACAATGTTGTATGACTCAACTAGGAAAGAGTAACAGATGGTACCTGTGGTATTGAAAGCTATTCACCAAAGCCATAAATTTTATATTGCCAAGATCTGGAAGGCAGATTCACGAGCCATTCATTATGCTGTTTTTTGAAAGCTCTCATAGGCTGGCATGAAATGATTTTTCCTAAGCAGTCCCAATGAAAATGAAGCTTTACCAAGACATTTCTTCTATTTCTAAATCAAAATAAATTCCACACATTTTTATCAGTTGCTCCTAAGGATAGATACACAGTGATGAATGCCAAAGACTGAATATCATTTGTCCTCAAGGACCCAGGAATTAAACAGAATCTTTCAACAACACATACCTTATGCATAAAATAAAGCTGATTTTGTCTAACTTGAAGTTCATTTTTAAATCTATGTTTACATTTCTGTGGAAAAAAATCAGAATTTTAATTAGATAGGTATGATGATGTAAGGCATCAAAGAAGAAAAGATCATTTAATTAGAGATAAACATGAGATAAAATTTAGATTCCAGGCAAGTCTTAGAGACATAAGTAAGATTTAATATGAAAGTAATAAAATAAAAATTTGGATTCTTTTTTTGAAAATCTGTTTTGGAGATATAGTGAGAACTCTTGTTCTCACTAAGTCACAATGAATTTTTATTTGACACAAGGAAAGCTATTTTTGAAGCAAACAAACACTTAGCACTATAAATAAATAGATGTACAATGGTAGATAAATAAATATGAGATTTTCTATATATTTGGACCACAAATTTCTTAGACTGCATGGGGATCCTAAGAATTGCCACAGAAGCTGGGCCTTGTGGCACACAACTGTAATCCCAGTACTTGGAATGTTGAGGCAGGCGAATCTCAGCTTCAAAGCCAGAGCCCAATAACTTAGCAAGATCCTATTAAGAAAAAAAAAAAAAAGATAGGGTTGGATATTACTAAGAGACAAAACTTCCTTCAGTTCAATCCCCAAAACTATAAGAAAGTCATAGAAAAAATATGGAGCATATAACAATATGTTTTGTATATTAAGAGAAGAGTCAAAGAACAAAGTGTATGTTACATAGAGAAATAAGGAAAGGATCAGATGAGGACAAATTGCTAAATGTAAAGTGACTACAGGTCATCCCAGTGAAGATGTCCTGTAAGTCAAATTAGAAACATATAAAGCATAAAAGCTAAGGCCATAGATATAGACAACAGAAAAGAGTTCAGTTTCTAAGTCTCTTCCATTCCAGCTGTGTCCTTGGACATTCTTTTTTTACGATGAACATAAATTTTGATTAAAACAAGAAATCTTTAATGGCGAGACATTAGCAAGAGATAGAGAACATGGAAGGAAACTGGTGGAATGGGCCAGCGAGATTATAGTGGTTCCAAGCCAAAATAAGCTTAAAATTTGGGAAGTGATAAGGATTTTAAAGCTACCTGTCATTTGTATTGGTGTTATATTGTCATTATTTTTTAAATACTTTTTGGTAGAATCTCTGGCAAATCTGAAGAAACTGATTACAAAAGCAGGGTGATACAAAAGGCAGCTTAACAGATGAAATCATAAGCAAATCACATCACAGAATTCATGGACTACAGCTACCATAGAACAAATACTACTGCCAGGCATGTGGCTGCTGCCACCGCCAAGGTACTGGACTCTCCTACTGACAATGTTGCCAGTCTTGGGCCTGTAGCTTGTTCTTATGGCCACCATTCTTTAAAATAAAAAGTTAATAAACAAATAACAAATTCTCCCACAGGCCATTAAAGTTCTTACTCAAAAGAAAAAGGATGTCATATCCTGGGCAAAGTGCAGAATATCCATTAGATCTCTTAGTCATTGAGTTCATTTTGTTGAAGATACTTGGAGAGAGAATATTGATATAATGATGTTTTCCAGAAAAAACGATGTGAATCAAAGAAAATCTTGGAATGAGATTTAGATGTACCTGATCAAAATAAATATCTCTATTTATTCAGCTTGGAACTGATGTGGGCTTACAAACTTGCAAGGTGGAAAGAAGATTATGGTAGATTTCTTCCCCATTTTTTTTTGATCCACCTACATCCTTCAGCAGGTATGGGATGCTATCCCATCTGGTATTGAAACAAGGAGAGACTAAAGACGAGTCATGAAATACATCTTACTGTTTAATTTCTAACTTCAAAGTATGGTCTTGTAAGTGTAGCAGTTTAAAATTTTTCCTTTTCTCTTAAAAGGGATGCTCTAGGGGTTCTTTAGAGGAATCCATCATTGATGATGTTTGAGAATACACATCTGAGGTCTCTTTAAATTTTCTCTTTATGGATTTCTAAGAATCCCTGCAGAGGTGGATTCACACATGCAAACATTTCCCATTAGGTCAGGTCCTTTTCAGACAGTTCATAGCTGGCTCAGTTTCATGGGTCTGTGCATGACTCTTTCTAGTTAATGTCCATCACAATACAACTAAACACAAGCCATAGACTTACATATTTAGACTTTTCTAGGCAGGATTGAAGCAACAGTTTTCTGTACCACCAAGCTGAAGAGGTCTGTTTTGTTTTCTTAGGTTGCTTTCTTTCTTTTCTTTCTTTCTTTTTTTTTTTTTTTTGTGGTACTGGGGTTCCTGGAAACCCTTCTACCTCTGGGCTACACTCCCAGACACCTATTTTTTTTTAACATTTTTTACTTGGAAACAGGGTCTCTTAAGCCAGCCTGGCTGGCTTCGAACCTGTGCAATCCTCCTGTCTCTGCCTCCCAAGTGCTGGGGATTACAAGGGTGCACCACCACACCTGGCTTAGGTTCCTTTCTTTAAAAACAATTGTGGGCTTGGTGTGGTGGTGCATGCTTGTAATCCCAGCACTGAGGAGGCTGAGACCAGAGGATAGCAGTTTGTGGCCAGCCTCAGCTACTTAGTGAGACCCTTTGCAACTCAGACCCTGTTTCAAAACAAAGAGAATTTAAAAAATGTCTGGGGGTGTCACTCAGAGGTAGAATGCTTTTGGGTTCCATCTCCAGTACCACAAAAAATAAAAAATAAAAAAATAAACAATTGTGGGGTGGATTTGAGAAAAGTTCATATGCTGAAGGAATCTCTAAGGAGAAAAGGAGTGAGAGAAGCAAGGTAGTGTAAAGAAGGACATTATTTCAGCTGAAAATTAGTTTCAGAGGATGTGTCTGTGGAGTACAAATAGCACCACAAAATTGGTCACAATTTATGTCAAGGGAGCCCACATTGTGTGTGTGTGTGTGTGTGTGTGTGTGTGTGTGTGTGTGTGTGTGTGTATGTGTGTGTGTGTGTGTGTGTGTTACTGATGATGGAACCCAGGGTCATTCTTTTGAAACAGGGTCTCACTGAATTGCAGAGGGCCTGCTTCTAAGTAGCTGAGGCTGTGGACAAACTGCGATCCTCCTGTCTCAGCCTCCCAAATGATGGGATTACAACTATGCACCACAATGCTTGGTCTATATTTTCTATCAGTCATTGGCTACAGTTAGCTTATGGGGGTAGAAAAGTGTGAGAGGAGGGGAGAGAGAGAGAGAGAGAGAGAGAGAGAGAGAGAGAGAGAGAGAGAGAGAGAGAGAGAGAGAGAGAGAGAGGGAGGGAGAGGGAGGGAGAGAGAGAGAGGGAGGGAGAGAGAGAGAATATGAAGAGAAGAGGGGAGGGGAAGGGAGAAGAAGAGAGGGGATAGGAGAAAAGGTTTAGGGAGAGGGAATGATGACAAGGAGAGCAGCCAGGGTGTGACAGTACATTATAAAATCTGGCAGAATGCTAACCACATCTGGCACACATGTTGGAATTTTGCAAAGTTTTTCTTACCTGACTTGAGAAAGTGAGGAAGAGATTCTTATCCTGTCCCTGTGGGGGAAATACCCTAACCACAATACAAATAAAATTTTTTCTTGCCCTCTTAAGTGTTCTGCTGAATCACTCATCTTCTCTTGATTTAGTCTTGAGAAGTTTCTGAGCCAATAATCATAGAGCTCCTTCCATACTCCTTTAGCATGGCCCATCTTTATGTCGGAATATTGCCTAGGGTTCTGGTAGATATGGAACCCTTTCTACTCTTCTTGCTTTTGGCAAAAAGTCTAAGAAATATATAAACTTATATCTATTATCCTCTTAGCACTCCAGCATATCTCAAGAATAAAAAGTAGATAAATCTGTTACTTTTGCAAGTAAGTTGGAAAAGGAGCCATGGTTGATTGTCTATGGTCCAAAATATTCTGATTCTTACATTATAGGATGATGTTTTGAGCATTAAGTGAGCTAATGTAAGTTGAGCACCCTAGAACACATTGTGTACAGAGAACTCTTTATAGGTGCTAGTAATTATTACCAGAGGACAAATTGACTTCTCACACTAGTCTCTAGGCTAGTAGACCTCCTTTGTTATATAAACCAGAAAGCCTTGATATCTCTATCATTTTTAATAATTTTGGAATTACATACTAAAATCAAATTTGGTTAAGGACTTCCTTCTGAAAGTATTTTTTTTTCTTCTGTGACATGTGAGTTGGATCTTCTTTCCCCCAGTTGAAGATAACCATTTATTATGATCCTAGCACAGGCAGAAGAATAATCAAATCTTCATTATCAACAATAAGAATTACATAATTTCTCATTGTCCTGCCACTGTCTTCTCATGAACAGTATTTTTATCCATATTAGAATAAGAAATTCTGATCAAAAGTTTCCTTGCTCTTATTAAGAATGACAAAGGGTAGCCCTGCACTATGTAGCATGATAGCCCTCAGAAATATATGCACTAGCCCTGTGATAGAATGAGTAATAATTCTGACTGTACTTACTAAAGAATAGAGGTGAAGTGGTCTTTTGTGACAAAGTCATCTGAGAAAATTTCTACTTTAAATTTCTGCCCCTGAAAAATAATTTCCTGATGCATTTTAATAGCATTAATCTATTTTTAACTTCTTTTCAATTTTAATAGTTGACAGCTGATATGTAATGCATTACAGAATATTTTCAGTTTGTGGAATGTGTATACTTATTTTCCATGAAAATATGACAGCCAGAGAGATTACCTAAATGATGAACTTATTCATAGCTAAATAATCAGATCTCTTCAGAAAGATAGAGCATACTATTTTGAACATGTGAATAAGAAAAAAACAATATAAGAGCAATAATTGCTAGATTCTGGGGTTTAAAATTCATACATATATTATAGTCATCAGCAAAATAACATTTTTCTTGAGATTAGTAACATTAATATTTTCCTCATTTTTTTAATCGGTGAATTGTGATCATACATCTTAACGAGGTACAGGACAGTAGAGACATAAATGCACATATTACTTATTTAGTTCTCCTATTCCCATCTCATTTCCTCCCTCCCTCCTTCTCATGTTTGGCTTAGTGATTGACTTTGATATGTTTGTGAATGTACATCATGTGCCGTAGGGTGTTTTCCTCTTCCCCCTCCCATCTTCCTCTGTTAGATCACCTTTTTTACTCACCTAAGCTTTCTCCTTCATTGTCTGGAGTCCCTCTGATGTTTCATTTTTTTCTAGTTTCTGCCTATTAGGGAACATCTGACTTTTCACATTTTGTGATTGATCTCACTTAGCATAATGTTCTCCAAGTCCATCCATTTCCTTGCAAATGATAAAATTTGTTTTTCTTTATGACTGAGTAAAATTGCTTTGTGTATATATCCCATAGTTTTGCATTCCATTCATCTGTTGATGGCTGCTTCAATAGTCAGTTGTGAATTATGCAGCCATAAAAACTGATATGCATGCATTAGCCTGGTAGTTTGTTTTTCATTCTTGTGGGTAGATAGCAGAGTGGTATTACTGGGTCATATTGTAGGTTCATTCCCATTTTGAGGACCATCCATACTGTTTTCCAAAGTGCAGAATATGAACAACCTGGAATTGAAATTTCTGTATAATCGATCAAGTATAAATTCTAGTATAGAGCCAGGAGTGGTGGTGCATGCTTGTAATTCCAGTAATTTGGAGCCTGAGACAGGAAGATCTGGGTTCATGGCCAGCCTCTGACACTTAGTGAGGTGCTCTGTAACTTAGTGAGATCCTGTTTCAAAATAAAGAATACAAAATAGGTCTGGAGGTGTACCTCAGAGGTAAAATGATGCTGGGTTCAATCCCCAGTACCAAACAAAAATGTCTAGTATAGAGAGAATTTTCTATTCAAAACAGCTTTCTAATTCAAAAATTAGTTGAAAGGAAAACATTTTTTCTGAAATTTTCTTTATGTTTTATAAGATAAGCAAGGAAGACTTTACACAAAGACTGTTCTCTTTAATAATATAAAGGAAACTTCTAGAAGTAGGATATTTGTAATGTAATATCATTTTATAAAGGAGAACTATACCTAAGTACATTGACTACTAAAAACCTCCCATATATTCACTGTCATTTCTACCATATATTACCTTACTACACTTAAACTCTTATTCAACTTTATTATGCTCTCTACTTTATCCTATTCCTACATCCATCACTCTAGCTCCTCCCCCTTACCAACCTTCACAATTGAATACCACATAACTTCCCCTTGCATATACCTGCTGACACTCCTAAATTCCATCAGCTAATATTGGACCAAAGAAGTAAACCAAATGAAAAGACTAATAGATACTAATAATAAACTAACCATAGTGGATAGAAGAAAATGCCCAAAAGCCTGTACATTGAGGTTTCAAAAATGCATAGGTCACAACCTGCTCTGTTCACACCTCTGAACTCATTTTCTATAAAGGCAATGACAGACAGAATACCTGATCATAATACCTGAAACCCATCAACACCACCATAGCAGCAGGCAGAAGGAATCCCAGAGCAATCCCATATTGACAGTCTACATGTAGATCAACAGTGGGGTGATAGAAGACATAGTCTTCAGAGTTAGTATCAAAGTGCAAGTGGTAGCTGAATCCATCTCTCCCAGAAGCAATCTGGAGCAGTACCTATCAACAATGACTCACACATAGAGAGGAAGAAAATGCCACATCAATAGAAACACAAACCTAAGAACTCTGAAAATATGAGAAATAGAAACAGTAAATTTATACAACTCAGCAATAAGGGAGATCACTAATATTGATCTACAATAAATGCAAGAAGTAGAACTTGGAATTCTGGTCTTTGATATGATGAAAAGACAGGAAATGCAAATAAAATGAAAGAGGAAATTGAGACTTTGAGAAAAAATCAGTAAGAGGTCTTGAATTAAATGAAGGAGTCATTAAATGAATTGAAGACAGAATATAAAAAATTTTGGCAGGCTAGATGAGTTAAAAAAATTAGAATATCTGCCGGGCACGGTGGCACATGCTTGTAATCCCTGCGCTTGGGAGATAGAGACAGGAGGATTGCGCTGGTTTTAAGCCAGCCTCACTGGCTTAAGAAACCCTGTTTTCAAATTAAAAAAACTATAAAAATAGGTCTGGGAGTGTAGCCCAGAGTTAGAAGTGTTTCCAGGAACCCCAGTACCACCAAAAAAAAAAAAAAAATAGAATATCACTCCTAGAAGACAGTTAATTCAAAACCAAAAGCACAGTCAACAGCATATAGAAGACATTACAACAACAGAATCTAAACATCTAACAATTGTGTCCTAAAACCAAATGTTCTAACTTATAGATAAAAGGCATTGTAGAAGGGATAGAGGCAAAAACCAAGGATATCTGTAATCTGTTCAAATAAACAATTTTAGAGAATTATGAAACATGGAAAAAGACTTGGATATCCAAGTACAGGAGATGTACAGAACACTATTAAGATGAAAAAAGGACTTCTTCATGCCATGTAATAATCAAAATGACTAACATAGATGCCAAAGAAAGAATCATAAAAGCATTGAGAACAAAAGATTGAGTGACATTTAGGGGCAAAAAAAAAACACTCCAGCCCAGGAGAGAGTGTATGAAGCACTCCAGACACAGGAAGAAAACAACTTCCAAACCAGACTATTATATCCAGCAAAGAAATTATTCAAAATTGGTTGAGAAATAAAAACATTTCAAGATAAGCAGAATCTTAAGAAATTCATGACTATCAAGCCAGCAAGCCAGCACTAGAGAAAATACTTAAAAAATAAATCATAAAGAAAAAAAAAAGACGGGAGTGGTGGTGCACACTTGTAATCACCAGGCTTGGGAGGCGGAGACAGGAGGATTGTGCAGGTTCTAAGCCAGTCTTGCTGGCTTAAGAGACCCTGTTTCCAAATAAAATATAAAAAATAGGTCTGGGAGTATAGCCCAGAGGTAGAAGTGTTCCATCCCCAGTACCACCACCAAAAAAAAAAAAAAAAAAAAAGAAGAGGAAGAATAAAGAAGCAAATTACAGAACAAGAGAGGATGAAAATTCCAGCAGGTGGCAACTAAGCAAAGGAGAAATAACAAAATAACACTGCATCAAAAAGAATATAGGACACAAAATGAGGAAAAATTATATTTCAATAGTAACACAACATTAAAGAGCCTAACTCCCCAATTAAAAGACATAGACTGACAATGTAAATTAAAAAACATAATCCAACTATATGCTGCTTGCAAGAAACTCACCTTACAGCCAAAGATATCCAAAGGAACAGAAGACCCAAAATAGCCAAAGTAATTATTAACAAAGAGAACCACATGAAAGACATCAAAATTGCTGACTTTAAATTATAATACAAAGATATAGTAAGTAAAATAGTATTGGCACAAAAGCAGACACTCAGACCAATGGAACAGAAAAGAAGTTACAGAAACAAACCCAAAACCCACACACTTATAGTCAATTGGGTTTTGACAAAGGGACAAATATATATGATGGAGATAAGACATCATTTTCAATAATGTGCTGGGAAAACTGGCTGACCATTTATAGAAAAATGAGAACTAAATCTTTACCTCCTACTTTGCACAGGAATTAGCTGAAGAAGGATCAAGACCTAGCAGTCAAACCAGAGAATATAAAGCTACTAAAGGAGGGCATAGGTTCAATATGCTAACATATAGGCACAGGTAGTAACTTCCTCAACGAGACCTCTAAAGCTCATGAAATTAAAATAAGAATTAACAAATGGGATGGCATCAAACTAAAACATTTCTGCTCATCAAAGAAAATCATCAATAATCTAAAGAGAAAGCTTACATAATAGGACAATATCTTTACCAGCTATCCCTCTGGTAGAGGTATAATATTCAGAATATACGAAGAACATAAAATAATTTACATAAGAAAAACAAATGACCCAATCAAGAAATGAGCAACTCAATTTAATAGACACTTCACAAAAGAAGAGATACAAATAGCCAATCAATAGATATGTGAAAAAATGTTCAACACCATTAGCAATCAGGGAGATGCAAATCAAAACTACACTGAGATTCCATCCTACCCCCAAAAGAATTGTAATCATAAAGAAGTCAAATAACAATAAATGTTGGTGAGAATTTAGGGAAGTAGGAACTCTTTTACACTGTTTTTTTGGGAATGAAACCTAGTTTAGCCCCAGTGATGTGAGGCATACTTTGAGAAAACCTCAGGAGTCTGGCTGATATCTTCTGAGACGCTGGGATTCAGATCTAGGAGCATGATTCACAGATGAAAGGACTAAATTCATGGCTAAAGGAAAAGAAATGACTCCAAGAAGAGAAAAAACTGTACTTTCTTGCATGTGGCAACAAATATTCATGTTTTCCATGGGACATGTGCAAATTCTGTACTGTTTTGTTGAGTTGAGAGAATGACATCTGAAACAGCCTTCTTCAGGCAAGTCTGCTATGCAGTGAGTTGCCTGAAGATAGGTACAAAGGTAAACATTTAAGCAGACACATGGCAGAGACTTTTGGCTCCACTAGGAAAACATAATTGGAGGAATCCAACATTTGGGTTTTAGATAAACAAGTAAAAATAATAACAGTGATAATACTAATAATCCCCAACACAGAATATTAGCATTTGACATCTGTCATCCACAGAGCAAACCATACTATATTATACCTCCATCAGTCAAGTGAGATTTTTTATGACCCTTCTCTCTTCTGTGTATTGGCTTCAGTACTTGAGAATCTGAGTCAAATGAGGAATAGACAAATGAGAAGTTGCATTAAAGAAGCCAGCAACATCAGGAAGCAGGTATGTTACACTATGCCTCTAGAATATAACTATTTGTCACTACCTCTACCATCACTGCCCTGGTCCAGCCTTCCATCTATTCTTAAGGATTATTACTAATCTTACAACCCCCTCTACCTTTGCCTGATACATTCTATTCTCAGCCAAAATGGTTCTTTTCGATAGTAAGTCAAATAATATACACCTCTGCATAGACAGTTTTTTTCTAAGATAAAATAGAAAATCAAATAAAATAAAATAAAATATAAAATATAAAATAAAATAAAAATCAAAGCCATATAATAGCCTACAGACCTGGGGTAGACAAGAAGGTGTGCTGCTCAGATCCCCATCCAAAAAATAACTTGATATCTAGATGCTGAGAGTAAAATGAGTTCAAGCCTACAGGATCTGCTACAGCACTTGAGCAAGGATCTACTTCCCAGGGATTTCCCAGCCAGTGACCTAAGTACAGTGAGGAAATTGGGGCCATGCCATTTCTGCCCGATGCAAGACTCCTCACATAGGCATCCTTTGCTCTGAACCATTACTTTGGGTGAGATTAAGTCAAATTTGAACTATAGCTAAGGTTGTTACTGCCCAATTCTGCCTCCTTTCTTCTTTCCTTTCACAGATGTCAGATTTGCATTGCCATCTGAAGGCTTCCCTCACCAGTTCTTCCCCTTTCTTTCCTTTTTCTTTTGTAAGTTACCATCTTCCAGTTAACTCCTTGAATTCCTCACTTTATCTCAGCATTTGCTTGCTAGTGAACCCAAACTCACCAACATTCTTGTTATCTGTGTTTTTAGTATCTTGGCGCCTACCACTGTCCAACTCATTCAGTCTGCTGGCCTCTCACTGGCTTCCTCTCACTTCCTTAAACATACCAAGCCCTCTCTTGCTCTGATTGGGCTACTCTGATTTTAGATATTGGCATGGCTAATTCCTTGACATTATCCAAGACTTTTGTTTGAAGACTTTCCCCACAGGGCTTACAAGGACCAGTCTGTTTTCTATAAGCTGGCACTTTCCTGCCACCTCATATAGTATTTAAGTTTCCTCTTACTCATCTCAGAAGTCTTCTTTTTCCATAATATGGAATATAGAGGTAAGCTCTCCACAAACAGGACTTCTGTTTAGATTCATGAAATCAGTCTCTACCACATGATATGTGACTGCCTAGTTACTAGATTTTCATGTTAAGTCCTCTGTTTTATGTTGTAGATGTGGTTTCCTATACAAGGTAGGCACAAAGTAGGGGAAGAAAAACCTTTAGAACTGAACAAAATAGAAACTTTGAAGATGGACCATAACAGATATTTAAAAACTAGTATTAAGAACAATTTTACCTGAAGGTTATGGGAAAGACTGTGTAATCTTCAAGTGAATTGGCAGGTATAGGAAAGGGAGAATCATCAAAACATTGATGTGAATAAATAAATAATAAAATTTGTTTTCTGCTTGCACATAGCTGAGTCTAGTTAAATTGATAATTCACTTCATACACAAAAGATTACATTCCTTTGTAGATCCACTGTACAGTGAGAAACAAAACAAAACTTTTTTTTAAATTATAGAGTAAGAAAATCTAGATTTAAATCTTATTAGCGATGACTGGCTGAATTATCTGAGTTGATTCACTTTCTGTGTATCAGTTTTCTTATCTGAAAAAATGGGAATAGTTACTTATTTTATAGCATACGCCAAATTAGGTAAATGTACCAGAAAACTAGAAATTATAAAAATAACCATCATAAGACCGAGTGTTGTGGCACATGCTTGTAATCTCTGTGCTTGGGAGGCGGAGACAGGAGGATAGCACAGGTTAGAAGCCAGCATTGCTGACTTAAGATACCCTGTTTCCAAATAAAAATAAATAAATAGAATAGGTCTGGGAGTGTAGCCTGGAGGTAGAAGGGCTTCCAAGAACCCCAGTACCACCAAAAAAAAAAAAATAGCGATCATAATTTAAATCTGTAAAGAAATACTGAAGTATTTTTCTATGGTCATTTTCTAACATGTTTTTTGGCTGATTCAGTCAATCAAGAACATGATGATTTCTTAACTATTTCAAAAAGACTATAAAAAAAGAAAAGGGAAATAGGAGAGACACTTCTATTTGAAGTCTGTTTTCCTTCTTTATTATCCTCCCCATTTCTTGTATATTGCCCCTATCTACAGATCACAATAGAAATTGAAGCAAACAATAAAACAAAATCATAGTCCTTTGATTCTGAGAAATAAGAGAATTAAATCAACTCAAAACTGAATACTCATTCAAGAGAAACAAAGGGCATAAACTTGACTTATTTCAACAGGTAAATAATTAAAAGATAATTTGTCTATTCTGGATCTTTTGTTCTTCTATATTAATTTCAGGACAATCTTATCTAGCTCTAGAAATAATGACATTGATATTTTGATAGAGATTGCATGGAATTCTTAAGATACTTTTTAATAGTATGGCCATTTTGACATTTATTCTGCCAATCAAATAACATGGAACATGGGAGGCTTTTCCATCTTTTAAAGTATTTAATTTCTTTCTTTAGTGTTTTATAATTTTCATTCTAGAGGTCTTTTACCTCCTCAATTAGATGCAATCAAAAGAGATTTTGGTGTTGGTTGTTTTGTTTTGTTGAGGCTATTTTCTGAATTTCTTTTTCAGTAGATTTCTGGTTGGAGTAAAGGGAAGTAATTTATTTTTGTAAATTGTTTTTGTATCCAGTTCTTTTTCTAGATTTATTTATTAACTCTAGAAGTCTTCTGGTTGAGTTTTGGGGTCTTCAAAGTATAGAGAATCATGTCATCTGCAGAGATAATTTTACTTCTTCTTTCCCTATTTGTATCCCTTTAATTTTTTCTCTTGCCTAATTGCTCTAAAAGTACTATAGTGAATAGTGATAGTGGGCCACCTTTCTTGCTCCTGATTTTAGAGGAAATGCTTATAGTTTTTCTCCATTCAGTATGATACTGGCTTTGGACTTGCCATATATTGCCTTTATTATACTGAGATGAAAATGCTACTTTAAAGATTAAGAAGAACAAAATTCTTTCTAATTTCTTTAATGTGTTTGTATGAATAGGTGTTGGGTTTTGTCAAATGCTTTTTCTGAATTTAATTTTGAAATAATTTCTAAATCCATTTCTTATTCTTGGTTCTATTTATATGATGACAAATTACATTTATGTTTTGTGTGTTAAACCAACCTTTCACCCCTGGAATAAAACCCACTTGGTCATGGTGAACAATTGTCCTGATGTGGTTATGAATGCTATTGCAGTATAATTTGCAAAGGCCAAATTATGGACTCAACCTAAGTATCCATCAGCAGATGAATGGAAAATGAATGTGGTATATATACAAAATTGAATTCCTCTCAGCCATAAAAAAGAACAAAATTATATAATTTTCAGGAAAATGGATTTAACTAAAGAGTATTATGCTGATATCAGAGCCAGTATCAGAAAAGTAAGGGTGCTATGTATTATATCACATGTAGAAGCTAGAGAGAAAATGGAAAACAAAAGAAATTCAAATAAATGAGGAAAGAGATCAGTAGAACAGTAGAATGGGATTAGAGATGTGTGGAGAAGAAAAAGGAACAACAAAGAAGGAAAGCGTTCAAATAATGTTATATCTATAATGGGTGGATTATCACCATTGTCATTAACAACTAAAATATGGGGGGCAGGACTGTATAAAGAGGAAAATACAAGTTTTGTGTATATGTATGTTTGTATCACTTTGAATCTCACTAAAATGTATAATTACAATGCATCAATAAAAGTATTAAAATAAATACATGAATTATTTTAAGCACAAGTTGGAGCTGAGTGTGATTGTGTATGTCTATAATCCCAGCTACTCGGGAGGGTGAGATAGAAGAATTGTAAGTGTGAGACCAACCTGATCAACTTAATGAAATCTTGTCTCAAAATCAAAACTATAAAAAGCTAGGGTTGTAGCTTTATGGTAGAGCATTCCTGAGTTCAATCCCCAGTACTCTAATAAATAAGCAAGTAAAGACAAATTGATCAGTGATGTGCTAGGTAAGACATTAGCTAGGGAAGTGAGCTTTCCAAATTATACACCATTTCACTAAAATCTTAAAAGTAATTTAATTAAAAAGAAAACTCCAAAATTAAATCATCATTTTTAAAGGTTAAACCAATGATAATGATTCAAGAAGGACAGACATGTTTGAAGGGTGACTATAACTCTTCTTCTTAATTATACTTTGAAGATTGGGTAACTCTGAGTTGAAAGTTAAATAGTATAAGAAATAAAAAGGAAAAAAGGAAATGCAAACATTCTTTGGCAATAATTTATTTTTGGCTCTTCTATAACCTTAGTAATAATCTTGTAAGTTGTTTAAATCCTTTTCATTGCTAAACACAATTTTATACTCATTATAAAACAGAAACACTATTTCACACATGAATTCTTTTGATTGTTTGATATTTTAATAAAATTCACATTCCTGAAACTAAGTCTTAATAATGTTATGACAAGAATATGGAGATAAAAGGATTTTTTCATTGATGCCAGCTGACTCAGCTCATGAGAATCTATGCACTTTCCTGAATTTTTTCTTAATTAATCTGTTATTAACATGACTAATATAAATCTACACAAGTAATTGACTGCAGTGAATTATCTGAATTAACTGGTGCCAAGTCATTTTAAAGCAACAAACCTTTTGTGCATTACCAACATTAACACAACAATGAACCATTCTGGCTACAGGATTGCCAGTGTGGGAAACAAAGAATTTCCAACACAAAATTCTATTAATTGAATCAGATTCCTTGAGCACACTATTTACAATTTATTTGAACAAAGAAAGCTATATAGAGGCTCCATAATTATTATAATAAGGAAAACTCACAAAAAGTCAAGAACTATTCCATATTATAGTTAAAGAAAATTTTCTCATTGCATGTTGATAATCAAATTTTCTCTATGAAAAATAGAATTTACCATTATTTATATCCTTAGATTGTTCTATTTGAATAATCTTATGCATTTGGTTTTTATTTATTTTCTCAGCCCTAGCAGCAAAAAGAAAGATTTGCCCTATAGCACGCAGTGAAGTTCTGCATCATTCACTCTCTGAGACTTACCTGAAGTCCTTCATCTGAGAGTCATTTATACTCATTCCCAACAATTGGTGCACTCCTAAGTACTTAATAGACACTGTTCTTTACTTTTGGAACCAAATAAGGAGTGAGATAAATTGCCTATTTCCAGAGAACTTAGACAACATGAGGTGCAACCATGTTGTAGAGAAACAAAGAACTTTGGAAGGGCATAATTCTGCAGTGAAGAGGCAAGGTCAGAGAAGAGCTTCAGGAAAATGACAGTCATGCATAACTAAGACGAAGAGTAAGGTAGGCAGCAGCAAGTCCGGATCAAAGTAGAGGACAGTGACAGAAAGAGAAAGGCACTTGTCACTGTCCTTCTATACCCAACTCAGGGCTCTTCCTTTACATTTATGCTCCTTACTCAAATAGATGCAAATTTAGATTTGTAGTTTTACATTGCTAGAAATCGTTCCATACTCTTTTCCCCAACATTGAGAAAAAATTCTCAATGTCTGTGTAATTCTCCCTCAATATTGAGGATAGTGCTAAGCACAAAGCATGTTCTCAATAACCAATGTGTTAAATAAATATGGATATGGCATATTAGGAATTCTGTAAAGATCTCATATTATCACCCCCAAAACACCATGAGGAAGATACATTTTTTTCTGTATGTTTATTTCTCTTTGGAAAAGTAAATGTCTGAGCAAGTTCCTGTTCCCCTTCATTTTTGTTCTTCACTACAATGCAGAATTTTGTGGGTAGTGACAGAGTTGAGTCCATGAGGCTAATTTCTTAAATAAAGTTTAACAGAGGTCAATAATGACCTGCCTTTGGTGCCTCCTCAAGCAGAGAAAGGGTAACATGGCAAAGAAAGAAACTGAGCATTTTTCTCCTTCAGTTTACCTGTCATTCCATGTTGAATGTAGTAATTCTATTCTATGGAATTTTATTTATAAAAGCTTTCAAGAGAAAAAAGTGCTGCCAAGATATGCTAGCATGGATATTTTTTTTTTTAGCCTAAATGCTGAAACAAGAATAAAACATATTTTTAAAAGCATATTTTTAAAATTTGATTTGTAACCTTTCTTCAGAACTTTGACATTCAATCTTGTTCAAAGCAATTACAGTAATAAAATAATTGCTTATTAAGAATATGATTATTTGAAAAGATTGATTTTTTTATTTGAAAAACGGCTTTGTAGAGAAAATTCAGCACATAAACAGTAAAATTAGAATAAATTTTTAAATAGGTGGCTACATTCACAAAATCTTCAAAGTCATGCCAAGAATGAGTGCATAATTCCTAAAAGGCAGAAATCACTGGCTCATATCTTATATAACATTATCTGAAACTCATCATTTGGTTGAGTACACTATCATCATTCACCTTGACATTTTTTTAAGAAGCACAGTTTTAGAATAAAAAACATTATAGGAAATTATTTGGGGAGCTCAAACTAGCGGGAAAGACCCTTGCGCTTATGAGAATGAAGGTATTCACCTGCTATGAGAAGTCCTTCTTTCCCAAGCAATCTTTTCAGATCTAGCTGCACCATTGATTAGGTCATTGTTAAATTCTAGGAGTCAGAGATCTATACCCTTTCCAGTAATATGACTTATATCAAGACTCACTTGGTGAAGAGTTAGAAAAATAAGAACATGCACAGTCTTTCCCTCTTTTCCCCTGGATCTTTGCTTCACTGCTCAAGAGCTCTGTAGACATCCTGCCTTGTGGCCTTCTTGTATTAGCAGAAATATGACTTAAAACCTGTTCTCTACTTGCTGGAAGATTAAAAAAAAAAAAAAAAAAGGTGACTCTGGGTCCACGTCCTGAGCAGTTGATGAGATTGTGCATGGCAGATCTTCCACACTTATCGATCACTGTTAGAGATGCTGAACAAGCACTCAGGTATGGCTGAGACTGCTTCCAGAGGACAGGCATACCCAGGTTGTTCACATACATGGAATCAGTTCCAGCCCACTGATAGAATATGGGTCAAGAACTAAACACATAACTTTTTCTTCTTGAGAGAAGAGTAAAAGTGAAGAGAGCAGAGGGGTTGGAGTAGGAACAAAAGTTTCCTAACCCAAATAGAAAAGTAGAATAAAAATATGTGTTGTATTTATAATGTTCAGGTATTAGTTTAATCCAACATTTCTCAGTTTGTCCCACATATAACAGATATATTTATGATAATATTAATAGAAAGATTTTTATTTTATTGAATCATGATGCTCAGTGCCTCTCAACATGTTAAATCAATGGTTTTTCAAGATTTAAAGAAAAGGGAAACTATTAGATAAAACAGTAATCATATTAGCCATTTTAATCTCAAATTATAATTTTCTTTTCTTTCTTTTTTTCCCTCAAAGCCTGAATTGGTAGACCAAGACAACTTCTTATAGAGGATTACTAAAAGAGTTGTTGAGAGAATTCTGCATATTATTGTTGCATCCATATATAAATAATTTAATCAAAAAGAAGAGAAATAGTACTGATAGATAACTTTGAGTGAGCAGATTCATGTGCCAGGTACCTTTTGAGCACTTAATACATATTACCTCATTCAATCTTTACAAATTTCTGATATTATCTTCAACCTACTGATATTAAAAAAATTAAATAGAGAGTTTATGTGACTTATCCAAGTTTATACAGCTACAGGTGACAAAGTATTCATTCAAACTCAAGAATTTATGGTCCATAGTTAACAATTTAGATACTTCAGCATACCACTTCTGCTATTTTACAATAAGTTTTTCTGTATTTCAACTACCCTACCTCTACAATATTAAATCTCAGACTAGAGATTGAAAAAGAATAAAAGGTGAGAAAATAGAATACTCAGAAAATATTAATGAAAAATGGGATCATATATCTGGCTTAAAAATGTTACTTTTAGATCTAAAATTTGTTTAATTCAAATCTACCTTCATCACCTGCAGCTTTAAAAACTAGTGTTAGTCAATATTATTAAAAATATTTCTTTGCTATATAAGATTGGGAAATATGGAATTAAATAATTAAATAGATTTCCAAGCCATAGAAATTCTCTAAAACTTAAACAGGACCATATGCATTGTGCATCATAACTATGATTCCACAATATCTTATAAAATTGTAAAATTTTTTTCCTTTTAATGATGCATTGTAATCGTACATCTTGATGAAGTTTGGGGTTGTAGAGGCACACGTGCACACAGCACTCATTAGCTCTCCCCCAGTTTCCACCCTATTCTCTCCCCCTTCCTTCTTTCCCATGCTCAGCATAGTGATTAGTTTTGATGTTTGTGTATACCTATCATACTTACTGAGGTGTTTTCCTCCTTCCCATCTCCTTCAGTTAGGCTGCCTTCTTCACTCCTTTAAGGTTTCTTCTCTTTTATATGGAGTTCCTTCTATGTCCCATTTTATCCCTAGCTTCTGTATATTAGAGAGAACATTTGACTTTTTACTTTTTGTGACTGACTGACTGATCACACTTAGCATAATCTTCTCAAGTACCAATCATTTCCCTGAAAATGATATGATCTTGTTCTTCATTATGGCTGAGTAGAATTTTATTGTGTACATATCTCATTGTTTTGTAATCCATTCATCTTTTAATAAGCATCTGATCTGTTTCCACAGTTTGGCAATTGTGAATTGTGCAACTATAAACATAGGTATATATGCATCACTCTGATGGTTTGGTTTCCATTCTTTTGGGCAGATACCCAGGAGTGGTATGACTGGGTCATATGATAGGTCCATTTCCATTATTTGGGGTATCCTCCACATTGTTTTCTAATGTGGTTGCCCTAATTTGCAATCCCACCAACAATGTATTAGAGTTCCCACTTTTCCACATCGTTGCCAGCATTTGTTGTTATTTGTATTTTGAATGGTTTCCATTCTAATTGGAGTTAAGTGAAATCTCAGAGTAGTTTTGATTTGCATCTCTCTGATTGCTAATGAGTTAAACATTTTTCATGCATTTATTGGCTACTTGTATTTCTTTTGTGAAGTATCTATTTAGTTAACTTGCCCATTTTTTTGATTGGGTTATTTGTTTTCTTAGTGCTGAGTTTCTTGAGTTCTCTGTATATTTTAGATATTAGTCTCTATCAGAGGAGTAGCTGGCAAAAAATTTCCTCCCATTCTGTCAGCTCTCTGTTGAAGTTCTTTTTTAAATTACTTTATTTTTAAATTTTTTTTATTGGTGGATTGTAGTCATACTTTTCTAATGGGATAAAAAGACTTGTGTAGACATACATGTATACATCACCCAGTTAGACCTTACCCAATCCCCACCCAATTCCCTCCCCATCCCTCCTTCCCATGCAAATAAGGTGACCTAACTGAGGGAATAGGAGGGGGTAAGAGGGAAACTCTAAAGCACATGATGTACTTAAACAAGCATATCAAAGTCAATAACTGTTGACGTTCTTGATAGTTTCCTTTGTGGTTCAGAAGCTCTTTTGTTTCATGCAATCTCACATATTGACCCTCATTTTAATTTCTTTTGCCTTTGGGGTCTTGTTTGGAAAGTTTTTGCCTGTGCCTATGTGTTGGACAGGTGGACTCATGTTCTCTTCAATGAGCTGTAAGGTCTCTGCTCTGATTTCCAAGTCTTTGATCCATCTATTGTGAGACTATTGTGACCATAGTGCAGGGTGAGAAAGTGGAGTTTATTTTCATTTTTCTGCTCATGTTTAACCAGTTCTGCCAACACCAATTTTTGAAGAGCCTATCATTTTTACAGTGTATGTTTGTGGCCCCTTTGTCAAAAGAACTTGCTTCCACCCAGGATATCACACATAAAATACAGAGTACTTAGAAGTAAACCTAACTAAGGAGGTAAAAGACCTCTACAATGAAAATCATAAAACATTGAAAAAATATATTGAAAAAGACCTTAGAAAGTGGAAAGATCTTCCACGTTCTTGGATAGGCAGAATAAATAACATCAAAATGCCCATTCTTTCAAAAGTGATCTACAGATTCAACACAATACCCATTAATTTACCAAGGTAATTTCTCAGAGACATAGAAAAATCAGTCCTTAAATACATTTGGAATAACAAAAAGTCCAGAATAGATAAAGTAGTTCTCAGCAACAAGAACCATGCAGGATTAATCTCAGTACCTGGCTTTAAACTATGCTACAAAGCCATAGTAATGAAAAGAGCATGGTGTTGGCATAAAAACAGACACATAGGCCAGTGGAGGAGAATGGAAGGCCTTTATGACATTAAGGTATGTTTTCACAAATATTTTTACATGAGGTGTTTTTTTTTTACATGAGGTATTTAACATAATTAGTTTTCCATGTGACAGTTTTTGGAAAACAAGGTTCTGGAATAATTTAAAAGATCTATACGATTATTCAACATGAGTCCTAGAAATCCAGACTTAGGATAGATGTACACACACACACACACACACACACACACACACACATACACACACACACACCTCCTTGGAGGTACTCTGTAATTGTTCATTAATATTTTAGTGAAAATAAGTAAAGTTGGGAATTTTACTCTCTCATTCTGCATCATATATTAATTACGTACTACAGAGTGAAACAACGAAATTGTTCCCCCCTCAGGTTTGTTA
Organism: Muscardinus avellanarius; assembly: GCF_963383645.1. Classification (NCBI taxonomy): domain Eukaryota; kingdom Metazoa; phylum Chordata; class Mammalia; order Rodentia; family Gliridae; genus Muscardinus; species Muscardinus avellanarius. The sequence goes on along the minus strand of NC_137791.1, from coordinate 108,873,889 downwards.
TCTTGTGCATGACCATCTGAACCTCCTAAGATGTGCTGTTATGATCAGCATTTTAAATCAAAATTATTCTAGTAAAACTAAGCCAACTTTTTCCCCACTCCTACCAAAACAACATTCAATTTAGCACAAGGCATCAGTCTATAGGATTATTTTCCCTACTGTAGACCATCACTTCTTTATTTGTACTAGAGTTTCGTATGGGTTCATATTTTCTAGTTAATAACCAGATAACCAAAATTGGAACTATTGTTAAAATGCACATATTTTGATTCTTTGTCTTCTCACCTGTATGAAGTGAGCCTGAAAATTGGTCAGTCAAGTAAACCAATGAACAATTTGTTTTCTTGACTATTTCTTCTAAGACTTTTGAGATTGTCCTATTTTATCTGCTTGATCATCAGGGACATAATTTCTAACTCACATGTTGTAACAAAACAGGGTAAAATCTACAGCACATTATGATCAATTTTCTGAGGTAATTCAAGTGCTGTATCAACACAACTAAGTTTTTTAATTTCATCTTTTAGCATCATCTTTTCCAGCAGATTTAATACCTGATCATCAGATAAAATTTTCTAAATCCTTTTATCTAGGAAATACTAGAAGCAGAGCTTACTAAAATCTTGTGTCAGATAAATCTGTTTCCAGACTTCTTTCAGTGAGGTTATCTTTCTCCTCTATGCTGGCTTGTCTCTTTGCAGTTGTAAGGAGTAGAAGCATGCTCTGGTTACTTTTAATTCAAAAAGGAATATTTTAAGTATAGAGTGCCAAAATAAGAAAAATTACATGTTCTGGAAACAACCTATATTACTGCTCAGAAATTAGCAGTTTTCCCATATGTCCAAGAATAACTGTGCTGAAAACTTGACTTTTTGAAGAACTTGACTTTTAAAACTACACACAATGCCTCCTCATTCTAATGCTAAGCAAAACATCTGTTGACTTCTGCACCATCCCAACCCATTAATGATCTCTGTTTAGCTCACAATAATGCCCCAATAGATAGGGTTATAGTGGCCAAATGGACTCTGACCGTTGGGTAGCCCTCCCTTATTAGGTCATCCTAATCTCTGCCCGTCCTTGGCTACTTAAATATGGCTGTTTGTGGGTAATCCTGCTTCAAACAATCACCTTAGAAAAGGAGAGTCACATTCTCAGATTGTCTTTTAAGGAACATAGGAGTTGTAAGCACTGTGAGCTTAAAACATTCCTTTCCAATATATCTTAATGTGAAGTCCCTGTTGAGAACTATAAAGAATCTTAGATCTTAGCCTTCTTGCAGCCAACACTTGGCCTCACACAGTGTCCCAGATGCCATCCCAGTAGAAGATTTGAGATTTCTGGATCACTAACAATGAATAGTTTATTCCTCACAGCAATTTAGAATTATAATGGTAGCCCAGGTCTGATCAATTTGTTACAGGTTACCCAGCCACAATACTCATGGGAAATCAGGAAGAGGGAGAGGTGCTATCTATACAAGAGAAACCCCAAGTTTAGGGAACATGTCTCTTAAATAGACCATAAGCCTGCCTGAACTTTTCCTCTCAGGGAGGCCTTATCATGATTATACTGAAGAGTAAATAAATCTGAACTTTAGCTTCTCTCTCCTCCAGAAGTGTTCACTAGACAACTATCTTTGAAAAAATAGTTAAAGGGGCAGCTGGTGCCTCTGGTCATAAAACATGCAGAATATCTGAGAAATATTTCTAAAAAGAACCTAACTCAAAGGATTAAATATGAGTTGAAGAGGGATAATTAAAGAAATAATACCACAAGCATAAAATATTTGAGCTGCATATAAAAGTGAAAATACCAAGTAAGAACTGCATTTCCCAACCCTTAGAGTAACTAAGGTCTTTCTTACCTTCTCCCCATTCCGGCTTCTATCAGAATCTACTTCCATCAGATTCTGCTTAAGCTGAATGCTTCGTCTGTTTAATGTCTTTGTGATAAATCACTGAGAACATTGATGGTTGTGCTTCAAACATTCATAGTCTCTATAGATGCAAAGCATTTCTTATCCATCTCAACACTTCCTTCTCTTCTCTTCTCTTCTCTTCTCTTCTCTTCTCTTCTCTTCTCTTCTCTTCTCTTCTCTCTCTCTCTCTCTCTCTCTCTCTCTCTCTCTCTCTCTCTCTCTCATAAAATATAAAACTTCTACTGCCCTCAAAAATAGAAAAATCCTTAAAAGTTCTTTTTATCTCTAATATCATCTAGTGTTTCTCTTTTCATGTTTGGGAATAAATACTTGGGGGAGTGAGAGTGGAATGAATTTCCAGCGAATAGCAGAATTTTGCCAGCATGTCTGCTTAGTTTTATTTTATTTTACTGGCATAGACATGTACACTGTGTATTTCTAACTGCAAAAAAAATTGATTGTGGCAAAGAATATATGTCTAACACACACCTATTTTTCTCTTTTTCCATCAAAATGTCAGACTTATTTATACCATTAATGATGACAAGCCTCAAGAATATATTACTCAGTGTGGAGCCAATGTGGTCATGAAATGAAGGTCTGCAAAAATAATAAGTAGAAATATTGGTGGGAAGTTAAGAGCTGACTCTATTAAAATGTACTCTGTGTTTTCCCAAGACTTCATGACTTCTGGCTAAAACGTAGAAGAGATGATTAGAGATGAAGAGATGAAGCTGGTATAATGGTTTCAATAAGTCACCAAGGAATCTAACTTTCCTCCCGAAAGATGCTAGGAATACTCACTTTGTCTTTTCTATTATGCACCTAATGTTCTTAAACTACTATATCACTATATTTGTTTTTGGAAAGAAATGTTTTATTTCTTTCTGCAGGCCTAAGCAATATTGAACTATAGAACATTTGAATAGTGCATCAAAATGAAAAAAAGCAAAATCATTTTATATTATTATTTTAGTAGTGAAATTTATCCAGATTATTGCTGCTGTAAAAATATAATCTAAAAAATATCTATGATACAAGTTTAGTGTATTTGTGTGCAAGGTTTACTCTTGTGCAGGGATTTTATTTCATTTTTGATATTCATTTCATGAATAATCAATTTTCCCAAAACTATTTGTTGAAAAGGCTGTCTTTTCACCAACATATATGTTTGGCACCTTTGTTGAAAATCAACTGGCTATAAGTGTGTTGATTAGTATCTATATCTCCTATTCTGTTTCATTGTTCTATGTGTTGGATTTTGTGTTGATATCATGCTGGTTTTTTTTAAATTACTATAGCTCTTTAATATAATTTTAAATCAGAAATTGTGATACCTTTTGTATGATTTTTATTGATGAGATTTTCTTTTGCTTGGTCTTTTGTTTCTTTATGTGAAACTTAGGACTAATTTTTCTAGGTCTGTGAGGAATTAATTGGTATTTTGATAAGGATTGCATTAACTGTAAATAACTTTTGGTAGCATGGCTATTTTGATAATATTTATTCTGCTTATCCAAGAGCAAAGGAGATCTTTCCATCTTCCAAGATCTTCTTAAATTTCTTTTTTTAGTGTTTCATATTTTTCTTATAGAGCTGTTTTACTTCTTTGGTTAGATTTATTCTAGGTACAAAAGGACATAAAGTTAAAATGAAACATCTTTCTTGAATCAATTCCTTTCCCTTCTTGTCAAACTTTTAATGGCACACATGAAAACAACATATATGAATTATTTCTAAAAAAGTCTGTCTCCAAAATGTGTATATATGCTCAATGAGTATCCATTTTATGTGAGGCACTATTTTTAAATCCTAGAAATTCAGCAGGTAGAAAGGCAAATATTCTGGCCTCTTGCGACTCTCATGATATATTTCCTCTTATAAACTGAAGAAATAAAAATAAGTAAAAAACCAACAAATAAACATGCAATGAAATATGATATCAAATACTGTAGTACTCACTATGAAGAAAAATAAGACAGTGTATATTGGTAGAAAATGACTCATTTGGGAGGTTGGGTATTTCACATAGGGTACTCACAGTTTGCCTGAGAATGTAAAGCTTTACAAAGCAATTAAAATATGATTAAAACTTATTTTTAATAGTTTTAAATATATGTTAATATATTTCTTCTGTAGAGGGAATTAAATCCATAGGCATTTTACTATTAAGCTACAATTTCAGCCTTTTTTATTTTGAAACTGGATCTCACTAAGTTTCTGTGTCTTGCAAAGTTGCTGAACTGGCCTCAAACCTACAATCTTCTGTCTCAGTCTCCCAAGCACTAGGATCACAGATGTGTGCCACCACACTCAGCTTTATAATATATCTTAGAAGCATTTGCATTTCTTTTGCATGTGTATTTCAAATATATCATAGAAAATCATGTCATGGAATAAGGTCCAATATTTTAGCCATTGCTGAATTTATTGAGTGTCCTGTGGTAATGACATTACAAAAAGTATTTATTATATCATCTATAATTTTCTTATTTGGGGAATAAAGATAGCTTAAATAGACATGTCTAGTGTCTTTGCTTAGGTCATACAAGTGGAATATGTAGACTGGCTCTCAACTGCAGTCCTTTCACATGTTACTAGCGCATTTCAAAAACTGTTAACTAAAACTCAGATTTCTAGACTTTAAAATGCCATACTTCATGCCTGGCGTGGTGGTGCACACTTGTAATCCCCGCGCTTGGGAGGTGGAGACAGGAGGATCGCACAGGTTAAATAGGTCTGGGAGTGTAGCCTGGAAGTAGATGGGTTTCCAGGAACCCCAGTACCACCAAAAAAAAAAAAAAAAAAAAAAAAAAAACCATACTTCTTTTTTGAGTAACATCTTGTCAGCTTTGCACATCTATAATAAAATGCATAATCCAGGCTAACCTTATGTTTAAAATGACGTTTACTTAGTTCATGGTTGAGAAAGCTGAAAGTCCAAACAGGATGGTACAGGTTCTGGCAAAGATCCAAGAGAAGATAGTATAACATACTCAGAAGAAGTAGTTACATCTCAAACAGAAAGCCAAAGAGAGGCTAAGGGACCCGGCTCGGACTTTTATAGCAACTCTCTCTAATGAGAGTTCAAGAGTCCCATAAGAGTTATCTTAATTTCTTTTAAGAGCAGGGCCTCCCTGAAAGAGCTTTCCACTAAGGCCCCCTCTTAAATATTCTATTTAATTTCTCATCACAATCCTGGATACCAATCTTTCAGCCGTAAATATTTGAAGATTACCCAAAGAATATCCAAATAAAATTCTATCACTGTCTCAAAGTTCTTGTCTATCTCGCAATGCAAAATTCATTCATTCCATTTTTTTTAGTCCAAGTCCATTGTCTCATCTGAGACACAAGGCAAGCTCTTTCAGCTTTGAAAGTTATGAAATCAAAACGGGCATACAGCAGTGAGACAGATGACAAGACAATGGGCACAGAGTAAGCATTCCTAATCCAAAATGAAAGAATGGGCAAGTAGAAAGGACTAATCAGCACAACGGGGCAGACATTAAATCTTAAAGCTCCTGCATTAGTTTGGTATTTTGGTTTTCATTCTTTTTGGTAGATACCCAGAGGTGGTATTGCTGGATCATATGCTAAGTTCCTTTTCCTTCTTCTGAGTATCTTCCATACTGTTTTCCAAAGTGGTTACATTAATTTGCAATCCCACCAATAATGTATTAGAGCTTCTATTTCTCCACATCTGATCATTTACAGTCTCTTTCTTCCTTGGAAGTCCTTCTTTTAATTTCCACACTGATTCCCATTTACTGAAATCCTGAAGCATAAATTCAACAAAGTACCGGGATACAAATTCAACCTTAAAAAATCAGAATCTTTGTTATATACCAACCATAAATCCCCTGAAAAAGAAATCCACAAAACACTTCCACTCAAGATTTCCTGCAAAAAAAATAAAATACTTAGGAATAAACTTAACCAAGGAGGTAAAAATCTCTACAAAGAAAATTATGAAACATTGAAAAAAGAAATTGAAGAAGACCTTAGAAGATGGAAAACACTTCCATGATCATGGATAGGCAGAATAAATATCATTAAAATGGCCATACTTCCAAAAGTGATCTACATAGTCAGTGCAATACTCATTAAATTATCAACATCATTCCTCACAGACATAGAAAAATTAGTTCTTAAATTAATTTGAAACAACAAAAAACCCAGAATAGCCAAAGTAGTTCTCAGCAACAAATGCCATGCAGAAGGAATTACAATACCTGACTTTAAACTATACTACAAAGCTATTGTAATAAAAACAGCATGGTACTGGCACAAAAACAGATATATTGACCAATGGAAAAAAATAGAAGACTCAGAAACAAATCCATACACTTACAGCCAATTGATTTTTGACAAAGGGGCCAAAAAATATACACTGAAAAAAAGAGAGCCTTTTCAACAAATGGTGTTGGCAAAACTGGTTAACCATATGCATAAAAATGAAAATTAATTTCACTTTCTCACCATGCAAAAGAGTTAATTCAAGATGGATCAAAGACTTGGAAATTAGACCAGAGACCTTGAGGATCCTTAAAGAGGGCATAGGTTCAACACGGCAACATAGGGGCACAGACAAAAACTTTCTCAACAAAACCACAAAGGCACAAGAAACTAAAAGAAATCAATACATGTGATTGCCTTAAACCGAAGAGCTTCTGTGCAGCAAAGGAAACTATCAAGCACCTCAACTGAGAGCCAACAGAATGGGAGAAGATTTTTGACAACTACTCTGATATTAGTCTTCCAATAGAGGAGTAATATCTAGAATATACAGAGAACTCCAGAAACTCAACACTAAGAAAACAGATAAACAAATCAAAAAGTATGCAAGTGAACTAAATAGATACTTCACAAAGGAAGAAATTCAAATGGCCAATAAATGCATGAAAAAATGCTCAACATCATTAACCATCAGAGAGATGCCAATCAAATCTACCCTGAGGTTCCACCTAACTCCAACTAGAATGGTAATTATTTAAAACACAAACAACAAATGCATATGATCCAGGAATACCACTCCTGGATATCTACCCAAAAGCAAGGAAACCAAACCACCAAACTCATGCATGTGTATCTATGTTCAAAGCTTCACAATTCACCATAGACAAACTATGGAACCAGCCAAGATGTCCATCAACAGATGAATGTATTACAAAACTATGGGATATGCATACAGTGGAATTTTACTCAGCCATAAAGAAAAGCACAATTACATCATTTACAGGGAAATGAATGGGACTAGAGGACATTATGTTAAGTGAGACTAGTCAGTCACAAAAAATAAGAAATCGGATGCTTTCCTTAATATGTGAAAGCTAAGGAGAAATGGGTCATAGGAGGAACTCTAGACAAAGAAGGTGATTCTGTAGATGAGCAAATAAGTCAACCTAATTGAGAGGATGGGAGGTGGGATGATAGAAAGTTTCTAATGCACATGATGTACTTTAATAAACATATCATTAAGCCAAACATGAGAAGGAGGGAGGGAAGGGAATGGGGTAGGAACTGGGTAAGGGCTAATTGGGTGATGTGTGCATGTATGTCTCCACCATCTTGCATCCCATAAAGATGTATGAATACAATGTACCAATAAAAACACTTAAAAAGTAAAATAAAATATTTATAAATATATATGTATGTAATAATTTGTATATGTCCATTTATACATATATCTTATATGTGTATTTAGCTCACTATTAGGAGGTTTATACAATATTCAATTTAATTATAAACTATTATACAGTTAATTATACAATAATTACAATAATTAAACAATATAATACAATAATTATACAACTTAATTATAACAATAATCAACTTAATATAAAGAGATTTGCATCCACATTTAAGTTCCAGAAGATAGCTTTCTAGTCTGAGGTTTTGAATAAACTTTATAGTAGGCCTTTCAAATGCACTGGATAACACTTTAATCTTATTTAGACTAAAATGAATGATTTTTTTCAGTAACCTAACTACTGATTACTAGGGTGAGATGTGTTACAAAATTGAAGAATATTTCCAGTTATATTGGAAAAGGGGCCATGACCTTTTCAGAAGCCAAACTTTTTTAATGAATAGTTTGGCATTCCCTTTAGAAGCATAAGGAAAAAGTAATAGGATGTGATAATGTTAAGAAATAGCAAGCCATGAAAAATTAGATAACCTTTCTCATGCTTTATATATATTCTATACTCTTACATTATATGCTATCCTCTGAAGGAATAAAATTTGGTATCCATGTTAAAATAAATTTGTCAGATGCCTGAAGATTATCTAGGAAGAGAAACAGAGTTTTTAAAGAATAGAAGATTGGAAGTTTAGAAAAACTACATGTGAAAATTGAAAATAAGCCTAAGATTGGCTACATATTTTTCTCTACCTCCACAAACAACCAAACGAGAGGAAAAATCATGTTACTTTCAGAGTGCACCAAATAAGAGTAGGAAAGAGTGATCTTTTGTTTATGCAGATACGTGGTCTCACCAGCAGCATATCATACATCTGACTCCATCTTGGGGGACCTGTGAGGATTGAAGGGCTAAACATCTGCCTCAGTGATTACGGTGCTACTTAAGACACAATTACCCAACCATTCAAGCTCACTGACTTCATTATTCCCTTATATTTTACTCTTTTAAGCATACTTCTCTTGGCATCTTGTCCATCAATTTACAGCAGTAATTCCAGAAATGAAATTGCATGCCATAAATAGTTTTAAAATACAAACTGTTATTCAGAACAAAATTGAAACACAGTAGGTGTTCGTGATTTAAATTTCCTGCAACAAAGGCAGCTTGTGTTGCAGCCTGTGTCAGTCACAAAAAAGTGAAAGAAACTGCTATTTTTTTTTTTGCAAGCCTTTGAAATTCAAACATTTTCACTTGCAGTCATGGTTCAAATAAAGATTGCAATTGAATTATGTGGCATAAAATTACAAAAAACTTTTAAGATAGTTTTCTAAGATAAAATCTTATTCATCATAACACAGAATTATTATCATTGAAAACTTTCCAATGTTTAAATAATTTGGATAAAGAGAAAAGCATGGAACTTCAATACAGATGAAAACAGGAAAGAAAATAAAGGACCACAAATCTATAGGTGTATGTACAATATAAGATTAAACTTTCATCCAGTGCACTGGAAAGACCTACTATAAAGTTTTAACTAATATAACCAAAACTTCAATCCAAAAAACTAGGTATATTTGTAAATTGAATTGACTATTGTATATATAACAAGGAAAATATATTTTATACAAGTTAATTTGTACATTGGGTCTTCATAAACTTGGGTAAAAAGGATAATGTTAGTTTTCTATATTCAATAATAATTTAGGGTTCTAGATTTTTATTTAAATTAAAAACTTTAATAAACATATGTGGATAAATTTATTCATTTAAGATGTTTATTTAATAGTGCCTATTAGTTCTAGTGTTTGTTTTGAGTGTTATAGAAGGTTAATACTATCTTTATTAAAATTGTCCTTATGGAAAGATTTGTAAGAAACCAATGTGAGAAGTAAAAAGGTAGAGAAGTTAGTAAAAGGGTAGATCCTTTTGGAAGTTTGTTTCTTCACTCACCACACAGGCCTTTCCCTTTTCACCCCTATTCTTCAAGTAATAATATAAATGTAAATACTATATCCCTGTTCTCAACAAGTTTTGATAAAATAGGTTACATGTGTTACAAAAATCCACTATGTAGAATCCTTCAAGAATATAAAAAAATCAGTCAAAAAAGTAAAAATCAGATGCTATCCCTAATATGCGAAAGTTAGGGAGAAAAAGAGTCATTGTAGGAATACTACAGGAAGGATAAATCATAGATAAGTAAAGTGACCTAACTGAGGGGGACGGGAGGAGAAAGAGGGAGATTTCCTAATATACATGATGTACATTCACAAATATATGAAAGTCCATCAGTAAGCCAAACATGAGAAGGAGGGTGAATGGGGTGGGAAGTGGGGAAGGGCTAAATGGGTGATGTGTGCATGTATGCCTCTTCTATCTTGTACACCATTAAGGTGTATGACTACAATGCACCAATAACAAAAAAGAATACAACAAAAGTAAAAGTTTGAGACATATAATTTAATGATAAGACTTACTAACCTATTAGATGGAGATATATAGGAAAGAAGTAAGAAGAAAAATATCAGCTCTCTATATTGAATGACTAGAAGTTAATGAAGGGAGTATGAGAAATAACACAACCAGGCAAATACAGTACATGGCAAATGATAAGCTGGATTGAGTACTGCTGGGTTTCATTGCAATGGGTATGTCTTAGGAGTGAGGTATGAATTCAATGAGTCAACCTTTGAACAGTAATCATTGGTTGTATTTTGTATGCATGTCCTACCTCCTGAGGTATTGTGAACTGACTCAAGCTGTGTATATCTAAATATACCAAGGAAAATTCTGCTTATTCAAAATCTTTCAGCATAATTTAAGGGAATGTTTGCTATATTCTCTAAATATACCATTAGAGTTCAGGAAAGATACATATGGTCAGGTTTTGAATTCTTGTACATTGTAATTTGCACATAAGAATTTATTCTCTGGAAACAGATTTCCTTTTAGCAGATGGGTATGAATGTGTGGATTACGGATCATAACTTAAAGCATAAAGAATTTACCTTTTACCTTGGCTCGCAGGCTTTACATCTCAACCCACACGGCAAGGGAAGATGTCCCACACTTCAACTGAATTCATGACATACAATTTATATTCTCAATAAAGCCTTAATTCATAAAAAAAACCCTGGCTATATTGGGAGAATAAACCAATTTCTTTCTTCTACGATGAAAAAAGTAACAAAACCCAAAAATCTAGAAAACACAAAATCCATAGGAGCCATTTCCAAGGTAGGCCTTTGTACTCTGTTTCCAACCAATTCCATGGCTATAAAGGGTTCCCAAGAGCAAAACATCGTTTAAGCTGACAAGCTCCCAACACCAGATGGATAGGAGATTATACCGTTCCTATTGAAGCATGCATGTAGAGTTGGCAGTCACCTTACTATAAAATGTTTGTTTTATTTGGAGAAGACTTGATCCTGGCCCCCTTTGGCAGGAATTTAATACTCAATTTCCCAGGATCCTGAGACAGAGGATTGCAGGTTCACAGCCAGCCTCAGCAACTTAGCAAGGCTCTCAGCAACTTAGTAAGCCTCTGTTTCAAAAAAAAAAAATAGGAATTTTCATACCATATGCCAAACCACTAAAATGGCTTTTAAAAATGTACAGTAGACCAATGTCAGTTTGTATAAAAGTACCAAGTGAAAATATTTATTACATGCAGTGGAAAAAATTGTTTACCTATTGAATGTTAACTGTTTATGTAGAGCTCTTTAGATGTAATAAAAGAAAAGCCTTCAGTTAAAAAATAAAATAAAATAAAATAGGGCTTATGGCATAGCTCAGAGGTAGAATGCCCATCCCGTAGATTCAATCCCCAGTATTATACACACAAAAAAATTATGTTGTTCTTAACAATTTTAGCAATAATATATTAGAATGACCTAAAACACTATTGTTATCAACCTTGAGAGTTATTATAGGTAGAGATTTTGTTTTCCACATAATAAACAGATTAAAATTACTTGTTTGTGTGAAAATTATACTGTTGGTTAACTCTATTTTTTTTAATTTAAGAGAACTACTAAGTGTGTATTGATATTTCAAAAATACAACATTAAATTTATAAAACCTAAATGCCTAAGTGAACTTCTTAAACACTATCTAGTACACTTTTGTGATAACAAGATACAGAACAGGTATAATTTTGATATAAATAAGTATGCAATGCAAATAAGTATGTATAATGTTAAAATTTTGAAGGCAAAAGGGTCTGTGGAATTTCAGCTTTATATTTTTATCAGCTGTAAATGTTCCTTTATCTCTGGGCGTTAAGTCCACTGTAGATGAATCAATGACCAACTAGCTCAATTTTTTCTGAGCATCCACCAATTTAAGGTTGTATTTTTACTAGGTTGTAAAAAGTAAGATAAAATAGGGCTCATATTTTTCTGTTTCAATACAATACAAACTTTAATATGTTTTATGAGAAATAGCTTTTGTAATCATATTATGAAAACCTAAAATATATTGCAGATTGAAACTGATACCTAGAAAAATGAGTAGGAATTAACCACAGAGAATAATGTGTGCATAAGTCCTATATCAGGCAAGAGTTTGATATGATCAAAAGCTCACCAGGTATGGGCTTGTATATCATCACTATGAACGGCATTATGATGTGAGACTATAATGTACCAAGGAAAGTACAACAAACAAACAAAAAACCTTAAGCCCTCCAGTAAGTAACACTACATCTCAATATCTTAACAGAATGAAAACTCACTTCCTGCTGCTTTGCTGTGAGGGTCAGGTGGCCTTGAGAGTAACCTTCCTCCAAGTAATTTGATTTAGCCACACACTCTTTCCATTGGGTGGCTTGTCCTTTTGGAATCTTTCTCTTGTAAGTGAAAAAGCATAAATTACACACGGACTGTAAATAATGCAAGTGTATATATATTCCTTCTGCTTATATATCATTGGTAAAAAACAGTTCATTTTCCCCCAATTTGCCTATTTGCCTGCAAGGGTACATAGGAAATGGTCTTCCTTTTAGATTCAGAAAGGCTGAATATCTGCACAGTTTTTTCCACAAAAGGAAAAGATAAATGGACTCTAAATCCAGAGCTTAACATATGCCACATGATATAAAGTACTATTGTTAACTAAGACAGCACATTTTACCTAAAAAATTTTTAAAAATCACTTTTATTAAGAGTGATATCATTTTAATTCACCCATTTAAGAGATGACTGTAATTTAATGTGGCTATGAAGAAGGCAGGTGAACAGACTGGTCTGAAGCTCAAGAGGGAAGAATGCTTTGGCAAAAATATTTATGAATTTAGCTTGGCATAATGGTACATGCCTGTAATCCATGTACTTGGGAACTGAGACAGGAGGATTGCAGGTTCAAATTCTTCCTCAGCAATTTGCCAAAATCCCGTTTAAAAATAAGAAATAAAATAGGGCTGGGGGTGTATATCAGAGGAAGAATGCCCATGGGTTCAATCCTCAATACTACACACACACACACACACACACACACACAACACACACACACACACACACACACACACACAGAGAGAATTTATTTCCTTATAGGAATTAATTGATGTGAATTGGCATGGATGAATTTTCATTGAAGGAGAAACTTGCAAGGGTTTTCTAAAATAAAAGCTAATTTGAACTATTATTTTTGTTTAGCTGCACTTTCATTGCAGCTTAAAGGCTAGTGAAATATCTTTAGCTTTCAGATTAATGTCCACCATCATCTTTCATGCTGAGGTGAGGCTAAGAGAAAGAGGGCATGTGCACCTGCCCTTGTCTTCATTTAGCTATCCAGGGAGTGCCTGTACAGTACATGTCATTTTGTTGTACCTACTTTTTGGACTAATTTTGGAAAGTACACAAATAGCCTACGTTTTTATTTCTAGAACTTTTTTTTAATGTGTGAAAATATTTCAGCGTATGGATGAGTCAAAGGATAAGTTTTTGTGAGTCACTGAGAAGTAAAGAATAGACATGCCATTTTCTATCTCTAGTAACTGACAGTTTTAATAAACATTTATAAAACAAGAGTATCTGTACCATAACATGTGGCAGGATGGAAATATAACGCAGCGTTCTCCCTTCATTAAAAGTTCCTGACTATGAGAACTTAAATGACTAAATTGGAAGAGGGCCATTGCTTAAGCCAGACGTGGTGGCACGTGCTTTTAATCTCCACACCTGGGAGGCTGATACTGGAGGATCGCACAGGTTCGAAGCCAGCCTTAACTACTTAGTGAGGCTCTCAGCAACTTAGTGAGACCCTGCTTCCAAATAACAAAAAATAGGTCTGGGAATATACCTCAGAGGTAGAAGGCCCCTAAGTTCCACCCCCAGTACCACCAAAAAAAAAAAAAAGAAAGAAAGAAAGAAAAGAAAAGAAAAATGACCATCCCTAAGGCACTGGGGGTGGGAAGAAGCAGCCTTGAGGCTAAGCTACTCTTAATCAGCTATGTTTTCCAGATGAGACATTTGCTTACAGGCAAAATGTGGTTTAAAACCTTGAAAACTTGTTCTTACATACCAATAAATGGTTTTATATTATGAAATTGAGAGGAGCTTGAGCAAAACACTGAACCAAAACAAAACAAAAGATGATGAATCAGGGGATATATAGACAGTAGAGGAATTTTAGAAGCTCTGAGTGTCAGGATCTTCAAATTCAGTTCCACATAGTTAAAATTTTTTTTTACCCAAAGTTAATTCTATCTGACATAATTGTTTCACCATAAATATGTTATTTAGTATAACCCTTCAAAGTGAAATTATATGAGCTCTGTCTCCAAATTAATTTGTTTTTGAGGTACCAGGAGACTTGTATTTAAACAAAAGGTTTCCTAACCCCCATGAATCTAGTTGTCAAAGAATTTTGAAAATATTAGCATCTATAAGGTTCAAGTACACTGTAATGTTTTTTATATCATGGAAATTATTTCAGAATCTAATAGTTATAGACTTCTGCTATGGAAAAGAAAATGCCACACATACAGTGATACAATTTGTGGTTCTTTTATAGGACCTCTAAACTCAATTGTTAATCAGAAATGTATGGTTTACAAGGAAAAGGATTTACTTTTCAAAATCTGGAAGTTGTAATTCATGTTTTAAACTTTTGATCCACTTCTGCAACTATTATTAGGCATTCTTATTTTAATTATATTTTTATGAGCCTGAATTTATTCTGCAGATTTGTACTGACAGTAAAGCTTGCTGACTATGCACTATATTCCACCACCAGGTTCACTTAGAGCTTTCTGTCTGATTTTAAATTTCCCCTTCAAAAGTGTAACTGCAGCATTTCTGAGACCACCTCAAATGGAGATGCCTATTTCTCAAAGTTCTGTCTTCTCTGATTTTAAAATTTATGCAATTCCATGTTCTTAATGTGCCACTCAATACTAGGATATTACTTAAGCTGATTTTTCACCATTCTTATTAAAAAAAAATCTAGAGTCAGCTGTTTTGATTTGTGCACTTTCTTTCTAATAATGCATTCCTATTTGGCATGGTCCCAGTTACTGCAACTATACCAAAGACAAGCAGAAAGTCAGAAACCAGTGGACCGTTGACACTGCTTTAATACATTTTCTCTGTCCAAACAGAAGTTTCAAAACCAATGAGGTTCAGAATGAGCTCCTGTGACAAAAGGAATGATTATATATTTTCTCATGACCTATTTTATAATCTCTCTAATCATTTCTATTAGTTTTCCAACACATTAATTACCTTTAAACTTTCTCTATTCCAGAAAGATAGTGGTGATGAAAAAAAAGAAAGTCATCTGTTGAATCACTTAGCACTTAATCTAGAGAACTGTTGGAAAACACAAACACTATTTTATGTCATTCACATAATCTACAAGTCCATACCCAGAGCTTTATGGTTACAGCCTTATCCCAATTCCAAGACATCATCCTTGGAATCTAAAGATTGTCAACTATGGAGACCTCAATGGATCTTCTTTCTTTTCTGAATTTTAGAGAAGTTTCACCTCCAAGTGGAAGGGAAATAGCATGAGTACACAATCAGTTGGTAATGAAAGAAAACTTCTGATGTTTCAAAAAGAAAAATAAGTCAAAATTAAAACAAAACAAATGTTTTCTATCAGGACAGGGTTCTGGGCAAACTCCAATAACACAAAGGGAGAAAATTAAATTGGTCAACTTGCTTCCAGACAAATGGCTTTAACCTCAGCCTTTGGATTCCCCTGTACCATACAAAGTATGGCAGAAAATAGCTAAACTTGAGAAGCATGAGGTGTAATGAAACAGTAAAAGGCCAAGAAATTATCTCTAAATCTTGTCACAGATTAGATGTTTATTATTTATTAGATATTATTAGATATTATTATCAGATAATATAAATATTATTGCCTCTACTGTTTTTATAATGGAACAAAAAATATTTAAATACATCTGAAATAAGAAAAATAATCCAGTTTCTTATAAAAAATATAATTTGATTGTGATATGCTGAAAGATATCTTTTTGCAGGATAAATTTGACAATGGTAATGCTCCACCTAACTTTAATATAGCTCAAGACTGGAGCTACAAAGCTATTCAATAGACAGCAAACTGTACAGTATAAATAATGAAATGTGAGCCCTGGGTGCTCAAAATTGTTTTTTACATTTTCCAATGCCTTCATGTTTCACAGTAATTCCTCTCCAGGGTTAAGCCCATTGTATCTAAATGTCTTTTTTTCTAATGCAGATTCTGTTGCTGTAGAAAAGAGTAAATACATTATCTAATTAGTACCCACTGATTAGCATGGATTTAGGTTCAAGCAATTTGATTTCTAATACATTAGGTTTTCTCATTAAGAAAAAAATTAGAAACTTAAGAAACATGGGCATTGCTCCAAGATAATTGACACTGTTGAAGTGCTGAAATAAATTGTCATGATCCAGAAAAGCAAAACCAAACTTTCAGAGTTTGGAAAAGCAATGCAAAGGTAAATTTAGAGAACACTAAAAACATTACATATCCAATTTTGATATTGCCAAAGGTTCAGGTGTTTCAGGTGCCTAGAAATCCCCAGGCTTATGCCAATTTTAATTATTTCTAACTCTCCTTTCATTCTCAGAAGACTTCTAATTTGGTCTGTAAATTTCTTGTTTCACCTATGAAAGACTATCCCCTTCAGGCTGATAAATGAGTTAGGTGATAGAGTAGAAAGGCTTGAGAAGGGAACATTTTGCCCATTAGACATGAAGGCAAATGTCACAGCAAGACTGTTGAGGACATGGGATTTCATGCTAAGTCATTAGAAAGTTATGTGGGGCAGGTGAGGTCTGTGGTTCAGATGGAAATTTGCTTTTCCTTCTGTCTGCTTTGTAAATGCAGACTCTTTCTTCCTCCTCGTGAGTTCACTATCACTTAAGACTCTGTCTGACCACTCCCATGTCATCTCTCCTTGTGCAGTCATAACATCTGCTTTGCTGACTTCTCATTTTAGGACCAACCTTTACTGCTCTGGTTTCTCGGGTATTGATCATAATTCTTCCATTTTTTTCTCTGCCTTCTTAATCAACTAGTCTGCCCTCTCCACAATTCCATATCTTTAAATACATGTTTATGCTGATATCTTCCACATCTATACAACCAGCAACCAGCTTTCCCTTTGGAGCACTCTAAAGGTGCACACTATTAGATTTTCATACTTAAATGCATCACAGACATCTTTAAATGGAGCTCTGGATTTTCACTCACTATGATTTCCATTTAAGTAAATGTTTCATACCAGAAATGAAGGAGGTATTTTTATTCATATTCTCTTTCTCTTTCTCTTTCTCTTTCTCTTTCTCTTTCTCTTTCTCTTTCTCTTTCTCTTTCTCTTTCTCTTTCTCTTTCTCTTTCTCTTCTCTTCTCTTCTCTTCTCTTCTCTTCTCTTCTCTTCTCTTCTCTCTCTCTCTCTCTCTCTCTCTCTCTCTCTCTCTCTCTCTCTCCTTGGTATATAATTCATCAATGTATCCCATTAACACATCCCATCAAATAAACCTCCAAAATATACCTGGCATCCACTGAAGTTCTCTTATTCCATTTTATCTACATTAACTTTATCTATATTAATCTGGTCTTCATCATCCTCATCCAAAAAACTGCCTTCCAACCGGCCTCCCTACTTCCATTCTTGCCCCTTTATTTCAAATCTCCACACATTGACTAAAGACATATGAAAACATGAACCAATCATTCCATAATTCAGTCTTTTAAGAGCTGTTTATCAACTAAAACTCCTAACCACCACCAACAAGATTTTTTACGACCCAGCCCTATCTCATTTCACCTTTCTTCCTGAGTCTCACTGGTCATTGTCCTTGCTCTTCCTTGAAGACATCATGTATTTTCTTACTATTCATGTCCTGTGCACATGCTTGTCTTTCTTCTGAAATGCTCTGCCTTCCACATGCACATGGATAGAAATTTTCTGCTTAGTGAGGTTTTGGCTTAAATTTCACCTTTACAGGGGGGACTCTGGCCTCTGTCTCACCATTTCTTTCCAATAATTATCATACTCTATAATACTTTTGTGTATTTCTAGTTTTACTAATCCAAGTGTTTTTTCAGATCTAAGCTTCAGGATAGCAGTGTCCAT
Organism: Muscardinus avellanarius; assembly: GCF_963383645.1. Classification (NCBI taxonomy): domain Eukaryota; kingdom Metazoa; phylum Chordata; class Mammalia; order Rodentia; family Gliridae; genus Muscardinus; species Muscardinus avellanarius. The sequence continues at coordinate 108,855,720 of NC_137791.1, read as the reverse complement.
CTGTTTTTGATTTTATAACCTCACAGCCTATAATATTATAAGCACTAAGTAAATATTTGTAAATGAATGTAATGATGAATAAATTAATATTTTACAAAGATCAAAAAGGACACAAAACAGTCTTTTACCAAAAATAAAAATGAAAGAACTTTATCTCTGGCCTGTAGCAACTTTTATGTCCAAAGTTTTTGTTCCAAAGAAATCTTTTTCAGGAATAATCACAGGGGAAAAATGTAATGTGGAAATATGCTTCTCTATACATCACAAAATACCTCCCTGTTTCTGGGAGTCTGTATGACTGTTTCTGGGATCTATGAGCTATATTTATTGATATACAATAAACTGGTTCTCCTTTTAACTATGCAGTGCCCACTTTACTGATTTAAAGTATATATCTGGACTTTATTTGATGGACATCCTTACCATTTACATGCTCAGTCCCACTCTGTGAAGTCTAACATCCAATTAAAATGCACGGGGGAAGTTCACACCTTGGTATCTGCCTACGTTAACTATCTATTTATGTAACAAGCTGTCAACATGACAAGGAGAGATAAAGTTTTTTTTTTCCCCCTCTGTTCAGGAAGTGTACTAACAATATTAACAACAGAAATCAGAGCAAATTGGGTCTGTATACATCTACTTATCTCAAGGTGTCTGAAGAAAAGAGCCCTTTAAATTGCTTCACCTGCTCACTATGTATGTGTTCTCTGGTTTATAATTTTCTACTTAATTATTCTTTGTACCCTTATGTTTCCTCCTTCCTCACCAAAAATAGGGCTCCCAGATGAAGACACTCAAAATGCCCCAAGCAATCATGTGTTAGGCATATATACTCAGTCAGTATATGTATATTGAGTCAGTTTACCAGGACTGAGCTCCGTGACACCATGCTTGTTTAAGTGCTTTATGTTTTAGTTCCTGATTATTATGATCTGTCTTAATAGTAATACTCAGTCACCTTAATGCATAACACTTTATACATATATCAAAAAGGAGAATAAAAACCAGGGTTCTGCAGATGTACTTTGACAAACTAAGATGGCAATGATGTCACTAGGTAACATAATTTTATAGAACCATGGTTGCATATGAAGTTCACTGTTGACCAAGAGATGCATACCTGAAAAAGCAGTTATATGCCCCCACATGTCCAATATATAATGGTGGAACAGTGACTGAATGACTATGATGACTTTTCATTCAAGAAACAGAATACTACAGGATTCAAAGGAATTTTACTCCTAAACAGTTCTGAAATACTAGTAGACAATGTCAGTTGGGCCTACTCTGGGTGAGTGGTTTTCCTCTATCAGATTCCAGTTATACAGCCAGAAATATCTCCCTAGACCTTTGCTGTGCACAAATGTCGAGCATTTTTTCATGCATTTACTGGCCATTTGGATTTCTTTTTTTATGAAGTTTCTATTTAATTCACTTGCCTTTTATTGGTTTGTTTCCTTAGTGCTGAGTTTTTTTGCTTCTCTAGATTCTAGAGAGCTCTGTTCTCTGCAAGGCCCTTTTTTAAAAAATCAGTACTGGGGATTGAACCTAGGGCCATTCTATGTCCAAGCTACATGCCAGCCCTAATTTTTTATTCCTTATTTTGAAACATTATCTATCGTCTAAGCAGGGGCTTAGAGAACGACACAGACACCTCTTCAGCTGAAATATGAATTCTTCTTTAATGGATCCTTAATTCTTCTTCTAATATGTCTCAATATGTCTCTGAATATGTCTAATATGTCTGACAATGCATACAGCAAGTACAATATATATCAGCATCATAATCCCTCCCTCTATTCCCTACCAACCCCAAGCTTCCCACAGCTAGGGCATGCACACTTCTGACTCTCTCATAGGCAGGCTGGTGGTAGCATGAGGTTTTGCGTCACTGATCATTCTGCAGGCACGTAGCATGGCACACTGCGCATGCTCAAGGAGACGTCCATCTTGTGAGTCTCATGACTTGGCTGCAAGCCTAGGCGCCATCTTGAATCCACGCTGGCAACAAGCCTGGGTGCCATCTCGGTCCAGCCGAGTGGGCCCCGATAAGTATCTCACTAAGTTGTTGAGTACCTCACTAAGTACACAAACCTGTGATCCTCCTGTCTCAGCCTTCTAAGTACTGGGATTACCATGCCTGGCAGCAAGGTCCTTCTTTGTTTTTCTTTTAATATAAAGTTAGGTATTTTATTTAAAATCTTTACTTTTTTAGCATAGATTTTTTTTCTTTTTCTAAATTTTTTATTGGTACATTGTAGCCATACATCTTAATGGAGTAAAAGACTTGTGCAGACATACAAGCACACATCATCCAATTAGCCCATGCTCGATCACCACCCTATTCCCTCCCCATCCCTCCTTCCCATGTTTGCCTTAGTGATTGATTTTGATATCTTTGTTTAAGTACATCATTTGTGTTAGAAGTTTCCTTCATGCCCTAACTCCCATCCAGTTAGGTCACCTTATTTGCTCTCTATAGGATCTCCTTCTTTATCTAGAGTTCTTCCTATTACCATTTCTCCCTAGCTTTCAAATATTAGGGGACGCATCCAATTTCTTATTTTTTGTGACTGAATAATCTCACTTAGCATAATGTCTTTAAGTTATATCCATTTCCCTGTAAATGAAGTAATTGTGTTTTCAACAGAATGAGAGAAGATTTTTGCCACCCACTCCTCTGATAGAGGACTAATATCTAGAATCTAGAGAACTCAAAAAACTCAGCACTTGCCGGGCATGGTGGCGCACGCTTGTAATCCCTGTGCTTGGGAGGCGGAGACAGGAGGATCGCTCAGGTTCGAAGCCAGCCCCATGCGCTGGCTTAGGAAACCCTGTTTCCAAATAAAAAAGTATAAAAAATAGGTCTGGGAGTGTAGCCCGGAGGTAGAAGGGCTTCCAGGAACCCCAGTACCACCCAAAAAAACCAAAACAAACAAACAAACAAAAAAAACAGAAAAAACCCTCAGCACTAAGGAAACAAACCAATAAAATATAGGCAAGTGAATTAAATAGAAGCTTCACAAAAAAAGAAATTCAAATGGCCAGTAAATGCATGAAAAAAAATGCTCGACATCAAAGGCAATCAGAGAGTTGCAAATCAAAACTACCCTGAGATTTCACCTAACTCCATCTAGAATGGCAATCATTCAAAACACAACAACAAGTGCTGGTGAGGATGTGGAGAAGTGGGAACTCTAAAACATTGTTGGTGGGATTGCAAATTAGCAAGGCCCTTCTTTACATTATCTTGGATATCTATTTTTGAAGAGGGAGTGGGAAAATGAATGCTTTTTGCTGGGAACAAGAGGTCTTTTTGCATCTTAAATACATATCCTTTTTTCTGTCTTTTTGCCTAGGCTGGCAAAGTTTTTACTAACACAGCCCTCTCAAACACATGTGTCTCAAACACAGAACCCTATTTATATGTTTTTAGTCAATTCTATGTGCCAAGATTCATATTCACAGTCTTTTTGAGATAAGTATTTCCATAGACTGAATGCCGGATACTTTCATCTCATTGGGCTTTTGTGGAAACATACCATTAAGTTTCCTAGACACTCTTTTTTTCCATATAAGAGTAAATGTCTTCTTAAACACTTTTATGATCTTAACAGAGGTTGTTTCAGGCACACCTTGATTTTGTTGTGGTGGTGGTGGTTTTGATTTGTTTGTTTGTTTGTTTTAACTGAGGCTATGCCATAATGGGAACACTTTGGATTCGATACTTTATTTACAGAAATGTAATTTCTGAATTGTTCCCCTTCCCTATAAATTTCATTTTCAGAGTTTCTATCCCTCCTGGCCCTAATTCTTAAGTATCTTTACAAATGTGGTTAGAATGAGTGGATAGATTGCTTATATTATATTGTCTTCCAAGATAACAGACCCAATTTATTTTTGTTTTTAATTTTTATTGGCACAGGACATTAAATTTAGGGGCATTCTACCTCAGCCCTCTTTGTTTTGTTTTTGTTTGTTTGTTTGTTTGTTTCTTTGTTTTTGAAAGAGAGTCTCATTCATTAAATTGCTAAATTTCTTAGCATTGAACCTGTAATCCTCCTTCTCATCCTCCCAAGTACTGGGATTAGAAGTGTGCACTACAACACCTGGCTCAGACCCCATTCAGTCTATGGAAATACTTATCTCAAAATGACTGGGGATAGAACCTAAGGGCATTCGACCTCTGAGTTACACCCCCTTCCCTGTTTTTTATTCTTTATTTTGAAACAGGTTCTCACTACGTTGCAGAGGACCTCAGTAAGTAGCTGAGGCTTTCTGGAAACCACAATCCTCCAGTCTCAGCCTCCCAAATGCTGGGATTGCAAGCGTGGGCCACACGCTCGACTCCCATTTTTTTTAAACTAAATATTTTGTCGTGATATTTCTCCATGTTCAGCTAAGTCTCCCCAGGCTCACCACTTGTTCCCAAAGTTAATTTGCTATATTTTAGGGTTTAGTAATTTGAAAGATCTAGTTTTAAGTGGTTCACTACCTAGCTGTCTGTTGTATTAGTTATCCCAATGGTATATATAACAAATTACAACAAATTGGCTTAAAGCAGCACACATAGATTTTCTTATCATCACTGTGAACCAGAGATATGGATATGGCTTAATTGGACTCCTACAAAATTGCCATTATAGTGCTGGCTAAGACTGGGATCTCATTTGAGATTAACTGGAGAAAAAGACTCCTGCTCTCTTACATGGTTTTGGCTATATTAATTTCCTTGCAGCTATAGAACTCATTGCAGCTTGCTACTTGAGAGCCAACAAAAGAGACAGGCACTACAGTCTTATGTATTCATGTGTGTGTGTGTGTGTGTGTGTGTGTGTGTGTGTGTGTGTGTGTGTGTGTTGTGCTGGAGATTGAACCCAGGGACATTCTTCCTCCTAGCTGCACCCCCAGCCCGATTTTTTATTCTTTTTACCTGAGGGAATATGTAGCCTATCAGCAAAGATATTGACCCATAAATAAGTGAAATATAATATAGAAAATTAGAAATTGTAGTTGACTGCAGTTACAAGTAGTTGCAATTTGGTGGGTTAGTTTTCTCCTCTTTGAAATGCCTTTCCTGTTCTTATTTCTCTCATAATCTTTTTCTCAGAATGTTCTTTCTTCTTTCCCTTTCTTTACCTTGACTGACTTGCTCATTTATCAAATCTCAACTTAAGTGTCACATTTTTAGGAAATTCTTAACCAATGCCCAGGCTAGGGTAGTATGTTATGTTGTATTCAGCAGTACTTAGTACACAGCACACTTTAAAGTCTTTCCACGTTTGTCTTCTAATCTCAATTATAATTTTCACCTAAGGAGAAATCTTTCTTGTTTACCTGCCACAGTGACTAGGCATAATACAACCATAGCGATTTGTTTAATAAAATTGTTGTTGAAAAAAGACTTTCTGTGCATTCTTGTTTTCTCCAAGAGCAATGAATTAGTTTCTTTATGTACCAACAAAAAATACTTCAAAATAATTTGGTTACTAGATTTTATAAAAATATAGGTGTTAAAAATAAGATAATCAATTATAGAACTCATCAACCAAAGTATATTTACATGAGACTACATTCTCTAGGAATACACAAATGCTAACTTAATGGGGGAAAATAAAACATCAACTAGTCACTTCTTCACTCTTACCACTTTTCTTGGGAACACCATAATTATTTAAGAGGAATTTTTTTTTTTTTTTTTTTTGGTGGTGGTACTGGGGTTCCTGGAAGCCCTTCTACCTCCGGGCTACACTCCCAGACCTATTTTATATTTTTGAAACAGGATCTCTTAAGCCAGCGCGGCTGGCTTCGAACCTGCGCGATCCTCCTGTCTCCGCCTCCCAAGTGCGGGGATTACAAGTGTGCGCCACCACGCCCGGCTATTTAAGAGGAATTCTAATAATACCTCATCTTTGTAAAAGCACTAGAAATAACCCCAATCTTCATGATTTCATGTTTCATTTTCACATTCGGGATCTTTGTCTAAATGTACTCTTGTATACCCTGTGCCAGTCTCTAAAAAAATTTTTAAATTTATTTTTTACTCATCAAATATATAATATCTCTCTACAATATGCCAGTAGTTCTTTTTCTGTATTTCTTAATAAATAGTATTTCAACAGGGTGAAAACTGCACATATTAGCCTTAGAATTGTCATATGTAGGTCATCTAAAAATAAATCAAATATTTCATGAGGAAGAAATTAACTACTGTAACTTCCAAGATCAAATATCAACAGTGTTTATTTTATTTTCCAGTATTTTGTGGCATTTATTAATAGCATATGTAATATTTTATACCAAAATTAAGATAAAATTTTAAAACTTTTCTCATTCTAAAACAAAGGAAATTAATGTTATATTTGTCAATTAAGATCTCTATTGACTCTTAAATTATATATTTTTCTAATTTTCTGGCTTTTATTTTACTATAGCCTTTTCTGTCTTTAGTAAATTAAAAATGGTTATTCTATTTCATAGAAGTTCCCCCATGGGGAAATCTGATCTGTGACTTTAGTCTACTTTTCAAAGTTTACAAAATATCCTTTCTATCTTCATTGCCACAGATGTTGGCTTTGTTGTAATGCAATTAAACATGAAACAATTAAATGATGCATAAAGAACATCAATGTCAGATTAGGCTCTCAAACTCATTAGCAGACAGCACAATGATTTGCCCAAGAGAGTGTATTTTTGAAAAAGTAAAATAGCCAAAGTACTTTCTACTTATGTCCTATCTCTTTTTAGAAGCAAGCAAGATAATATTCTATTTGCTTCAGTAAATATGTTTCCAGAAACTAAAGGAAAGAGATCTCATCAATGCCAAGTTATGGTCAAATTCACTCAGTAAATTTAGAAGAATCTAGAAATTGATGGCACATCAAGCTGTGAAAACGAGTCAAGTACTAAAGTAAAGCATACAATTAGACATGTTTCTGGTTGGCCTGGACTCTAAAAGAGACATAATCACTGGTCTTGAATACGTAGGGATGTACTACTCAGGAAAAAGACATCTTTGCATTCTATTCAATACTGAAGGAAGAAAAGTTGATTTTTTTAAGTAATTAAGAACAAGACACAAAGATGTTTTGAATATGCAACTTCTATTTAGTTGATAAGTTATCCTTTGAAAAACACTAATTATCTTTAAAATGGGAAATCAAAGAATTCAACTTGATTTGCATTTTAAATTCCACTACAATAAAATTCAGATTTCCCTGGTATTTGCTGAGCTCTATTCCTACTTCTTCCGCTAATTATGGTATCCTACCAAAGACAAATGCACCATATAACTTTTCACATATTGCTATAAGAGGACATTTTATTGAACCTGAAAACAATGTGCTTTATATTTATTAGTGGTTTGATGGATGAATTTTAAACTATAATCTTGTTTCCATGATTTTCAGTCAAACTTCCAAATTCTGTAATAAAAATCAGAAAATTCTTGAAAATATTTGTAACAACCAAATTATAAATCCATGAAATCCTCTGCTCAGAAAAATAACTGGCTTTTATTTGTATGTAATTATATCTTAGTTCTTCATTCTTCTAATTAAAAAAACAATTCAAATCAAGTCAAAAGGATTTTCAGTCTTTTAAAGGTTTTACCTCTCCCACTTTTTATCCCAGAACTATGTGTAGTTGTCCACCCTGTGTACCTGTATAGTTCCTGAGATGTCTACTTTACCCTCTTGTCTCTTTTTGTTAGTTAATATGGATCGTTCTTAGACTTCCTCATGCTTTTTGACCATGTGATTTCTTCAAGCTTTGCCTTTACACTTGAATGATATGTCTCTAGGGTTCATTTACTTAAGAGAATGATCCAATAGAGGGGAATAAAACTAACTAGCAGAGGGGAAAGAATTTATGGAGCAATGTCTTTAACATTCAAGAAGGGTTAGGGAGTCATATAAAACTGGAAGGTTAGCCCTAGGTGTGAGTAGTGAAATTAACTTGTAGTAATAGGTAGAGCACATATAAGTAAAAGTTAGATGAGTTTGTGGAAACTTGTAGAATATTTTCCAGTTACTTCTGTTTTCTTAATAGAATAGTAAGGAAGTTCATCAGTTAATCATAAAAGTAGTAGAATAGCGAAAAATTATTAGAGACATAGGGTTGTAGAAATGTTAGTAATTAGAAATGAGAGAAGATAGCCATCTAAGAAAATAAAAATAGTGAGTGTACTTGTTTATATTTTCCAGCCACAATAAACTTCATGGGGACAAGCATTAGGAGTTGCATTTAGTAGCTGATGAAGGAGTGTATGCCTTAATTTGAGCTAGTTGGGATGATGAGGCAAGAGGATTACAAATTTAAAGCCAGCTTGAACTACAGAGTAAGATCCTGTCTCACAAGCACAAACAAACAAGCAAAAAAGTTGGTTTTTAACAAGATTGGTCTAGCCAGGAATATATCTGAAAGCAGGAGAAAGACAGGGAGTTTTACCTAGTGTGCATATTATCCCATAGTGGTTACTACAAGTTATTTAAAGCATCATTATTATTTTTATCTCTCCTTTCCTACTGGAGCTCTTTGAGGGCAGGAAATGAGTTTTACCTATTTTCGTATCCTTATTACCCAGTACAGATTCTTCCTATATATCAATACACTTGCTAATTAAAGGAATGGTTGAAATAATTCCTCTTTTTCACAGTATTTTTTTTTTGGCTAGGAATAACCATTTTTACCATCATTACATCCAAATCCTTATCATTCATACACAAATCGCCTTACAATAAAAGAAGAATGCTGTATTCCCAAAAATCCTAACCTTATTTCAGGAAACAAAATTCAGGGAAAGTACATGTTCTAAAAACCCCAAACAAAAACTTCTGCTTTCATAACACTAGTTATAATTTGATCATTTGACTGCTTTGAACTACAAGAGAGGCTTGGAACATAATATCTTAGTTGCACTTTGCCACCATTGACACAAAAACTGCATATGGGCAAGTGTTTATACATTAAGTCTGAATGGGATACACATTATTATCTATAATATTTTATTCTATGTTTTAACATGTATAAAATATTTTATACATAAAATTATTAGCTGAAATTATGAAATACAAAATACATTGAAGAAACTCAAAACTGTCTATCTCGATTGGGCACAAAAAATCAAAGAAAGAAATAGTTAAAAATTGGTGGGAGGGGGAAGGGAAAACGGGGGTGGGGGGAAGAGGGCACCAAATATAGTTTAAATGTATACTATTTATGTTCAATAAAAAAATTATTAAAAATAAATAAATAAATAAATAATTATGCAAGAATGACAACAAATAACCCAATCAAAAATGGGCAGGTAAATTAAATAGAAACTTCATGAAAGAAGAAATTCCAATGGCCAATAAATGCATGAAAAATGCTCAACACCATTGGTATTCAGAGAGATGCAAATAAAAACTATGCTGAGATTTCACCTAACTCCAACTGGAATGGTAATCATTCTAAATACAAATAACAACAAATGCTGGTGAGGGTGTGGAGAAGTGGGAACTCTAAAGCATTGTTGGTGAGATTGCAAATTAGTGCAACCACTTTGGAAAACAATATGGATGATCCTCAGAAGAATGAGAATGAACTTACCATTTGATCCAAAAATACCATTTCTGGGTATCTACTCAAAAGAAAGGAAACCAAAATACCAAATTCATGCAGGTGTATCTATGTTCATAGCTGCAAAATTCACCATTGCCAAACTGTGGAACCAGCCAAGATGTCCATCAACAGATGAATGAATTACAAAACTGTGGGATATGTACACAGTGAAATTTTACTCAGCCATAAGGAAAAAAAAATAATTACATCATTTGCAAGAAAATGGATGGAACTAGAGGACATTATGCTAATTGAGATTGGTCAGTCACAAAAATAATAAATTGGATGCTTTCCCTAATATGCAAAAGCTAGGGAGAAATGGGTAACAGGAGGAACTCTAGATGAAGAAGAGAATATATAGAGGAGCAAATAATGGAGAGGATAGGAGGGGGGAAGAGGGAAACTTTCTAAAGCACATGATGTACTTAAACATATCAAAGTCAATAACTAAGGCAAGCATGGAAAGGAGGAATGCGGAGGGAATGGGGTGGGGATCCAGTATGGGTTAATTGGATGATGTGTGCATGTATGTCTCCACCATCTTTTATCCCATTAAGATGTATGACCACAATGCACCAATAAAAAATAAAATAATAAGCCAGGCATGGTGGCGCACGCTTGTAATCCCTGTGCTTGGGAAGCAGAGACAGGAGGATCGTGCAGGTTTGAAGCCAGCCGTGCTGGCTTAAGAGACCCTGTTTCCATGTAAAAAGGTCTGAGAGTGTAGCCCAGTGGTAGAAGGGTTTCCAGGAACACCAGTACCACCAAAAAATAAGTAAAGATAAAAAATAAAATAATAAAATAATAAAAAGAATGACTGTTACTGGATAAACTAACGTGAATGCCTTACTGTTACATTCTAACAGCAAATACTGTTTCATAACAAAGTAAAAAATTTTTTAAAAACTAAGACAAAAAAATTCTGCCATGTTTAATATTACACATCTTTCAATTAGAGTAGACATGTTATTATGCTATTTTAAATTCAGGGCTTAAAATTTCAAAAAAGATATTCTTTGTGTATATGTTTGTACTAGGGATTGAATCCAAGGATGTTCTACTTCCTAGACCTATTTTATTTTAATTTAAAAGAGGGTCTCACTAAGCTATTGAAGTCCTCACTAAATTGCTGAAGCTGACCTCAAACCCTCAATCCCTCAATCCTTCTGTCTCAACCTCTGAATTACTGGGATTATAGGACAAAAAAATATCCTAAACTGAACGTTTGGTGACCTGGAATGGGTTTATACAGCTGTCAGCAATGATACATCATTTATAGTGAAAAAATAATGCATCTCCAACAATGCAGTTGGCTCTAATTTTGATTCCTTTTTCATTTTAAATCCCAGCATCATGTTTTCCAGGGAGGCAAACAGGCCTATGTTAATTTGCATGGCTGATGTAGACTCTAATCAATGTCTGCCAAACAATGTATTACAACTTATTAACATAGAAACCAGGAAATTAATTACTATCATCTAATTCTGGAAATGGCCTTTAACTAATTTGGTCAATACTTTTCAGTTATGATAGGATTAACTGCTTTATAACCGATTAATGAGAAGATCCAGAAGGTAGTAATTAAAATCAAAGCAAAAAAAGTTAACTCCTGTGAAAATTATGTATGTAAATGGAAGAAAATATCAGAAAACAGCCAAAAGATACAGCTTATTTTAAAAATGTATTATTTATTGACCTGGACCAGTATTCTGGGTTTTATATCATAAATAAATATTCAGTGGTGGTAACTTGGTTCTGTAAATTATATAGTGACTGCATGACTAATATCTTTTATTTGATCCCATGTAATTCAGGTTAGTTACCAATTAATCCATAATGCAGCAGATAAATTTTTAAGGGACTTCAAATCATTAATGTTCTTTGGAAATAACCCAACATAGGAAAGTACTTATTAAATAACACATGCTTTACTGCCAAACATGGGAGGTGATTCTTGCACTACTCAATTTAATGGATCAAAGATAATTAAATATTTAATGAATCAAAGATAATTAAATTTATCATTGATCCATCAACTCAGTTGGTCAAAATATTAATGTTTTTCAGAGGCTGATCATCATATTAATGTGTGAATCAATATTCTCACTTTTTTGATTTGAGGAATACCACTAAGTAAGAAGTATGGTCATGATCATCAATAGCATCTCTGGAATTTCTACCATTAAAAATTTTAAGAGCTGAAATATCATTAGGAATAGGGCATAGATGATGTGTCCTCAGGTTTTATTTAAATAAAACACACTGTTTTTACAAGGATGATATGTTTGGTAAAATGACTTTCGGAGTAATAGACATTAATTAGCAGCAGAGTCATTCCCACTCCTTCCTTCATTCTCCTCACAGGCTGGCCTCTGATTCCAATAAGTCATATTCATAATATTATTTTCATTTTAGTAACTAAAATATATTATTCACAATATATGCCTCCTTTTATTCTTTAGAATTGTTCAAAGTATGCAAAATATAAACATATTGAATAATATTTTCATATTGAGTAATAGTGAGTAAAATATCACCTCTATATCTGGTAATATTTTCATTAGGAGTTGGAACAAAGAAGGCTGGAAATGATGATTCATAGCTGACTTGGGATGGGCGAGTGAGGTGAAAAGAGAATATGAGTTCGTGGGATTCAGCAAGGTAAACTCTGGTGAGGGTAGACTGGCCAGCCAACTGTGATAGGCTCTGAGGACTCACTAAAATAGTCTCCAGTTTGGAAAAATCCTCATTTGAATACCCATTTTATCACAAATAGCTAAAAAGCATCACAAATAGCTAAAAAGAAAATATTCCTATGAGGCAAAATATAGACATTTTTGATCATGAAAAAGTCTGGATGTGATTTTTTTATCTGAAGATTTATTAAAATTCTTAAAATATGTATTAGCTATCTATTTGTTGCAAAGAAATTACTTCAAACTTCATGGTTGAAATGGCAAACATTTGTTATCTCATGAGTGCTATGAAAACATAGAAAGGATGAATTTCATGATAAAGTCCTTCATAGAAATCATAATTTCATGAGAGAAGCAAAACATGTCAATGTTAGTCATAATTCTGGGCAGCACATGAGTAAATGCCAAGATTAATTATATAGAATTCCCTATAATATTCTAAGAGATATTTAAATGAAGTTCATTTTTTAAATGTTCTGGTATTAAAATTTTGGGACAAAATACAATTTTTTATGGTACTGAGGATTAAACCCAGGGGCATTCTACCTGAAAGATATACCCCCAGCCCTATTTTTATTCTTTATTTTGAAACAGGATTTCACTAAGTTACAGAGGGCCCCACTTAGTACCTGAGACTGGCCACCAACCTGCAATCCTCCTGTCTCAGCCTCCCAAGTACTGGGATTATAAGCATATGCCACCACACCTGGCGCAACATCTCTTTTTTAATACTATCTTTAGAAATTATTTCATCATCAGCCAGGCGTGGTGGTGCATGCTTGGGAGGCAGAGACAGGAGGATCATGCTGGTTCAAACCCAGCCTCCCTGGCTGGCTTAAGAGACCCTGTTTTCAAATAAAAATATAAAGTGGGTCTGGGAGTGTAGCCAGGAGGTAGAAGGGTTTCCAGGAACCCCAGTACCATCAAAAAAAAAAAGAAATTATTTCGTCATCAAAAATATTATTAAATATCTATTGCATCAGGCAATACACTAAAAGATCTATAGTAAGTATTTAATTTAATTTTACAAATAATTTTATAAAATAAGTATTAGTGTTATCCTCATGTTATAATTGAGATATCATAAAGAACAAAATTATGTCATTTAAAGAGAACTGGATGGAACTTAAGGGCATTATGCTAAGTGAGATTAGTCAGTAACAAAAAGTAAGAAATCAGATGTTCTCCCTAATATGTGAATGCTAGGGAGAAAATGGGTCATAAGGAGAACTCTAGACAGAGAAGGAAAATCTATAGATGATCAAATAAGGCAAACTGAGGGGGATGGGATGAGGGAAAAGGGAAATTTTCTAATGTACATCATATACATTCACAAACATAAAGTCAATTACTAAGCTAAACATGAGAAGGAGGGAGGGGGAGGGAATGATATGGGAAGTGGGTAAGGGCTAAATGAATGATGTGTGCATGTGTGCTTCTGCCATCTTGTACTCCAATAAGATGTATGACCACAATGCACCAGTAAAAAAAGTAAAAAAATAAACAAACAAATAAATAAATAAAAGATCTGAACAGCTAAGATCATGACTACAGATGATTCTTGGTGTGACATACAGAGTCAAACCCCCAAACATGAGCTCTGATCTGAAAAACAAAATGTGACTCTGAGGTTTCTGAATATTTTATACCAAGTGGGAATACTTTCTATTGTTTATACCACTAACAGGGTTTCCTTCCACAAAGAAGACTTGAATTTCAAAATTTACATTTACTTATGTTTATTCACAAATTTTTATCCCCCCCCTCCTCATCTATCAGTTCTACAGAGTAAGGAACTGTATCTGCCTTCTTTTTGTAGCCACTATTGATGTAATTATTGGCACAGAGTTGGCACTCCATAACTACTTAATGGAAGGTAGGCAAGGTAGAAGGAAAAAAGGGAAAATGAAAAGCGAAAGGAAAAAAGGAACAGCAAGATAAAAGAGAAAATACAAGTAAAAGAAAAAGTGGCTATGCATGCCTCTAATCCCAGTACTCGGAAGGTTGATACAGGAGGTTTACAGGTTTGAGAACAACCTCAACCATTACTGAGACTTTCAGCAACATAGTGAGACCTTGTTTTGAAATAAAAATAAAATAGAGCTTGAGTGTTGCCTGGAGGTAGTGAACAAAATACTCAAGGAAAGAAGCTTAAAGGAGGAAAATTATATTTCTATTTCTGGTTTTAGAGGTTTCAGCCTAAGGTTAGCCAGCTCCACTCTTTCTCTGTGGGTAGCAAAGCAGAACAACATAAACAAATTGTGCAGTAGAGCAAAGCTCATCACCTTCGGCAACCAGGAAGCAGGGATGAGGATGGGGGGAGTGGCCTGGGATAGGATGCTTTCAAGGGCATGTCCTCAGTGACCTACATCCCCCAACTAGGTCCCACCTTATAGAGTTCCAATTACTTCCCAATAATGCCTCTAAATTAATAATCCATCAATGGATTACTCCACCGATGAGGTCAGAGTCTCCTCCTCCTCCTCCTTCTCTTCCTCCTCCTCCTCCTCCTCCTCCTCCTCCTCCTTCTTTTTTCAATACTGGGGATGGAACCCAGGGGCATTCTACCTTCCAGCTACAACCCCCAGTTCTACATTTTATTCTTTATTTTGAAACGGGGTCTCACTGAGTTGCAGAGAGCCTCACTAAGTAGCTGGAGCTGTCCACGAACCGTGATCCTCCTATCTCAGCCTCCCAAAAGCTGGGATTAGAAGCATGCACTAACATGCCTGGCTTTAGAGGCCTCATGACCCAGTCACCTTCCAAAAGCCTCAGCTCTGGACACTGATACATGGGAGACAAAGTCTTCAACAGATGAGCCTTTGTCCAAAGCACAGTCTGTTCAGAATTATAAGGCCATGATCAGAGCACTAGCATTGTAGACAAGGAGTCGGTGCAAGCCCTGTGTGTTTAATTCACAACATTTTTATATCTTCAGTCATGATACAAGATCTTCAAATCTTTCTTTTTGGAGGTCATTTTAGGTAATATGCCATTTTGATTATGTTTATTTTGCCTAAACAAGAACATGGAAGGTCTTTTTTTTGACAATCAGGAAAGTGCAAATCAAAACTGCACTGTGATTTCACCTACTCCAATTAGAATGGCAACCATCAAGAACTCAAACAATAAAATGTTCTGAGGAAATTAGAGTGGAAACTCTAATATATTGTTTGTGTAATTGCAAGTTAGTGCAACCACTTTAGAAAACAATATGAAGAATTCTCAGAAAAATGGGAACTAATCTACCATATGATCCAGCAATACCACTTCTGGGTATCTACCCAAAAGAAAAGAAACCAAACTATAAACTAATGCATGTGTATCTATGTTCATACCTGCACAATGCACCATTGCCAAACTATGGAACCAGCAAAGATGTCCATCAACAGATGAATGGGTTACAAAACTATGGGATATGCACACAATGGAATTTTACTCAGCCATAAAGAAAAACACAATTACATCATTTACAGATAAATGGATGAAACTGGAGGGCATTGTGCTAAGTGAGATTAGTCAGTCATAAAAAATAAGTAATCGAATGCTCTCCCTAATTTGTGAAAGCTAGGGAGAACATGGGTCATAGGAGGAACTCTAGATGAAGAAGGGGATACTGGATACTATAGATGAGCAAATAAAGCAACCTGAGAGGATAGGAGGGGGTAAGAGGGAGATTCTCTAATTTTCATGATATATATTAACAAATATATCAAAGTCAATCACTAAGCCAAACATGAAAAGGAGGGAGGGAGAGGGAATGGGGTGGGAATTGGGTAAGGGCTAATTGGGTGATGTGTACATGTATGCTCCATTGTCTTGTTCTCCATTAAGATGGATGACTACAATGTACCAATAAAAATTTAAAAGAGAAGGCAGAGAGAGACAGAGACAGAGACAGAGACAGAGAAAGAGAGAGATCTGTATAGAAATTGAAGGAGGTTAGAAGGTTAGAGAAGAGAATTAGGGAGGAGAAAAAGAACTGAAGAAGAATATAGTTAAAACAATATATCAATATGTATAGATATTATTACCAATCTCACTGTGTTGTGTGGGAAGGAAAGGGAGGAACAGGGTAGGATGTGGAGCAAAATATACAAATTGCTGTGTGCATGCATGGATTTAATATATTAAACCCCACTATGATGTATAATTGCAATGCACTGATAAAATAACTTAAAAATAAAATAAAATGTAGTATGAGTCCTTCATAATAAAAGATTTGACTCACTTATCTATTTAAAATATTTATCTAATTCATGGCCCTTTGGAGTAGCATAAATGAATTGAAAATTTAGCAAACAAATGTTTTATTAATAGCCACTGTAGAATAACAAAATGTATCATGGTGTCATTGTTTCCAGATGGGAGTACACTCATTCTCCACAAAATCTCATGTCATCACAAAGTTCTGAGATTAATCTCCCTCTAAGTGTCTAGACATCATTAGCATTGCATACCCAAACTGTGTATCTTGATCATCGTATTTAAGGTTTATTGTCTCCTCTCTCTCACAAACACATATTCACACTGCACACAAACACAAAACAAGCCATTTTACAAGTCTTTGTTAGGCAGGCTTATGCGTTTTCCACATCCCACACTCTGTGTTTTATTTCTGTCATTCCACTTGTATGTTCAAGGGTCTTTTGCAGATCATAGTGGCTCATTCAGCATAGGGAGATAACAAAGCAGTGGTACTTTTAATGTGTCAGCTTGGAAGGTAATTACATTTGCTTGCTCCAGTTTGCAATAATTGTAGGAAGAAGTGAAGCTCTGCCACACATAATTTTGGCAGATACCAGTAACATGGGCTCTGAACAGAGTATTGCAGGGGCTCATGTAAGCCAATCGAGGGGAACTTTAAGAGTGGAGACCTGTTTGGGGTGGGATGGGGTAATATTCTGCCTGTGTGCTGTACCTGCTGTACCATTAATTCTGCTGGTTTCCAGTGCTAGTTTGTTTCCTTTTTTTATCTTTATCTCAATCTCATCAGCCTACATAGACTTCACCTAATAGAAAAATCTAGTTCTTACTTCTAATACCATAATATATTTTCTGTTTTTTGGGGTCAGAAGCTTTATCCATCTCAGCTTCATTTCTGCCATCTGCAAAATGGGCATAATATCTTGCATCTAGCACACCTCTGTTTTGTTTTATTTTGTGAGGATTAACTTATGGAATGGAAATAAACAGCTTTCATAATGCATCCACTCTGCCATTCATTGAGTATTATCTGATATAATCATGTTCACTGTTGCAAATGTATAGTTACTTTTATTATCATGATTATTAGTGAAAAGATCATGTTTTATTGTATCCTAAGAATTATGCTATCAATAAAAGGGACCCAAGCCAGGCATGATGGCACACACTCCTAATCCCAGCATTCGGGAGGTTGAGATTGGAGGATCAGGGTTCCTGGACAGCCTCAGCTACTCAGTGAGGCCCTCTGCAACTTAGTGAGACCCTGTTTCAAATAAAGAAAATATAGGGCAGGGGGTGTAGATCAGAGGTAGAATGCCTGTGGGTTCCATCCCCAGATCCGTAAAAAAATAAATAAAATATAAAAGGGACCCCCAAATTGCAAATGATTATTTCTAACCCTCCTTCAGAAGAAGTAGCCATATTGACTTATATCTAGACATATATAACATATTTTTAAATATGAATAAAATAAAGTAGGAGTAGGTTTAAAGAGATTTCCAATTTTCTACAGAAAACAGCAGAAGTCTTACTAAAAACCAATCCAGTGCCATATCTTGTTGACTTAAGCAAATACAGTGCCCTGTGGTATTACAAGAAAAATATGGATAATTTTAAATGAAATTACTCAGATTACCTTTTAAACCAAACCAGTGTGTGTAACAGAGGGGAAAAACATATAGGGGAACACATCCATATGAAATATATACATGTCTTCTATAGTCTGACAAATTGTTCTTATACAAGCCCAAACACTTCCCAGTAGACTTGTGAGTCATTAAAACATAAGAAAGATGTCTGATGGGTCACAGATTCTGCTCTCCAGTCATGCTTGATTTTGCAACCAGAGATCAGTTCATAAAGGAGAGACAGCCCCCATTCTTCTTTAAAGGGAAAAGAAACATTGCTAATCCTCATCACTGTGTGTCTGTATCCATGCAAGTTAAAATGAAATCATTCTGTGTACATTTTAAAGAAATCACCTTATCCCTGTTATCTCTTTTCTTTTTTCCTCAAAGTTATTCTTCTCCTAAAACCAGTTTTATTGTCTCTTTTGTAAAATGAGCATGATGATTCACTTACCCAATGCGTCTGCAATGCATCATAGAAGAGAAATTTAATCTGCAAAGGTCAATTAAATCTTTTGAAATGAAGACATGTTACAAAAAGATCTCTTTCTGAGACAAACAGCAAAAAGCATAGTTTTCTACTTTATTGGATGAGTGTGGCATGTAGAGCACAAACACACACAATCTTATCCAGGTTTAGTGTTTTCTTACAACTGAGATGTTTGTAAACTCCATGTATACACAGAATGTAGTTTATGGAGCTCTGCTTTTGATCCAGCTCTAAGGTGAGTATTCTTAACCACTATACTAAAAATCTTGTGAAGTTCATTTTCTCCTAAAATCAGTCTCTTTTTTTCCCATCTAGATTGGACATTACACGTTCCATAGACTAGAGATACACCAACCAAATGGGGTAGAGTGAGAGCCAGAGGTATTCTGAGGAAAAATACCAGACAATTGGTACACAGAATCCACTTCACCTCCACAGACCATCACTCTCAAGAAATCTACATCCTAAATGTTGTGGTTTTAGCTTAAATTCCCATTAGGTAATTAAATATATACTCAGCAGAAGAGGTGATAGTCAACTAAATAGGAACTTGTTTCAAAACTCTTTTGCTTATTTTTGTCTAATAGTCTCACACAATAGAATGACTTTATCAAATATCCATAATCAACTAAATTTTGGCAATTGCTTTTATTAAATAATTTATGTTCATCAGACTTGGGAACCTCACTAATAACACTGATATGAAAAATGATTCATTCTTGAATCATTTTTTGAAAAATGATTATCCTTGAAAAGTAACAAATTTACCTGTCCATAGTAGATAAATCAAAATTCTTAAAAATAAATATTCAAAACTGTTAGAACTTTAATTTGGACCGACATCTTCCCAATTGTGAATGATTCCACTGACTTTCTTTGCTTTAAAATCATCTTATTTATGCAATATATGCAATAGTTATGAAAATTAACACACATATCTTCCCCCTGCTTCTCACTCCCCATCTCAAACTTCTACTTTCTGGCTTATTGGATTGGATACAGGTTCATATTTGTCATACACAAAAGTGATCAAGACAGAGCACAAACAGAAATCAGCCCACAGTTACCATGGGACAAAGTCCAGTAGGATGGGTTCTGTTGGGGCAGGAACTCATGTGTTGTGTGGTGGTCATGACAGAGAAGGTAAAAGGGATGATGTGCCAGCAATAGAACTAGGTGGATAAGGAAAATGGACAGTTTTTATTAGAGGTTTTGGTTTTGTTTTGCAGTGCTAAAAGTGTGAACAACTTATATTTATACTTTGAAGATTTTTTTTTGTTGGAAACAGAATATTTGATGTGGACAAAGCGTACTTAAAAAAGTATTCACTAAACATTAAGCATGTAATTTCAAATATCTGTATAGTTTGAGTCTGAAATGGCCCTCAAAGGCCTGTGTGTTAAAGATTTGATCTGGAGCACGGAGCTCTTAGAGAATGGTGTAGACTTTAAGAGTTAGGGCCTAATGAAAATGTCTTAGGTCATTGGGGGAGTATCCTTGGGGAGGATTGTGGGAATGCAGTTCTTTCCTTTCTCCCTTTCTTTACCTGGCTTGCCTTCGGGTGAGCAGTTTTGTTGCACCATTCACTCCTCACCATTATTATTGTCTCATCTCTGGACCAAAAGTGACACAGCCACTTTTGGTCCATGGAATCATGATCATGGAATGGAACCTTTGAAGCTGTGAACAAAAGAAACCTTTTCCTTTTATAGATTGACTATATCAGGAATGTGTCTTGGTCATGAAAAGCTGATCACCACAATACTCAAATCCTGTCCACCTCAACTTTGGTGTCATCTTGAGATACCAAATAAAGATTTCAATGAATTCAGTGAATCTTTATGGCATTTATTTTAGTCAGGACTGCTATATCTATCAATGTGACTTTACTAAATAAACTTTCCATTATATACAAGTTGCACTGGTAACTTCTAAGGCAATGGTTTCCAACAGTCCTTCCACTATCCTCTTCCAAAAGCAAAATATAAAATAAAATAAAATAAAAATTGTATCAGAGACTACTTTTTTTTTGTTTTGTTTTGTTTTTTGGTACTGAGGATTGAACTCAGACATTCTACTGTGGAACTAAACCACCAACACCCCCACCAACTCAATTTTTATTTTGAAACAAGGTCTCACTAGGTGAGACTCTCTGTAAATTGATGAGACTGTCCTCAAACCTGTGAATATCCTGTCTCAGCTTCCCAGTACTGGGATTACATGACTGTGCCACTGTACCAAACTAGGGATTGTCTTTTAAAAGAGTTTTAAAATATGAAGAGGTCTTTTTATTGCACTCAAAGTCTTAATGGTTTGCCACATTAAAGAACTGATACATACTGAAGTCACTTAGGTGTCACTTATCCGGTGTCACTTTTTTTAGTAAATTTGGTGCTTTTTTATTTTTATTTTTTGGTGCGTTGTAATCATACATCTTAATGGGATGCAAGATGATGGAGACATACATGCACACATCATGCAATTAGGCCTTACCCAATTCCTGCCCCAGTCCCTCCCCCTCCCTCCTTCTAATGCTTGGCTTAATGATTGACTTTGATATGTTGTTAAAGTACATCATGGCATTAGAGAATTTCCCTCTTTCCTCCTCCCATCCTCTCAGTTAGGTCACCTTATTTGCTCTTCTAGAGAATCTCCTTCTTCAATTAGAGTTCCTCCTGTTACCCATTTCTCCCTAGCTTTCACATATTAGGGAAAACATTCAATTTCTTATCTTTTGTGACTAACTAATCACATTTATCATAATGTCCTCCAGTTCCATCCGTTTCCTTATAAATGATGTAATTGTGTTTTTCTTTATGGCTGAGTAAAATTACATTGTGTACATGTTCCACAGCATAGTTTTGTAATCCATTTATCTGTTTCATAGGGTTGTTTGTTTGTTTGTTTGTTTGTTTGTTTTCCAGTACTGGGAATGAAACCCAGGGGCATTCTACCCCTGAGCTATGCCCCCAGCCCTATTTTTTATTCTTTATTTTGAACCAGGATCTCACTGAGTTTCAAAGGGCCTCATTAAGTAGCAGTTCATGAACTGCTACCCTCTTGTTTCGGCCTCCCAAATGCTGGGATTACAAGTGTGCACCACCACATCCAACTCAGCTGTGTCAATTTTACCAGCTTTATACAAATAACCATAACTGCACACACATGTTTGAATTGCATTTTAAACCTAATTTTTATTCTGAGTTTTTTGATTGCAGAAGTGACTCTTTAAGGAATTGTTATTTCACATGTATGTTATCTTAGCAAACAGCTAATTATGGTATAGTATTCATGCCAGGCTTGGTGGTACATGCCTATAATCTCAGTACTTGGGAAGCTGAGAAAGAATTACAGATTCCAGGCCAGCCTCAGCAACACTATCAAGATCCTCAGAAACTTAAGAAAATTTTGTCTCAAACTGAAAATAAAAAAGGCTGAGATGTAGAGGTAGAATGTACCTAGGTCCAAACCCCATAAAATGACATAGTACTCATGATGCAGTCATCTTTAAGTGTGAATATACGTACAGTTGATGTATGGATTCGCAACTTCCTCACTGTCAGCTCTTAATAGAATCATATATTGTCTTAACTGTTCCATTTAGAGTTTTGCCTAAAAAAAATTCTAAAAGATGAAGGGACTGAGAACTAATTAAAAGGCAATGCAAGATCTTAAACCTAGTTTTTTTCTTCCAAGAAAGACTAATCAATGAACCAGCATTATCATCACCCAGACACTTGTCAGAAATACACACCTTGAGACCCTACTCTTGACCTGTTAAAACAGAATCTGCATCTTAAAAATGTCCCCAGAAAGGTCAGTGGTGGCATATGCTTGTAATCCCAGCATTTGGGAGGTGGAGACTGGAGAATCATAGTTTGTAAACAGCCTCAGCTACTTAGCGAGGCCCTTCGCAACTCAGTGAGATCCTGTTTCAAAAATAAATAAATAAATAAATAAATAAAAGATTAAAAAACAGGACTAGGGGTGTAGCTCGGAGGTAGAAAGTCCCTGGGTTCCATATTTGGTACCTCAAAAAAGACTAAAAAATAGGGCTTGGAATATAGTTCTGAAGTACAATGCCTGTTGGTTCCATCCCCAGTACCATGAAAAAATATCCCCAGAATATTCACACCTTAGAGTTTAAGAAATTCTATCTCCCTTTTCATTAATCATTTCATGTCTTGCTACTTTGCTCTCTACTGAGAATACACTAGTAGAATGTCTCTATTTAGATCCTTCTGAATCATTTTAAGATTTTTTTTATTTTTATTATAATCTTGTAAGCCATGGACAAATGATATTGCTTCTGATTCTAGAAAAGCAGTAACAGAAGCTAAGAGAGGGTGGCTGTATACAGGTGGTAAAATTGACACCAGCTGTTCAATGGTACAGTCAAGATTAACACACAAGAGCCTTCACTTACAGAATTGGTATTGAGTATTGAATGATCATCCTGTTCAGTGATCTAAGTGGGAATAATTTCAGTAACATCTCATTTAAAAGGCTTTCCTAACTTCTGCTAGACACCTGTGTGGGGCAGGATATTATAACTTCAAAAATCACCTATGAATTTGTTTGAACTTTTATAAAATATTATGGTTTAAAATATCATTTTATATCTTTAAGTCTATAAAAAAGAATATGTTTATCTTTTCTTATAATAGGTTTTCAAATATTAGAAGAGTTATCTGGTCCCTCATTATATATATTTTTGGTGGTGGTGGTTTATTTTTTGTGCCTAAATGTAGAGACTCATTTTTATTCAATGACATTATACTAGTTCCTGATCATTATTTCTGACTCAGCAGGTCATTGAGATCATTGTCTTACTATGAAGATCAGACCATGGAATCATATTTTCCATTTTCTGATAGATAAAAATCAGCCTTTTCTTTCTCTCACTTTGTAAACAGACATCCCAGACCCAAATAAATCTCTAAAGATCTGCAAAAAATTAGCAATGTTTTCAATACAAGCCACAGTCCCACTAAGAACTATGGAGATTGTGAGAAGGAAGCTAATCACCCTTCTTTTTTTGAGATTTCCAAGTCATCTGAGTGATAGATAACAGATTAAAGTTGCCACAAGAACATTAACTATATAGCTTATAAAAACACTTGGGGTCTTCTTTGATTTCTTTTGTCAGTGTTTTATAATTTTCTTTGGAAAGGTCTTTTACCTACTTAATTAAATTTATTCCTAAGTATTTTATTATTTTTGTAGGGGATATTTTGAGTGGAAATGCTTTTTGATTTTCTTTTTCAGTGGATTTATGATTGACATATAGAAAAGTTCTAGTTTTTTAAGACTGATTTTGTATTTAGACAATTTGCTGAATTTGTTGTTCAGTTCTATAAGCATTTTGTTGCATTTTTAGGTCTTCTGAATGTAGTATCATGTCATCTGCAAATAGGGATAGTTTTAGTTCTTCTTTTCCTATATGTACACCTTTGATTTTCTTCTCTTGCCTAATTGCTCTGGAGAGAGTCTCAAGTACTATACTAAAAAGGAGTGGGGATAATAGGCATTCTTTTCCTGTTCCTGTTTTTAGGGAGAAGCCTTGTAGTTTTTCCCCATTTAATATAATGTTGGCTGTGGGCCTATTGTATATTGCCTTTATGATGTTGAGGTATGTTCCTTCTAGTCTATTTCTCAGTGGTACTTTTAGCTTAAATGGTTGTTGGATTTTGAAATGACCATGTGATTTTTGTCTTTAATTCTACTTATGTGGTGAAAGACATGGATTCTTTTTTGAATGCTGAACCAGCCTTGTGCACTGAGTTGAACCTGGCTTGATCATAGTATATAATTTTTTATGTGTTTTGAATGAATGTTGTTAGTAGTTTGTTTAGCAGCTTTGTATCTAAGTTCATCAGCAATGTAGGCTTATAGTTTTCTTTACATAAGCTGCCAAGACCTTAGAAGATAAAAAAGATCTTCCATGCTCTTGGATAAGCAGAAATATATCATCAACATGGCCATTCTTCCAAAAGTGATCTACAGATTCAATGAAATACTCATTAAATTACCAAGGTCATTCTTCACAGATATAGAAAAATCAGTTAACAAGAACCATGCAGGATGCAGAACAATATCTGACTTGAAACTATGCTACAAAGCCATAGTAATCAAAACAGTATGGTATTGTCAAAAAGCAGACACATAGATCAACGGTGCAGAATAGAAGACTCAAAAACAAATATGCATACTTACAGCCTATTTATTTTTTACAAAGGGGCCCAAAACAAAGACAACTTCTTTAACAAATGACTTTAGCAAAACTAGTTAACTATATGCAGAAAAATGAAAATAAACCCCACTTTCTTACCCTGAATGAGAGTCAATTCAAGATAAATTAAAGATCTGGAAGTTAAATAAAAGACATCGCAGCTTCTTGAAGAGGGCATAGATCCCATACTTCAACACATAGGCACAGATAAAAACTTCCTCAACAAAATCCCAAAGACATAAAAATTTAAAAGAAAAGCAACATTTATGGGATTGCTTTAAACTATAGAGCTTCTATACAGCAAATAAAACTATCAAAAACCTCAAGGGAAAGCTGACAGAATGGGAAAAGATCTTTGCCAATACTTCTCTGATAGAGGACTAATATCTAGACTATGCACAGAACTCAATAAACTCACTGCTAAGAAAACAAATAACCCAATCAAAAATGAGCAAAGTAACTAGACACTCCAGAAAAGAAGCAATAAAAATGGCCAAAAAATGTATGAAAAAAAAGTTTGACATCATTAGTAATCAGAGAGATGCAAATCAAAACTACCCTGAAATTTCCCCTAACCCCAAACAAAATGGCAAGCATTAAAAAAGACAAACAAATGCTAGCAAGGGTTTTGAGCAGTGGGAACTTGAACACATATTGGTGGGATTGCAAATTATTGCAACCACTTTGAAAAACAGTTTGGAGGATCCTCAGAAAAATACTAATTAACCTACCATATAATCTAGCAATACTATTTCTGGGTATCTACCCAAAAGAATGAAAACCAAACTACCAGACTAATGCATGCATATCTACGTTTATAGTTGCGCAATTCTCAGTTACCAAGCTGTGGAACCAGCCAAGATGTCCATCAACAAATGAGCCAGATAAAAAATTATGGTATATGTACAAAATAAAATTTTGCTCAGCTATAAAGGATAAAATTATGTCATTTGTAGAGAAATGAATGGAACAAAAAGTCACAAAAAGTAAAAAATCAGATATTCTCCCCAATATGTGAAAGCTAGGAAGAAAATAGGAGGTACTTTAGACAAAGAAGGAGAAACCTTAGATGAGTGAAGAAGGCAACCTAACGGAGGGACATGTAAGAGGGCAAGAGGAAAACACTGTGACGCACATGATGTACATTCACAAATATGTCAAAGGCAATCACCAAGCCATACAGAAGGAGGGAAGGGAGAGGGAATGGGATGAGAATTGGAGAAGGGCTAAATGAGTGATGTGTGCATGCATGCCTTTACTATCCTGTACCTCATTAAGATGTGTGATTACAATGCACCAATAAAAAAGAAATAAAGATTTATTTGGGAGCCACAATTTAAATGAGAAGCCATAATTAACTCCTTCTTTCTCCTTTAATGGAGGCTGTCTTGTGCAAATACATGGGGGAGAGGAGCATAGAAATCATTCAG
Organism: Muscardinus avellanarius; assembly: GCF_963383645.1. NCBI lineage: Eukaryota > Metazoa > Chordata > Mammalia > Rodentia > Gliridae > Muscardinus > Muscardinus avellanarius. The sequence continues at coordinate 108,829,432 of NC_137791.1, read as the reverse complement.
CCTTTACAAAAAAAAGAAAAGTGAGAGGCAAGAGGGGGACAGTTCCTCTGAATAGAGCCCCTGCCTGAGTCTCACTGGGTGGCAGCATCACTCCTCCTCTAAAAGAAGGGGGACAAGAATGTTTCTCCACTGCATTCTCTCCTGGGGTTGGAATGGAGATGTTGGCTCCCTGGAAATAGAAGGAGTGAAATAATGTGTCTTCCCCAAAAGGAGTTCTGACGTAGAGTGTTTAGTCTGTCAGGAAGGCTGTTTACCATCCCTTGCATGGGATTTGTTCATTTCTCTTTTAAATCCTTTGCAAATACCACTGCTTGATTAGAATCTGTCTCACTTCCCCTCAAAACAAATCTCCTTGTGTCTCTATTTAGTTAAAGAAATTGCATTCAAATAATGCAATTTCTGAAGATCCAAATTATCTTCAAATGTTACACAACTGAAAATTACTACTTTAACCTTCAATTTGTTTCAAAGGCAGATGTACAAAATTCAAGAAGTTGCTCTTCATCAGAGGGAATGAGGCTCCTAGGTGAAAAACTCTTCCTCTTCAGTCTTCACTCCATGTGCATGAAACTAAGATTTAGAGGCAATTGGAATTCCTTATTTTGTTTCCCTGGGGGCGGGGGGGAAATATATATATATATATATTGTGTGTGTGTGTGTGTGTGTGTGTGTGTGTGTGTGTATAGTAAGTAAGTAGTGATTACTTTAAAATCTCAGAAAGGAAATTCTCAGTATATGTGTGATATTAATTTTAAGGATATAGGTTTAAACTAATTTAGCAGCCAGGCATGGTGGTGCACACTTGTAATCCCAGTACTTGAGAGACTGAGACAAGGAGGGTCACAGGTTTGTGGCCAGCCTCAGCAAGTCCTGAGGCCCTCTGCAACTTAGTTTCAAAATTAAGAATAAAAAAATAGGGCTAGGGGTGTAGCTCAGAGGTAGACTGTCCCTGGGTTTGATACCTGGTTCCACAAAATAATAATTTTCTTTGAGGTTTTTATTCCCTTACAGTGGCTTAAAAATTGAATATTCAACTCTAGACAAGGAATGATTCTATATTTTGCTTAATGGGAATGATGCTGAAATAAACATGAGATTGCAGATATATCTCTAAGAGGTGTTGATCTCATTTTCTTTGGATATGTACCCAATAGCAGGATTGATAGATAAAAAGATATTTCTATTTTTAATTTTTGAGAAATCGCTATACAGTCTTCCATAGTGGGTGAAATAACTTAAATTCCTACCAACTCTGCATAAGGTTCCCCTTCCCTCCATATCCTTTCCAACACATGTTATCTGTTGACTCTCTGACAATAGCTATTTGAACAGATTTGAGGTCATATCTCACTGCAATTTAATTTGAATTTCCCTGATGATTGGTGATATTGTAGATTTTTTAACAACCTGTTGACTATGTGATTGTCTTCTTTTGAGAAATTTCAATTCTAGTCCTTTGCACACTTTATTGGACTATTTGTATAATGAATACCTGAAATTTTCTGAGCGTATATCTTAAATGTCCTTGTCACAAAAGCATGATAATTATGTGAAGTGTATGTAATTAGATTGATTTAATCACTTCACAATATTGACATATTTCTAAATATTATGCTGTATATCATAAATAGGTACAGTTTTTATTTATTTTACCTTCATAAAGCTAAAAAATGTAGACTAAGGGTCAGCAAACACTTTCTTTAAAAGGCCATATAGTGTGTGTTTTAGGCTCTGAGCTCCATTTAGTTCCTTTCAGGGTTGTTCAACTCCACTCTGTCATTTGAGTGAGATAGTAACCAGTGGCAATACAGTTTGGATATTATAACCTTCTAGTATTCTTTTTGAAGCATCATTAGTTTTTATCTACATTGGTTTTTCAAATTTTCCCTCTTAAACATGTTTCAGTATCTTCACTATTGAGGAAAAATTTTCAATTTCTAAAAGTTTTATATCACTCATGTTTAGCAAACAACTTATTTTGTCACAAGGCAAACTTTATTTCATTTTCCCCTTCATCATTAAGTTGTTTCAGGTCTTTTGGACCTCTTGAACATAACAAAATGTATAAACTTAATTTTTTTCTCCAGAAAAAAATAGAAAGTATGATTTTGACATCATACACATTTAAATAATCAGAGACTATTAGGTGTTTGGTGAGTTATATATTATATAAAAATTCTTTGATGACTTAGTTTATTAGAAAAAACCTGGAATTATGAGAAAAATCCTATGTTAAGTAAGAAAACCCTATAGTTTTATCTCCAGAGAGCTAAAAAGTATCAGTTCATATTCTTAATTTTCATTTTAATATGCCTATTTTATAGATCTCCTTAAGACAATAGTAAGTAAAACAAGTAGAAAGTTAATAATATAAGACTTTTATTGATATACTATTATATTTTCTGTGATGTTAACTGACATAGTACAATATTAATACGCTCGTTAAAATAATATATTTATTAGTACATTTATATTTTTATTATTCCAAAGACAGCTGAAAGAACATGTGCATTTTCTTGTACTTTGTATTATTAATTGAACTCTAATGATCAGAAGGAAACTTTCGCTGGAAAATAAAATTTCTACTTTATGTTTTAAAGTAAAATAATGAAAACCTTTATCTTTTTTATGAACATTTTTCACTATAATCCTGGTTGAGATACTAAGGTTTATTATTTTTTTGTCTCACTTTTTCCCCCAAAACATGTCTGTGGCAGTCTGTGAAGGGAGACTATATTCACACCCACATTGCCACTTTTCTCTCTCAAGCTTTTGTCCTACTGCTCTTCCCATTGATTAATGTCATCTTTTATTTTCAAACATTGATTAAAGTTTCACAGCAAAGTTATTACATTAGAAAACTTATCAAGGTGGTCAGGATGAGATTCTCTGCAGTTATTGATGATGGTGAAATAAATTCCGTCAGCCAAGCAGGTTAACTATTCAGATACTTTGAAAACTGAGACTTCATTTTCCATCAACTGTGAAATACTGACAAGGACAAGATGCCCAGCCATGAAGCCTCCAGGTGGTCTATGGAGGGGTGGATGAGATGGTGGTCAGGAGGCTGAAGAACTTCCAAGTAAAGGTGAGAATGTGGTTCTCAAAATAAAACCCTTCTATAATGCACATGAGAATCTCTAAGCTTAATTATTTAAGAAGATTCCAAATTATTAAAGTCTCTGAAATTGCAGCTTAGGTACCTGCCCCTCTATCTAATCACCATTAGACAAATTTTATACATGTGTGAGACAGACAAGTACCAGATTAGTGGTTCCTGCTGTAAAATTTTCTACTGCCATTCAGTACTTGAAATAAAGACCCAAGGATCTTAGGGAGGTCTTGTGCTTATTTGAAAGACAGCCTCTTCCAGGTCTGTTTGCACAAAAGTACTGACCTTCATTGGTGAGCATGGCAAATAAAGGATTCCCTAAATTATGTATAAAATGAGGAATGTTTATATATTTTTCTGAGTGGAAAACCTTGAGCTTTCATCAGATTTCCAAATACCTGCCTTCCAAATCTAAGAATCACTGGAATAAAGAAATTGATCTTGTTTAATTGCAACTGATTCATTCTATTGAAGACTTCAATTACTGTGGTCAGGAAAGCATGCCATTTGCTCCACAAATAGAAGAATTAGTCCTTAAAATATTTCCCTAGCCTTTTAATCTTCTATTTTTTTATTTTCTAAATTATTACCTGCTTTTTAAATAAAATGCCATGCACATTCATCATCAACCTAATATCAGAAGCCTGGTTCTAAAATTCCCATCAACTGAGTAAAAAATTCCTATCAAGGGTAGAAAATAGCTAGACTTCTGACCACAAAAATGTACCCTCTATTTTATAACTATCTGTCAATCATAGCTTCTTTTTCCATAGAAAGGAAGAGACTTTGTGTCTGAAATCACACTTCATATTTTTCTGGCACTGTCTCTCTCACTGGAAATGTAGGTCTCCATTATTGGATGTGGTCTCTGCACAAAGAGGTCAGTTATAACAAAAGAAAAAAATGAAGTGAAAGTGAATATGGATAAAGCGTACAGCTTTTCATAACTCTGTGATTCTAGGTTAGTGATAAAAAGTTCTATTTATGTGTAGTTAATAATATTGTGTCAAGAAATACTAGAAGAAGGAGGACGAGAAGGAGACAGAGCTTTCTATAATGTGGCTATGGTAGAAAGGAAAATTCTTCAGTTAATATATATCTAACCTGAAATAAAATAACCAATACTTTATAGCCAATACTTTTTTCTCTATAGAGAATCAAAACATACTAAATTACTTCATATTAAAAAATAGTAAATGTAGGTGGGAAATAATACTCAATAATCTTTGAATACAAAGGAGATAACATATTAGACTAAACAAAACTGCTTCTAAATCAAGTCCTAGGCCTAAGGAGACTGCAAAGATACCAAACCTATCATATTAGTGTTCTGTTTCTGTTGATCACTATCTAGCTCCTATTTCTATTCTGTAGCAATATGTTGGCACATAGAGAGCACATAAGACATAGTATTGCATAGATACATGAATAACAGATAATAATCTAAAACAATATGTTACAGATTTCAATTATATTGGTTGAGGTAAGCATAGGATCTATAATAGCTGGTATTACAGATCAGATAGGAGGATCAAATGTCTGAGACCAGCCTGGGCAATATAGTTAGACTCCATCTCAAAATAAAAAAATAAAAATAAAAGGAACTAAGAATGTAGCTCAGTGCTAGAGCACCCCTGGGTTCACTCCTGTGTGTGTGTGTGTGTGTGTGTGTGTGTGTGTGTATGCAATAAAAATTCTAATATGTTATATTTAGTTCATTATATTTATATAATACATTATATAATTACATTATATTTTGTTCAGAGAAAGAGTAATCTGTGACAATAATATATTTGGTTCCATGCATCAGTTCAGGAGTCAATCATAGTGGATGTTCTGGCATCTTCTTTTCTAGGAGTCCATTTCCAGCTAGGAAGAAAAATAAAGACAACAAAGAAAAATATGAGAGCTTGAAAAAGGCCATACCTGGAGATGGCCGACATCACTTTCACTGATAACTGATTGGTCAAATCTCCACCTTGTGGCCCACTTTACCAAGAAGGATAAACAAGTGGCTGGCTCTGCTCTCAGGAGCAAACACCAATGAATTTTGATTAAAAATTAGCTTGGCCCTACTATCCCAGAGTTAGGGTCAACTCTTCCTTGGAGAGTGAGAACCTGTATAGATGATATCCACCAAATTACAGTCAATCCTAAATCTGCTTACATATATGTAGTATCTGCAATGTGTTCTGGTTTTTATCTTTAACTGCTGTTATCATAAGTAGTAAAAACCAAGCTAGTTCAGTCTTGTTCAAGTGACATGCCTGCCAGTTGAAAAGAATAAGAGGAACTCTTCCAAAATTTAATTGTTAAAATTTATTGAATGCCTCTTGACATTTTTAACTGCCTGAATAGCTGTTTGGGTTTTTTAAATTATTTCTTAGCAAGACTGTCCTTCTTTCTCTGGAGTTCTTCCTAAAGCTTCCGAGACTTTCTAATACAAACCATCAAAACTTTCTCCCCTGACCATAAATACCAATTAAGCAATTGATCCTTTATTTATGCCACTTGACAGGGAGAACATATGAAAAGCAGAGTGAATTAATGAAGTTATCTGTTTCAATCTCTTATATAGTCACCTTTTGACCCTTTGGGAACATTTCTTAATGAGATTATCAGATGTACATACCAATGAGATGGGGCTTATGCAATTATCTTTAAAATTTTTGCTACTCATTAGTAAATTGCCTCTTCAGCAGTTAAGTGAATTCACTATGTAGTTATGGAATGTCATCCTTTCTTCACCCATTCTGGCCTTCTAAGTAGGTAATAATAATAATATGCCTCATAGTCACTGTATTTCTCATATGTTTTAAGAAAGGTTTGTTGCGATTAAAAATATATTAGAATTCAGTTTTTGAACCACCTTAGTCTTCTTTACTTATTCTGCATCTTCTTCCCTGCATCCCACTTTTCTCAGTTTATCCTGCCTCTGTGCATAGTCCAGTGAAAAAAAGCAGGTTCCCCCTGGCAGTGCTTATTGACAAACCTAAACACATACTTTGCTTAAGAAAGAACACTTTGTGGAAAGCCACATGCTTGGCTCCTCCCAAACTTGTTCTAAGGTACTGCGGAAGCTAATTTGAGTTAGACTCTTTACATATTTGAGAGGATATATGTCAACATTACTCAGGAAGAAATGAGAGATGGGCTAGTATCTGTAGCATCACAGAAAAGTACCATGCATAAAGGATATTTAATAATTAAACCACCTAAAAAAAAGATCTTGCTTTTGAAATTTTTTATACACAGGAATAACCATTCCAAGTTACTATGTTTTGTGATGTGCCCTGCACATAAGTTTTGAAAAATAGTTGTTTTTTTCAATTCTTGCCTATTTCAGCTATTAACTATTTTTTTTTTTAAATTTCTCAAGTATATCCCACTTCTGGGAATGTTTTGGACCTCACAAATCATTAGGCCAAAGACAGGATGGTAATTAATATATAATAGGATACTTTGGTTGTTACATAAAATCCATTCTATGTAAAAATTTTTTGTATAATAATACAAAAATGTGGTATTAATTACAGTAATAACTTTCTAAGGATTTTCTTATGAAGAAACTGGCAAGAGTTGTTTTTGTCTTCACCATCTCTTAGATTTCTTTTTTCCTTACCTTTGAATAAAGATTCAACTAGTATGAGATTTTACTAATGGAATTTTATAAAGCCAAACAAAAACCTTGTCAGTTTCACAAGTGCTCAAGTCTAAAGAATCTATTATTACAGAAAATTTTGTCAAAGGGAAGGTCAACCTTCAGGATGGGACTGAGGCTCCAAAGCAAAAGGAAAACATGGAAAGAAACTTGTAGAGAAATTGTGTAAGACCAGAGATTAAAGAACCTCTAGAATACCATCAACAAATTGTCACTCTGCTTTGACTTCATTTTACCACCAAAAGAGCAAAAACTCATGTTTGTTTACCAACCACTGGGGATTCTAGTGTATTTCTAAGAGACTTCTAATACAGTTTTATTTTTGTGATTTTGGAAATAAACTGCACTTGCCTACTCTTCCAGACACTGAGCACTAGGTAAATAAATGATGTTATTTCCAATGACTATTGACAAAATCTATCAGTAGTAAATGTAAATGGGACATAAAGCAGTCATGTATTTGACAAGAAACAATTAGACAAAAAGGTACTCAGGCATTTCCTGCCAGCTTTCACCTCCTAATGGGATAATCAGTTTTGATCCTCTAGTGACCCTGTGAGCAAACACGTTTAAGATATTTTTCATGCATCTGCTATCCCTGTCTCTTATTATAACTAATTAATCCAAAAAAGAGTACTTGGTCACACATCCTCTCAATACCTTCCAGAAAATTGTAGTATGAGTTCAAGAGAATACCTGCTTCTTATTCTCAGGCATAACATTAATATTTTTTACAAACTTTCTCAAATTGGTACCTTTGTGATTTGGAGGATGGTTTTAGTGGCTCAACAGGTTCTATTTTCCAGTTTACTTTTATCATGCTAACTGCTTAATTAGCAGATGAGGAATGGCAGAAGTGGGTAGGATTTGGGTCCCTTCTGTTATTGTGAGTTGCACATTAAATTAACACTGGAACTTGATCTTAGAACAATATTATAAGGAAATTATGACTCTTCCCCAAAGTAAATGTATTTTTCAATTATTGAATGTATGGAGAAACAATTCTTCAAGAGTTTCACCTTAAAAGAAAAATACTTAAATAATGAATATTAAATTTTTTAATCAATTGCTGCATCATCTAGAGAAAATCTTAGTTGAAAGATATCAGTAGAACTAAATTAAAAAATATTTCTGTGAGTGAAAAATGGCTTGCTTCACATTTGTTTTGTATTAAATTATAATTACAGTCATGCATACATCATAGACATAAATATGTATATGCCCCTAGTGGGAAACAAACTTAGTAATTTGAAGTAAATAAGTAGGGCAACCAATAAGATATTAGATCATTTAGATAAGTATGTTAAACTAGATTAGCAATCTGAATTTAATTTCAGAAATAAACTATGATTTCCAGATTTATTTCAATTGTACAAATATGAGAATATTTGGTGATTACAAATCAATTAACTTTGCTAGAATTATACTATAATGGGAAGTTACAGCTCATAAATTAAAGATAGAAAAAAAACAAACCCAGTGTCCCTCCTCAATTATACTATCATAGAAATGCCAATTATTATCGCTCTAAAGCTATAGAGCAATTAAAATGTTAGAGTACTGTAAAACTATAGTCCAACACTTTAGAACTACAAATTTATTTATGTAGTAGATTAGGTATTTTAATAAAAAAATAGAGCTGTTTAATAATATTAGGGCAAGATGTGATACAATTAAAATAACACTTATTTTACAAAATTTGCCTCAGTTAGAAAATAAGATAAAGATGGCATTCTTTAGCTGATTGTACATTGAATACATATGCTGAAATGAACAACAGAATTTCTGGGAAGACGGCAACTGAGAAAAACCACATATACCAGTCCTGCTAACACCTGATCTCCATTGCCTTAAAAACAGCTTTCTACAAAAGTCAGAAAATACCATACCTAGAAAAAGAACATGATAAATACAAGATGGCAGGAAAAAAGGCCAGAAGACTGATCAGAGAGCAGAAAAGAAACCCACCCACCTTGCAGCTGCAGACACAATAGCAGCAGCATCTTGCATCACTGTACTCGACCCAGAGTCAAAAGGCAAACAAACAAGGACCTGAAGTAGGCAGCTGCAAATCATCAAATTGTAAGCCATCAATTCCTCCTGTGCAAACACCAGCTACAACATGTAGCAGTTGCGGCTGAGCTTACCACATTCTCCAGAGATCCAGAGCAGTGCTCAACAACACCATAAGTGAAGCTATCCTGCCTGCAGGAGAATGCCTAAAGTGGCATCCCCAGAGACTTGCACAGTCACAATAAATTCCCTGGGTCTGAGACTTTGTGGTTCAAACTGGAAAAGGTGGGGGTGGAGTCTTCCATTGGACACAGCAGAGGCTCAGACAGACTCAGGCTTGGCACCAGTGGAAAGTCTGGATCCTAGGATCTCCAGGATCACCATAGACCATCCAATCATTGTGAGTGGGAAGAAGCCAGACCAGCCCAGTCGTGGCTGTGGAGAACAAAGACTCTCATATTCAGTGTTGTTTCAGAGACATATGCCACCTATGTAGGCATGGAGATACTGAGACTACACATCTGTGGAAAGCATGGAGAGTGACCTGTGCATAATACTAGATACAGCCCCATTGATACTGGCTATCTCTAAAGAGTGATAAAGACTCAGAGAACCAGGCTTGCAGCAGGAAATGTGCCTGTGGCACTTGGTACCTCTATAGAGAGAAAATACAGAGGCCCAGTCTGCTGAATATTTACACATTTGTAGGGTTGCATTACTTTGTTGCTATTGTTAGCTTGTGTTTTTGTTATTTTTGTGTGTGAGTGTGTATGCTTGTTTACTTACTCTGTTCCCAACCCCTCTGCCAAGCTTCTTCTCTTGTACATACCTACTCTCTTCCCTCTATTTTCTTTTTTTCTCTCTTCTTTTCTTGTCTTATATTAAATCTGAATGGGAGTATGAGTTTGCTAAGGTAGTATATATTAGAGATTAGAGGTAGTGAATATGTAGTAATATTCTAGTAACCAATGTAGAGTTTCTGGTATACCTGTTGCTTTACCCTATTCTTGCATTTATGACTTTACTTCCTCCTCATTCAACCTTCACTGTTAAATACAACACAACTTTCCCTTGGATATATCAGCTGACACCTAGGACTGAGAGAAATCTATCAAAATCAACAGATACAATCATAAGAATAAAAAATAACAAGGAAGCAATGAGCTCCCACAACACCACAATTACAGAACTTGACAACACATGTCAAAAGCCAGCTAGTCCAATGGGGCACGAGTTTGCTTGCGGTCAAGGGTCTCAGTAAAGGTGGGGAAGGATAGAGTGATTTTACCACAGATTCTTATCTGTAGCGGTTCTTTCCTAGGAAAATAATCCTATGATCGGCGCTTTAAAAAGAACCTGACATGGATCGATGCTTCTTGTGCAATCGAACACTTTATTTTGGACACAAGATTTTTTATATATTCCCCTCTCCCAGTGAATTTCTAGTAAAAAGAAGTGCAAAACACCCAAGGTACAAAAGAGAAATACACATGCAAATTACCAACCCTGAACAAGACAAAAGTAAGGCATGGGATATCCCAGGTCTTTGTGATTGAAATCAGTCCCATTCGGAGCCCAGCCCCTTCTGACCTTGCAGCTGCATAGGCTTCCATTTGGCTAAAAGTCACACCCAAAATCACTTGAAGAGTCCAATTTGTTTTTTAAGAGTTTTCTTTAACCCTTTCGGAGCTCTCATTCCTAGGGCTTAGTCCAATGTCCTCCTTTATATATAATGGGGGACAAAGTCTGAGATTCCAGCTTTCATATAGTTATCATAAGGTAAATCCGTGTTCCCTTATGATGATTTAAGGAACTTCGATGAATGTCTGCTGGATTTTGTCTGCAATACTATCCGCTGTCTGAAAACTTAAACAAATTCATGACACAGTTTAGCAGGTAAACACCAAGAAATAACATGAGGTCTTTAGATTTAGTTGTCAGATATATTTCTCTAGCAGCTGAGCATTTTTCCTCTTTTAATAAACCATATTCCTATCACTAACCCTCTGCAACTTTCTTTTCTTTTCTGATTACCCTAATTCTCTCTTTCCCATTCGGGCCAATCTTAGGATAAGCTCTTCTTCATACAAAAATACTTTCTCATTCTCACCATATTCTCTTTCTTTCACCTTTACACATCTATTTTATCTGTTCTTTGTTTTGACATAGCTATTTTTAAACAGGTGGTGTCGCTGTATTGAAGGTCGAAGGTGGACTGGAATGCTGCTTCTAATTACCATTTGAACAAGGCTCATCTAATTACCATTTGAGCAAGGCTGAAAGTTTACTGGAAGGATTATTTTACATGAATTCAATTTCTTTCGCAGTCCTAATCTTTTTCCCACCGGAGCAATTTCATGTGGAAAGTTAAAAGAATCATTACTAAAAGAATAATAGTTATGAAAGAATATCTAAGAGTGGAGGAGTTTTTGGCCAGAGACGATGCCCTCTCTCGGGGCTAATCGCCGATGACTACATGGATTCTCACACATGTAGATGCCAAGATGGAGTGGGCAGCAAAGTCTTGGCAAACACAGAATTGCAGAGATCTCCAAAAGGTCAACTCAGAAATGTAACTGTAGAAATAAAACAGGACTTCTTAAAAGAATTTAGAGGGCATGTGAAAAGAAATAAAGGTTCTAATAATTGAAGTGAAAGCATCAATTGAAACTATAAACAGTGGATTAGATGACATGGAGAATAGAAATTTGCTCTTAGAAGATGATCACTCCAAATATAAACACATAGTATATAACTTAGAAAAAACAATTTGGCAGCATAAATTGGACATTGAAGAAATATGGGCCAATTTTAAAAGAGCTAACCTAAGAAGAAGAGGGAATAGAAGGTGAAAATAAAGGGATTAACAATGTTTTCAAAGAAATAATGTCAGAAAATTTTCCAAACATAGAACAAGAGGCCAATACACAGGTACAGGAAACTTATAGAACCACCTTTAAACAAGAGCAGAAAAAGGTTTGCCACACCACATAATAGTCAATCTGACCAATGAAGAAGCTGAGGAATTTTATTTTTTTTTATTTTTTTATTGGTGCATTGTATTTATACATCATAATGGGGTAAAAAGACTTGTGTAGACTTAAATGCACACATCACCCAGCCAGCACCCACCCAGTCTCCACCTTGCTCCCTCCCCTTCCCTCTCACCCATGCTTGGTTTAGTGCTTGACTTCAATATGAATAACTACATCATGCGCTTGAAAGATTTTCCTTCTTCAACCCCTCCCATCCCCACAGTTAGATTGCCTTATTTGCTCCTCTATAGGATCTCCTTTTTCACCCGGAGCTTCTCCTATGACCCCTTTCACCCTAGCTTTCACATATTAGGGAAAGCATCCGATTCCTTACTTTTTATGACTGACTAATCTCGCTTAGCATAATGTCTTCAAGATGCCAGGCATGGTGGCGCATGTTTGTAATCTCCACACTTGGGAGGCTGAGACAGGAGGATCACATAGGTTCAAATCCAGCCTCAGCTACCTAGTGAGGCTTAGTGAGACCCTGTTTCCAAATAAAATATAAATAGGTCTGGGAGTATAGCCCAGAAGTAAAAAGCCCCTGGGTCCCATCCCCAGTACCACCAATAAGATAAAATAAAGTTTCCTCAAGATCCATCCATTTCTCTGAAAATATCACAATTGTATTTTTTTATGGCTGAGTAAAATTTCATTGTGTACATAACCCACAGTTTTGTAATCCATTCATCTGTTGATGGACATCTTGGCTGGTTCCATAGTTTGGCTATGATGAATTGTCCAGCTATGAACATAAATACACATGCATTAGTTTGGTAGTTTGGTTTCCTTACTTTGGGTAGATACCCAGAAATGGTATTGCTGGATCAAATGGTAAATTTGTTTCCATTCTTCTGAGAATCCTTCATACTGTTTTTCAAAGTGGTTGCACTAATTTGCAATCCTACAAACAATTTGTTAGAGTTCCCACTTCTCCACATCACAGCCAGCATTTTTTGTTGTTTGTGTTTTGAATGATTGCCATTCTAGTTAGAGTTAGGTCAAATCTTGGTAGTTTTGATTTGTATCTCTCTGATTGCCAGTGATGTTGAGCATTTTTCATGCATTTATTGGACATTTGAATTTCTTTCATGAAGTGTCTATTTAGTTCTCTTGCCCATTTTTTTTTGTTTGTTTGTTTTGTTTTTTGGTGGTACTGGGGTGATGGGGTGTGTCCATACAGCGCCTAACAAGATGCAGCCTCCCTTGGTGTGAACAGCCTGCAGCCTCAGGCAAAACTTTAAGTAAAGTTTAAGAACTTACGCAGTAAAATGATTCAGCAGAAAAGGGGCTAAGATGGCACCTGGAGGAAGCTACGAAGGCATGGTTTCCCCATTCATTATGGGTGGGGAGACTGAGCAGTTTTTCACTTTTTACCTTTAAAGGAGTTTCTGCACACATGAATGGCTCATGTACTGGCCTGGGATTGGCTGTGAACTATGCGCTAGTGATCTTTATTCCAATAGGCTAGGCTGTTTCCCATGGGAATTCCCCTTGTGGTTTTGTGCTATATATATGATTGCTTGGAGAGGAATAAATGAGATCTTGCTTGACATATCTCCCGGCTCCGTGTGGTGATCGGGCCATCGGTACTCATCATCTCGGCAAGCCCCACCGCCGTTGGGCTGGATCCCAACACTGGGGTTTCTGAAAGCCCTTCTACCTCAGGGCTACACTCCTAGACCTATTTTATATTGTTATTGGGAAACATGGTCTTTTAAGCCAGCAAATCTGGCTTTGAACCTGCGCGTGATCCTCCTGTCTCTGCCTCCCAAGTGTGGTTATTACAAGCGTGTACCACCATGCCCGACTCTTGCCCATTTTTTGATTGGATAATTTTTTTTTAGTGTTGAGTTTCTTGAGTTCTCTGTATATTCTAGATATTAGTCCCCTATTGAGGGGTAGGTGGCAAAAATCTTTTCCCATTCTGTTGACTCTCGATTAAGGCTGAACAGAAGCTCTTCAGTTTCATGCAATTCCACATATTGATTTGCCATTTGGTTTATTGTGCCTTTGGGGTCTTGTTGAGAAAGTTTTTATCTGTGCCTATGTGTTACAGGGTTGAATCTATGCCCTCTTCAAGGAGCTTCAAGGTCTCTGGTCTAATTTCCAAGTCCTTGATCCATCTTGAATTGACTCTTGTGCAGGGTGAGAAAGTGGGATTAATTTCCAATTTTCTGCATAGGGTTAACCAGTTTTTCCAATATCATTTTTTGAAGAAGCTGTCTTTTTTCGAGTGTATGGCTTTTGCCCCTTTGTCAAAAATCAATTGGCTGAAAGTGTATAGACTTGTTTCTGGGTCTTCTATTCTGCTCCATTAGTCTATGTATCTGTTTTTGTGCCGGTATCATGCTGTTTTTGTTACAATGGCTTTGTAGTACAGTTTAAAGTCAGGTATTGTGATTCCTCCTACATGGTTTTTGTTGCTGAGAACTACTTTGGCTATTCTGAGCTTTTTGTTATTCCAAATAAATTTAAGGACTGATTTTTCTATGTCTGTTAGGAATTATCTTGGTAGTTTAATGGGCATTGTGTTGAATCTATAGATCACTTTTGGGAGGATGGGCATTTTAATTATATTTATTCTGTCTATCCATTAACATAGAGGATGTTTTATAATTTTCTTTGTAGATATCTTCTACCTCCTTGCTTAAATTTATTCCTAAGTATTTTAATTTTTTGTGGGAGATCCTGCGTGGAAGTGTTTTCTGAATTTCTTTTTCAGAGGATTTATGGTTGGTGTACAGAAAAGCTTCTAATTTTTTAAGATTGCTTTTGTATCTAGACATTTTGCTGAACTTGTTGATCAGTCCTATAAGCCTTTTGGTTGAGCTTGTTGGGTTTTCTAAATATTGTATAATGTCATCTGAAAATAGTGAAAGTTTGAGTTGTTCTTTCCCTATTTGTACTCCTTTGATTTCCTTTGCTTGCCTTATTGCCATGGCTAGAGTCTCAAGTACTATATTGAAGAGAAGTGGTGATAAGGGACATCCTTGCCTTGTTCCTGTTTTTAGGGGGAATTCCTGGAGTTTTTCCAATTTAGTATGATATTGGCTGTGGGCTTATTGTTGATTGTCTTTATGATGTTGAGATATGTTACTTCTATTCTGATTTTCTGAAGTGCTTTTATCATAAATTCATGTTGGATTTTATCAAATGCTTTTTCAGCATCTACTGAAATATCATGTGATTTTTGTCTTTTGTTCTATTTATATGATGAATTACATGGATTGATTTTTGTATCTTGCAGCTTCCTGGTATTCCTGCGATAAACCCTACCTGGTCATGATGTATGGTTTTCTTTATGTGTTTTTGAATGCGTCTTGCTAGTATTTTGTTTAGCAGTTTTGCATCCAAATTCAACAAAGATATAGGCCTGTAGTTCTCCTTCCTTAAACTGTCTTTGTTTGGTTTTGGTATTAATGTGATGTTGGCTTCACAGAATGTATTTGGGAGAGTTCTGTTTTTTCTATTTCACAAAATAGATTGAGGAGTATTGGTATTAGCTCTTCTATAAAGGTTTTATAGAATTCACTTGGGAAACTATCTCGTCCTAGGTTTTTCTTTCATGGTAGGCTCTTTTGCTGCTTCAATCTCTTTGATTGTTATTGGTTGGTTTAAGTGTTCTATATCTTCTTGACTCGGTTTAGGAAGGTTGTATTTATCTAGAAAGTTGTCAATGTCCTCCAGATTTTCCATTTTGTTGGAGTATAGTTTTTCAAAGTAGTTTCTAACAATCCTCTGGATTTCTACACTATCAGTAGTAATATCTCCTTTTTCATCCCTTATCTTCATCATTTGGGTTGATTCTCTTTTTTTTTTTTAGTTAGATTGGCTTGTGGTTTGTCTATCTTGTTAAATTTTTTTGAGAAATCAGCTTTTGAGTTTGTTTATTTCTGTATTGTTCTTTTATTCTCTATTTTGTTAATTTCTGCTCAGATTTTAATAATAATTCTGTCTTCTACTGGCTTTGGGGTTAGATTGTTTTTGTTTTTCAAGGGCTTTGAGGTGTGTCATTAGGTTATTTATTTTATGATTTTCTGTTTTTCTTATGTGAGCACTCAGTGCAATAAATTTTCCTCTTAATACTGCCCTCAAAGTGTCCCAGAGGTTTTAATATGTTGTATCTTTATTTTTGTTTCTTTCTAGAAATTTCTTGATTTCACCTCTTACATTTTCTATGACCCATTATGCATTCAGAAGTGTGATGTTCAGCATCCACATGTTCACGTGGTTTCTTTGGGTCTTTTTATAGTTGATTTCTAACTTCATTCCATTATGGTCTGATAAGACACAGGGAAGTATGACACATTTTTTTAATTTGCCATTGTTCACTTTGTGGCCTAGGATGTGATCAATTTTGGAGAAGGTTCTATGAGCAGCTGAGAAAAATGTGTACTCCTCTGTAGTTGGGTAACATATTCTGTATGTGTCCAACAGGTCCATTTGATTAATGGTGTTCTTTATTTCTGAGGCATTTAGATGATCAGTTTAATGGTGTGAGAGTGGTGTTGAAGTCTACCAGTATTATTGTATTGTGATTTATGTGTGCTTTAATGTCACAGCGAGTTTGTTTTATAAAAGTAGATGCACCCATGTTTGGGGCATAAATGTTGATTATTGTCTTGGTATATTGTTCCTTTTACCAGTAAGAAATGACCTTCTTTGCTCTTGAAGTCTAGCTTGTCTGATATCAAAGTTGCTACTCCTGCTTGTCTTTGATTTCCATTGGCATGGATTACCTTGCTCCAGCCCTTTGCCTTCAGTAGTTTGTTTCTATCTTTACTTGTAAGTATGTTTCTTGAAAGCAACAGATAGATGGGTTCTGTTTTTAATCAATTTTGCCACTTTATGTCTTTTTATTGGGGAGTTGAGGCCATTTACATTCAGTGTGATTATTGAGAGATGATTTTTAATTCCTAACATGTTGAGATTTTATTTCTGTTTGAAGTAATGTTTGTTCTATTTTGCTTAGTTGTCTGATGGATGGAAGTTCTTGTTTCTCTGGTTCTGGCATATATTACTTATTTCTTCTTTGTTGTTAATCTCTTTGAATATTTTCTCTAGTGCTGGTTTTGAAGACATAAATACCTTCAGCTTCTCTTTGTCATGGAAGCTTCTTATTTCACCATCTAATTTGCAAGATAGTTTTGCAGTTCTGGCATGTATTACTTATTTCTTCTTTGTTGTTAATCTCTTTGAATATTTTCTCTAGTGCTGGTTTTGAAGACATAAATACCTTCAGCTTCTCTTTGTCATGGAAGCTTCTTAATTCCCCATCTAATTTGCAAGATAGTTTTGCTGGGTAGGAAATTTTTGGCTGGAAGTTGTTTTTTTTTTCAGAGTTTGGAATGTGTTACTCCAGACCCTTCTGGCTTTCATGGTTTGGTTTGGAAAGTCTTGGATGATTCAAATCGGTTTGCCTCTGAATGTCACTTGGCCTTTTATTTTTGTTGCCTTTAAGATTCTCTCTTTAGCTTCTACATTGGTCATTTTGACTATTATGTGGCATGGGGAACATTTTCTCGGATCTTGTCTAAAGGGAGTTCTATATGTTTCCTGGAACTGTGTATTGACCTCTTGCTCTATGTTTGGAAAATTTTTCACTATTACTCCTTTGAAGAGATTGTTGATCCCTTTGGTTTCACCTTCTTTTCCCTCTTCTATGCCAATAATTCTTAGTTTAGCTCTCTTATGATAGGCCCATATTTCTTCAATGTCCAATTCCTGTTGATGAATTGTTTTTTTCTCTGTTATGAACTATGCATTCATTTTTTAAGTGATCATCTTCTAGGAGCGAGATTCTATTCTCTGTGTAGTCTAATTGATTATTTATAGTTTGAATTGATGCCTTTACTTCAATGATTTCATCCTTTATTCCTTTCAGAGTCTTTCTAAGTTCCTTTCTAAAATCCTGAATTATTTCTAGTTACATTTCTGATTTGATCTTCTGGAAATCTCTGCAGTTCTATGTTATCAGGTTCTGTTATTGTGGAGTTGTGAGGGCTCATTGCTCTGTTGTTCCTCTTTCCCATGATTTCAGAAGTTTGTACCTGTTGCTTTTGGTAAATTTCTTTCAGTCTCTAGGTGTCAGCTGGTATATTCAAGGGCAAGTTGTGTTCAACAGTGAAGGTTGAGTAAGGAGGGATGAGAAGGAGTAAATGGAAGAATAGGGTATAGTCGGATAGGGTCTAATAATATGAGTATATGAGTTTGTTAAGGTAGTATCTACTAGAGATCAGAGATATTACCAATTTAGTAGAATTCTAGTAACCAATGTATAGTTTCTGGTATAGTGATATGAATTGGCTTCAATACAGGAGTATGGAGCAATAAAAAAAGAGAAAAGAAAGAGGAAGAATAGAGAGGAGAAAGTAGATTTGTACAAGGGAAGAAGCTTGGGAGAGGATTTGGTATGGGGGTTAAAAAAACAGGAAAACAAAAATCAGAAAAACAAAACAAATCAATACAAAACCCCACAAACCCCTTCCAAATAAAGAAAAATAAAAGCAAAAAATCAATCAGATATCCACATACACTAAAAGAATGAACAAACCCAAGCCATCCCAACAATGAATTGATGTGACTCTACAAGTAAATTCAGCAGTCTCTTTCCATGTAGATACTGATTGTTCTGGGAACCTTTCCCTCAGTGAGTCTGGTTCTCTGAGTCTTCTCAGTCTATGCAGATGGTTGGTATCAATGGGGTTGGATTCAATATTGAGTGAGTCACCCTCCACACATTCCACAGATTTGGAGTCTAGGTCTCTCCCTGCCTCTGTTGGCAGTGTATGCCTCTGAGACTGAACTCAATGTAGTAGTCTCTGTTCAACACAGCTAGGACTGGGCTAGTGTGACTACTCCCTGTTTCCCAAAATTGAGTTGTCTGTGGGGTTTCTGGTAAACCTACTCATTGGGATTAGATTTAATCATAAAATTTCCCCCACATTTTCCACTGATCTGAGCCTGATTCTGTCTAAGCTTCTGATATGATCAACAGCAGATCCCACTCCCATCTTCTCTGAGTTCTTATCCAGTTCACCATGACTTCACTTATTGTGCTTTGGATCTCTGGGGGGTGTGGTAATCTCTGCTGCCACCACTCATTCCCTGAGTTGTATCTCAAAGTCTCAGACCCAGGGAGTTTGTTGCAGCTGTGTCAGACTCTGAGGCCACCAAGCTGAGAGTTTCCTTCCGAGAACTGCGACTACTAGGGTGTAGTAATTTCTGCCACCCCTACTCCTGCATTGCATTGAACCACTAGATCTCTGATCCAGAGAGTTTATCAATGCTGGTTGAGTCCCTGAGGGTGCAATGCTGGGATTTCTTGTGTAGGGGCGACAATTACACTTACAGTTGTAGTGGCACTGGGGTGGAGCTTCCACTGGAGATTTCCTGGGCCTGTTTAACTCATTGCTGCTGATAGCAATATGGCATCTCTGCCATGCCCTCAGCCGTGAGTCTGGCATATCTCCCCTCTGGTTTGAGCTCCACTCTGCATTCCTGGAGACCATGATGGGCTTGGCCACTGAAAATGGTGGCTCATCTTCACACTGAAAGAACTGCTGAATTACATCTGACTGGGCAGCAACTGGTCACTTCATCTTCTTCGCTTCTCCTCACTGGAGTTTAGGTCTGTGAGGCAAGGTGATGTAGGCGCTGTGGCTGCTGCTGCGGCGAGCAAATTTCTTTCCTGCTTCTCTGGTTATTCTAGTCTTTTTTTCTGTCTCTTGTATTTATAGTTTGATTTCTCTAATGATAGTATTTTCTGACCCTGTAAGGCGTTATTTTTGCCACTATGGAGATCGAGTGTCAGCTATACTCATAGAAGCTGCTTTACTCGGTCCTCATCTTCTGTAATCTCCCCCAAGGAGAGAATTTTAAAAGCAACAAAAACAAAAGACAAAATAATATTCAGAGGCAAACCAGTTAGAATCACTTCAGACTTCCCAAACCAACTCATAAAAGTCAGAAGGCCCTGGAATAGTATATTTCAATCTCTCTTTCCTGGATTTCTTTTTCAGTGGATTTTTATGGTTGGTGTACAGAAAATCTTCTGATTTATTTATTTAAGATTGATTTTGTATCCAGACACTTTGCTGAACTTGTTGATAAGTTCTATAAGTCTTTTAGTTGAGTTCAGTCCTCTAAGTATAGTGTCATATCATCTGAAAATAGTGAAAGTTTGAGTTTTTCTTTTCCTATTTGTACTCCTCTGATTTCCTTTTCTTGCCTCATTGTTCTGGCTAGAGTCTCAAGTACTATATTGAAAAGAAGTGATGATATTGGACATCCTTATCTTGATCCTGTTTTTAGGGGAATTCTCAAAGTTTTTTTCCATTTAATATGATATTGGCTATGGGCCTATTATAGATTGCTTTTGTGATATTGAGATATGTATCTTCTATTCTAATTCTCTGCAGTGCTTTTAGAATAAATGAATTTTCAGTTTTGTCAACAAAAACAAAAGACCTGGGACAGTCAGAGGCAAACCAATTACAATCACTCCAAACTTCCCAACTTGCAGCCTAAAAAGAAAAATTAAGTGGTCACATTGTTGATGCATAAATCACACTATTAATGTTAAAAAGTAAACTCCCACAAACTTGGAAGAGAGGGATTTTTCTTCACACTTTATGGCAAAAGTTAAATGACACCATCCCTATGATCAGGAACATAATTCCCTTTTTTCTGCCTCTATTCAGCGTCCTACTGGAAGTGCTAGCTAATCCAGTACATCATGATAAGGACATAAAGTATATCCAAATTGGAAATAAAGAAATAAAATTATCTTGTTCACAAATGATATGATTGCATAAAAACCCCAAAGAATTACAATAACAGCAACAAAAAAAAAAACTTACTGGGACTAATAAATAATTAAGCTTGTAGAAACAAAGTTAATACTAAAAAAATCAGTTGTGTATAATGCCAATACATTAAAATTAATAATTAAAATAAAATACATATAAATTTTAGATATGCATTTAAAATATGTACAGATAATAAAATCTATAAAACTCCAATAAAGGAAACTAAAGTGATCTAAATAATTGGGAACATAAACATATTTATGTACAGAAAAATTCACCATTGTTAAGATGTCAGTTCTTCTTGACTTTATCTATAAATTGAATACAATCTCAATCAAAATACCAGAAAGTTACTTTGTAAATATTAACAAAGTTTTTCTAAAGTTGATATGAAAAGACAAAAGACTCAATCACCAGCTCAGTGTCAAAGAATAACATCAAAGGACTGACATTACAGAACTTTGAGACTTGTTATAAGGCTACAGTGGATGGCATTGGCAAAATAATAGACAAATCGATCAATGTAACAGAATAGATAGACCAGATAAACATCCACAGTAGTATAGTCAAGTGATCGTTGACAAAGAAATTCCATGAGGAAAACAAATCATGTTTTTAACAAATGGTTCTTGAACAAACATATATTCATGTGCAAAAGAAAGAGAAAAAGAATGGATCTCAACAAAGATTTTTATGTTTCAAGAATAATTCAAAATAGACTATAGACCTAAGTATGAAATTAAAACTTGTAGTAATTAAAAATCTAATATAGGAGAAAAATCTAGATGACTCTGGTTTTGGTGATGACCAAAGATGACAATGTACCATAAACTGAGGAATATTATAAAATCAACTTCATTCCTAAGGCCCAAATACTGAAAATTTATAATTAGGAAATAAACAACAGAAAACCTTGAAATATATTGGAATGGAGAAAAATTATGTGCTATGTTTAAAGTGGCAGATAAGATACTTATTTTTATAATGTTCTTTTATTCATACATTATAGTTTCACACCATAATGTAAATCATGTTGACAGTGACATATATACACACAGCAGTTGGTGCCTCCCTAATACTTCCCAATTTCCCCCCTTCCCAATACAGAGTGCTAAGACTGACATTGGTCTATTCACATATGTACACATAGTCGATGGTAGAATTTCCATTGGTAAATCTCAGTCTACCAACTCCTTTTTCTCTTAGGCCAACTCCCTGATTCCACTGAGGTTTCTCCTCCATTGTCTGGAGTCCCTTTTGTATCGCAATTACTTTCTAGCTTGCACATATTAGAGAAAACATATGATTCTTCCCTTTCCGTTACTGGCTAATCTAGCTTGACATAATGTTATCCAAGTTTTTCCATTTCCATGCAAATGACATCATTTTGTTCTTAATTGCTGAGTAGAATTTCATTCTGTGTATTGCTCATAATTTTGCAATTTATTCATCTGTTGATGGACACCTAGGTTTGTTCCATAATTTGGCTATTGTGAATTGTGCTGCTATGAACATGAGTATGCATATATTACTTTCATTCTCTGATGTTGGCCCCATTGAAAAGTTTAATGGCATTCTATTTATTTATTATTTATTATTTTGGTTTCTTGAGTTTTGTGCTATCTTATTGAGAAAGTGTCTACCTGTGCCTAAATGTTGCAGTGTTGGTATCATGCCCTCCTCTAGTAATTTCATAGTCTAATTTCCAGGTCTTTTTTCCATTCCAAGTTGATCTTGTGCTGAGCGAAAGGTAAGAATCTAATTCCATTTTTTTTTTTTTACAAATGGATAACCAGCTTTCCCAATACCATTTCTTGAAAAAGCTCTCTTTTCTCCAACGTATGTGCTTGACAGCTTTGTAGAATATCAACTGGCTACAATTTGGTGGATTTGTTTCTATATCTTCCATTCAGTTCCTTGGTCTATGTATCTGTTTTGTTCCAATACCATGTTGCTTTTTATTTGATAATTTGATAGTATTTATTCTGCCTATCCAAGATCAAGGGAGATTTTTCCATCTTCTTCAATTTCTTTCTTTAGTGTTTTATAATTTTTATTGTAGAGGTCTTTTATCTCCTTGGTTAGGTTTGTTTCTAGGTATTTTATTAGTTTTGAGATTATTGAATTTGTTAATCAGTTTTAGTAGTCTTCCAGTTGAGTTTTTTAGTCTTCTAGCTTTAGGACCATGCCATCTGAAAATAAAGATAATTTTAATTATTTCCTATTTGAATTTCTTTGATATTTTTCTGTTATCTTACTGCTCTGGCAAGAGTCTAAAGGACAATAGTAAAAAAGAGTGGTGACAGTGGGTATTTTTATCTTGTTCCTGGTTTTAAAGGGAATTCTCATAGATTTTTTTCTATTCAGTATGATGTTGACTTTAAGTTTATTGTACATTTTCTTAATGACAATTTTTTTCTCTTAGCACCACCTTCAAAGTGTCCCATAGATTTTGGGACGTTGTGTCTCTATTTTCATTTAATTTCAGAACTATTTTTTATTTGTCCTTTAATTTATCTTCTGATCCTGTCCTTATCCAAGAGTGTATCATTCAGTCTCCATGTATCTATGTAATTTATTTTGACCTTTTTGTTGTTAATATCTAGTTTCATTTTATTGTGATATGAAAAGATGCAGGGAATTATATTACATTTCTTGAATTTTCTGACACTTTTATCATGGCCCAAGGTGTTGTCTATTTTGGAGAAGGTTCTATGGGCAGCTGAGAAGAATATGTGTTCATTTGTTACTGATAAAATATTCCATATATGTCTATTAGGTCCATTTTGATTTATGGTGCTTGTTAGGTCTGAAGAGTTTTTACTCATCTTTTGCCTGGGAGACTGATATAGTAACATATGTGGTGTGTTGAAGTCTCCTAATATTATTGTGGTTGGGTCTATTTGAGACCTGATACCCTAAAGAGTTTTTCTTTTTAAACAATTGTGGTTTTACCCACATTTGGGGCATAAATGTTTACTATCATTATATTTCTTGTTGGATTGTTCCTTTTATTAATGAGAAGTGACTACCTTTTCTCTTCTGATGTGTTTTATCTTAAAGGGTATTTTTTGTCAGATATGAGCTTTGCTACCCCTGCTTGTTTTTAGTTGCAGATGAGATATTTCTAAATGTCCTGACACAAACTGTTACAGTGAAAGTCAGGAGAGAGGTTGAAATCAAGGCAGAAACAAGTAAGCAATGATGGAAGTGTGAAATTGTAACAAAAATGTTATGGAACTAGAAATCTCATGAAAATTTTGAAAAAAGGGAAAGTTTAAAATGTTGAATGTTTGTTTGTTTGTTCATTTGTTTGTTTTTGCACCACTGGTGATTGAAACCAAGGGCATTCTTCCCTTTGGGCTATACCTCTAGCCCTACTTTTTTTTCTTTATTTTGGAACAGGGTCTACTAAGTTTCAGAGGGCCTCACTAAGTAGCTGAGGCTGTCCACAAACCCATTATCCTCCTGTCTCCAATTATTGGGATTACAAGCTTGAGTCACAATACCCAGCTCAAAACATTGAATGTTTAAATGAGGCAAGAAAATCAAAGTAAATAATTGTAAAGTGTCTGAATCCTGTTTTTACATTGGAAATCTTCATTGCAAGAAAATTATAGTAGGAAAGGGATTTTAGGAAGTAACTTTTAAAAGTTTAAATTGTGTTCATAAATTAAAGTGGCTAAAAATAAATTATACAGCAATCTAACAGAAAAAGTGTAGAGTAGCAGAAAAAGGATGCTAAAATAGGTCATGACAGAAAATTGACACAGAAATAATCCAAACTATTGAAATATAAAATAATCTGCAAAACACAGGAGAGAAGGGGCAATAATTGCAATGCTTAAATCAAAGATCTGGTATTAGAAAGCTCAGAATGGGTTTGAACTTGCAGTCCCTAATTAATAAATTTCCAGTGTGGCCTTCAGCAAATATTCTATCAGCACTTCTCATTAGGTGGGTGTTGAGAGGATTAAATAAAATAATGCACACAAATTCCTGGCACACTGTAAGTGACATTGTAAGCAGCATCAAAGTTTGAGGAACAAGACCCATATTTAATATAACTTTGTTTTCTCCAAAACATCTACTATATAAATATATGGAAATACTTAAAGATGCAAAAAAGAGAAAAAGTAGTAAATTACTGTAAATATACCATTGCTATAAATATATTAAGGGTGAATAGATAAGAAATAATATATACTCAATGATTATTTAAAAAATAAAACAGTGTAGATGTGAGATGATATATACTTTGTGCTCCCAAAGTCAAAATAAAAGAAACTGTTGAAAGAAAACTGTCAATTCCAAATTGTTCATCACTTTTTAATTCTAGTCAAATTCAAATTTACTTGTTGAGTGCCAAGTGTGTGTCAATCACAGTCTTATAATGTAGGTAGCATTATCCTCAGGTTACATTTAAGAAAAATTGGAGACTAAAAAAATTAAAAATTTACACAAATTCACATAGCTTGTGGGCAGATCAAGCATTATTCAGTTCTAGGTTGAGAGATCCTTCAACTACTGAAAGTGCATTTTACTATTAAGTGTCACCGTTTAAATTTGTCCTCCATGAACATGTGATAGAATGAAATCTCTGTCAATGCTAAGAGTAGTGCTCTATGAAGTAGAAGTTTGTCAGGAGCACCAAGATTATTCACATTTGGATGCATGGGTGGGAAAACACAAGGAACAGCTGCTGCCCCTCCATGGTCCAGTGCATAGAACTATAAAAAATGCAAAATGTTCTTCTTTTTTCTTTTTTTTAATGAACAACCAGTCCCAAAGGAATCACTAAAGAGAAGGCAGACTGTAAACTTAACCACAAAATCATTTCAAAGCTAATTAGAAGCTAAAAATGTGGAAACAAAATTGTCATTGCAGTGTTCTTGGTGCAAGGAAAGAATGAATTGGCAGGCTGTGTTGTATCCACAGCCAAAACACATCACCCAGTTCAGCACTGCTCATCCTTTTACTCAACTGACTGACATAGATTCACTCCACTCATGAAGTAATGAAAGAAGCATATAACCATCATCTCTGATCATTGTAACATGCCCTTCTGGACTACGCGATCATGATGTGAAGAACTGCATCCAAAACTGAAATGGGTTGTGAAAACTTAGCTAAATATTTGACCCAGGAAGAAAAGGAGCCCAAGCCAAGCCTGGAAATCTTTTTGCAGGACAAAGCAGTGAACAGGAATAATGAAAACAGTTCTGTGGGCTGAAAGTGGTAGCAAACACTTATAATCTCAGTCTTTGGGAGGTTGATCTATTTAAATATTCAATCTCCATGTATTTAAATAGTTTCTTTTGTTCTTCCTGTTGTTGATTTATACTTTCATTTCATTATGGTTGAAAAATATGCAGGGAATTATATTACATCTTTTGAGTTGCTGGTACTTGCTTTGTGGCCCAGGATGTGATCTATTTTGGAGAAGGTTCCATGGGCTGCTGAGAAGAATATGTATTCCTTTATTCCTGGTTGAAATATTCTGTATATATCTCTTAGGTCCATTTGGTTTATAGTTTTCTTTAGTTCTGAAGAGTCTTTACTCATATTTTGCCTTAAAGATCAATCTAGTGGTGTGAGAGGTGTGTTGAAGTCTCCCAATATTATTTACTCAATGCCTGTTTTCCATAAGTCAGGACATTTCATATTCTCCCATAGTTGTTGGATGTTTAGGATTTGTTGTTGCTTTAATGACTTTTGTATGCTGTAGACTATGCTTTCAGTTTTGAATGAACTGTCTTCTAATAGTGATATTCTATTTTCCATTTTATCTAATCTTCCAGAATTTCTTTCTATTGCTGTCTTTATTTCATTCATTGACTTTATTTTTCATTCCAGACCTCTTTCTGATTCTTTCTCAGTGTCTCCATTTCCTTTTTTATTTCCTGTACACTACTTTTGAAGCCTTTCATCATATTGAAGATTAGGATTAGGAATTTTTCTTCTTGCATTTCTTGTAGGTCAGTATTCATGATTTTTGTTATTTCTTCACTGTTCCAAGCTCTCATATTTTCAAGTTTTTCAGGCTTGCTTTCCTAATGTCTTGGCATATTTTTCAGGTATTATGTCTAATCCAATCTTAGTAGTAGGAATTTAGGGATGTCAGCAGGTAAACAGTGTTTTTGCCAATGGTGGGGGTTGGGTAATAGGTGATGAACTGGGGTAATGGGTACAAGAGTCAGGTAAGGTATAGGATATGTTTATATTGAGTAAGAATTTAATTATAATAAGGTAGTATCTGGTTGAAAACAAGAGAAGATTAGATAGTAGGACTCTTGTAGTTAGTAGAATATTTAAGTATGGAGAAATGAAATATCTTGAATATTAAGAAGGAGATAGAGTAAGGAAAAAAGTTTTAAGAGAAGAGAGTAGATAGGCTAGAGTGAGAAAATTTGTTAAAGGAATGGGATTAACAAGCAAACAAACATAAATAATGCAATGAAACAAGATACAAAAGCTAAAAATTATACATCGAACACAAAAATACAACAAAAAGAGGAAAAAGAAATAAGAAAGAGAGAAAAATAAAGGTAAAAAAAAAAACTAGTGACAGTGTGAGAAAACAAAGCAAAACAAACAATTAAACAAAAACCCAAATAAAAGAAAAAAAGACAGTCCTAGTAATTTATGGATATAGGGCTGGGCTCATATAATATCTGTATGTCTGATCACTGTGGTAGATTCTGGAGTATATTCCAATGTCTCTTATTTGTTCTGTACCCTATTGTCAGGTTTTGAATCCGCTCTATGAGTGTTTATATCCCTCTCTTGCCTCTGACAGCTTTGTGTTTAGGTGTCAGGGCATTGGGCATCACTGTTAATGAATTCTGTGTAAGTCCAGATTTCTGCGTTTTTCCAGCCTGTGGTCCTAGCGCTCGGGCCTCTGCACTCTCCAGCCAGAACTCTGGCCTGCACTTCCCTACCCTCACTGGGCCTGTGCCTTCCTACTCATCCAGTGTAGTCTTGGACCCCCTGTGACTCTGTGCAGCAGCTGCACCTTGAACACCTTTTCTGTGTTTCTGGAGGTTCTACCTCGACTAGCTTGCTGGGTCCCGCATCATCTCTGGTGGTCTTCCACTGAGTACCAAGTAATGCAAGGGGTAACCTGGTCCTCCAACAGGGTCTCTGGGGAGCTTGTGTACTCTCAGGCATCTGTACTCTCCACCCTGGTCTCAGAAGTCCAATGTAGTCTTAGAGTGACCCCCTATGACCCTGTGTAGTTACTGTACCTTGAGTACCTTTCCTATGTCTCTGGAGGTTCTACCTTGGCTAGTCCACCATGTCCTGTGGCTTCTCTGAGTGGTCTTTGCCAAGTACCAAGTAACACAAACTGTTACCTGGCTGCTCTGCTCAGGGTCTCTGGAAGGCTTGCTGCGCCATCGTGGGAGCTGCCTATGGTGAGTTCAGGGGCTTTTGGATCTTCTTCTGTGTCCCTGAAGCATGATGTCATGCGCCCTTTGCTGCTTAAGATGTTAGAGGTCTGTAGCCAATTTTAAGCTCTTGGATCATTTCCTGGATTTATTGGGGCTGCTGCACTGGTGTTGGCCAAAGCCTGGATGCACAGTTTGAACCCATAGCCCATGATGGCACCTGCAGCCAGCTTTGTGTCCACAGCAGGTCTGTCCTATGCTCAGGATTTTTGCAGTGGATCTTGCAGTTCACAGTACTGGATTCTTTCCACTGTGATTCCTGGTTCTGTTTTGGTTCATAAGCTTTATTTATTTTGTTTGCCAAGATGCTGCCTTCTTGGTAGTTGAACTTTGTTTTAGCTACTGAGATGTCCTTCATCCGCAGTCGCCACTTTGAAACCCTCCCCCCTTGAGAATTATATTTAAATGACAAAAATGTTGACATATTAAGAATATAGTACTCACTTAACTACTGACAATTTCATTTATACTGTGTATCTTATTTTTCAGAGAAGTTGGCTAAGTGAAGCCTTTATATCTATTAATAGTCTTTGGCTAATTTAGGTTTCAAATTCTCTAGATGTTAATTGTTTTAACCTTTTTTATACTTTTCTTATTAAGAAGTATAACTTTAGAGAATAGAGAAATGAATTAATTATATTGATGTGCTTAGAAATGCAGGGCCAGAAAGGACCCATAGAGGTCAAACATCCTAGAACACCCTCCTTCTACTCTGAGCTCCCTCCTCCTAGCCTGGATATTCTCAATACCTATTCTCTTAGTGACAGCCCTGGTATGACTTCTTCCAGGCCCACCTGACACCAGTTAAGGAACCCATGCTAGGTTTCTTTACTACCTAAAGCATATCACATGCATTTCATTTGTCAACTCACAGAATAATCACTTGCTAATGAAATTATTTCTTCCACCAGACTCCTTGAGGGAGAATAAATATCTTCATTGCACACTGAAGTCTAAGGTAGCATAGTACTTGGCACAAAACAGGTTCACATTACTTATTGTGTAAATGTATAAATAAAACCCAGCACTTGCCTGGAGCTACAATTTTTTCAAACTATCCATGAAAAAAATAGGATATAGCCTAATGAAGGATTAGGAATTCATACTTTGAAAGAATAAGAAATTATCATGTTTAATGCTTTATTGTATCAACAGTCAAAAGCTAGCTACAGCCGGGCATGGTGGCGCGTAATCCCCGCGCTTGGGAGGCAGAGACAGGAGGATCACACAGGTTCAAAGCCAGCAGTGCTGGCTTAAGAGGCCCTGTTTCCAAATTTAAAAAAATATATAAAATAGGTCTGGGAGTGTAGCCTGGAGGTAGAAGGGCTTCCAGGAATCCCAGAACCACCAAAAAAAAAAAAAAAAAAGCTAGCTACATGAATGATAAAACATAAATTATATTAGGTTTTCCAAAGACTTTCATGGATTGCCCAAGGTTTGGTCTCGCCAAACCTTGACGAGAAAAATTGTGGAAAATTGGTGAGAAAAACTGTGGTGAGAAAAATTGTGGAAATATTTTGTGATCTTTGAACTATGAAGGTGCTCATTATATCCTAGATACTTTCAGTGGCTTTCTGTCTTTCCATCCTGTCTCTATTTTGTTTAGACTTGAAAAGGAATAAGGAAACATATAACTCTTATTATTTTATTATTTGCTAATGAGAAAAATAATTGCAGTAATTTTTAAAAAGGCACTTAACTAGTCATTCTAACAAAATATTTATCAGAAATTTTCAGATGATATAATTGATTCAATATGATCTCACACAAATTTCCATTAAGGTATTGTGTGGATATCAGTAATAATCAATATTAAACATCATTTGCATCACCTCTTCACAAATCTACAGCTTCCATGTGCATCTTTCTTATTTTAACACAATTGTTAAATATTACTGTAATCACCTGACTTAAACAAATCTTAAGAAAATTAAAGTGTGACATCCCAGAAAATGACACCTTTATTGTATTTATGCTATATGACATATTAATTAAATTAAATTATCTTTTATTAAAAGGCATACTTTAGATTTCTCTTAATTAGCTTTATTTTATGGACCACAATGTCTTTAAAAATAATAAGTGAGCCAAGTGTGGTGACACATGCTTGTAATCCCAGCACTTGGGAGGCTGAGACAGGAGGATCGCACAGGTCTGAAGCCAGCCTCAGCTACTTAGTGAGGCTCTCAGCAACTTAATCAGACCCTGTTTCCAAATAAAGTATAAAATAGGTCTGGGGGAATCGCCTGGAGATATAAAAGCTCCTGGCTTTCACTTTCAGTACCATAAAAAAAAAATGAAAGCCAGTTGAAGTGTCCCTTTGCCTTTTGCTAGACATTGCTTCAAAATGTAAACTTAATGGCTCTCCATAGTAAGCAATTTACCTGGAGTAAGGTGCTAAGAGATGTTTTCTCCTATTATCTTTTCAGAGTGTAACACTTCAAAGTATTAGGTATTTGAGGCTTGACTTTTCATCAGCCATCTTCATTGTCCAGCACTTAGGACTAAGATCTACTGATTCTTCATAAAGAATCACTTGTATCTCCCAACTATAACTCTAGTATTTGACTAAAGCACCTTCTACAAAATGTTGTCTTTCACATCTTTCTGAAAAGCAGTTCTCTCAGCACAGAAATCAGACAGCACAAACAAAATAACCAACTAGACCTATAGAGGCGACTCAGTTGTGCAGTCTATGGAGTTATATGTCTAGTTTTGAAGGATAAAAGAGAATTGAGGTGAGCAGATATATTTTTGTCAAGTGTCCTCATTTTTCAAAGAGGAGGAGGGGAGAGAGTTGCAGAAATGCCTTTTCCCCAGATGAGATTAGGCTCTGACATAGTCTTTCCCTTAAGAGTAGGCCTTTGTTAAGGGAGAAGTTTCTGTGTATAGTTCAGAAAAGTTACTGTTACTATTATTTCCCTCTCTCCAGCCAGCCAGAGCTCTAGGGGTCCCCCATCTCTCTCCGTGTATGTGTGTGTGTGTGTGTGTGTGTGTGTGTGTGTGTGTGTGTGTGACATACAGTGGGGCATTGCAATTATATATCATAGGAGGATCAAAGTTCTATAATCATACATATACATAGTACAGATCACACCCCACTCCCAACCAACCCTTCCCCATAAACTTTAATGAGATCAGTAGAGATACCTTCATGTGAGAAATTGTTCTAAATCTAAAAATTTTTTTTAAGGGTTTAAAGCTTCTTGCTTATTTAGGCAGAAGATTGAGATTCTTGAGAGAACTGAAGACTTTGATGCCCCTTTGCTGTTTAAGCTATGTCCTTCTGTGTTATTACACCTTCTGCCTGCTTTGCTTAGTAGTGGAAGACTGCCCCAAGGAGGGAGCTGAAGACAGCAACCTCTGCTGCACCTGAAAACTGCCAGATAATGACTTCTCTTCCAAAGCATTCCTAACGCAATGCTCTACTCCCTTGTAAGAGACAATCAAGTATTTAATGACCCAACTTAACTCTGTTACCATGTAGTTAAAGGAAGAGCTGAGTTTAGCTCCAGGAGTTTGGCTTTCTTGCCTTCTCCCCTTTGACCATTCAAAACCAGAAATAAAGTCTCAAGAGCACTTTTTCATCCCATCATCTCAAGCACTGCTGGTAAAAAGCCTGTGTGTGTGTGTGTGTGTGTGTGTGTGTGTGTGTGTGTGTGTGTGTGTTTTGAACTGTTTCCCTCATCATTTCCTTTTTACCCCTTCCCAACTTCTCCTTCCCAACCTTCTATACTATTTTCTTTTCTACTAGACTCTCTTTTATTTAAAGACCCTTTGACCCTTTGTTTCCTACTTTAGTTTCTATTTATGAAATAAAACTTATATATTACCCTTAACTTTCTGCAACTGGATGATTTCACTTAGTAAAATATTGTTCCACTTATTTTCCTGAAATAGAGACAATTTTGTTCTCCACTATGGCTGAGTAAAATTGCATTGCATGCATATTACCACGATGTCTTTTTCTATTCCTCCTCCTCTAAACTAAACACCTAGTTTAGTTCCATAATTTGACTTTGTGAATTGTGCTGCTATAAACAGGAATAGAGCTGGGCATGGTGGTGCACGCTTGTAATCCCCGCGCTTGGGAGGCAGAGACAGGAGGATCACTCAGGTTCGAAGCCAGCCACGCGCGCTAGCTTAGGAGACCCTGTTTCCAAATAAAAAAAATGTAAATATAGGTCTGGAGTGTAGCCCAGAGGTAGAAGGGCTTCCAGGAACCCCAGTACCACCAAAATAAATAACTAAATACATACATACATACATACATACATACATACAGGAATAGAGAAATATGCATGCATCACCAATGTATTCTGATGCTAATTCTTTTGGAAAGACAACAGGGAGTAGTATAGCTGGGTCATATAGTGGCTCCATTCCTAGTCTTTTGAGGAACCTTTGTGCTGATCTTTATATTGGTTGCACTTATTTTCAGTTCTACTGTCAAAGCTCATTCTTGGATCTTCACTGTAAGAACCAGGTAAAACAGGGCATATACAAATATGTGTCTCCCTCATTTTACCCATGACTGAGGCCCACAGGAATATCTTCTATACTCAACTTTCATCAATTTGTAAAACTTGCCATTTAAGTTTTTATTTATTTTTTTTAACAGCTAATAGGTATCAACTTCTGTTCTAGATGAAAAGGTCTTGGGTGTTACTCTCTAAATGCACTTATCTCTCCAGATTTAAGAGTGACACTTTGCCCTATAAACTCAATTATCTGTGTCTAAAAAGTAACTGCTTGATTTTAAGTATGCATAAATTTTTCTTCTTGTAAGATTAAGATTATAGCATTCCTTTCCAAGTTCTTTAGATGTGAAAGAGCTAAAACCAGAACCCTAGTTATTCTTTATTTCCTTCTGCTATTCTGGCCTATTTTGCAGTGACACAAAAATTAAACATGTTAGAATTTCATGCCAGTCTCTGGTCCAGGTGGGCTATATTGTCCTTAAAAACTGGGAGGGGGGAGTAAAATACCATATGTTTGTAGGTCCCCTTTCTTTTCCCCAAATCCTAGCCACATTAAGGAAATGAGATAAATCCTGGGCCAGTACATCCAGATATATACTGTTTTGAAGAACACTGGATTTTCCTCATTCACACTGGGAACTAGGGCAAGATAATGTCATTTGTAAAGAGTTGCTATTTGCACATACACCGGAACAGTTTGCTCCTTGGGATTCTTGTTATACATGCAAGCTAATGCATAGCAAGGTGATACTGATGACATCAGTGCTTCTGCAGCCAACATAGAAAACTCTTCTCTCAGTGATCACTAAGGCAGAACTGAGGGCACTGTGGAAGAGTGCATCTCATTTGCTCAGCCACCACTGATAAAAAGCCAGGAGAGATGGGAGGCACTGCTTAGAAAGCAGTGAAGGTCAAAGGTACTATCTGTTCAGCCTATCACCACTGGACCTTCCCCATAAGCATCTCCTAGTAAAATCTCAGGCTTCTTACACTGTCTCCATGTATTTTCTTTCGTCTCCTAAAAACATCCTACTGCTTTGGCCCTGCTAGGCTATTAACGTGACATGATGTTATCCAATAACTGATTCATGCCTGTTACTACCAAGTTCTGCTGCTAAAGAAAGAGTTGCTGTACATCATTTCAGAGCTATGTGAAGTCTCTGAAATAAATTCTGGACATTGCTTATGCATGGACTGCACACGGTGTCACATTAAGATTGACTCAGGAAGAAAGATAAGTTCAGGTAAAATATATGAAAGCAAAAGAATCCCATGCCAGGCATTAGATTAAATCAAAGTTTGAGCTGTGTTCTGAAAATTAAGAACTCTTAAAAAAGAGATGAGCATTTGGTTATAAATATAGATTATCTGGTAGAACCTTGAGGAATACATATACTTAAATATTTAAGCCATAAGCAATGCTGAAAATAGTAATTACTTATTATTTTCTGTTAATTTCATCAAAACCACAACAACTGAACCATTGTTTTTAAATGTACATTTATTGGTGCATGATAGTATCACATTATAACGTAAATCATGTTCACAATTGACAAACATGCACACAGCACTTGGTGGAGGCCCCCCGCCTTCCCATTTTTCCCTTTCCCAATACACAGTACTAAGATTGATGGTATGTTCACATATATACATGTAGTCAATGGTAGTATTCCCATTAATGAACCTCAGTCTTCCCCCACCCTGGTATGTTTTTAGTTCATGTAAATAATATAGCTAGAGTGGAAGGGCACTGTATTTAACAAAGAAAACAAGATAGAAAAATTATTCTGTTATTCAACTCTCATTTTCCAAATCACCAGATAAAATATGTATAAATACACTTGAACTACTGAAGGGAGATGAAAGAAACATTTAACATAACACTTAACTTTTTCAGTAGGGTGGAATAACTTTGCTCTAAAATTTTGATCAGTCATCATTGTACTATTTCTCTCTGACACTGCCCACAATTTAAATGAAGGATGGCTTCGATGATGACTATGAGCCAGAAATTTAATAATCAATTATCCATGTACTCTTATGTTATGCTAAAAGTCTTATACATTTAGCAAGTAAATTTCCAAGTCTCATCCTTTATATTTGTTTTACAAATAACACTAAAGCATAAAATGAATGTACCCTGAAGTACAGGGATATTTTTAAAAAGCAATGTCTTTTTATTGTATATTGATTCTATTATGGTATCAGGATTTATAATATTATTATATATAGTTATATCTCATATATCTTGTTTATACTATGAGTGTTTATAGTTTTCGGATATAGCAAACAAAAATACAAAATATTGTTACATTTGAATCCCTTATAAGCATCATACTTTTTTAGTATGTCTCAAACATTGCATGAAATGTACTTGCATTAAAATTATTTGTTGTTTTTATAAAATTCAAATTGAACTGAGTTTTCTACATTTTACCTGGCAGCCTTGTTTATATATTATTGTTAATCTTCGTGTAACAGATGAGAAAACTGAAGTGTCACTGAGCTACTAAAATAATGTGCACTAAGGAAATAACATTGATTCGATCTGTCAGTGGAAACCAGAACCATGGAGAAATTGCCTAATACTACTTTTCTAGCTGTGCTAAGATTTTTATAAAGAGAAAAAGGGCAGGAACTTCATTGTCCTGCTAGTCATCTGAGTTTCTTTTCAGAGGAGTTACACCACCAGGATCTGTTCTCTTGTCCTTTCTTTTCGCCCTAGAGTTCTCCAGCACCCAGGGAGTTTCCTGGCTACACTCAGGAGCAGCCTAAACACTACAGGGAGGTCATGCCCCCAGGATTCTCAGCCAATAGGAAAGAGACAGGGAGAGTTAAAGGCCCAGCCTCCCTATCCTTTAAGAAACCAGCAGCAGAGCAGAGTGGTCTCCAATGATAACCTGTTCATTAGGGTCCTCTGTTCTCTCCTCCCTATTTCCTCACTTGTACACTGACAAATACCCATGTCCAAATCTTTTTCTCTAGGATGCCAAATCATATAAAGCCAAACTGAAGCATTGGTCTGGTAAATAAAATAGTAAGAAGGAATCAGGAAGGCTGTTTTCCACTTGACAATTGCACTGTATGGAGACCTTGAGGAGCTAAGGGATTCTCATTACTTTCTTTATAAGGAACTGTGGTTTATAGAAAACCAGTTTTGAGCAGAGAGCGCAATAGCACAGACCTTCCAGACATAGCATATTAAGAGTCCAGGTTCAAAGCAGACACAATTGATAGAAAATAAGGGTCATGGAGAGCAGCCCTCCTTGCTGTCCCCTTTATGTTTCCATTACCATTTTTGGCTCAGGCCACACATGCCTGCCACCCCGTCTCCTGTTCTAGTTTTCCTTTATTATAACAGAATCAATCTTTCATTTCAATGAAATATTGATGCACTCTCCTAGAAGGGTGGCCCACCCAAAGTCTGATGCTTTCTTTGAATTATGTGGCCATTTTCTGCAGGCCACCATCTAACTGCACTCTCTCAGGATGACCTCCTCTGAGTCTCCTCCAGGAAAGCATTTAAAGTTCCTTCCAATTTCATGGGGCTGTTACTTTTATTGACATTTATCCTGGAAGCCTAAGAAAGTTACATGATCTCACTAATGACATGCTCACCCCGTGAGACTGTGCAGAGCATAAATATTCATTAGAACTAAACCTGGTGTCTTTCTGAAAGTTGACTAGATAAGGTCAATAAGAAATCATGTTGAAAATGTGTTCGGATGAACCAAATAATGAATCCATTTATCATAATGATTAACACAAAGGAGCAACTATACAAAAGGAAATATTTTTATTTTTATCGAACATTTATTTGCTTAGGTTTTTTCCTCACCAATCATTTGTATGACAGTGACAAAAATGAAGTTTTATGCACAAGAAATTATATATTTTTCATAACTTATGGTCTATTACACCTTTGGATAAACCCTTATTTGTCAGTTGAAAATATCTATCCTGAAAAATAGACAATTGGTGTCTTTATTTGAAGTTTTTCAGTTCCAAAGATGCTAAAGTGTCAATTTTTCTAGTATTTCATGAGAAAAAAATATGACAGTGAAATGTCTTTTTAAGAGCATTTTAGTAGCATTGCAACATCAAATTAATAAGCCGATGTTGAAAATTACATACTTTTTAACAAAAGAAGTGTTCTTATATTTAGACCACTTACACATTTTTCTAAAGTCTGAAATGTTTTAGATATTTTATATATCTCTATCCATATGCTTAAACTTTGTTCATTCTCTCTCTCTCTCTCTCTCTCTCTCTCTCTCTCTCTCTCTCTCTCTCCTTTCTCTCTCTCATCTCATATAAATGCATCTGGCAATATTGAGCACTATATTATGTCACTTTAAAATTATTCTGTGGTATATATTTTCCTCTTAGGTGTATATCTATGCATAACCACACAGTTTTGAGAATTTAAAAGATGTGTTAAAGCTTTCTGATGGAAACTTAACTCCCTTTCTTAAAAATAACATTTGGGAGAAGTAGAAATATAAAGACTCTATTCTGAATTGTAAAGAGGGATATGATTCCAAGATTCCAAGCTTAGAATCATACCAAATCAAGACTTATAGATATCTCATGATCTCATGCAAAACCAAACAGAAATTATGGAGAAAAAAATACAAAGATTTCCTAAATGATAGATATTTATTATATGTCTTATGGCCACAGAATTGCCTATCTCTTTGCATCTTATATCACCTAAGTTTTGCTGTACCTCCAGGGAATCTAGGAAATATTCTGTTTCCTTTTTTTCTATAGAAAATGTAATTTCATGTTGTAGAAAAGAATTAACAAGGCTTGATTTCAGCCTTTCTTTGACCCCACTTGTATTCATTAACCACTGTCCAAAATCTCCTACATATACAAGAAGATGAATAACTCAGTATCTAACGGTATAAAAACCAGTTACTTTTATTGCAGCCTACAGTGAAAGTGCTGCTTGAAACATTTATTAACATGGGCATTAATTATCATGTTAGTCATATAGTATTCATGACACTGTAAAAGCTGTTTTGTTTCTCCCCCATTCAAGTCAATGAATAAGTGAGATATTCTTAGGCCGTGTAGACATTGGTACTACATCCAGAAATTTTTGGCCTTTTTTCCAATTCATTTGTGGTCTGGCCTCTAATTGTTGTTACATGTACAGCACAGCCTTAATTAGACTGGCTCTAACTAGCCACCTGACAACTAAGTTACACATTAGCCCTAGCAGAAGATATAAAATTATGTAGATTATTGTTTTAGGGGACAAGAGAGGCTCCAAGAGAAACTAGTATGTGGATTTCCTGGGAAGTACCACTTTAAGCAATTTCTATATTTATTTATTCATTCATTTATTCACTTACTCTTGGTACTGGTGATTGATCCCAGGGGCATTCTACCCTGACCTACATCCCAGCCCTATTTTTTATTATTTATTTTTGAAACAGGGTCTCACTAGGTTGTGGAGAGCTTCACTAAATAACTGAGGCTGGCTATGAACTGCGATCCTCCTGTCTCAGTCTCCCCAGTATTAGAAATACAAGTGTGTGCTACCATGCCTGGCTAAAAATTTTTTTTGAAAGCCTATGAAAAGAGAAACCTATAGTCCATTCCATGAATGAAGAAAAATGATAATTTGCACAAAGCAAAATAATGAATTCCTGCTTTCTTATATCTGGAGCTGAGGAAAAGGATATTTTTATCCAGTAGGGTGTTGGAACCAGTTTATACTACTTCTGGAAGACCAATCACAGGCTTCTCAACTCCAAGATCAATGATCCCCTGCTGACAGATGAAGATCAGCAGGGTAGAAACATTTATCCCACAGAGAATTGTAAAATGCCACAAATCAGGGCCTTATCTCCAGAGATCTGTCTGTTACACATTTACCACCACACCTCCACTTGCATTAAAGGATTTGTTTGATGAGTGGACTAAGGAGAAAATGTGGGCAGGGTGCCCCAGAGCACAGCTGTTAAACACACAGTTCTCCAGCAGCCCATACCCCTCAACTAGATCTCACACAGGCAGGTTACTAATGATGTCACCTTCATCAGGTGAAAGATCTAAGGACATCAATCATCATTTTACCCATTCAGAAATTTCATTTTATTTGTCAGAACTCAACCTCGCTCTCCTACCATCAATCACTACAAATGGCAAAAGCAGCCACTTGAGATGTACAACGTCAACAGAGATGAATTCCTTTTACTGAATTTATACAGAATTCATTTGTTTTGGCAAAGTGTAGGTCAGGGTAGAATGCCTTCTTTCCATACTCATGTACACAGTTTTTTGCTTAAAGGATGTTTTGCCTTCTTAATCGCTTAAATCTAAGATGCTTGCAAATGGCAATAGTGACTGGCAGGATTTAATTAACTATTGTGTCTGTGAAGGTTAGAGCAATGTCCAGAAATCACAAGGAGACTGACGAAAGAATGTCACTGTATAACTTCTGCACTAACTGCAATCAGTCCAGGTCACTTTAGGTATGACCTATAGAAATAGGAATCATTTATCCTGACCAACACTCATGTCACACAACCTAAGTTATAATTAGGAGGGGGGAAAAGGAATTTTGTTTTTCTTTTTGGTGGTACTGGATATTGAACCTAGGGACTCTTACCTCTGAGCTTCCCCCCCAGATCTATTTTATTTTGAGAGAGTGTCTTGCTGAGTTTCCAATTGCTGATACTGGTCTTGAATCTGCAGTCTTGCTGTTTTAATGTTCCAAGTATTTAGATTCCAAGTGTGTACCACTGCTACCTCCCCCTTTGTGTCACTGGGAATGGAACTCAGGGGCATTCTACCACTGAACTACACCCTCAGCCCTATTTTTTTTTTCATTCTTTATGTTGAAACATGATCTCACTGAGTTGCAAAGGGTCTCACTAAGTAGCTGAGGCTGTCTGTGAACCGCAATCCTTCTGTCTTAGCCTGCCAAATACTGGGATTTCAAGCATGCACCACCAAGCCCAGCTTACTGCTCCCTTTAAAATAAATATATTAGCTGGGTGTGGTGGTGCATGCTTGTAATTCCTGCGCTTGGGAGGCAGAGACAGGAGGATCACGCAGATTCGAAGCCAGCCGCGCACACTGGCTTAGGAGACCCTGTTTCCAAATAAAAATATAAAAATTGGTCTCGGAGTGTAGCCCGGAGAAGGGCTTCCAGGAACCCCAGTACCACCAAAAAATAAATAAGTAAATAAATAAAATAAAATAAATGTATTAGAGTACTTTTGAGTTCTTATCAAACTTGATGGGAAAATACTTGGCTTGTCCAACTCTCATGCCTCTCCCCTGTGCCAATTGCACAATATTCCCCACTAACTACCTCCCACACCAGAGTGGTACATTTGTTATAATCAAAGTACATTGACACAACATTATCACCCAAAGTCTATGGTTGACATTAGGATCCATACTTGATATTATACATGCTGTGGGTTTTGACAAATGTGCAGAGATATATTCATTACTGTACAACACAGAATAGTTTCACTGCCTTAAAATTCCTCTGTGCTCAACCTTTTCATACCACTTCAAACCACTAATGACCACTGATCTATTTTAATTTTCTCAGAGTTTCTCTTTTCCGTGTGCAGCCTTTTCATATTGGCCCCTTTCACTTATTAGTAATCATTTAAGTTACCTCCCTAACTTTTCATGGCTTCATAGCTTATTTCTTTTTAGTGCTAAATCATATTATGTTGTCCGGATGTGCCACAGTCCCTCTCTCCTTTCATTTACTGAAGAACATTTTAGTTACTTCCAAGTTTTGGTAATATGAATAAAGCAGCTGCAAATATTCAATGCAAGTTTTTGAGCGGGCATACATTTTTAAATAATATTTAAAATACATATTGAATACATATTGAAAATATGAATACATATTGAGAAAATATATTAAGTCAGAGCTATCAAAGAAGGCTTAGAGATGCCACAGTTGTATACACTAGAGCACATTAAGGCCCTATGTGAATGACCCTCCATGAACATCTTTGATCTAGATTGTGTAACTACATTCTGAATAGTTTTATCTACCATTTAATTGAGACACAATTTTTGCACAGATCCCTGATCTTGAAAATTTACCCTTTTTTAGTCCCTGTTGGCTGTTAAGATAAACCAAGCTCTTTGCTGCAAAACAGACTTGGAATTTGCCGTTCCCTCTGCTAGAAAGATGAATCCCTTTACATCCTGTGGTGGGAAGCTCTGACCTCCAGGTCTTAGCTTAAATGATGATTTTCCAAAGATGCCAGTT
The DNA here is from genome assembly GCF_963383645.1 of Muscardinus avellanarius. Lineage (NCBI taxonomy): Eukaryota > Metazoa > Chordata > Mammalia > Rodentia > Gliridae > Muscardinus > Muscardinus avellanarius. The sequence goes on along the minus strand of NC_137791.1, from coordinate 108,788,606 downwards.
CTAACAATCTTCTCGAAGCAGCCTGCTACCTTCCTCCCCAACACTGTTTATAAAAGTTGTTTGTTTTCTTCTTCATGGATTTATTAATTTAAAATCTCATAAATATATCAAAGTCAATCACTAAGCCAAACATGAGGAGGGAGGAAGGAAAGAATGGGGTGGTTTTTAAAATAATATTTTAAAAAAGAGAAGCTACTGATATTTTTTTACTGTGCATTGTAGTCATATATCTTAATAGGATACAAGATGGTAGAGGCATAAATGCACACAACATTATTTAGCCCTTCCCCAATTCCCACCCCACTCCTTCCCCTCCCTCCTTCTCATGTGTGGCTTAGTGACTGACTTTGACATGTTTGTGAATGTGCATCATGAACATCAGGGGATTTCCCTCCTCTCTCCTCCCATCCCCCTCAGTTGCCTTATTTGTTCCTTTATGGTTCCTCCTTCTTCATCTAGAGTTTCTCCTATGACCCTTTTCTCTTTAGCTTCCACATATTAGGGAGAGCACCTGATTTCTTACTTTTTGTGACCGACTAATCTCACTTAGCATAATGTTCTCCCGTTACAGTCTCCCTGTAAATGATGTAATTTTGTTCTTCTTTAAGGCTCACTAAAATTCTATTGTGTACATATCCCATAGTCTTGTAATCCATTCATCTGTCGATGGACATTTTGGCTGGTTCCATAATTTGGCAATTGTGAATTGTGCAGGTATAAATATAGATATGCATGCATTGGTTTGGTAGTTTGGTTTTTGTCAGCTGGTCCCCAAATTATAATGGTTCTGCTTATGAATTTTCAACTTTATAATGGCAAGAAAGTGATAATTGTGTGTGTGTGGGGGGGGGGCTAGTGATTGAAGCCAGGGGTGTTCTACTTCTGAGCTACACTCCCAGCTCTATTTTTTTTCTTTTTAAATAAGTCCTCACCAAGTTGCTGACACTCTCCTCAAACCTGCAATCCTCCTATCTCAGCCTTCCAAGTACTTAGATTATAGGCATGTGCCACCACACTTGGCTAGTGATACTCATTTAATATAAATCGTACTTGATATGTTGAATTTTTATCTTTTCTTGGGCCAACAATGTGGAGTGATACTCTGTTCAGATACTAGATACAGAGAGATAGTACCGTATGATCTAATTTATATATGGAATCTAAAAATGTCATAATGGTGGTTAGCAGAAGATGAGGTGGGTGAGAAAATGAGAGATGTCTATCAGAGACATAAAGTTTAACTATTCAGGAGGAATAAGCTTTAATGAACTGTTTTAGAGATGGTAACTATGACTAATAAGAATGCTTTGTATACTTTTAAATTGTTAATTGCTTAACAATTAGATTTTAAATGTTCTCACCACACAAAAAAAAGCATGTGAGGTAAAGAATATGTTAATTGTTTAGATTTTGTCATTCTACAACAACATAAACATAAATTTAGAACATCACAGTGCACTGTGTATGCATATATATGTGTGTAATTAGTATTTGTCAATTGAAAAATTTTAAGCTGGGCATGGTAGTACACACCTGTAATCCAAGTAAGTGATAGGCTCAGACAGGAGGATCTCAGGTTCTAAGTCAGCTTCAACAACTCAGTGAAACTCTCAGCAACTTAGTAAATTTTTGTTTCCAAATAAAAATAAAATAGGTCTGAGGGTATAGCCTGGAGGCAGAAGGATCCTGGTTTTCATCCCCAGTACCAATTAATTAACTGATCAAATAATTAATATTTTAAAATAGTTTAAAGACTATGCTTAGTCCAGGCACTGCTGGTGGAAAGAGACTACACAAAAAATTCTAAGTTAAAAATATGATAATTAACACTTATATTTTAAATTGAACAAAAATGTATTCTCTATCTTCTTTATAACCATCAACTATTCTTATTTTAAAAATAGATTGCACTGAGACAGTTTCTCAGAACATGTAAAAAATATATTCCTTGATATAAACTGACCTAGAAATGTTTTATTGACTTTACAATATGGATTAAATCTCTAGAAAGAAAACTGTTCTACAAAAAATTTTTCAAAAAAGAAAGCCTCCAAACCAAGAACAATGCTTTAACACAGTGGAATTTTTGGCTTTAAGAGAGTTATAACTCACTTCTGCCAATGTGAGCTGACTTTATATTGTTGGTATCAATCATCACATAAATAATAAAAAGTTATTAACAATAATTTTAACATTTCCCTCCTACATGACATTTTATCACAGCAGCTCCATAGCATGAAAATCAATTAATACATGCATCAACTATTTTTTCTTACTTTACATTTTACTCTTGGTTCTAACAAAGCAGAGAAATAGTTGAAGAACTATACTGGCATTGGGGAAAAGATGACAGTTAATACTATATCTATTATATGGCTGGTATATTACACTCCTTATAAACAAGTACAGGAATAGAAGAATAGCCTCAGCAACCTGTGTTATCATTTCCTTCTGCCTTGGCTACAGGGGGGTTTCATCTTGGGTCCCAAATAGGGAGGATGACAACTGGCATACCCAGCTGATGCTAGAATGGAAGACTGTGGCCCCCACCATTTGGTGGACTTAAGTCTATTTGTAAAAGCCAAGTATGAGATCACAGCCCTCATTTTCTACTCTTACCTGTGTCATATTTTGTTTTAATTTTTGCCTACTGGAATATTTCCTGTACCAGGCAATAAATAAGAATGGTAACAATCTTTTTAATATCCCTAGTGCCTGATAATATGTGTTATAAAAGTAGAAACTAATCATATGTTTTGTGTTCAAATAAATGAACACTGATAACTTTGATCAGAATAAACTACAGCAGGGTGGGCGTGGCACATGCTCATAATCCCAGCGTTTGGGAGGCTGAGGCAGGTTTGAAGCCAGCCTCATCTACTTAGTGAGGCTCTCAGCAACTTAGTGATACTTGTTTCCAAATAAATTATTTTTAAAAAGGAAAAAAAAGTAAACTACAGATTTTGGAAAATTCAGACTTCAAATTATAAGATCTCACACTATAATTGTGCAGAACAAAAGAGAAAAGTGATTTAAAACATTTTCATTGGTTGTACTATATTCAGGACATGTGTAAAGCAGGTTTTCTGTTAATTTACACATAGACTGTTATAGGATAGTAACACTTGTCACTTATATTTTTAACTGTCCTTATACTTTTACTTTTTTTATACTTTTATAGAACTTTTTCTCTATCTGTGATGTCTGTTTGACCAATGTCAATATATACACTAGCATGAGGGCCAATTTAAAAATATCAGCACCTAAAGGGCCATGTTTTGTCTACATTTAATTATTTGCATTCTACAAAATACTTCAGATACAGTCAATAACAATGTATTATACATTTTTCCTAGCAATATTGTACTTTAAATATTGCACTTAAGTACTGGCTATAGAATATTTAATTAAATCACACATAAGTTTTCTTTTATAATAAAACAATTGATTGTGAAGAGCTTCAAACCACCTGTCAATAGAAATGACAATCATTACAAATTATCCTGTTAGGACATCATTACACTATAAGTAGTAATTCATGCACCAAATGGTAAATCAATGCCTAATTACCATGGTTACCTGACTTCTGTCTTTTCCCAAGGTGTAACACAAATTTATTTATTTATTTATTTATTCATTTATGTATTGTGTGTGTGTGTGTGGGGGGGGGGGTGTGTATGTGTGTGTGTGGTGCTGGGGAATGAAACCAGGAGCATTCTCCTCTGAGCTACATACCTGGACCGAATTTTTTTTTTTTTTTTTTTTTTTTTTTTTTGTGTGTGTGTGTGTGTGATACTGGGCTTCCTGGAAGCCCTTTTACCTCCAGGCTACACTCCCAGACCTATTTTTTTTATATTTTTTATTTGAAAACACCAAACCCAAACTGAACCCACATTATCATTTGGGGGATGTGTTCAGGCATCCCAAGTGGTATAAAGATGTATGCATGGATTGTAATTCTGTAAATTTTTTTTATATTCGGATAAGTTAAGTCAGTTCAACAAGTAATTCAATTCAGTGTATAGGTACATTAGGGAGCAAAACAGTAAAAAAGTGAAGAAAAACAAATGAAAAAACCCTTTACTGTCATGGATGTTATATCCTAGAAGGGAAGACGACAAAAAATAAAATAAATAAAAAATAATTATGTAGTGATAGATGCTACAAAACAAGAATAAATGTCAAATAAAAATATAAAAATATTTTATATTTTTATTTGAAACATGGCTGGCTTCGAACCTGCGCATTCCTCCTGTCTCTGCCTCCCAAGCACGGGGATCACAAGGGTGTGCCACCATGCCTGGCTACCTGGACCGATTTTTTATTTTTTACTTTGAAACAGGGTCTCACTAAGTTGTGGAGGGCCTCCCTAAGTAGCAGATGGTGGCCATGAACCTGTGATCCTTCTGTCTCCGCCTCCCAAGTACTGGGGTTACAAATGTGTGCCACCATGCCCGGCTCTGTGGCACAACTTTTTAAAGTAAGGCATTCTACTTTCTTGCTGTCTTAAGCCAAAAATCAAATTAATTCGTAATAGTAACTTCTATATTTGATTGTTCAGTGATAATTTTTGCAATTACCTTTTAAAGCAAGGTAAAATGCACTTTTTTCATATGCATACATTATGAGCCACATATCAAGGGACTTTTATAAGGGGAAAATGGTAAAGATTGAGATTATATTACATATTAAAACAAGAGGAATGTGGGTAATGTCTTGAACTTGGATTCTGAAAAAGTAATGAACTAGGTGAGAGTAATCTTTGGTGCTCCTCAGCATCCCCCTGCTGTCCATCTTCAGCTTCTAGAGTCATTTCTTCCCCACTCTCGGAGCATCCGTGGTGCTCTCCAGCTCCCGCTCAACCTAATGCATCACAGTCAAGTGACTCCACCTGCCTATTCAAAGGCTGGTGTCAGGCTGAAAGATGAGACAGCTACTCCTGATTACTTCTCAATTGTGACCAAAAGATGCCCACATGTGAATGGATAAGAAATAACACCAACTTTATCACTGGCAGTCTAGTCCATAAGTAAGTCACTATGCTCTTCAAAACTATCATCTAATTTGTAAAATTATACATTTTTCTATAGAACTCAATATAACTATTTTCACCTTGAATGGGCAAAGTGTGTAATAAGTTTATATTTTTATATTGTACCTAATTCAAATATACAGATAAAAATACAGATGCAGATGGATGTATAGGTAGAGACCTAGGTACAGGTAAAATATAAAAATATAAGTCAGCATTACTAAACATCATTGTATATAAGGGCTTCTTTTTTCCTCCCTACTTTTTCTTTCCCAAACAAAACTTTTTCAAATGTACCTGCTCTCAGCTAGTAGTATCAAAAACACTATCAGAAAAGTTAAGTTTAAAATCAATACTAAGAAATATATATTCTTCACACAACTATAATCTCAGCTACTCAAGTGGCTGAGACATGAGGATACAAGTTCAAGTCAAATCTGGACAATTTAGTGAAACTTGTCTTAATTTGGAACATAAAAAGGTTTGGAAATGTATTTCAGTGGTGGAGCACTTGCCTAACATGTTCAAAGCCCTAGATTCAGTCCCCAGTACAAGAAAGAAAGAAGGAAGGAAGGAAGGAAGGAAGGAAGGAAGGAAGGAAGGAAGGAAGGAAGGAAGGAAGGAGAGAAAGAAAGAAAGAAAGAAAGAAAGAAAGAAAGAAAGAAAGAAAGAAAGAAAGAGGGAGGGGAGAGTGGAGAGGGTAGAAAAGAGAGAGAAAATATCCTTATCAAAGGAATTGAAAGCATCATGACATAATGAAGTCAATCATTCATATAAATAATAGGTCAGCAGGTATTTTGCTTTTTAAATCAAATACTTTACTGCATGCATGGCTTTGAGAATATTACATAAATTCTTGACCAGTATCAGAATTCTCTCGTTCTTAGCTGTCACCATGGGAAAGGCCAGCATCCAAATGCTAAGACTGGAAAGAGTAAAATAAAGGCACCCAAGTATTTGAGGAAAAAAGAATATTTTTGATGTGTGTTTCAAAATAGCAAGTTACCACTAATAGCTTTAGATAAGCGTTTGGAAAAGCAAGTGGTTATAACTGAGATTTTCATTTTATACCTCCTTGTGAAAATGCAGATAAACATTTATGGTCATTGAGTTCTGTTCCCATAGACATATTTTTAGTTGTACCAAGCAAAGACAGATTGTGCACTTGACTAGTTTAAAATATCATTCAACTTTTTATATATATATATATATATATATATATATATATATATATATATATATTCCAGCACTGCACATCAAATCTTAATGTAATGGTAATATTTTATCTACTTTGAGCCTTTTTGAAGACTCAACAGCACTGGAAAAAATAATGTGGACTTTGATTGTAATGCTGAAATCCTATTAGTTTAACTCAGCATGCTGGTTTGGCCTCTGGGGAACTTCTTAAAAGACAGAATTAAATCAATTTGTGGTCTTGTTTATTCTAAAGAAGAGTTAACCAAGTAATCACCCATTTCATGTAGTACAATTCTAAAGAGCTTTAGAAAGATGGGAGAATACATTTTTTAACCTGAATGTTCAAAAATATATATTTTTTATTTACAACAAAAGATTATAGCTTGGAAAGATCATTGGTCAGAAAAATATTAAAATCATTTTATTCTTCCCCACTTACCTAGCAGATGTTTGAAGACAATGCTTTATATTATTTTATTTCGTATAATACAGAGTTTTATGTCTGTTAATACTTAACATATAATTATAAATTTAATGGCATACCTAATTTGTTGATCTTTTTATGAGAATGTAGCAACAAATGACCCTTAAATAATAACAGTGATAAACACCAAACCCAAACTGAACCCACATTATCATTTGGGGGATGTGTTCAGGCATCCCAAGTGGTATAAAGATGTATGCATGGATTGTAATTCTGTAAATTTTTTTTATATTCGGATAAGTTAAGTCAGTTCAACAAGTAATTTAATTCAGTGTATAGGTACATTAGGGAGCAAAACAGTAAAAAAGTGAAGAAAAACAAATGAAAAAACCCTTTACTGTCATGGATGTTATATCCTAGAAGGGAAGACAACAAAAAATAAAATAAATAAAAAATAATTATGTAGTGATAGATGCTACAAAACAAGAATAAATGTCAAGCAAAATAAGGAAAATGTTTGAATGACAGAGGTATAAGCTGCTGTCAAGTTGCAGCATTGAAAAGGATGAGAAATCCTGAGGATTGTTCAAGCAAGTGGCCAAGGTAAGAGCATCCATCCCTACAGAGGCAACAACTAAAGTAAAAAAAAAAAAGAAAAAAAAAGTCCTAAAAGGAGAGTATGCTTGCTGTGTTCAAGGAAGAGCAAGGGGATAAATCTGGCTTTCTAAAGTAGTGGGAGCAGGAAAGCGTGGTAGAAAATCCAATTAGAGGAGTAAAGAAAGAGGAGGCTAGATCACATAGAACCTGACACATGATGAAGGTAAGCACATTAGCATTTACTAAACACCTTAACAGCCATTGCAGAATCCTGATCAGAAAAAGAGCGTGTTCTGATCTAGGTTAGGAGACTCCCAGTAAACCTGTGACAGCAGATGTTGGCCCCAATTCAGGTGGTAATGATGGAAAGATAGTTAAAAGTGGTCACATTTTGGATAGTTTGAAGTAGAACCAACAAACTTCTTGATGGACTTAAGAAATATTTAGGAAAAATGTGATACAAGGGTGACATTTGGCCTGAACAACTCAAAGGATGGAATTTCTTTAATTTGGATAAGGCAAACTGAGTGGGAAAAGTGTCAGGAAGAATATCGGTTCAGTTTTGGACATTAAGTATCTAGGATACATTCAATTAGAAGTATTGGACCACTGGGTACAGAAGCCTGAAGTTCAAGTGAAAGGTCTAGGCTGGAGATTTAAGTTTGGGGGTCATCAGCATTCAGATGACATTGTAAGCTTCCAATGAATTGGATATCTGGAAAGGATCAATCAGTAAGCTAGAAGAAAAGCAAAGGGACCTTGGACTCAGAAGTTACATGAAGAAAGTGCCTCAGAGAGGAGGGAGTAACCAGCCTGGTCAAGTAAGATGAGGCTGGAAAACTGACTTTGGATGGATTTGATGGCGTACAGCTAGCTCATTTGTAAATTCAGATATTCATTTTACTGAACATTGTAATTTTGCCTTAAAACATGAAACTTTCCTCCACCCAAAATTGTTGTCTCTGTCTTTTTTCTTTTCCTTTCTAAAGGTGTTTCACTTTGAATTTTATGGTTAAATATTGGCTTGATATTAAACCTTTTGACCTCTTAAATTTATTTTACATATTTTGCAGCATACACTCTTCAAAAACCCCCTTTAGATTTTGTTGCATTTATCATATGGAGCAATGTTTGAATTAACCTATTGCTTTCTTTTCTTAGTCTATCTTGCTTTTGGGGGGTGTTTTTTAGATTATTTCACATCCTTTCTTTATTAAAGTTGCCAAGTTCTACACATCAGATTATCTAGCTTTAATCATTGTTCATATTTGTTAAGGACTATGGGAACTGAATTCAAATCATTGATAATAATAACATTTCATATCCACAATCATTTCCTGTTAGCTTAGAAATATATCCATACTTTTACTGGCATACTTATTTAGGCTTATTAAAAGTGTCTGATTCATATCAAAAATTTGTTTCCAATTCCCCCTTCTTAGCAGTATCCACATGGTATGCACTTTCTGCTGCTTTTATTTGTATAAAAATTGTTGTAATCTTAATTTTTGTTCATTTTATTTCTGAGAATTTTTTGCTATTATTTACCAATTCTTACTCTCATTTTGACTGGTTTGTAATCTTTATTTATTCAGATCATGCTTTCCTGCCATTGTAGGTGTCTTTATACACATTTAAATTCCAACTTCCACAGTGTTCTAAAGCCAATAAATGTCATGTCTCACTGTGAAAATGCAGCTACTATTGTACAGTGAATCTAGTTAGATTCTGCAAGGGGTAGAAAAATAGAGATTCTATGTGAATTTATAGTTAGGAATATTAAAAATAGAGTTGAAAGGAGAAGAGCATTTACCAGCTAGCTGGCAATATAACTCCAGAAAAAGCAAATGCTATAACCTTCTATCTATACATCTTCAAGACACTGTATATCCAAGTCATAATCTGAAATATCTCAGACCCATGCCTTTTAAATGGTAAATATATGTGTAACACACACTTAGCCATGGTGAAATAAGATTGAGGCAAATACCACCATAAATGAAAAGATGACCATCCTCCTCTCTTTCTCTCATACTATTTTTATTTACATAAACACTTTAAGTTTTGATAGACTATTTATTTAGACAAATTCCTTATCATGATATGCCAGGTATTCAACTGATTTGAAATAATTTTGTATGTGTGTGTGGCATTGGAGATTGAACCCAGCGGCTTCCACCTTTGAGCTACACCCACAGTGATATTATTTTTTTTTATTTTGAAATAGGGCCTAAGTTGCTGAGGACCTCACCAAGCTGCTGAGGCTAGCCTAAATCCTATGACTCTATTGTCTCAGCCTTCCAAGTACTGGTATCACATGATGCACCACCACACCAGTCTCACATGACATAATTTTTATGTCAATGAATATTTCACAAAACAGAATATCTTAAAATGTTTTTGGCTTTCCCAATAAATGGTAGCCTATATGTAGATTTTTACAGTATTAATATCTGTATTCTGAATTACCAACAAATGGAAACTACCACTCAAAACTACTTGTGCTTTAGAGAGCCTTCTAAAGACTTAAAACATTTTGCTAAGACCCTCTCCTTGTAAATAAATGAAACAACAGTATTAAATCTTATTTGAGTATTATCCTCATGACTGAAAATTCAAAAGTATTCCAATAATTAAAGAAAGCATAAGAAAGGAAATTCAGCGATTGTGTGCATAGTTTATGTCCTGTTATTATCATTTTTAAAATTTTTATTGGTGCATTGTAGTCATACATCTTAATGAAGCACAGGATGGTAGCAGCGTACATGCACACATCACTCATTTAGCCCTTCCCTAATTCCCACCTCATTCCCTCCCCCTCCCTCCTTCTCATGTTTGGCTTAGTGACTGACTTTGTTATGTTTGTGAATATACATCATGTATATTACGGAATTTCTCTCTTCCCCACTCATCCTTTTCAATTAGATCGCCTTATTTCCTCAGTTAAGGTTTCTTCTTCTTTGTCTAAAGCTCCACCTACAACCCATTTCTCCCTAGCTTCAGCATATTGGGAGAGCACCCGATTTTTTATTTTTTGTGACTGAGTAATGTAGTCTAATGTCCTCCAGTTCTATCCATTTCCTTGAAAATGACATAATTTTGTTCTTCCTTATGACTGAGTAAAATTCCACTGTGTTATCATCATATTCTTGTAGAAAATACTGGAGAGCCACAATGACATTAGATCCCCAAAAAAATAAATTAAATGTGAAACTCTTTGAAGTATTTTTACAAATTTTTACAGCTTACAGTATGTTTTCTAAAATATCAAAGTAGTAAAGTGCAGTGATCATTAAGCCACCCTTATAAATTTTGTCCGTAGTCAATACAGCTAGTTTGCTGTTCCAACAGCTGTTCTTTTATGTCCACTTGATTTACCTGAGGAAAAAGATGCCTCAATACTAAATGTTATAATTACTATCATGCTTAAAGTTACAGGTTGGAGAATACCCGTGTCTTCTCAAGCAAAGAAGGAATTTATTTGTTTATATGGTTTCTTTGCAAAGGTAATACACAATCCAGAGCTCAAAAAACAGAAAAAATACCGAGTTTATTTACCCAATTTTAGGTTGCTATATCCATATCATACCAATACATGCAGAAAATTATTTGACACATCCAAAAATCCATCTCTAATTTGATTACAAAATAAAAACTTGTTGAATGTTATGGTGCATACCTGTAATCCCAGTACTTGGGAGGCTGATACAGGAGGACCATAGGTCTGAGGCCAGGCTTAGCCAAATGAGTGTGACTCTCTATAACTTAACAAGTAAAATGATGGTGCAAGAAAACAGCTTCACTCCTACAATTGCAAGAAACCAAATTCTACCAATGACTACATTAGCTTGGAAGATAACCCCAAGCTTCACTGAGATCACAGTCTGAGTACACCTTACTTTCAATCCTGTAAGACCCAGAACAAACAAACCAGTCACAGCATACCCAGCCTCCTGATCTACACAGCTGTGAACTCACACATCACTGCTGTTTTTAGTGGCTTATTTTTAGGAATCTGTTACATATCAACACACTAAAAAATGTTTTTCCATAAATTAATTAGTTGCAATAGTTCTAAAATGCATATGGATGAGGAAGTATCCAAAGTAGAAAAAGCAATTCCGAGCATTGAGAACAGTGCTGGAGGCATCATGGTATGGGATTTGAATAATATACAGAACTACCATGACACAAACCATAAAGACAGACACATAGACCAATGGAATGGAACAGGAGATACAAAACAAATCTTCACACTTATAGACAATTGATTTTTCACAACGGAGCCAAAAACATACACTGAAGATAAGACAGCTTTTTCAACATATGGTGCTGGGAAAACTTGATATCTATATGTAGAAGAATGAAATTAGAGTCATCTCTCTCACATGACACAAAGATTAACAAAAGATGGGTCAAAGACCTAGGAATTAGACCAGAAAATCTGCAATTACTAAAAGAATGCAGCTTTTTTTTATAAAGGTTTCTAGATTCTCAAACGTATCATGACCCCCAAAAAGCAAGAATCACTAATATAGACCATATATCTAGGAACTAAAGTTGGAGTTGATATTTTGCCTATATAATTACCATAATTTCAGTGTTGATATAGCCTAAGGACAGAATATGATTTTTGTTTATTTAATTTCTTTAAATATTTCCTTCTGCTAATCAAATCTTTTAATTATATAATAAAGCAAGAATTTTTGTATTAAGGAATTTTAAATAGACTGCAAGTATAAACCTTTTTCAAATTTTACCATTTTTGTTTACAAAAAAGACATTTGAAGTCCTGGATTTCAATATTGTCTAGATATTTTGATCAAATTTCCCTCTGCTGTGATCCAAACAACTGACAGTGCACAATTTAGAGAAAGGAAGACTTATCTTCTGCTTATGTATTTGGAGATTTCAGTCTCTCTCTCTCTCTCTCTCTCTCTCTCTCTCTCTCTCTCTCTCTCTCTCTCTCATGTGACAGGAACCAAGGATAAGCTCACTTCATAAAATTATTTCCAGTACAAGTAATTATTAGACATTAGGAACCTAATATATCATTGTTTATCTTTCATTCTGATATCTTCCCTATGATACTGACAGGTACAGCCAGGTATTGCTACCTTTTAAAAAAATGTTCTGTAGCCTGGTGTAGTGGCACATGCTAGTAATCACAACATTTGGGAGGCTGAGATAGAAGGATCCAGGTTCATGAAGAGCCTCAGCTGCTTAGTGAGCCCCTTTGCAATTCAGTAAGACCTTGTTTCAAAATAAAGAATAAAAAATAGGGCCGGATGGTGTAACTTGAAGGTAGAATGCCCCCTGGGTTCTATCCCCAGTATGGCAAAAAAAGAAAAAAAATGTTCTATAGAATTTGCCTTGGGTTACAAAGATTTGCTGTATTGAAATTTGTGTCTCTATTATAGAAATAAGAAAAGTATTGCCTTCATTCCATTCACTTATTGTTTCTCATGCAGTCATTTCTTTATAGAGCTCTTGAGCTATTGGTCAGGTGCAGGATTTTGGTATATCTAGAGTCTTGGTTTCAATGCCATCTTAATATCATAAAAATCTACCCTAATGCCTAAAGACTGTAGGCAGCAATATTTAGATATTAATATATACAATCTTTAACTAAAAGACATGTATTCAAGGATCGATTTTTCACCTAGATACATTAAACATTTTTGAGAATTCATTTCTGGAATGAGAATATCGTATTTGTGTTACACTCTCTGTGAAGAAATTGCTTATATCCACAAAATGCTAAGTTGACGCAGGAACAATGTTGAAATGTGTTTGTAAAAATACCTTTGACATTGAAATTTGTTTTTTAATGCCAGAAAATTCATATTCATATTTGTAGAATGACAGATAGATACAAGGACAGGCAGATGGAATATGCTAGCAAGTACTTTGTGGAGAACACAGGGCATATTTAAGAAATGCAAATCATTTAAAAATAAATAAACAAAAAACGTCCATCATTTCAGGTTAAACTTCAGGTTAAATTCACGAGTTTTATTAGTTTCAGATCTCACTAGGAAATAACAGAACAGTAGGGTCTGGGGATGGAACCCAGGGGCATTCGACCTCTGAGCCACAGCCCCTGCCCTACTTTTTATTCTTTATTTTGAAACAGGGTCTCATTGAGTTGCAGAGGGCCTCACTAAGTAGCTGAGGTTGTCTGCAAACCGGGATCCTCCAGTCTTAGCCTCCTGAATACTGAGATTACAAGCCTGTGCCACCATGCCCAGCTTTACTTTTTATTTTTAAAGAGGTTCTCCCTAAGTTGCTGACCCTAGCCTTGAACCTGAGATCCTCCTGTATCAGCCTTCCAAGTACTGGGATTACAGATGTGCACCACTGCAGTCAGCTACAGGTCACCTTTTTCTAAGAGTTAAAGAAGATACTTCATGTTGCACTGACTCAGGTACACTGAAAACTCCTTTTTTTTCTGTAAAAAATTAAGACTTGCCAATTTTAGGTACTTAACGTTGTAGTTTGATTATGTGGCATTTAGCCTAAGTGACTCCATTTTGGTTTGGTCTGGTCAGTAGGGGCCAAGCACAGAAACTCAATTGAAAACAATGGCCTCTCATAATTTTGTTTAACTGGACCATCCCTGAGTGTAAGCAGGGCACAAGTCATTTCCTCCTCACCCATGGGAAAGAAGTGCCTAGATTTTATTGCCAGAGACATTTGTGCTTCTCTCCAACCATTTGTTTGATTTTATTTGATGAGTGCTAGAATTTATATGAAGGAAGCTCCAGGTCTTCACTTTCTAAGTGACTGTCAGAAAGCTCCGAGGTTAATCTCCCACCCCCAACTCTGTCAAATTCATGACACAGCACAGCTTTACACCCTTTGTTTTATTACAATGTATAAATTTTATACCAATGTAAACACTAGCTTCAGCTTACTTTTCCTAAGCCTCTTTATCCAATTTTAGAGCTCCCTTCTATTTTTGCTTTACATAATTTGAAAAGCACTATCAAATATTATTTTAGATGAAACCAGGGAGCGAATAAAATAACTAGGAAGCTGGATTATCTTTATGTTAAGTCAGAGTCTGAGCAAGAAGGAGAAAAAGAGTTTCTGTGGATATAGTGAGATTTGTCAACAGTTCTCAAAACACAAGCCAAAAGTTAGCACTGTACCTGATTCTGGTCTAGACTCCACCATGCACTGGCCTTGTGACCTATAGGAAATCATGGGACTTTCTTAAGCATTTTTTCTCAAGTTTAAACTGTATGATGTATTAACAATAGAATTGATAAAGTGAGAAAAGTTTTATCAAAGACTTCTGGTGATTTATACAATGCTATATGGAATCATTTGTTTAAAAAATAGTACAAATGTCTTTGGGCACAGAAGTCATATCTAAACAAACTATGTTTACTTGATTTATGTACTTTCATTATTAAAAATTTTAAACTCAAATGTAATAATAATATTAAAAATAGGAGAATGAGTGCCTAAATGTTCTAAAAATAGTAATACCTAGGAATTCCCAAGATAAATGAAAATAAATTGAGTTTTATGATGGTTTTGAAAAATGGCAAAGGAAACGGAATAAGTACTTTTCCTTGATGATGACTATAATTCAAACTTTCACTTTTCTTTCACTTTACTTTGGGGGGGGTTCTGGAGATAGAACCCAGAGGCATTCGACCTCCAAACTACACCTCCTGCCCTATTTTTTATTCTTTATTTTGAAACAGGGTCTCACTAAGTTGTGAAGGACCTCACTAAGAAGCTGAGGCTGTCTGCGAACCTCCATCCCCTGGTTTCAGCCTCCTGAATGCTGGGATTTCAAGCATGTGCCACCACACCTGGCTTTCCTTCATTTTAAAAAACAATCACAGCTATAAATCAATTTTGTAAAACCTCCAATGCTCATACATGCTAATTTAATGAGCCCTGATTTCAATTCCAAATCATTCAATTAAATAGTAATTTACTTATTTCTTAAAAAGAAGAAACATTTATACTGATCCTCTCCTTTTTCCTAACCTTAGCAGAGAGTTTAGATTTCTTGATTAAAAAGGACTATTACTAGATTGTGTGTATGATCATAACAAAAAAGAAACAGATAAACTATCACAGAACACCATGGCAAATATACCTTAGAAGTATCAAGTAATGAAATGTACTTTCAGCATCTTTACCTGGATTATAAGTTAAGTATTATTTCTTCAAAGGACCCACTAGAGTTATTGTACTCATTCATATATTATCATTGACCAAAATTTGAATTCAGTTCATTTTTGGTAATTGCCTTCAGAGAAACTTTAGAAGCAAAATATGATAACCACTGTCACATCAATTTCTGATCTCCATGTAAGCCACACAGGACATTCTTTCCCACAGTCACCTACGTCAATTAAAATAGCTCTGGATGAGTGACCCTAGTTGATTAAAAATACCAAATATCCCTATAATGTGTTAAGCCTTGCCTCCATTGAGAACATGCAGATCTAAGGTCTAAAACAAGCTATGGGTGGGTGTCATCTGTGTTTCCTCTCATGACAGTATCCTTAGGAAATGGATGCATATTTGCATAAGTGGCATTCATTGAAAGAGAAGGAGCTCCTGCTTTCAGTAAATTAGTCCAACTGCCTCTGAGTCACACTAATCAGACCATGCACAATGTATGCATAAAGTTCATGCAAAATGTTGGCAAAGATGCCAGATAATTTTTATTTTTAACTCTATAATTCAACCCATTTTACATTATTAAAATGGATTTTAGTAGCTGAGTGTGGTAGTACACACTTGTAATCCCCAGTATTTGGGAGGCTAAGATAGGAAGATCAAAGATTTGAGGACAGCTTCACTACTGTTTCAAAATAAATATTAAAATAGGGCTAGGAGTTTAGTCTAGAGGTAGGATGCCCCTGAATTCAATCCTCAGTGCAACACACACACACATGCACACACACACACACACACACACACACACACACACACACACAAAGATATCTGATATTAAAATGTCAGAAAGCTTGTACTACAGAAACCTTGTATTTCACATTAGCATAGTGAATTGAAATGGTAGGAATTTGCTTCTATTTCCATTCTTTGTTAAGCCAAAAAACCACAGGCTTACAAAGAGAATTTAACTTATTTGCACCTAATCAATTTAAAAGGTAATCTAAACTAGTGTTTAGGTCTATGCTTATCTTTATATCCATCCAGCTTCAGCCTTTACCCTGAGCAGACTAAAGATAAGGAAAAGTAAAGATGGGTGAGACAATGCAAAATTCAGGTGATTTGAATTGTGTGATGCTAGCATGGGACAGTTCTACATCTGGGTAGGGACTACCTTGTTTTGAAGCACAGGTTGAGCTAAGACTCTGAGAGAAGAGGAATTTCAGTAGTCTTTCTTGTCTATTTTTCCTTTTTTTTTTTTAAATTGGTGCATTGTCACAATACATCTTAATGTGATAGTAGAGTCATACAGGCATATATCACTCATTTAGCCCTTCCCAGTTCCCACTCCATTCCCTCCACACTTCCTCTTTCTCTTGTTTGGCTTAGTGATTGACTTTGTTAAATTTGTGAATGTATGTCATGTATATTAGGGAATTTTCTTCTTCTTCCTTCTCATCACCCTCAGACAGATCACCTTATTTACTCATCTATAGTTTCTTCTTCTTTACCTAGAGTCTTTCCTGACTCTCCCCCTAGCTTCTGCATATATTTTTTACGCTTTGTTACTGATTAATCTAACTTTGCATAATATTTTCCAGTTCCATCCCTTTTTTCCTCAAATAATGCAAATTTGTTTTTCTTTATGGCTGAATAAAGTTCCGTTATGTACATATCCCATAGTTTTATAATCCATTCATCTGTTGATGGACATTTTGGCTGGTTCCATAGTTTAGCAATTGTAAATTGTGCATGTATGAACATAGAAATACATATATTAGTTTGTACTTTGATAAAAAAATTCAACAAAATGTCAGGATACAAAATCAATATTTAAAAAATCAGAAGCTTTCCTGTATGCCAATCATAAGTCCACTGAAAAGAAGTTCAGAAAACACTTCCACTCAGGATACCCCACATAAAAATAAAATGCTTAGGAATAATCCTAACCAAGGAGGTAAAAGACCTCTACAAAAAGAAATTATAAAACATTGAAAAAACAAGTTGAAGAAGACATTAGAAGATGGAAATATCTTCCATGTTCTTGGATAGGCAGAATAAATATCATCAACATGGCCATTCTTCAAAAAATGATCTCCAGATTCAATGCAGTACCCATTAAATTACCAAGGCCATTCCTCAAAGACATAGAAAAATCAGGCCTTACATTCATTTGGAACAACAAAAAAAGAATAGCCAAAGTAGTTATCAGCAACAAAAGCCATGCATGAGGAATCACAATACCTCACTTCAAATTATATTACAAAGCCATAGAAATAAAAGCAGCATGGTATTGGCACAAAAGCAGACACACAGACCAATGGAACAGAAGACTCAGAAAACAATCTACACACCACCAAATGATTTTTGACAAAGGAGAAAAACATACTCTTCAACAAATGGTGTTGGCAAAACTGGTTAGCCATATGCAGGAAAATGGAAATAAACCCCACTTTCTCACCCTGAAAAAGAATCAATTCAAGGTGGTTCACAGACTTGGAAATCAGACCAGAGACCTCAGAGTTCCCTGAAGAGGGCAGAGGTCCAACACTTCAATACATTGGCACAGGTAAAAACTTTCTATGTTTTAATTAGGTAGTCAGAGATAGTAAAAGAAAAAATTTGGAGAATCCTTTAGACAATATTAAAATAATATTGTTTATGAAATATGTGCGCTGTATCCCCTGATTCAAGCCTTTTCAGGACCCTGGCAGATTGTCAAGACATTGTAGACACCACCTTTTTATAAAACTTTCCAAGTTGCTATGAGCCATAGCAGCATCTATGCTCCTACAGGAAATCTTGGCTTCTACAGGGCTAAGTTGATCAGGTGTAGCAGGGCCTGATGACATCAATCTATAAAATTGCAAAGGCGATTTGAGGTGTACATGTAGGTACATGTATATATGAGTGAAATTGCTGATTGCACTTCATTCCCTGCAAAATTCTCAATGAATAGAAAAGTAACTTTTAAAATATTAGCACAAGCCGGGCGTGGTGGTGCATACTTGTGATCCCAGCATTCGGGAGGCTGAGATGGAGGATGGCGGTTCGTGGACAGCCTCAGCTACTTAGTGAGGCCCTCCGCAACTCAGTAAGACCTGGTTTCAAAATAAATTAAAAAATAGGGTAGGGGGTGTAGCTCGGAGGTGAAATGCCCATGGTTTCCATCCCCAGACATGAAAAAATAAAATAAAATAAAATAAAATAAAATGTTAGCACAGATTATTAACTGGCTTTGTCAAAAGATAGGGAAAAGTATACATGTATGCACTATATATATAATTACATATATAAAGATTTATATATATGTGTGTGTGTGTGTTTGTGTGCATTTCTCTGTGTGTGTGTGTGTGTGTGTGTGTGTGTGTGTGTGTGTGTTCTTCCTGTGGCTGCTCCCAGCTGCTATCCTTGCATCTCTCGCCTCTTTCCTATATGCCGCCTATGTTACAACCACACTGAACCACTCATTTCCCTGAATTTAAATGCTACCTAAACCAGGCTTGGTGGCACACGCTTGTAAACCCATCATTTGGGAGGCTGAGACAGGAGGATTGCAGTTCACAGCCAGCCTCTACTACTTAGTGAGGCCATTTGCAACTCAGTGAGACTGTTTCAAAATAAAGAATTAAAAAAACGGGGCTGGAGGTGTAGCTCAGAGGCAGAATTGCCCTGGGTTCCATCACCCGTACCTCAAAAAAAAAAATGCTACCTAAGCTTTTTTGCCTTCTTTATAACAACAGTATAGTAGATATTCTGAAAGAAATGTCTTCTACTCAAGCCTCAAGTTCGCCTCAGATGAAGTGCTGAGAATGTGAGACTTTCAATTCTAGAACCAGGAAAAGGCAACCCAGGGTGGTTGCCTCCTTACTGTGGTAAGACCTGATCCCACTTCTAGTCAAGTTTTTTTGAAGAGTGTTTTTTATCTGGTCCCTAGCTTTAATACTTTTCTTGATGCTTAATAAATATGCAGCTAATGATTTTCTAATGTCAAAGGACACATTCACTTTTGAGGTCTGACATATATATTTTATGTTATTTGTATTAGTGGTAGCTTTTAATAAGTGTTAATAGTGTTGTCTAAAATCCTAAATTCACTCTAACCAGAAAATTAAAAAAGCATATTGTAAACAAATCCATTATGTCATAAACATATCATAGAATATTATACAGAAGCAAAAACTAGTGACTCACAGAGACACAAAACAAATAACTTAATCTGAAAGTAAGAATTTATATTATATTTTAGTATACAGAAGGAATTAC
Source organism: Muscardinus avellanarius (assembly GCF_963383645.1). Taxonomy (NCBI): domain Eukaryota; kingdom Metazoa; phylum Chordata; class Mammalia; order Rodentia; family Gliridae; genus Muscardinus; species Muscardinus avellanarius. Next base: position 108,768,942 of record NC_137791.1, on the reverse strand, counting down.
TAATGAAATATGTGTTTAAAACATTTCAACATATGCTTAATGGAAAGGGAAAATATTTTGTCATTGAATAAATAAGTTTATTGTCATTCAAACACCAATAGTATTATCATTACTAATATTAAATCCACTAGTATTAAACATTCATTTCATCCCACACACTCTGATATGTATTTTATATACATACATATATATATATATATAATTTTATTTTATTTTCTCATTATCTCTCTGTTTAATAGGTAAAGAAATCAAGATATATAGTAAATGCCTTCTTTACCCAATAGCACACAGCCAGTTAGTGGGGAAGCCATATTTCAACCCTAGACCTACCTGAATCTAATGCTTAAACTTGCTCAATATACTATATTGGTAGTCAATTTATTTATTTATTTATTATTTATTTATTTATTTATTTATTTATTTATTTATTTTGTGGTACTGGGGGTAGAACCCAGAGGCTTTATACCTCTGGGCTATACTCCCAGACCTTTTTTTTATATTTTATTTGGAAACAGGGTCTAAGTTGCTGAAAGCCTCACTAAGTAGCTGAGGCTGGCTTCGAACCTGTGCAAGCCTCCTGTCTCAGCCTCCCAAGCGCGCGGATTACAAGGATGTGCCACCACGCCCGGCTTGGTAGTCAATTTAATATAAATAATCTGTTCATTCAGATGCATTGTGTGGTGGCCACTCTAGGTGGTGGCCGATGATCCTTGCCTTCTGATGTTTCTACCTTTATCATACCATCCTTTGAGTTTGGATAGGACCTATTTCTTGCTTCTAACCAACAGATAATAAAATATGACAAAGGTAATAGATGTCACTTCTGTGATTAGGTTACATAATTTAAGATTGTGTTATGAGAGCAGAATTGCTCTAGAGACCTTCTCCATCCTACAACCTCTGGAGTTGAGGGCAGCCTCCAGCTGACTGCAGCAAGAAGCCAGGCCTCTCCATTCTACAGGCTCATGGACATGAATTCCATCAACAGCATAAGTAAGCTTGGATGAGAATCCAGCCTGCCTGAGCACTAGATCTCAGCTTGAGACCCTAAGCAGAGGTTCAAACTACCCAGGAAGATTTAGTTTATAAGCTTATAAAAAGCTTCCCAAAAAGTTTAGAACTGGACTGTCTGACTTATGTTGCAATTATATTAATCATATCTAAAAAGAGTAATTTTATAAAAGATCTGAAATTAAAATAAAAATGGTTAAAAATCAAAATACCTTCTTTCTATCTAGTGTCCACTGTGAAGCTCAGTCAGTGGTACTTTGAATAGACATGATGTTATTGAAATAGAAATGTCATAGCCACACTGTGGAAGAGAGGGAGCCACTAATCCTCATTAGACAACACAGCTGCACTAAATCCTGCTCTGTTCAGAAGCCAAGATCTATACATTTCTACATGAATAGATTTTAAAGGTTAATTAAAAGCAGTGAGTGATAAAAATTTATAAGCTTCTGCTTATAACTTTTTAATGGTATAATTCCTAACCTTTTGATTGTGACCCCTTAGTGTACTATTCCAATTCAAGCTGTCCACTCTTCTCCTCACCTTAAAGAAGAACTCAACAGACCACAGTATCCGTGCGTTTTCCATGGCATATCTCTCCAGGGTTTGTTCTGGTTGAACGCAACTTCCAAGAGTTGTTTGTGGGTTTCCTGTTGTCAATGGGCTATCTTCCTCTTGAATATTATAATCTATACTAGCATTTAATAAACACCTAAAAGTGCATAGCCAAGAAAAATATTAGCAATTTTTAACCAACATTACTTATACTTATTTGTCCTTAGAAGTGTTTTCTATTATCAAAACATCTTCCAATCTGACTAACTCATGCTTGAAGAAAATATAAGAGGATTAATCTCATTTATTTGCAACCCAAGTTTAAAGCAATACTATCCAGTACTCATGGTAGTTGACATGTTGTAGTGGCTGGCGCTGATGTTGACTGATTGATTAGAAATAGTCTCTCACATGAATGACAATGGAGTCAACATGAAGGCCAAGGAGGAGAGAGATATCTCTCTACTCCCATTGTCCTTCCACTAGCATCTTGCTTTTATTGAGGGTTATAACTCAAACATTATATTATTACTCACAGAAAATATCAAATCAATCATAGGGTGAGTGAGGAAATAATACCAAAGTTGACACAGATGAATCAGGGAAGGAAAGGGTATACAAGAAAACTGTCAGGGTCTTAGCTTATTGGTCAGGGCCCCTGGTTATATGTCCCATTTGGTCCTTGGAAATTTATCTGCAAGCAAACAATTCTCAGTTGGGTGGGCAGTTTGTGCCCATTCCTTGCCAGACCAAGGTGATTCAAAGCAATGACTAACAATGCTCCCAACCACATATGAAACATCAGATCTATTGAATAACAAAATAATGTCAGGCCAATTGAAACTAAAGTCTCACATGGAAGAATTTTAGTAACTATGCAATAAAAACAAGTACAATAGTCTTTATTCACAGATGACACAATTATCTATATAAAATATTCTAAATAATCTAGATAAAATTCATGAATTTAGAATGGTGGATAACTAAGAAATCAAACATACAAAATATTGTTTCTATGAACTAGGAGTGAATAATTTAAAATAAAATTTGAAAAATCATATTTTTTCAGAACCAAAGATAGTAAATATTTAGGAAAATATGATAAAAATTTCCAATTTTTATACTTAAAAATATAAAACTTGCTTAGCTGGGCGTGGTGGTGCACACTTGTAATCCCCGCGCTTGGGAGGCAGAGACAGGAGGATCGTGTAGGTTCGAAGCCAGCCGCGCGCGCTGGCTTAGGAGACCCTGTTTCTAAATAAAAATATAAAATAGGTCTGGGAGTGTAGCCCAGAGGTAGAAGGGCTTCCAGGAACCCCAGTACCACCCCCCAAAAAGAATTTTATACATATATATAAAAATTTCATATATATATATATATATATAACTTTCTTAAAAAATTAAAGAAGTTCTTAATAAATAGAGGAATGCTGGGATACTTTGTGTATAAAAAGAGTCAAAGTTATTTAAGATGTCAGTTCCCTCCAAATTGAATTAATGATTCAATGAAATCACCATAAAAATAATATCAGGCCTTAATGTAGAAAATGATTATCAGATTCAAAATTTATATAGAAATTTAAGGCTGGGCGTGGTGGCGCACGCTTGTAATCCCCGCGCTTAGGAGGCTGAGACAGGAGGATCGCCCAGGTTCGAAGCCAGCCTCAGCTATTTAGTGAAGCTCTCAGCAACTTAGTGAGACCCTGTTTCCAAATAAAATATAAAATGGGTCTGGGAGTATAGCCCGGAGGTAAAAAGCCTCTGGGTTCCACCCCTAGTACCACAAAAAAAATTTATATAGAAATTTATATAAAAATTTATAAAGAAAATAGAACAGTAAATACAATTTTAAGAATCAGAAAGTTTAAATATATGTAGCACATAATTTTCAAAATATTATAAAGCTACAATAATCAATATAAATTGGTATATCAATAAACAGAAAAAAACAAGTCAATAAATATATCTTCACATACATGATCAAGATATTTTCTTGACTTCCGGGAAGATGGCGACCAAGAAAAGCAGGGCTTAAGAGTCCCGCTAACAACCAATCTCCATTACCACAAAAAGAGCGCCTTTCATAGCCAGAAAACACCATCACCAGAAAAACAAAAAAACCACCAGGCTCCAGAGAGAAAGCGGACTGAGAACAGAGCTCAGGGCCACAGAGGAGACACACGCGCCCGAGGACGCGGCAGCAGCGCCATACTGCCGGCGGCAGCGGCGAACTCAGCGGACGGCTACAGCAAGCCGAGGTGAGCCGATGCGGAACAGCCAGGCGGGATCTTTCGGCGCAGACAGCATTTAAAGCTCCCAGTGGCTGAGCTCAGCACACGCTGCAGGGATTCAGAGTGGAAATCAAAACCAGAGAAGAAAAAATACGCCAGCCTCATGGCCGAGGGCGTGGCAGAGGCGCCATATTGCCACCGGCGGCAGCAGCAGTGAATTCACCGAGTCCAGTACAGCTACATCTACGTACTCAAGAACAGTGAGTCAAATTGCGGGCCACAGAGGAGAAATCCCTGTATTGTGACTCCTGGGACTTGACCCAGTGAGGGAGTGGTGGTGGCAGAGATATCACACCATAGGAGAGCGTGCAACCTGGCACCCCCCATAGTTTAAAGCAGCCTCTATCGACTCCTTGGGTCGGAGACTCTGTGATACAACCCAGTAAAGGAGTAGTAGGGTCTGAGATAATACAGACTCGAGATCCAGAGCACCGTAAGTGAAGCCATAGTGACCCAAGGGAAGAACCCAGAGAAGGCACAAACCTCCGAAATCATGGGAAAGAGGAATAACACTGAAGTAATGAATGTGCACAACCCCACAACATCAGAACCTGATAAAACAGAAAATCAGAGATTTCTAGAAGATCAAATCAGGAAAATAACTGTAGAAATAATAGAGGTGCTTCGAAAAGAACTCAGAGAGAGCCAAAAAGAGATAAAGGATGCAATTAATGAAGTAAAGGCCTCAATTCAAAGCACAAACAACCGATTAGACCACATGGAGAACAGAATCTCGCTCTTAGAAGATGAGCAATCCAAAAATGAATGCATAGTTTCTAATCTAGAAAAAGATATCCAACAGCAGGAATCTGACATTGAAGAAATATGGGCCCATCTTAAGAGAGCTAACCTAAGAATAATTGGAATAGAGGAGGGAAAAGAAAGTGATACCAAAGGGATCAACAATCTCTTCAAGGAAGTAATAGCAGAAAATTTTCCAAATATAGAGCAAGAGGTTGATACACAGATCCAGGAAACTTATAGAACTCCCTTTAGACAGGATCGGAGAAGAGGATCCCCACGCCATATAATTGTCAAAATGACCAATGTGGAAGCCAAGCAGAGAATCTTAAAGGCAACAAAAACAAAGGGCCAAGTGACATTCAGAGGCAAACCAATTAGAATCACTCCAGACTTCCCAAACCAAGTCATGAGAGCCAGAAGGGCTTGGAGTAACATATTCCAAACTCTGAAAGAAAACAACTTCCAGCCAAAAATTTCCTATCCAGCAAAACTTTCTATCAAATTAGATGGAGAAATAAGAAGCTTCCATGACAAACAGAAACTGAAGGAATTTATGTCTTCAAAACCAGCGCTAGAGAAAATACTCAAAGAGATTAACTACAAAGAAGAAATAGGTAACACTCACCAGAACCAGAGAAACAAGAGTTTCCATCCAACAGACAACTAAGATTGGTTATCTGTGGAGATTCATTATTTATGTTAGTCTTTTACCTATTTCTAAATTGTATTGTTTGCCTTTATTGTTGTTAATTTTTAGGATTTCTAGTTGGAATATTAATATACCTTCAGATATAGCATTTGGAAATATTTTATCCAATTCTATTAGAAACTTTTAACTCTGTTTACATTGTCTTTGGATATACAATATTTTCTTTTATTTTTTAGGGAGTTTGTATATTCTTCTGTTGCCTGTGCCATTGAAATCATATCCAAGAAATCACTGCCAATTTCAATGTTGTGAGGTTTTATGACCCAGATTTTCTCCTAAAAGTTTATAGTTTTAAGATTTATATTTAGGTCTTTTATCTAGTTTGAGTTAATACTTGTATGTGGGATTAGGTAAGAGTCCAATTTTATTCTTTTCCATGTAATTATTATTTTTCAACAATATTTATTTAAAAGATTATTATTTCCACCACCAAATCTTCGTGGAAACCTTGTCAAAAATAACTTGACAATATAGGGAAGAAGTTAGCTCTAGGCTTGTATTTAACTCCAATGGTCTATATATCTGCCTTTAGAACAGTACTACACTGTTTCAATTATTGTAGCTTTATATGGTTTGAAATCAGAAAATATACATCTTCTAGCTTTGTTTTTGCTTCGAGATTGTTCTGGGTATCTAGAGTCCATATTCCATATCAGGATAGATTTTTTTCTGAAAAATAAATATATGATAGTTTCACCTAAAAAAAAGAAAAAAATATTCTCTGGTAAGAAAGAAAGCAAAAAGAAATATTGAAATGTTATCTTTAAGTCATCAAAAGCTTGGTATCAGACAAATGAAACTGTTATGTGAGATTATCATTTTTAATTTTGGATAAATTGCTATAATACTAGATGTCAACCACTAAGCCAAGCATGGGAGGGAGGGATGGGGAGAGAATGGGGTGGGGATCGGGTGGGGGCTGACTGGGCGATGTGTGCATGTATGTCTACAAAAGTTTGTATCCCACTATGATGTATGAATACAGTGCACCAATAAAATAAAATTAAAAGGAAAAAAAAAAAAAGATATTTTCTTATTTGGGTGGGAATTTGGGAAGGGTTAAATGTGTGATGTGTGCACGTATGCCTCTACTATTCTGTACCTCATAATGATGTAGGCTTACAATGCACCAATATATTATAAGAAGAACTTTATTAAAAGTAAAAAAAAAATTCAACAAAGGTAATGGAGAAAATGATGACCATTCAATACATAGTGCTGAAATAATTACATACTTACAAGCAAAACATGGAATCCATACAAATATTAACTCAAGATATACCATAGAATAAATACAAAATTTGCAAGAAACACTTATTAGAGATAATATTAGTGACTCAATTTTTTAGCAGGGATTTCTTAGATGTGACCTCAAAAAGAATATCCATGAAATTGAAAAGTTAGACTTTATCAATTTTAAAAATTATTGCTCCTTATAAGACATTGTTAAGGAAATAAACAAAAATCCAAAGACTGGGGATATGTTTAAAAATCACAAACTTGGAAAATGAAATTTTTATAAAACATTTAAAATCTCTCAAAACACAACAAATATAAACATTTTAATAAAAGTGAGAAAAAGATTTGAACAAAAATTTCATGAGAGACAATATGTAGGTGGAAAATAAGCACATGAAAACACTCAACATTATTAGTTCTTAAAGAAATGCAAGTTATAACCAAAATTAAATATCACTATATTTCCTTCAGAATGCCTGAAATTACTGGAACTTCCATATATTTATTTTGGAAATGAAATGTAATACAAATCCTTTTTTAAAAGTTTGTCAATGTATAGTTATGACATAATACATCTGCCTTTCATATAACCCAGCCATTCTATTTCTAAGCATTTATTCAGGAGAGATAAATGCATATTTACAAACAAATATTTGTATATGGATGTTCACAGTAGTTCTAGTTGCAGTAACTGAAACTCAGAAGCAACTACAAAGTCTCTCAACAGGTATATAAATTAAAAATTTGTTTGTCTATACAGTGGAATGCTATTTGATAACATAAAAGAATAAGCTATTGACACACTTCTTAGCATGAATGAATATCAAGTTATTTTTAAGTGAGCCAGGCTAAAAAGAACACACACAATATTATTTCATTTATATAAGAGTTTTTAAAGTGCAAAATAATCTATTGACTAGAAAATGTGGTTTGGTATTTTCATTATGGGGGAAGATAAGAAAAAGTGTAAATAGAGGAATTACAAAGAATCACAAAGAAACTCTTTAGGGTAATGAATATGTTCACTATTTTTATTACACTTTTGGTTTCACAACTGTATGATACTTTTTAAGACTTATCAAGTTTCACATTTTAAATATATGCAGTTTATTTTGTATCTATTACAATTTCACAAGCTATTAAAAGAGAAATCAAATTTGAAGAGACAGAAGAAAGAAAAAAATTATTTTCTGCTTGCTTCTACCCAGATGATTCATTTAAAAAGCTGTTTAATGGTGTTGAAATTTTTTTATGTATCTATTGGACATTTGTGAATCTTCAAAACTATATTGAGATTCCATCTAACCCCAATCAGAGTGGCAAGCATAAAGAAGTCAAATAACAACAAATACTGGCAATGCTGTGGGGAAAGAGGAACTCTTTTTTCACTGATGGTATGAGTGCAAACTAGTGCAGCTGCTATGGAGATCAGTGTGGAGGTTCCTTAGAAAACTGAAAATGGATTCACCATATCATCCGACTATACCTCTCTTGGGTATCTTTCCAAAGGGGTTGAAATCAGAGAACTACATGCATACCCATGTTTCTAGCAGCACAATTCAAAATGGCCAAAATATGGAACCAACCTAGGTCTCTATCAATAGATGAATGGATTGCAAAATTATGGGAAATACACACAATGGAATGCTACTCAACAATGAAGAAGAACAAAATCATGTCATTTGCAAGAAGATGGAAAGACCTGGAGAACATTTTGTTAAGTGAGATCGGCCAAGCACAGAAAGAGAAGGGAACATATCTTTTCTCCAATATGTCCAAACTAGGAAGTATTAGGGATACCAGAGGTATCCAGATAATGGAGGGGAAACCTCAGCAAAGCTAGAATGGAAGGGTAGGAGAGGAAGAAGGCTGAGGTTGATTAATGGAGGAGCTACATTTGAATATGTGTATAAGTGAGAATGTAGCATGGTCCACCTGGACACTTATTGTTGTGAGGGGGAAAGGGAAAGCAGAGGGGGAGGGTACCAAGCACTGTGTGAATTTAAGCCATTTTCAATATGATCTTCATGGAAATAAAATTAAAAAAATAAATGTCACAGCCACTCACACAAGAAAAGTAGTTTAATCAGGCATGGTGATGCATGCTTGTAATCCCAGCATTTGGGAGGCTGCGATTGAAGGACCAAGTTTTGCAGACAGCCTCAGCTACTTAGTGAGGCCCTTTGCAACTCAGTGAGACCCTGTTTCAAAATAAAGAATGAAAATAGGGCTGGAGGTATAGCTCTGAGGTAGAATGCCTTTGGGTTCCATCCCCAGTACTGCAAAAAATAAAAATAAAAATAAAAAGCTGTTTATATTTGCTCATGAGTGTGTGTGAGATAGAATGAGAAATACATACATATTATAAATGATTGGGACATGACTCTTCATTTTCTTGCTTTTTGGCCTATTGATAATAATTCCCAGTCTTAAACAGTTAACAGTTTTGGAATTTATTATTCTTAACTACTGGTTAAAGAAACCCAAATGGGGAAATTTGGGGGGTTATTAAAAGTAATCTGAAATAATACAGCACAGAAAGATCAGTACTCTATACTGTTCCTCACATGTGAAAGCTAAAAGTCAACCTGAATATAGATTGGTGATTACTAGAGGTTAGAAAGGGAGAAAGATGAATAAAGACTGGATTTAATCAGTGCATGCTTTATGCATGTATTGAAATATCATATTGAACTCCACTGATGTGTAAAATTAATACAAATTAATAAAACAACATAAGATATTTAAAGTAATATCAAACAATATTAATCTAGTCATGCCAATCACAATCTGTGTTTCTAGGTGACTAGTCCCTAGCTCCAAGCAACAGAAGTAGATGTTTCCAACTTACAGTTTATCTTAATCACTTGACAGAGAGTGCACAGAGTCTATTTATAATTCTGTTGCTTCCAACATATACTTCACCATGGATTAAGCTCCAATTATGCTTTCTATAATTTTCTTCAAGTGCTAACGAGTAATGATATTCAAATCTATATTCTGAGATCCTCATGTTCAACTGTTTTCTGAACATAAGAACTTACAAGTCTTCTGAAATTGAAGATGCTTAAAAAACAGTTACTATATTCTCCCACAAAATTTTATCCTACTCTTACTTTCTTATTTTCATGTGATAATTAAAAAAACAGAAACGTATACTAGGTATAGTCTAGAAGAAATTATCAGATCACTTATAGGACATCAAATAGTATCCAATGAAGATGTTGAACTGAGTCTTGCAGAAAGAAAATGAATTCTCCAGGAAGACAGGAAGATGCATTGCTATAGTATGAACAATTGTGTCCCCGCCCCCAACACGTGTATGTTGAAATCCTAACCTTCAAGGTGATGGTATTAGGAGGTGAGACCGTTGGAGGTAGGTGGCCTTAGGGGTGAGACCTTTGAGAGCTGTGATTTCCTGAATGAGATAAGTGCCCTTAAAAAGGAATTCCCATAGAGCTCTCTCATCCCTTCTACTATGTGAAGACACAGCAAGAAGATACCGTATGCAAGGAAGCAGGCCCTACAAGATTCCAAATTTGCTAGCACACTGATCTTAAATTCCCAGTCCCCAGGACTATAAGACACATTTGTTCTTTAAACATTACCCAGGTTTTGATATGTGTTATAGCAGCTCAAATGAACTAAGCCATGTATCCTAAAACAGAATTAATTACATAAACCAATGCACGAAATAGGAGCAATGGCATTTGCCTTGCTGTGCTTGGAATTCAGTACAGCAATTTCATAGCATCAGGTCTGTATGTAGGAGGGCAGAGACAGAAACAAGGTCGTGGCAAAGGGTGCTGTGTAACTTTGTAGTATAAAATAATTTAGTATGGATAGTAGAAAATATATGTTTATCTGGAATTTACTATAAATCTACACTTTTGAGTGGTTGGTTAAAATTTTAAAGCACTACTCTTAATATTGCAGTTGAGTGAGGGAACAACAGATTTTCTGACCCTGAGACTGTGTGCCATAGATTGCTTAGAGGCATGGGAACCGTAGCTTAGAAATGGGAGCGATGAGCTGCAACAAAGCTATCAGCCCATCGTATAGAGAGTTCTGGAGCTAGAATGGGCCTTTAAAGTTACATTAATTGAATCAGGTGAACTGGGCCATACTGCCATGCAGCCACATTAAGACATTATTGGATGTTTTCAGGTTTTATCTTCGGGGAAAATTCTACTAGTGCACTTTCTTGCAGATCACTTCACCGCAAGGCAGACAGGGAAACCTACTTAGAAGGACATGAAGTGCTTCCATAAAGGGACCTGTAAGAGAAGTAAAACAGAAGCAGATGGAGTTGGGGTTGGATCAGATCACAATACAGAACTGACAAAGTCCTTTCCAGCCCAATGGGGAGTTGCTGCAAAGATAGTTCATTAGGAGTCCTGTAAGGAGTAGAAATGACTAGACCATTGTACCACCATTGCTATGGTTTAAATGCGGTTTGAATGTGCCTCCAAAGTTCATGAAATTGTATCTTAATCTCCATTGTGACAGTATTTAGGTGGGAGAAGCTAAAAAAAAAAGGTGAGGCTTAGTGAGAAGTAATTAGGTGACAGGGATGCTGCTCTCACAAGGGATTAATAGAGTTGGGACCCCAGTTTGTTCCCACAAAGGCAAGATTTTATAAAAAGAGCAAGTTTGATCTCTGAGTTCCACTTGCTTTCTCTTTTGCTAAGTGACTTCTCTCCCTTTTTACTTTTTCTCTGAGAATAGTGTCATCTACCATGCTGTGATATAGCTAGGAAGGCCCTCACGAGAGCTGGACTGCTAGGGGCATCTGCTCTGGGACTGGACTGAAATTTGAGACGTTCAGCCTCCAAAATTGTGAGCTAAATAAACCTCTTTACTTTATAAAGAATCTAGCCTCAAGTATTTTGTTATAATAAAAGTGGTCTAAGAAAACCACCTTGCTCATGCATAGGTCCACGACTGCCAAGAAAAGAATATGACCTTGGTTCAAAAACTGAGGCAGGAGAAAACAAAAGAAGCCCACAGCTGGAGATGGCAGCAAACCACTCCTTATAGCTGGACAATAAGTGATTTCTTGGAAAAATATCTGCGCTGCACTATCCCTGATCAGCTACATTTGTATATAAAAGTCTGTCCTATCTGCATGATTGCCTTCTAAGGTCCATGATTTGATTATGGTGCTTTACCTCTTTGTGCCATCTTTCTGTCCAGTTCATTAGGACCTACAAAAACACCCTTGATATTTCTCCCATAGCTGGGATTATATTCTATTGCCTATATTTCCCAGAGATATTACCAATACAAATTCCTACAATGAAGTCACTACCTAAATCTTCAAACCACACACACCAGTACCTCTGGGATTATTTAAATTGCTGATTAAAATAACTTTTATGTTTTCAATTTTTGCTGAAGGAGAGAAAAATTTCAGTTTATAAATAAGGTTGGATTTTAAAATATAGTCTTGTCTTTAAATACTATTGAGTGTGCTTTGGGTTATTAATTGTTTTTGCTCATTTTTTCATTATAGCAAAAAGAAATATTTAAATAAAATTAGTCTCAAATTTTTCTCCTTCGTAGTCTCATTTAAAAGAAAGATGTTTACTTAATTTAGAAGGAAAAGAGGCCTAATATGAATTCATCAGTAGTTAAGGCCCAGATTGTACTGCAGGAGTACAATGTAGACTGCATTTCTGCTCCTAGAAAGCCAACCCACTGGGGAAACACAGATCACGTAATCCAAAAATCATGATTTAAGGTGAGGTGTTAGAAGAATAATATGAATATGTGTCATAGAAACAGAAAAAAGAATTTAAATGGATCTTATGACTATCAGTAAATTCCAAAATAGAGGAATGAATAGATTAACAAACTACTATTTTTAATCAGAAACAGCAGGCAGGGTATATGAAATCACCTAGGAACTTGGTTGGCAAGGGCAAAAGACTATTAAATATGCAATTAGCAAGGCTTTTTTGCAGAAAGCCATGGATAACAGAGATTACCTTTCTTTAATTTCACTTTGTGAGCATTTTGATATCTTGGAAATGATTTAGGAGGTAAGACCCACGGGCCTATTGTATAATAGCAATATAAGCCCTGTTTATATTAATCAAGTCTCTGATATTACTACTAATAAATCATGCTAAACCAAAAATAATTGCTGAAAATACTGCTACAGATCAACAAATTAAATCCAATGAAGCAGTAGAAGACTCAGTGGCCATATCCAGGAACTTGAGATTTATGGGAGATTAGACAATGCCTACTAAGTAGGGGACACCCAAGAGAGCTCTGTGGACAAGCACAGATACAAATACTTGAAATTAACACGAGTTTAATCAAATTAGGAAACAAGTAAAATATTTTAATTCTATCTATAGTCGATAGGTTCTGGCCACAGGCCAAGAAAAGCCAGAGGCCTGAGCTCAAAACTGTATCAAGGGTGATATGTCTGCTAGGTTCAACCCCCAGCTTCCCTCCAAAATAAGTTGTCAAATGACTTTGTTAGTTTCCAAGTCCTCCCTATAGTATATAGTCATACAATTATGTTCTCATTATACAGAAGAAGTTATTGAGATTCTAGAAGATTGAATTTTGTACTTTAAGAGCTCCAAAAAGAACTATGTCTTTTGTTAAATGGATCAGCAACTACAGAAACGGCAGTCAATAATTAGGATTTTCCTTCTATTGTAGAATATGAAGATGATATTTGATAAATCTATTCTCAAATTTTTAACTGTCAGAAGCAAGTGCTGAGTTTCAGTAGAAGAAAGAGCTTCAAGAGAATGATGTACCATTCTGCTCAAAGAAAGTGATTTAGACCTCTGGATTACAGAAGGTTTAAGATGTTGCCCTTGTGGTGATGCAGTGTTTTAACTAAAGGGCCATAGTGAACATCAATTTTCCCTTCTGAAACAAATCACCAGCCAACCAAAACCTCTATTACTTCTATATTTCCCAAAGGACTCTTTCATTCCCCAACCATTTCCAAATTGAGCAGATGAATTGCAGCCTCATAAAGGTATTAGAGAAATGTAACAGTCTCATTTGGAGATACACCTAACGTGGGAGTTTCAGCCAAAATGGTTTGAATCAGAAACTGGGTTTTGGATGGTTACTCACCCTCCTAGATCACTAAGAAAGAGAAATGAAAGGGGCATTAGAGACCATCCATCCCAATTCAAATAGGGAAGTAGTTAATTATCAAGGGCATGTACAGGAAAGCAGTGGTTTCAAGAACTATCTCCCCAAAGCTATCATATTTTAGAAATAAATTCTGCATTTCATGATGCCCAAATAGCTCATTGAAAATTAGAAATATTTTTGGTGTTTATTTTTGTAGATATACCTGTTTAATTAGCTGAATGTATTATCTAACTAATTAAGCTTACGTTCTTATAAAGAGTTAGGTACCAACCTGTAGTTGGCAATAATACATTACAATTGAGTATTTGGTATAAATGACTCAGATTTATGACAAATGTAATGAACTTAATAGACAAAATAAATACCCATCCTGCAGTATTATATTAATTTGTATCCCAAGAGTCTAGAGCCATGTTTTATATGTGGTAAATATTTGTGCAATATTGGCCAGGCGCGGTGGTGCACACTTGTAATCCCTGGGCTTGGGAGGCAGAGACAGGAGGATCACGCTGGTTTGAAGCCAGCCACGCTGGCTTAAGAGACCCTGTTTCCAAATAAAAATATAAAAATAGGTCTGGGAGTGTAGATCAGAGGTTGAAGGGCTTCCAGGAACCACAAAAAATATTTGTACCACACACAAAAAATATTTGTGCAATATACAAGTTTTCACTCTGAGAAGTCACAGAGAGATGGTTAATGCTATTATAATGGTCCATAAAAAACCCAGTCCTAGTATATGAGGACTGGTCTCAGAGAGTTGTAAGGGCCAAAAAAAAAAAGAGAAGCAGACTCATCTAGGGTTGCACAGGGTGCAGTTAATTGAGGGTTTTTTCTGATGGAAACATGGTCCTGGGTAGCAGCAAGACCAGTTGGATAACCTCAAGTTGGATCAAAAGTATCTTTATCCTAGCTGGAATATATCTGTTTTTTCTTAAGCTAATATAAAAAAGTCAAGAGCATAAATGACTGAAAACAGGATCCAGTTGTAAAGCTCCACATACTATTCAGATGGTTTTGTCTATCTATGGTTTTCTGAGAAACTGAGCAGGAAAACCCAGTTGGATTTATTCTGTAGCGATCATGCCAGTTACAACTCAAGGTGGCAACATTCGTGTCAAGCTGACTCCATATACAGACAATTCCCAGGTTGTGGTTTTAATCTATCTGAATTGGGGCAAGGTTTAAATAACATTGTGCCATTCATTGTTGTAAGTAATCTAGTATCTATTTCTCCTTTTTTCTTATTAATAAAGCATATATTTTAATTGGGACAGCAAAATATCCATTTGAAACCTTATTTCTTTATTCAATAAAATGCAAATGCAAGTCAATAAGAATGCTATTCTTTCTAAATAAAAAAGACAAAGTTTTATTTGCTTATTGTTTTTTGTTCAACATTTTTCTACATGGCATGTAGGTATAATAACGGGTTATGAAGCAACCATGAGGTTTAAAGTTGCATGCTTAGGGTAGTGGAGGAAGAAGTTAGAAAAAGCCCAAATCCATGACAATATTGCAAAGCTGTTGTTGTTGTTGGCAGATTAACTGTGGACTTCTCATTGAATAAATAGACTCACTATCTCATCTATTTTTTTAATGTTCTTGAAGTCAGTCATATTCCTTTCTCCTCTTTTTTATAATACTTTTAAACTAATTGATTGCATATATATATATATATATATATATATATATATATATATATATATATATATATCACCTTGGTGCCAAGACATTGAATTGGAGTGAATGAGTACTTCAGATTTGAAAACTTGTCTTAAATTTATTCCTCTAACAAGAGCTAGTGGAAAGAACAAGTCACATATTATTTATATCTTGAACCAGACTGTCAATTCCTCCAGGCCTACTCCACTACTTCATGGTCACAGATTATTCAGATGAAAATAATGAATATGTGACAGATTTTTCATCTTGTAAATCAGATGTCAACTTCAATGTCACCAGTACAGAGGATATTTCTTCAAATTAATAGCAGTAGCCCAGCCATTCTCAATCAATCATATTTTAATTTTGAAAATAACCCTTATAACTTTTATATTTTTCTAATTTACATGTACATGTATCTATTTACTTTAGTCTCTTCTCCCCATTAGAATAAAATAGAGAATTTACCTGTCCTATCTAGAAATATAACCTTGATATAAGGTAGCCAAGCAGATATATATGTTGGAATAACTGAGTGAATGAATGAATCAGTCATTAAGTAAGCATTATGAGAGAATCAAAGCATTTTCTTAAATAGCTGGAAAACATCTTTATTCTGTAGGCTTTCTCTTCAGACTCTTGATGGCTTCCTTTTCTATATAGAAACTTTTTAATTTAATGCTGTCTAACTTATTAATTCTCATTTTTATTTCTTGAGTTTTAGAGGTTCTAATTAAGGAAATTTCTATCAGTGCCTATATGTTGGAACTTTAGTCCTGTGCCCTATTCTAGTAATTTCAGTCTCTCATCTAATTTTTATGTTTTTTGTCCATCCTGAGTTGACTCTTGTGTAGAAAGAAAGGTTGGGGTTTGATTCCCTTTTTCTAAAAATGGATAACCAGTTTTCCCAAAACTATTTGTTGAAAACCAGTCTTTTCTCTAGTATATGATAAAGTCAATGTCCTGAGGAAATCACAACTGTAAATAAGGAGGTGAAAGACTTGATGGAAAACATAGAAAATAGGAAGCAATAACAGCATGAAAATGGCAAAGGTGCACCCACAGCCCAACGAAGATACGTGGCAATGTGGGGTCCTTAGTAGCTTGGAGGAACAGACCTTCCATCCATGTGGAGGTAATGGTGACAAGAAAGCTGGCAAATGGGCTGAGTGGAGCACAACAAACATGTGAGTACAACCAGAGGAGAGATCGTCTCCCTTTGAGGATGTTGCTATGTGGCTGAAAAAAATGGGACAGTTAGCTTGAAGGTGGTGCTTTTGGAATTGGCTATGCTGAATTAACTGACTCCTAATGTCAATGAGCCTTGAGTGCTTTATTTCAAATACAGGGATGAGAATTCCTACCTCACTGGATGATAATCAGGATTAAAAGGGACTTAGGAAAGCAGTTTGTAGAGCATGGATAATTACAAAATTGGCTAAAAGTTCTTGAGATTTTATGTGTCAGGCACTGGAATAATCACTTCATGCAGATTATCTCCTTTAATCCACAGAAAAACCCAGAGGAAAAGTTATTAACCAGGGTTTAACATCAAAGTGTGATAGCGTGGTGAGGGGTTAGGCAGCGGAGGGGCTGGGCTTTGGTGGATAGATCATCAGTTCACAATGAAACAAACTTTTATTTGTATATCTAGTCTAATAGTTGCTCCAAGGTTCAATGTTTCCATGTTTAGCCTTGAACAAAGAAAATGACATCAAAAACTAAGGTCATCTGATGAGACATGAATATGCATCTCATTGATGCCCCAACACCAATTCTGGTTTGACAAGGCATATCCATTGAAAAATTTAGGGTTATGTTCTTGGAATGAAAAGTGAGTCTCTTCAAACATACATTGGTGTCCAAGTGTTCAAATTTCCAGTATATTTTGAAGAATAGATTTCTTCGGCTGCCATCCAATGCAAATATCTAAGGAAATCAGAATTTTGCCAAACATATTTCAGAGACATAGTTATGCCCTGTATAGAACAGATGCCATAAGTTAGAAAATTCTGAATAGAATTCCAGATACCCACATTGAGATTTATGCAAGAAGTATGACATAAAGATTAGGAGGTTAAGTGTCAGAGATGGTAAATCTCTTGAGTCTAACTCAGCCACATATGTTTTTTTATGTGAGGATTGGAATGTTTATTCACCACTTAGAGCCTATTTTTCCCATGTGTGAAATATAAACAAAAATATATTACTCACTTGTTACTATGACAAATAAATGAGATGATACATAGGAAGCAAAGAACGGTGTGCTTCTCAGGGAAAGAGTTGAAGAAGATAAACTTTAAAAAAATTTTTTTTTAGATTTTCTTGTTTGGTACTTGGATTATAACTTTTACTATATGCCACCTGTGACAAAAAAGGCCTTGTTGTCATTAAAATACTGAAAAACATCCAAACTATTTTACCTCTTCAATAATTACCCTTTGAGCATGAGTTCTCATTTAGTCCAAATCAAAAACAGAAACGTGCCAAGTACTGAATGAGTTTCTTCCAAAATTAGTTATCTGTGGCTTATGTGATATTATGGTTTGGCATCAGTTCCCAAAATGGAGCTCTTACATGTGATCTTCTTACTCATAAAATCTCAGCCAACCCTACTACTTAACACTAAATAATAAGTATATGCACTTGGTACATTTACATGGCTGTTACCAGTGTAGAGTCATTAAACCTTGAGGTTCCCTTCTGCTTTATGCAGATTTTATTTTAGTTCTCAAGAAGTATTATTTCAAAAATCACCCAAGGAATTCATTTCCTCATATTCTTGAATCAATATGTGCCAAAAACATCTCTCTCTTTATAAAAAATCAGCATAATATATTATTCTAATTTGTGAATCTTTGGGCCTATGGTAAAGTATAAAGGAAACTTTAATATAATTGCTGTTCCACTGAAATGACATTAATGTTCCTTACTGATGCAGCCCTATGGGTAATTTTGAGTGGAATTGGTCCCTTATTTAAACTCTGTGATTTATTTGCTCTCTTTTAAAGACACAGATGACTGCTAATTGGAAATTAAAATTGCAACCTAGTTTCTCATTCACATATTTATTAGGCTCTTCAGGGTTAATTTTGACATTTCACTCTAGCATTGACAGTGGATTTTTATGTCTTATTATAATTAAAATTTTATCTGTGTTAGTATATTTTTGCTAGTTGCACTCATGCCAGTGCCTTCTAGCTTCCCCAATTAGAATTGATCATGGGCCATTTAATTAATCTTTGCAACCTCTGCTTCTACTCACAGGTCATCTGTAACAAGCAAATATCGATATATACTTGGGTGGGTGGATGAACTTCAGGATGGGTAAATTAGAACACAGTAAAGCTCTAAAAAATGTTGAGTTTAGTTTGATGGTTCTCCACAAAAAGTTATTTATACTAACAGGACAAAGTTTTCTGGGTAGAATAGAATCTGTAAGGTTACTGTTAAAGATCTTAGTCTTTGGGGGCAGAAAAGGCCACTTCCCTGACACCCTCACCCTGCCCCCACACACAGTATCATCAGGGCAAGTCATCTCACCTGTGATACAGAGGGGTTTTTTTTTTTACTAAATCATGCACAGAACTCTCTTTATAGGCACTATGCCACATAGCATACAATTGTTCGAGAATTTTATTTTTTATTTTTCAAAACTATTATTACAGTTATCAAAGCATTCTGTGTCTGTATTTCACTGGAAGAGAAAATGAGAACACAGGTAAGCTTTGATTAGATAAAATCCTGTTATTGCTTTTAAAGAATTACTATTACAAAGTGTTAGTTGGAATTTTACAAGAGTCCAGCTCTTTTGTCTTTATTTTTGTAATTACAGTAATGCATTCACAGAGCTAAAACACAAATAAATAAATGGAAGAGCTGATCATGCAAATCAATGATCATCCACATGCCCTATTACTCATCATCCACAAAGTGAACCTAATTTGTTTAAAGTTGCAGTTCTTCTAAATAGAAAACTTGTTTTTCCTTGTTTTTTTCTTTAATTTTAGATCATATATCCCAATACTTCACCACCAGGATGAAGGTTAAATTCTCTTATGTCAACCCTACCTCACTAGCTGTTGTAGTTGTTGTTGTTTGGTGGTGTTCCACTCAAGCAGGTAGCAGTGGCTATGCTTAATTGCAAATGCTTAGTCTCTATTTTAATGATTTATTTCGTGTATGTGGTGCTCCAATGGCTTTTCTGGCCATTCATTATTTCTTCACTCCAACCCAGAAGATGTGATGAAAGATAATAAAAATGAGCATCTCATCCTAATCCTGCCTTTCTTCTCTAGCATACCCCAGAAGTTCTCTGCTGTCCTCTACCATGAAGTAAGACCAGCTCAAATCCAGCAATGCAAGTGGGATAAGTCTATCCAACATCAGGGCTCACTTAACAAGCTTATTTTGCCTCACAAATCCTATATTTAGCCCTTGTGAGAAACTAAAATGTACCTCCTCTCTATACTGTTTATTTTCTCAATTTCAGAGGAAGCAAAGTGGAAAAGAGGTTCAGTATATTGCTCCCCCTTGAGAACACTAAGACTAATTTTATAGATTTTATTTCTCCACAGGGCTACTTCAACTATCTAAATTTTTGTGTACTCCTAAAAGTTATATACTGAAATTCTAAAGCCCAAGTTGGTGATGGTAGGAGGTAGACCCTTTGGGAGGTGAGCTTTATGAATGAAATTATCACATTTACAAAGCAGATCCCAGGGAGCTACCTCACCCCTTCTATCATGAGAGGACAAAAAGGGCACATTATGAGAAAGTGGGCCCTCATCAGATTGAATCTGCCTTGATATTATAGTTCCCAGTTTCTGGAACTGTGAGAAAGACATTTTTTTTTTCTTAAGCCACCCACTTTATAGTGTTTTGTTATAATATTCCAAATAGACTAAGACAGTAACTTTTGTGAACTAAATAATATACTGAACCACAATTCTCACAATTATATTCTAGGAAATTTATTACTTGATTTGCTTGGTTTTGGTGAGCACATTCCCAATCTATCTTTAAAATTCAGGTTTTTTTGTTCAACATGCTACAAAAATTTTAGTCAAAAAGACCAAAGCCCATGTCATCATCATGTCATCAGACTCTTCAGATTCTTCTTTATTTGCTTCCAGTTTCTCTCATCAGCTGGAGCAGCAGCAGTAGAAGAGACAGGACCTCCTGGGGGTAAAGCAATAGCTGCAGGAGCAGGCCCAGGATCCTTACATTGCAAATGAGGCTCCCAATGCAAATAAGCCAGGCCAAAAAATAATACTAACACTTTAACCAGTTGTTTTAATGAAGATATTGATTTTATCCTCCATGCTGGTCCCCTGTAGTTATTCATCTTGAAAATAGAGTAGATGCAGACAATCATAGAAATGGAGAGAGGATATTTATGTGACTGAGGTAATGTTTATTTTATTCTATTAAGAGGTAAAAAAAATCTAATTTCAAATAATATAATTATCTTCTATTGAATTCTCACTGTGTGCAAAATTTATCTCTGTCCTTTACCTCTCACCTTCCATCAAAAACATCTCTACTTTTACATAAGAAGGCTCATTACAAGTTAGGTTCTGTTCTGTAAACCTAATTAAGTAGTCATATTTTGTTTAGAGGAGTGCTTTTAAGAGTTTAAAACTGGTAAATAAGAGTTACAGTATAATAACTTTGTAAATATTCTATGAAGAGCCAACAAATGTGCTTAGAGTGTATTTCCTTCAGTTTGGGTTCAATATAACCACCATTTCTATAGTAATCAGTCTGTAATGATCTTTTGCACCCAAGTCAAATAGATTCTCTATAATTATACTTTAATGTTTGCTCAAAATGGTACCATATTTAATTGATCTCACATTTGGAGTATGACTTTCTGAGGCACATTTCGCTGTTATTTTTCCTGGAGTTCATATTTGTCTCTTCTATTCTTTTTGAGAGAAGAAGCATAAGCTTTCTTCACTGTGTCACTACTATCATTCAGCCCATTTGTCACTCCGTTTATTGCTTGGAATCCCTATTCATCTTCCTGAGAGAATCCTTGAAGATAATGAATTCCAGTTCCAATTCAGTATTGGTTATTTTCTGAACCTGTCACCCACTTGTTAAGCTAGGGGTTCTTTCCACTGATTCCTGGGTCAGTTCAAGTAGTTTCTTTGCCCCGTATTCTCACCACTTATTGTTATTTCTTCAGCTTCTGTGTATTTACCAAGTGTGTACTGTGTACAAGGAATGATGTTAGGCAATATAAAAACTGAAAGCAAACAAAAACTGTGTTTCTGTACTAGAAGAATATAAGCTACAACACAGACACAAATATATGTAATCATAAAATAAAAATTTCAAGGAAGATAACCAAAGAATAAAATAGAGACACAGAGGTGAAAGAAACTGATATATCATGAGATAAAATATTGGAAAGAAATCAGAATTAAGGGGTTGAAAAGGGGTAGGGCACGGTGAGAGAAGTTCAGGGAAGGTCAGAAAATGCATGAGGGAGGAACATGGAATCTCACCAGTTGGAATCTCTTAAGGTGGGATTTCACCAGGTAGAATCTCACCAGGTTAGGGAGCAATAGCACAAAATCATAGTCACATTCACAGAAAAAAGTGGTAATGCATATGGTGAATTAAATATTACAATATTGTTAAACCAAACAACAACAGTAACAGAACTAAAACCAAATACCTCTCTTTAGAATATAACAAAATTAAATTCAGTAGCCTCTTCTTATCCTCAGGGAATGCATTCCAAAACTCCAGTGGATGCCTTAACTGTGAATGGTGCTGGACCAGTATTTATGGTATTTTCTTCCTCCTATCCATACATACCTAAGAAAAAGTCTCATTTATAAATTAGATGCAGTAAGAGAATAATAACACCTATTATTAAAATGAATCATTTATAATGATATAATAATGATGATAAAATGTATAATGATATAATAAAATTATTTAAAACATACAATTAATTTATTTCTAGAATTTTCAATTTAATATATTCAGATGAATATTGAGCATGTAACTGAAACTACAGAAAACAAAGCATGTATAATGGAAACCTATGTGTGAAAGCCTATGAGACATAGCTAGGTCATTGTCAGAAGGAAATACAAAACACTAAATGTGTACCATTAGAGAGTAGTAAAACTGAGAGAAAATAAACTACTTCTAGTACATTGAAAAATATAAAAAATAAGCAAAAATGTGAAAGTGACAAATTAATAAATTATTAATAATTAATAAATTATGAATTAGAAAGCAAACAAAAATTGACTTGAAAAATAAAACCAAGAATGATTTTTTGAAAAAGGTGGTGAAATGGATGGAGTGGCAAGTATTTTAATAAAAAGAAAAGTCATCATATGCTGAGACAGTCACTATAACACATAGATATAATTAAATATAAAATAATATACACAAATATATAAAAACTTAGAAAATCTGAATAAAATTATTAATTTTTTGAAATCATACATTGCTTGTGTTGTCTGTCTATGACAATAAGTTAATAACTACAGAACAGAATACTTTTTTTTTTTTTTGCAGCACTTGGGATGAAACCCATGGGCATTCTACCTCCAAGCAATACCTCCAGCCCTATTTTTATTCTTTATTTTGAAACAGGGTCTCACTGAGTTGCAAAGGGCCTGGCTAAGTAGCTGAGGCTGTCTATGAACCACAATCTTCCTTGCCTTAGCCTCTCAAATGCTGGGATTACAAGTGTGTGCCACTACTCCCTACTCAAAACAGAATACTTTTTTTTTTTTTTTTGGTGGTACTGGGGTCCCTGGAAGCCCTTCTACCTCCAGGCTACACTCCCAGACATACTTTATACTTTTTTATATTTGGAAACAGGGTCTCTTAAGCCAATGCAGCTGGCTTCGAACCTGCACAATCCTCCTGTCTCCGCCTCCCACGTGCGGGGATTATAACCGTGTGCCACCATGCCTGGCTATAAAACAGAATACTTTTAATGTTAAGGAAAACCTTCTGCCCCAAAGGGTAATACATTCAAGTAGTTCTTTATAAAAAGGTTAATATAAATGTCTTAGAGAATATATAGAAATAGTACAAAATAAAAAGCTGTACATCTACTTAACTTTCTAATAAAAACAAAAATCCAAAATAATACAAGTAAATTTAACAGAGAAATACATCCAATAACACTTATTCTAATACAAAGATGGGTGTATTAGAATTCTCACTGCTGTAATTTAAAAGACTGACCACATAGCTTAGAGAAACAAAGGTTTGTTTGCTCATGATTTCATGTTCAGTCCATGTGAGATTGATGACCACAGATCTTGAGGCTTGGCAGTGGAAAGTGAAGAGGGAGACCACAACCCTTCATTCTCACATCATGGAAACCAGAAACATGCAGGAGAACAAAGGGAAGAGGAACCAAATATAATCCCCAAGACTCCACCTTCTTCAACCACACCCCACAGGCCCAGGCCACCACCCAGATAAATTCATTAAAATGCTGGGATTACAACTGTCATGACTCAATTATATCAACTTGGAACACCAGTTTATGAGCTCTAAAGGTTCTATTTTATATCTGTCTATAACATTCTGCCCTGGTCCATGAAGAGATCATGCCCATTTCAGAATGAAAACTATGTTTAATCCATTTCCAAGAGTTCCCAAAGTTTTAACAGTTCCAGCATGGTTGAAAAGTCCTAAAGTCCAAAGTTTCCTCTGTGAGTCAAGGTGAACTCTTGTGAGCCCCTATAAAAGAAAGTAAAAATAAAAAGAATATTACATGAGTATAATGTACAATGGCAAAGAGTAAACATCTGTATTCCAAAGGGGAAAAATAGAACCATAGGAAGAAGAAATGGGACTTAAAGAGAAAGGAAATCTAGTAGGGCAAGCATTTAATCCTGTAACTTCATTTCTGACACTTGGTGCATGTGTCAGTGAGAAACAATCTCCAAGGGCCCTTTTCATCCCCACCCCTGGGGTCTAGTTGATTGCAATGAGCAGTGACTCAGTCTTTGAGCCTAGATCCATGGTTTGCAGCTTGCAGCCTTTCCTCGTGGTTGTTCCACATTATTTTTTATACTTTTGTATTGGTGCATTGTGGTTATATATCATACTGGAGTTCAAGATGGTAGAGGCATTCATGCACACATCACTCATTTAGCCCACTCTTGGCATTCTACACAGCATTTCTTCTGACCAAGAAACTCATTTCATAGTGGAAGAAGTGTGGCAATAGGCTCACACTCATGTGATTCACTATTCTTACCATGTTCTTCACTATCCTGAACCAACTGGTTTGGCATAATACCACGATGGCCTTTTGAAAACTCAGCTACAGCACCAACAAGGTGGTAGTACCTTGCCCCAGGCAAGGTTCTTCAGAAGACTATGTTCTCTAAATCATCATCCACTGTGTGGTGGTTTCCCCTGCAGCCAGAATTCATGTGTCCAGGAATTAAGGAGTGGAATTTGAAATGGTAAAGCTCACCAATACCCCTAGCAACCCACTAGCAAATTTTTTCCTGTACCCACAACTTTATGCTAAGTAGGATTTCTTCCACCAGGAGGCACAACAGTGATTCCACTACCCTGGAATTTTAAACTTCCCCCTGTCCACTTAGGGCTTCTCATGCCAGAGTCAACAAGCCAATAATAGAGTTATGGTATTGGCAGTGGTGACTTACCAAGATTGCCAAGGGGAAATCAGACTATTATTCCAGTCTTGGTACTAATTTCTGTATTAGTCATCATTCTAAATCTGAAAGCTATATGACATATCTTAGAGGAAGAAATATTTGCTCACCATTTGAGGTTGAGTTCATGTAAAACCAGGGTCCAGGATATGTGGATGAAAAGTGGAAAGGGGGAAAGCACAATTCTTCACTCTCATGTCATAGGGACTAGAAACAAGGGGATGTGAGGGGAGGAGAAACCATATACAATCCCCTAGACCACAGACCCAAGGATCTACCTTCTCCAGCCACACTCCATCAGCCTAGGCCAACAACAATATAAATCCATTACAAGTAATTTATAGTGGATTATCCACTATTAGGATTACAACCCTTGTGAGGCAATTACATCAATTCCAAACACCAATTTATAAGCTCTTCAGGGATCACTCTATATCTGTCTGTAACAATGGGTAATGTTAAAACATTTTAGTTAAAAAATACATATATTGGTAATAGTAGAAAAATACTTTCAATATATCACTTGATCCTGAAAGGAACTTGATTAACAGTACTTATTTCTAATTTTTAAAGGAATTATGTGAAATAGGAATAGAATTCTTCCTTAGACATAAATCAAGACTATATATTAAAAATCAGAACAAATTACATTGTAAAAACTAGAAACATACCCCAAACATCAGGATCAAGGCTAGGATATATGTTAGCATTGCTATTGTTTATTATAGCTCTGAAGTTCTACACATAGAAATATAACAATAAAAGGAAAAGAATATTTCATTATTGTAAAAAAATATATAGTTCACATTTTCCTTGAAACCTATCAGAATTTCCAAAATACTATTAATATCAATAAGAAAAATATAACTATCCTTCATATCACCAAAACTAGTAAGAATTTAAGATTAAAAAGTTAGCATGTACAATAGCAACAGAAAATATATAATGCCTTAAAGTAACTGTGATATGTGTTTAAATTAAAAGGTAGTTCCAAAAGTAACTTCAATACATTTAGAAGAATTCTTCCTCTCTTTTTTCCCTTTCTAACTTTCAGATACCATTATTATTAATAACCTATATTCATTCAACATTTCTTATAGCTTAAACACATTAATACATACTTTACTTGATCTGTGCTCTATATATTATTCTCAAATCTTTCTTTCTTATTAATATGAACATGTTTCAAACTCAGAATATATAGTTTCTCACATTTTATATATCTACAGTGTTGTAAGTTGTACACAGATACTACAATTATTTATCCATTTATCTACTTACTGGGTATGTATATTGTTTAGACATTCTTATTAAGTGACTATATACTTAATAATATTGTTAGAATATGTACACATTTCAAATTCTGTGGGATTTTTTTTGAGGTGCTGGGAATGAAACCCAAGGGCATTGTTCCTCTGGGCTACACACCCCAGCCTCTTTTTTTTTTTTTAAAGGAGGATCTCACTGTATTGCAAAGGGTCTCACTAAATAGCTGAGGCTTTCCACAAACTGTGATCCTCCTGTCTCAGCCTCCTGTACACTGGGATTAAAAGTGTGCATCACCATGCCTGGCTCAAAATCTCTTCATTTTAAAATAATGCATGATTATAAAATATCTCTCATAACTGATGGATTCTGGTGACTATGCCTTTGAAATACATGCACTATCAGTTGATCATGGTGGTGCATGTCTATAATCCCAGTACTTCTGAGGCTGAGACAGATGGTTTGAAGTTTCAGGATCAGCCTCAACAACTTAGGGAAACTTTCAGAAACCTAGCACAACCGTGCTTCAATACAAAAAATTAAAAGACCAGAGGGTGTTGGTCAGAGTCAGAAAATACCAACTAAAAAAAAAATCCCAGTACCAATATAAAAAAAAAAACTAGCACCTAAAATCTCTAGAATTTAGAATTAGATATTTATCAAGAGAGAATAAAGTCAGAAAAAGGAATTCAAGATGGTTATTTGTATATTAATTTGAAATATATAATGAGTAATAATTGTATTTGTTGAGATCTGAAGGAAAGATTCTTGTAGACTGAAATATATTGCTTATGTTTAACTCCAAGATTTGAAATACATATATGAAGACTTAGAGATATAATTTCAGTATAAATATGGGAGTTATTAGTAATAAAATCAACTAAAGTGAGCATTCAGAATTCAAACAGAACAGAATAAGGTAAGGAACCATGTTAAATATGGTATAAAATATCTACTGCTAAATAGCAAATAATCCCAAAATTTAACAGTTAAAGACAAGGATTTCTAGTTTAGTTTATGAGCGTAAGAAATCTGGGAGAACCTTAGCTGTATTTACTTTGGCTCAGATTCTCTCACAAAATTGTAGCTGAGCTGGTAAGCAGGACTGTGTTAGCCAAATCATTTCTCTGGGGCTAATGTATTTCCTTTTAAGCTCATTCACATGTATGTTGTTGGAGTGAGTGTCTGAGTCAGCATCCTCACTGTTATAATCCAAAACATCTGGCCACACAATTTAGAAGAGGTTAAGCTTTATTTGCTTATAGTTCCTGAGATTTTGGAGGTTCAGTCCATGTAAGACTGGGTCTGTGGAGCTCAGAGCATAGTGGTAGGAAGCAGAGAAATAGAGAGCAAGTCTCTGAATAAGAGGAAAAGGAACTTTATATAATCCCAAGGATACATCCCCAGGAAACCCTCCTTATCAACCAAGCCTTATCTCCAAGATGGCTGCCTGGTTTCCAGGTGAGGTAGGGAGATTTCCTAAATTTAAACCATTAAAGTGGAGAGGTCAGTTTCTCTTATCTTTAAAGTACTGTTCACAAAATGTTCCATTGCTATATCCATAGTTAAAGAACAAAGTGGAAGGAAGAATCTTTTTGTCACCTAATCTTGGGAGCAATACCCAATTCTTTCATCATGTTCTGTTTCTTACAAGCAAGCCCATACGTGAATACCACTCAAGGGGAAAGATATCAAACTTGATCTCTTAAAAAGAGTATAGATACATTTGAGGACATATTTTTAATACAACCCAAAATACCAATCAGTAAAAAGAAGAAAAGGGAGAGATGAATTGATGATGAAAAATGAGAAGGATCTATCAAGAATCTAGATAAACTTCCAGAAGTTAGCAAAGTACTGAAAGTCAGTTGACTTGAATGAGCCCTTCTGTGCTGAGACAGTGGAAAAGAGTTACTGTTTACTGAGCACTCCGTGGTACTGTGTCCCTGGCACTGGGCAAAATGCACTACAGATTTTATCTCATGTTCTCACCATTAATAGCAGTCATTTATTTCTAGGCCTCTCACTACCTGGAGTCCCAAGGAAAATGCATCAGTTGGGGTGGATATTGAAAAACAGAGACTCAATGTAATAGGGGTTAAAACAATGGAACTAATTCTCTTGCACATAAAAATCTGGAAGTAGGAATACTCTAACTGTAACCCTGGTTCTGTTGCATGAAGTTTTGAGGATCTAGGTCCTTTACAACTCATTTCCCCATCTGCATGTATGCCTCTACCATCTTGTACTCCATTAAGATGTATGACTACAATGCACTAATAGCATATTTTAAAAAAACATCTAAATCTCAACATGTTTCATGAAGCCAAATGGGAAACATTAATAAGGAAAGAAGCAGAGACTTCTGTTAACTGGCCCTTAAAGAGACTGAATTGGAAATCACTGAACACCTCTTTCACATGCATGCCACAACTTTTCAATTGGCTGAGAAATTACTGAGAACCACAAGAATCACTAGAAGTCAGGGGTGCTATTCATGAGAAAAAATAAATATGCAGAAGTAAAGAATAGTGTTTGTGATAGTAGCCTACAGAATTAATAGAAGCAGGCTAATGTTCAGAATCTCTGGAAAAATGACTCACCTCTTGATTCTCTCAGGTATTATGAAATCTGCTAATAAAGTTTCTCAAGACCAATATAAGGATAAATTTCAACCAAGTTCCCATTTATTGCAGCGCATCTCTGGCAACCCTAACTTGCATTATCATGAATAGGTTATGTACACCTGAAGTTTCAAACTGTGTGCTAAATTCTATAATCTTGGTTCTCAGACATTCCCTCTAGTAGCAATAATCTATTTCTATTGGCTTCCAGTATGTTGTAGGCTACAAAAAAACACATAAGAGAACCATAAAAGCTTCAGTTTGCATATTGGTGTTAAATATGTTACTCATACCCATTAATATCCCCACATTTTTCACCAGCAGTACAACATACAAATTTCTGTATGGTTTAGCAGTGATTTCCACAAATTGCATAAACAATAATATATAAGAACATGGTACTCAAGTTAAAAATGATTGATTATGACTAATATTTTAGGCAAAGTGGAATGCAAATTTTCACTATCTACAAATAAAAAATGTAAATTTTTTAATGTTTTGTCCAAACGCTACTATGAGAGAAAAACATAGACCCAAACAGGCTGTGGCTACATTATTTTACTATTAAGTTCTAAGGTAGAATTAATGCCAGTTCCAGTGACTTCCCTTTATAAGCCTGCCTAAGGAAAATATTATCTAAATGAAGTCTCAGAGAAATTAAATATCATGTCCAAATCTATATACCTAATAAATAGCAGAGTTGAAATCATCCACATATTTTTTAACCAGAATGCTTTCAGTTTTTCAGTATTATTTGTAAAGTTTAGAAGCACTAACATTGATCTTTGGTGTACTTTTGTTTTTAAGGAATATATTAAATTCAATCTTATTTACATTTAAATAAATAGATTAGGTAAATCAATAAACAGATGGGCTCAAGGTGGCTTTCATAAAATATTGCTTGTGTTGGTCATTTTATATGTGGTTTTCAGGTTAATGTTGAAATTGGGAAATGCCTCAATAATTAAAACCTGGGAAGTCTGTACTGTGACATACATGTGTCTCCATAGATAACTATTCACAATGCCAAAGAAGAGAAAGAATTAAGGGCATTGAATTATTCTGCCTAGCTAACTCTGTGTCTCTTGGTAATATAATTTTCTATATCATTGCACTCGGCTATATTAGCAAGAAGGTATTAATAACTTTTAATTCTCCCTGGCTTGGTCCCATTTTCTTTTGTTTTTTTCTTTTAACTTGACTATATTTTCTAGTCTTCAAATACTTTGTTTTGTATATGGTTAAGCAAATAATTTATTCAAAAACCATATGAACTTTTCTAAAGATTTTTTAAATCTCTTAATGTGATTTAAGATGTATTTTGACATAATGACAGCTTCTTTGTATTTCCTTTTCATTGCATTTGCTAACCCACTGAACCCACTGAAATAAAATTTGATCATATTTTCATATATATATATATATATATATATATATATATATATATAAAGTTAAAAAATATCTATTGGGGATTTTAATAATTCATATAGCTTCATAATCATTTATTCAAGTGAGTTGGTATAAGTTTTCAGTGAAACATTTATGCTTCATGACTTTAGGGAACTTTTAATACAAGATAGTGACAATTTTATGTTCTTATTTTTTATTTTAAATATGATTTTATTGGTGCATTATAGTCTCACATCATAATGTAAATTACATTGGTAATGACATACTTGCACACAGCACTTGGTGGGTTTCCTCTCCCAGCTTCCCCATGCCCCTTTTCAATACAGAGTATTGAAATTAATCTTGGTAGGCCGGGCGTGGTGGTGCACGCTTTTAATCCCTGTGCTTGGGAGGCAGAGACAGGAGGATAGCGCTGGTTCAAAGCCAGCCTTGCTGGCTTAAGAGACCCTGTTTTCAAATAAAAATATATATATAAATAGGTCTGGTACCACCAAAAAAAATTAATCTTGGTATATTCACATGTGTAACCATATTTGATGGTAGCACTTCCATTAATAAACTTCAGTCTTCCTCCCCCCACTTCCATTTGACCACCTCCCTGGCTTCCCTGAAGCTTCGCCATTATCTGAACCCCCTTTTGTATACCAATTACTCCCTAGCTTGTGCATATTAGGAAAAGCATATGATCCTTCACTTTCTGTTTCTGGCTAATCTTACTTAACATATTTTCCAGATTCTTTTGTAGAGATGTCATTTTTAATCAGAAATCTTCCATGTTTGTTTTTCTCTCTCAGATAACTTTCTTTATACTTTAATTCTGCTTTTAGAGTTTTTATTATTTCCATAAGAGTTTTAGGAGTATTATGAAACACACTGAAGTTTCTGAATTGACTTTATACTTATAATTACTGAGACTTATTTTTCATAATTGGCCCAAGTTCCATAAGTAATAATAAACAAGAGCCTAAAACCTATAGAATCTAATTTCCATCAACAGACTTTAAATTGCAGTCTCTGACCAGTTCTCTGTATATTAGGGTATCAGGATGTGCTAACACTGCTAGGATAAACAAGTAGCTTCTGGATCTAAAAATAAAAATATTAAATATACCTGGGAGATTTTAAGATTCATATCCTGCCTGCTCTCCTCACTTCCTACCACTGATCTTCCAAATCTATCTGCTGCTTTTGAATCTCTTGAACTGAGACACAGAATTTATAACATCACAAGTCTACTTTCATGATTCTAAGGCAGGGGAACTGCCCTACAGCACTATCTCCATCCACTGAAGCATTGGCAAGACACATTTTGCCTGGGATGATATATAGTGTACCGTCTTTTCTTCCTAATCCCACACCTCAAGATTTGGGATCATGTTTCTAGATGTCCACTGTATGGTTAATAATACTGCATTAATTTCCTGAGATTTTCCAAGAGTATAGGTCTTAAGTGTTTTCACCGCATACTACACATACAAACACACGATGTAGGCTGATAGATATGCCAATTAATTTGTGTAAATCATTTTATGGTATATATGTATATCACATTATCCATGTATACCTTAAATATACTCAATTTTATTAATTATACCTCAATAAATATGTAAATTTAATTTCAAAAATAAATGTCCAGATATAGAAGTTTATTATTCAGAATTTTCACAGCAGTGGCCTGAGCTGGTACGATGTGGCTGAAGAAGGTGGGCCTCTGAGGTTGCATCTTAGTGATTATGTGGTTCATCATCTTCTTCCTTTCTCTCTTGCTTCCAGCCTCATTGTGCTTTCTACCACCATGCCCTAAGATCCTCAGTACTTGGCCTCACATGGATTAAACCCCAAATTACCAGAAAAAAAAAACCCACTTTGTGCAAAAAGAATTTCCCTCCAAGTTACTGAGCCAGTCTTTTAGATTATAACAGTGAGAATGCTGACTAAGACATGAGTCTCACATATTTAGACCTGAACTATATTTATATTCCCAGTTGCTCTATAGTTTAGTTAAAGACGCGGTCTCAAAGTTTACTCTCAGTGACCAGGATACTGAGTTCCAATTGGTGATTTTAGAGTTCTGTAGAAGAGGAAGTTGTTTAATTTAGGCATAATTGTGATGGTGTTTTGTTTATTCCAGATCCAAATTTGATACTTTGATGTATGTGCATAGGACCCAATAAACCCCATATGAAAGTTGTCAGTTGGAAAGTCTCAAAAGCAGATATAATTAATTCATGCTAGTGTTATTTTGTGTGTGTGGTGGGAGTGGGTATGGAACCCAGGGGCCAAATCCCCTGCCCTATTTTTATTCTTTATTTTGAAACAGGATATCACTAAGTTGCGGAGGGCCTCACTAAGTAGCTGAGGCTGTCCGTGAACCACAATCCTCCAGTCTCAGCCTCCCAAATGCTGGGATTACAAGCGTGCGCCACCACGCCCAGCTTATGCTAGTGTTATTGAACTGTTTTATTCTGATATAAGGTATAGTAATTTAGCTGCATACATATTGTATTAGATATTTTTCCCTTTAGAATTTAAGAAAAAACTAGATACCAGTTTAATAATGGAAAAGACATTTGGAAAGTTCAGCTTTTATTATTCTTTTTGTGAGCTGGGAACAGAGAATCCTCAAGCAAAAAATGAATATCATCATCTTCTGTCAAGTATGTGCTAGCTGGTAGATTGATGAGGGACAGATCAATACAAAGAGGAAAACAAGCCTGTTTTCTAAATGTGCATGGTCAGAGATTGAATTGAAGTACCTGCCTCTGCTATTGGTTGGATACCAACTGGATGGACATTTTAAAGGAAGCCATGGACCCAAACTCATCACAGCTATTCACAATGAAATGGGCACCATGTATGTTTCCAATCTCCAAAATGTTTTTGGTAAATCATTCTCCAACTTATATACATGTTCCTTGCTAATTACTTTAATAAGGACAAACGCAAACACAAGGCAGAGGCATATTCCAAACACAAGTGCAAATAGCTTCTCCTGGTCTTCATAGTACTCCTAAACACTGCTGAAAGCCAAGTATCTTCTCTCCATATCATTAGGGCAGGCAGGCAGGCAGGAAGAAGAAGGCGTATTTTAAATGAGGTTAAAAAAGGTATTTTTCAAATTTTTACTTATCTGTCTTTTCTAAGCAACTACAATATAATCTTCTTGAGTGTTTTTCTTTTTTCATATTTATTTTTTATTATTTATTTTTTAAATTGTTTATTGGTGCATTATATTCATACATCCTATTGGGGTAAAAAATGTGTGTGTACATAGATATACTCATCACCGATTTAACCCCTACCCAATTCCCACCCCATCCCTCCTTCCATTGCTTGGCTTAGTGGTTGACTTCAATATGTTTAAGTATGTTGCGTGTTTTAGAGAATTTCCTTCTTCCCCCTCTCCCATCCCCTTATTACGTTGTCTTGTTTGCTCCTCTATAGGACTTCCTTTTTCATCTAGAGTTCCTCCTATGACCCATTTCTCCTTAGCTTTCACTTATTAGGGAAAGCATCTGATTTCTTATTTTTTGTGACTGACTAATCTCACTTAGCATAATGTCCTCCAGTTCCATCCATTTCACTGAAAATGGTTTTTTTTAGTGGCTGAGTAAAATTCCATTGTGTATATATTCCACGGTTTTGTAATCCATTCATCTGTTGATGGTTAGTACTTGGATGAGAGTGTTTTTCTTTATAATGGAATCTTCTCAAAAGTCTTTCCTGAAGCAGAAGTTTAACAAATATTTGGACTAATTGGTTATTAAGCATAACAGAATAAATAGCTGTGTATAAAGCTAATATAAGCCCAAAGGAAATATGCTTTTTTTGTTCATTTCAAAAGCTTTCTCAAAAATGCATCCAAACTGTTTTTTTTTTTTAATTTTCAATATAGAATCTCTAGAAGAGCACTGTCCTTTCTCATTTATTGATTTTATAAGTAAACCACAGAATGTCATCAGAGTGTATAGTCCTTCCATTAAAAATTATTCATCTTACTTAAGATAGTAATAATTCACAATCTGTAATTAAACCATAGATTTTATGCCAGTGTCTCTTTCCTGAAATTAACAATGATTTTTTCCAAATATCTGCAATTTTTCAAGTGGCTACATTTTCAAAGACAAGATATGAAAAATATAAATAAAAATGGTCAAAACCTAGAAGATGAAATGAAAACTCTGGTGGATTAAAAGATCAAAAGTAAAAAGGTAGTACCCAAATGCCACAAACCCCAAAGCCTTTTTAAATCAATAAAAAATAATGGTTTAGCCAGGCTTGGTGGCTCACACTTGTAATCCCCACGCTTGGGAGGCGGAGACAGGAGGATCATGCAGGTTCCAAGCCAGCCACACTAGTTTAAGAGACCCTGTTTCCAAATTTTAAAAAGTATAAAATAGGTCTGGGAGTGTAGCCTGGAAGTAGAAGGGTTTCCAGGAGCCCCAGTACCACCAAAAAGGAAGAAGAAGAAGAAGAAGAAGAAGAAGAAGAAGAAGAAGAAGAAGAAGAAGAAGAAGAAGAAGAAGAAGAAGAAGAAGAAGAAGAAGAAGAAGAAGAAGAAGGAGGAGAAGGAGGAGAAGAAGGAGAAGAAGGAGAAGAAGGAGAAGAAGGAGAAGAAGGAGAAGAAGGAGAAGAAGGAGAAGAAGGAGAAGAAGGAGAAGAAGGAGAAGAAGGAGAAGAAGAAGAAGAAGAAGAAGAAGAAGAAGAAGAAGAAGAAGAAGAAGAAGAAGAAGAAGAAGAAGAAGAAGAAGAAGAAGAATGGTTTAGAACCGGAATTAGTCACAAGGAGGCGTGAACTCTGCACACTGCACACTTTCTTGGGGAAAATGAGATCTTCTGAGCCCTAGGGTTAAGGCTGGTCATATTTGAGGGATTGATATATAGGAGATTTGACTCTGGAGTACACTGAAACTATAAGGTGGAGAGAAAGGACCTAGAGATGAGGGAAGGAGTTAAAACTTAGTAATGAAGAAGAAGCAGAGGGATACTTGTGAGAATCAAAGTAGAAATATCCTAAAAACTCAAATAAATGGAGTGATTTGTGTACACCATGAAGCTCATTCATAACAGAATCTATGCATAAATGTACATTATCTTTCTTAGGCCCCATTGGTTTTGTTGTTGTTGTTGTTGTTGTTGTTGTTTTTGTTGTTGTTTTTGCCAGATGTATAGCAATATTAGTGATAGAAAAGGAATAGTCTCAGAAAAAGTTAAGCCAATACTTGCCTTGCCATAGTGGTTAATTTTTAATCTGTGGGCAGAATAAAATCCCAAATACATTTAAGTATAGAGAGTATTATCATTGCTACAAATATCCACTTTCTTTCATAACGTAAGCTCCAAAACAGCTTCAACATCCTATAACAGCCTCACCCAGTAGCATATGAACATAAATAAATTAACAAAGAGCAATTGGGAAATGTCAACATTCCCAGATGCTGATGGTCAGCCTAATGATGCCAATTAAGAAAATTGATTTTGAAAATAAAACAGATGTCCTGATACATACTGGGAGCACAATTCATGAAGACTTAGAGTCCCAAGAGTAGAGGGAAGAAACGGTATAATTAGGTAAATGTTGGCTGAGTTTAGCCAGAGGCACATATTTCCCTACAGTGCAATGGCTCAGGATTAGAATAGAAATGTATACAAATGGTAACACAGCATAGTTGAAGGAGCTGTCAATACTGCTCTAAGATAATAGCCGAGTCCATTCAATAGATGTTTACTGAGCACCTGTTAGATGCTATTTACTATTTTGGGCAGAGCAGAAGTAAGCAAAAGCCACACTTTCTTTCCATTGTGAGCAGATAGTCTAGAAAAAAAGCATAAAAAATAAATAATATGTCAAATAGTGGTAAGTTCTGTGCAGAATTAAAATTTAGAATAAGGGAATGAGAATATGGACAGAACATAACAGTAAGAGCCCTTGATGAGACTTAAGCAGATCATAACATGTGAGATGACATTTGACTTGGTTCTAGAAGAATGTATAAAAGATCACCAGAAGGAGAAGTAAGGAATTTCCAGACATGGCAAGTAAGGAATAGAACAGCCATCAGAAACCAAAAGAATTATGGGAGATAAGTTTGTTTTGAACACGTAACTAACACCATTTTCTTCTTCTGATCATGGTATTTTAGGAGTGGGAAAACTCAACCTCCATTCTCTTACGGTCCTAGCTGGGCCAAAAAATTAAATGGATGTAACATATATTAACAAAAAAAAGCATTAAAGAAGTTTTAAATAGCACAGGAGGCCTCATAAAGAAATGAAGACATGAAAAAGAATCTAGTTATTCATATACTGAATTGGACAAGGAATAGTAAACTGTGGAACTATGACTAAATAGGGGAGCTTAAAAGAAGAGACATTCGGCCAGGTGTGGTGGTACACGCTTGTAATCCCCGTGCTTGGGAGGCAGAGACAGGAGTATTGCACAGGTTTGAAGCCAGCCATGCTGGCTTAAGAGACCCTGTTTCCAAATAAAAAAAAGACCCTGTTTCCAAATAAAAAAATATATAAAATAGGTCTGGGAGTGTAGCCTGGAGGTAGAAGGGCTTCCAGGAACTCCAGTACCACCAGAGAAAGAGAGACAGACAGACAGACAGACAGACAGACAGACAGACAGACAGACACAGACACAGACAGACAGACAGACAGACAGACATTGACATTCTAACAAGGTCTGTGCAGAATCCTTTAGGTCCCAACTTGAATATAAGGATATTACTTTGTTTTCTAGTACAGGGAGAATGTCTTCAGACTGGAATTTATCTTCTGCTTTTAGGAAATAAGAATCTCAAAGTATTCTTCTAGTACCTGCTGTTTTTCAGATTTCTTCTGTTTAGAATGCCAAAATAACATATTTTAACCCCTCCAGTGCCTTGAAATTTCTTTAGAAATCACCTATCCTCATTCTCAAGCCATTTATTTAAGATTAAAAGAGAAACATGTATTATAGGCCTGATGAATTAAAGCATCAGATTCCCTTAAATTGATGAGTAATTCAAAATTGTTAAATCATAATAAATCCCAAAGAGATGTGTGCACTGTTCTCCACTGAGATTGTCAATCCATATCATGGTGTAAGCCTGGAGCTCTTAGAAATCAGCCTCCAGATCTAGAAGAGAAAAATAACACAACACAAAGCAGAAAAGAGACACTGAAATACGATCTTCCTTTGGGAACTTCTTGAAAAAACCATGGCTGCAGATAAACTTAGCTAGTATGGCTTAGGTTTGTGAACTAATATACTTCTTTTGGGGACATTGAACTTGATACTCTAGCCCTGGCCACTGAGTCTATAAGTCTAAGGCAGGATGCTCTTGTGCTTGTACCCTTGGTGAGAACCCTCTCCCTAGTTAGGTCCTCACATGGCCTTTCTTTGGTGTGAGTGTGAGAGAGAAAGAGTAAAACATCCCATGTTATCTCCAATTTTTCTAAGTTTACCAAACCTACTGTGAAGATTTTATTTTCATAACCTAACTGCAGCCAAAAGAGCTCATTTCCAAATGCCATCATTTTGAGGATTGCATCTTCAAGATACAAACTTGAGTGGATACAATCAGTTCACACTGATGCTCTAGGAAACAACTGTCAGATGATATTTTAGAAGTTCTGAAGGTTCTCTGGTGAAAATCCCATCCGAGAGAGGCACCTAGGAAAGCTTTTTATTCCTGACATTTAAAAAGAGTGAGGTTGTAGAATCACTTGAGAAAGTGGGGGAGGTAGTCTCAGAATATAAAGTTAGATGTTCTGAGGTGCTTAAAATTCCCACACAAGCCTGGAGAGAATACCTTCTCTGTATTTCTTACTCATAAAAATGTGAACATAGGGACTGGGGGTGTAGTTCAGTGGTAGAACTCTTACTTAGAATGTGCAAGGCCCTGGGTTTGATCCTCAGTACTGCAAAAAGAAAAAAAAAAGTGCACATGTGTTAAGCACAGTAGGTACTGTGGTGAGCAGCAATCTGTGCATACAGAAATAGATTTAACATTT
The DNA here is from genome assembly GCF_963383645.1 of Muscardinus avellanarius. NCBI lineage: Eukaryota > Metazoa > Chordata > Mammalia > Rodentia > Gliridae > Muscardinus > Muscardinus avellanarius. The sequence goes on along the minus strand of NC_137791.1, from coordinate 108,730,613 downwards.
ATATATTGTTAAAGAGAACCAGAGCCAAACAGTAGTTAAACCAACAAAAACAGATTAGGGGGAAAGAGATCTCAAGATAAAATGAGGCTGAATTCTAAATACTAAGAAAAATAAGAACTTAAGGCCAAGGAGCAGGTTGAGGTGTGTTTATTATATCAATGTTCTATGTTATTATTCAGATTTAAAAGAAGCTATTTCTGTTGTAAACACTAACTCTATATTACTCTTTCCATTCTCTTAAAATTGCACCAGAAAATTTTGACCTAAAAATCTGTTACGGTTTGAGAATATGTTACGGTTTTGGGGAAACTGTCCCCAAGGACCCTTAGGGTTCCAGACACAATTTCCCTCAAAACAGAAAAGAACCCAAAACAGAAAAATCACAGGTTCTTGTCCTGAGCTAAGGATAAATACACATTAGCCTGGACTCTTGCTAAAGATTTAAAGAAGTTTATTAAAAAGATAGAAATACAGAAGACAGTTACAGCCTCATGTTATCATGTAACACAAGGGGGTGGTTTGAACGAATTCACCAAAGATACAACACGTGGACCAGACTTTTTTATACACATGACCTCCATCTTGTTCATTTATTTCTGCCATAGTAAACGCCCCTGTAAGGTACCTCCCTTTACCCTGTAAGGTACTTCCCCTTACTTCCCTGCCAAGGTGTCTTTCACAAAGGTCAATCCCCTCCTCCCATCCTAGCTAGAGTATTATATAGATCTGTCTTTATAAAGAGGACTTGTTAATTACTTTTAGCTAAGTCAATCTAAGTTTCAATAGCTGTTTGCTTCCTAACCTAAACCAAGACCAAGTCTTTCACAGATTTGCCCCTCACCCAATTTTTGAAATATCTTAATAATTAGAGCTTTCTCAAATCTTCCTAGGCCATTCCCAATACTGATACAAAATCTATAGATGTTTTCTGAGGAAACACTGGAGAAACGTTAGAGTATTTTGGAATTCTTATAGTGTTACCTAACAAGAACCTTTCTGAAATCAGGCCAGGTGATCAGACATAGCAGGTTGGGGATTCTCTTTAAACCAACCTAAAGGGATCTTTTCTACCACTGGTTTATGCAGGCCCAGGAATAATGAGGCCAAGGTTGGGACCTGACTGAAAACAGGGCTCAGAAGGTTCTGGCTAAAGCTTAAACACAGAGAATCTTCATCAGTATGACTACAAAGTTCAGTGTGTTTGCAGTTATTCCCTGATTGGCTGGTGTTGCTATCTTTAAATAACATGAGAATTGAGGGGTCATTTCTCACCATAAAAATGACAGTGTACTTGAGAATCTTTGAAACAGTGTCTGATGTTTTGAATTCAAATAAATCAAATCTTTTTCTTATGAGCTTAACATTACCATGACTAAACTAGCTGACATAAAAGTATCAATGAACTATACCATACTCTACACATCTACTAGTCCACTTAAATGATTCTTAATTAGTGCTTTAAGTATGCTTTATCATGTATTGCATCAGAACACATAGAGGATTTGTTAAAAGTCAGATTTCTGGTCCTGAGATGCCAATTGAGTCAAAATTTCTGGTATTGATGCTCAAGAATATTTATTTGAATAAAAATCCAAGGCTAGTCTAATGCACTCTAAATTTAAGATAAAGAATAAACATTAGATTTTAGATAAAACATATGCATTTTATTAATATCTCCTATGGTCTTTATTTATTTATATACCTACTTTCATTTAATCATCAAAACGGAATGAGACAATATTTAATTATCAAAATAGAACTGTTTTACAGATTATATAGATGACTATTTTCATCCCTGCCTTATAATCTTGGCAGATGAAGTAAAGGACATTAATTAAAGAATAAATAATTTATTTCACATCTAATTTTATCCACATCCTATTCACACTTGAAGAAACTATGGTGCCTTGACTGCTTGAAAATGTCAAATTAAGTAGCTATTTTAATGATAGCAAGTCTTTGAGTATGAATGCAACATTTTTGGCATTGAAGTAAACACAAAGGACCCCTGAGAAGCCTCACTGTCCAGATGGCTTGAGAGATATCAAATAGCACAATGGATTGCAATGAATATCTATGAAGAGATAGCACAAAGAGATGACCTTTGCAAGGGGAAGCAAGCAAACTAAACACAGAAGACATGCAAAGAGATCACCAAGCAGAGAAATAATGAAGGCCGTTCTGAGAACAGAATTAAGACCCAGAATCATATACCACTTGTTCCCTGACTATCTGCCTTTAATCTTTTCCACCTTCTTCACCCAATCCATTAGGGACACAGATAAATAATTTTGCTGGCTTTCTGTGTTGTTCAGCTTTTAATTTCTGTGACCAAAATAATTAACAAGAACAATTGAGAAGAAGAAAGGTGTATTTTGGTTCACATTTTTAGATGGTCAGTCCATGGAGGGCAGACTCCAAAGCAGAAACATCATTCATAGAATGATAGACCAGAAGAAAGATATTCAGCTCCTGGCATTCAAGAAGTAAAGAAAATGAGAAAGGGAGGAAACAAGAGCAGATAACTTCTCCCAAGACAAGGCTTCAAGGCCTCTACCTCTTCCAGCCATGCCTATATTTAAACTGCCTATATTTATCACCCAGAAAATCCATTCAAATTACCAATCCACAGATGTATTAATCCACTGATGAGACTACAGTCTTCATGACCCAGTCATTGTCTAACAGCCCCACCTCAGAACCTTGCTGCATTGAAGAGCCTGTTTCCAATGAATCAACTTTGGAGGGACCATTTCAGATTCAATCCATGACCAACCAAAGGAAATGATACTATTTTTGCTTGATTTATAAAGTCAATAATATAATTTGCTCAGATTTTAAAGAAGCTATTCTTGTGGTAAGAACCAAATCTAGAATATACTCTTCCCATTGCTTTCAATTTCACCAGAAAACTTTGCATGAACATCTTAAAAGTATTTATTAGGAATCACTAAGAAAATTCTTAAGTATTTTAGAAGTTCTTCCGAGATTTGTTTTGAGAAAATTTTGTAATGTATTTTTAATCTGAAAAGAAGAGCATAAAAACATATGGTTTCTTGAATGTTTATTCATAAATAAAGGAAGTTACAAGCTTTATGTCAAGCCTTCCTTGTTAAAGAAAGCTTTAGGACAAGTACTGAAACATTTTTAGATTATTTCTGGATAATCTTAAGCAATGTTGTTAATATGTTTAGTCTATTAAGAGACTGGACAAATTTTCTCTGAGCTATTATATTTCCATTCAGTATGTAGACTCCTTTAATCTATATCTGCAATTCTCTTTTCTTTATAAAGTGAAATTTATGAAATTATTGAAGTTAGGAAGTTTTGTGTTAGCACTTCTACATATTGATCTGTATGTACATATCAAAGCAAATTGGTTATCTCCATGATAATGTAAAGTGAGGGGGATCTAGGTAATTAGAGACATGTTCAGGAAAGATAAGAGTCATGGAAATATTCCTAAGCAACTTGTAATCATATAAAGATATAGTGGGATAAAATATAACATTAATATTATATGTTACTTAGTTCACATATATTTGTTTCATTTAAATTTTTTCCTCTTGCCAGGCATGGTGGCGCACGCTTGTAATCCCCGCACTTGGGAGGCGGAGACAGGAGGATCATGCAGGTTCAAAGCCAGCTGCACTGGCTTAAGAGACCCTGTTTCCAAAAATAAAAAAGTATAAAATAGGTCTGGGAGTGTAGCCCGGAGGTAGAAGGACTTCCAGAAACCCCAGTACCACCACCAAACAAAAAAAAAAAATTTTTTTTTTCCTCCCAACATCTTAGGAGATGTCAGACAGAAAATTCATCCCAAGTCCTACCCTTTCTAATTTTTTTTTTTGGTGGTACTGGGGTTTCTAGAAGCCCTTCTACCTCCGGGCTACACTCCCAGACCTATTTTATATTATTTTTATTTGGAAACAGGGTCTCTTAAGCCAGCGCAGCTGGCTTCGAACCTGTGCGATCCTCCTGTCTTCACCTCCCAAGCGGGGATTACAAGCGTGCGCCACCACGCCTGGCTACCCTCTCTGATTTTCAACACACTGAGCTACCACTTCCCTTTGTTTCATTAGCTTGCATCTAATATCCTAGAACAACCAGGTTCTGGAATATATTAAATAATAGCACTCTGGCCCTTAATTAACAAGCAATAAATTTCATCTTTCCATGTGTCTAGGCACTTTATTTTCACTATGATCTTGTAATCATACCACGCCTTTGACTCAACATATTTTTTTTTCAAAACAATGAGCACCTTTCTGCCTGGTATATTATCTCCTACACACCTTTCTGCTAACACTTTGAACATGATCTTTCATCCATACTTTTGATACAAAGCCCTAAAAATCTCAAGCTTTTCCCAACTCACAAAGCTTCATTTTGCATTGGTATTTCTGGAAAAAATAATTGCTGCATAAATTAGAGATAGCTTTTTTTTTTGGTGACTTAAAGCTTTCTTTCAAATCAAACTCTGTTCTTAAGGTAGCTAAATATTAGAATAACAATATTTTTTTTAGTTGCAACAGGGCCCACATATGTTTAACAACTGGCCAATTGGGATGGGTGCTGCTGGGGTTTGAATATGGGCTGAACGTGTCTTCCGAAACTTTATGTGTGGAAATTTAACCTCAATTACCTCAATACCTCACAGGTATTAGAGAGGGGAAACTTTCAGGACATGGTAACACTTGTCTGTAATCCCAGTTCTTAGGAGGCTGAGATAATAGAATTGCAGATTTCTAGCCAGCCTCAGCAACTTAGCAAGGTCCTATTTCTAAAATTAAAAAAAAAAGACAGAGGATATAACCAGGTGTGGTAGTATATGCCTGTAATCCCAGTACTTATGAGGCTGAGACAGAAGGATCTTAGGTTTGCAGCCAGCCTCAGCAACTTAGTGAGGCCAGTGAGATGGGCTCCTCTGCCTGATTCGGGGGATTGCCAGAAGAAAAGTGGGGAGAAGATAAAAGCAAGAAGCATGATGGCATCCTTTGCTGTCCTTGAACTTGTCTTCCTTTGATTCCTTGAGAACTCATGTTCTTACCACTAAGAGAAAGTATCTGAGATTCAGTGACAGAATGCAAGTACAACTTGAAATTTGATTTCAATTACTTTGCAGATTGACCTCTTTCTACTGGTTATTCTTCACCTTGTCTGGTTTCCTACTTAGCTTGGGATGAAAGTTAGTATTTTCCAGGGCTCTGAACTTACTCCCTATTAGCCTCTTACCCTGAACACCTCTCCTTACAGTTTCAGTCACATTCTTGGCTTCAAGATATGCTGACTCCATTAACTCTAGGATATATTAATCTTTTGAGATTCAGACACACAAATCCAACTAATTACTTGAAATTTCCCATCTTGTAATGTGGAGTAATCTGCCAGAGATAGCTCTAATGGAATGTTTCAAAATTAAATTCATTACACCTCACCCCTTCCATACTGCCCTGCTTCTCCTGTATGTCCTTCTGGCCTTGTGCATGGATTCTCTACCTACTGGAAAATTTCACGAAATTTTCTTCTTTCTGGTTTATCCTATGAAACATTAGAAAATATATAAAACTTAAGACTAGAAATGGGTTCAAGAATATTTATTTATGTTTCTGATGTTGGGCAATTATCTCCTTGTAAAATGTGGTCAATGTTTATTTTGTAAGTAGTTGTGCAGTTTAATTCAGCTAATAGGGATAAAGGGCCTAACATCACAAATAGCACTATCTCCGTGGTGATTCAAATCATATTTCTAAAAAGGAATAATGGAATAGAGTATGAGGCATAAACATTTGAAGATAATATCATTGTGTACTTGGAAGCCCCAAGAGAAACAAATGAAAAGTGACAGGAGGATCGCGTAGGTTAGGAGCCAGCCTCAGCAACTTAGTGAGACCGTGTTTCCAAATAAAGTATAAAATAGGTCTGGGATTATAGCTCAGGGGTAGAAAAGCCTCTGTATTCCACCCCCAGTACCAATAAAAAATAAATAAATAAATAAATAAATAAAGCTGTGTGTATGTATGTTTTTATTACATAAAACCTCACTATGGTATATAGTTCCAATGCACTAATAGAATAACTTTTTAAAAGGGTAATAAAAATTAAAAATTTAATCTAAATATAGAGTAAATAGGACAGATATAATCAAATGGGAGGTTGAAAGATGCTATCGATTTTATTCCTAGGAAAACTTCAATGAGTGAAATGTTAACATTAATATCATGAAAAGCCTTGTGGAGGCTACTTTTTACCAAAGAAGATCAAAGGGAATCCAGAAATAAACTTCTTCAAATTGACTAGAGTCAATGATTAGAAGAGAGAGGTATATAAAGCATTAGCTTTCAACAAATTACTTTGCCCATGTTTAAAGATGGTTGAGAAGTTTGCTTTTCCAAAAATGTAAAGTTCAGAGGAAAAACAATCTAAGCAAACAGAAAAGGGTAATGATCTTTAGATTTACAGATGAAAAGCATGTACCTGTTTAGGGAGTATTGGGTTCATTTTAATTGTTTTCAAAGGTTTATATTTGCTTTAATGTTATGATCTTGATATTATTATAGTAATAAGCTACATTTGCTAACCATGTTGTACAGATAATTATTGGTTATTTAGAAACTAAAGTCTTAGAAAAATGTTTAATCATAAGCTAAATTGATCATAATTATGTACTTTTTAGAAGGAGTTGTAATAATATGGATTTCCACTTCCATTTTAGACTTGTAAGAAAATGAAAGGCTTCCATAGGTGACAGGGCATTTGTCTTCTCAATAGGCCAATCATATTTTTACAATGTAGTAGAAAATTTGTTTTTGTTCAGAGATTTTGTGACAGGGCCTGCTGGTCCTCTTCTAACCTCTGTCAGCTCATGTTTCCCTAAACTCTAATGTTTAGCTGCTCTATTTGTCAATGAGGGGGAAAAAAGAACATTTTCCAGCATTCCTTTTGTTAAGTGTATTTCTATTGCAAAATTATAGCTGATAAATAAATATATTTAACTTTCTAAGGGATAAAATTACCTACCACTGGCTAGAAAATGTCTTTCATCCTTGTAACAGAGAAATACACTTTTATTTTACTTAAGCCACTATTGTCTTGGGTGCTTCCTATAATTCAAAGAAATACATTGACTAAATAATAAGCCACTTTTGTGTTATATAAGAAGTTACCTAGAAGCTAATGATTTTAAATTTTTATTAAAAAACTTTTGATCCTATGATTCCATCCTTTTGCTTTATTATCTAAATTGCTTAAACTTATCAGTTGCTGCTGAGATGACTGAGTTAATTATAATAAAATGATTAGAAGTCTCAGATTGATTCACTACTGCAATGTATATTTGCTGCAATATTTCAAAATATTCAATTTTGATACACAGTAAGAAAAACAAATTTATAGATAAAAGTCAGAAGACAGTTAATGAATGCTAGTAGCTTTGAAAGGAACAAAAATCTCAAATGTTAGGTATATACGGACAAATAAATTTAAAAATAGTAAATTAAATGTGTGTTAAACATATAGAAAGGATGGCAAGAAACAAGATCTACTTAAATCCATTAAAAATGAAGAAAACTCCCGAAAAGATTATTTGCACATTATTTAGCCCACTAGTTGCCTCCTACTCTCTACAATTAAGTCTCAATAGCTCTGATTGCTAATGATAGTGAACATTTTTTATATATTTCTTGGCCATTTGTATTTTATTGTGAAAATATCCAACATCAATCGCAAGCAGAGAGATGCAAATAAAAACTAGACTGAGATTCCACCTAACCTTATTTTCAATGGCAATAATTAAATATATAAAGAATAATAAATGTTGGTGGGGATGTGTGAAAATAGGAATTCACACATTGTTGAGGGGATTATAAATTAGTGTAGCCACTCTGGAGATCAGTGTGGAAATTCTTCAGAAGACTGCTAATGGAACTACCATAGGCTCCAGGCATAGCACTTCTGGGTATCTTTCCAAAGGGATTGAAGCCAGAATATTATAGTAGTATATGCATATCTATGTTTATAGCAGCATAATTTGCAGTAGCCAAATTATGGAATCAGCCTAGCTGTTCATCAACAGATGAATGGATTATGAAGTCATGGGATACACACACAATGTAATTCTACTCAGTCATAAAGAAGAAAATAATTTGCAGGAAAATAGATGGAGTTAGAGAATACTATGCTGAGATCAGCTAGTCAATTTTCCCTCATATATGAAAGCTAGAGAGAAATCAGTACACAAAACAGACTCAAGATAAAGGAAGAGAAACCACAGTGGAGTGATAGAGGGTGGAGGGTGTCCAGAGGAGGGAGGCAAGTGATGAAGGTGAGATGTGAAGAAGGAAACACTTCAACTGACAGGATGTACGTACACAAAATTATCAGTGTTAATCTCAATATCAGGAATGGAGAAAGGAAGGGAGCCAGGATATGACTGGGGAAAGAGAGGCGGCAGACGCTTACCAAATGCTGTGTGTGAGTACGTTTCTATCCATGATAACTTTGTGCTTCATCGTGATGTTTGATTACAATGCACCAATATAAATAAAAGACTTGATAGCCTAGTTTAGTGGATTTTTATGATTCTTTCCTCAGAAAACAGAAAAATCCTTATATTGAGATAGAATTAGTTATCCCAGACTCATTCCCATGCATTGTCTAGTTAAATATCCAGAATTACCTTTGGGATCGGACCTCTGTCCCCTTTTGAAACCCTCCCTGTCCCTTCTCATTTTACTAAGTGATTTATACATTATCACTAACTAATAATGTACTCTGCCAGTTCTGCTTTTTATTTTTGTTATCTGTTGCATTATAGTTTTACATCATATTGGGGTATAGAATGCCAGAAAAACGCATGCACAAAAATCTTGATGCCTTCCTCTCATCCTATCTGTGAATTTCTTAAGATTGGAATTGATAATATTGTATGCATGCATAGCATTATTTCAACTGTTATATTCTTTATGACTCTGTTCCCCCTCCTCCCTTTCCTAGTTTCCCTCAGCCACCCTTCTGGAGTCTCTGCTCCTCTATCTGATGTTGTCCTTATTTCACAATATTTCTCTGGATTTCACATATAATAGAAAACATACATCTACTTGTGTTATTGAGACTGGCTATACTCAGTATAATATTCTCAAGCTCCATCCATTTTTTTCTCAAATGGCATGAATTTGTTCTTCTTTATGGCTGAGTAAAATCCCATTGTATAGATCTCAAAGAACTATTGCTGGGTCATATGGTGGTTTTATTGCCAATCTTCTCAGAAAACTCCACCCTGATCTCCATAGCAGCAGCACTAGTTTGTAGTCCACCAACAATGTAATAGGGTAATACGGTCCAGTTTATGTAAGTTGCAGGTTTCTAGAAATTTGTCAGTTTTTATGGGTTTTCTATTTTATTAGAGTATAAATTTTTAAAATAGTTTCTCACAATATTTTTAGATTTTGAATCTCTATTAATTTTTTGGATTACCTATGGGAATATCTCCATGTTAACTTCTTATCCTTGAGATTTGAGTTTGTTCTTTCTTTATGTTAGGTTGGCTGTTTGCCAATCTTAATTATCTTTTTTAAAAAACAGTGTTTTGTTTTACGGACATTCTGGGATTTTTTTGTTTACCTTTTTGTCTTCTATTTCATTATTTTCTGCTCTGATTTTTATTATTTTCTGCGTTCTGCTGGCTTTGGGGTTAGTTTGTTCCTGCTTTTCAAGGGTTTTGAGTTGTAGTGTCAGATTGTTTATTTGTAGTATTTCTTTTTTTTTCTTATGTGGGCACTTAATGCTACACATTTTCTTTTGAACACCACCTTGAGAGTGTTCCATAGATTTTGGTATGTTGTTTATCCATTTTCATTTGAATCAAGGAATTTTTTAATTTCTCTCCTTATTTTTCCTCTGGTCCAGTCTTTATTTAACAGTGTAGCATTAATTTTTTATGTTTTTGTGTGGTTCCTCTGGATCTTCTTGTAGTTGATCTCTACTTCCAATCTTTTATGATCTGAGAGCATGCAGAGAATTATATTACTTTTGTAATTTGCTTGTGGGTTTTTATGGATTATTATGTTTTTGTGGCCTGTTATTAAATCATCTATTTTAGAGAAACTTTCATGAGCAACTGAGGATGTGTATTCAGCTGTTTTTAAATGGAATATTCTAAAAATGTCAATTATATATAACTGGTTTATAGTGTTCTTTATTCTGAAGCATCTTAGTTATTCTTGTCTGAAAAACTGAGATAATGGTATAAGAGATATGTTGAAGTCTCCTAGGATTATTGTATTGGGGTCTATCTGGATCTTCAAGCCAAAGAGAGTTGGTTTAACATAGGTAGGTGCACCAATATTAATAGCATGAATATTTAATATGGTTATGTCCTTATTTTGGATGTTTCCTTTTATCAGTAAGAAGTGACTATCTTTGTCTCTTCTGACAAGTTTTGATTAAAATTCTCCTCTGTCAGATCTGAGAATAGCCACCCTTGCCTGCCTTTGGTCTCCATTTGCATGGGATATTTTTTTCCATTCTTTCACTTTGACCTTGTAAATCTTTCTAGAAGATGAGCTTCAGTTCTAATTTCTTGAGCTCAGTGGTAGAGCATTTACTGGCATGCACAAGGCACTGGCTTCCATCCCTAGTACCTCCAAAAACAAAACAAACAAAATCTTACCAGTGCTTCCTATTATAAAGTCAAAGTAGACAACGTTTCTACTGATAGATCTGTGGTCTCATTTGACATGATTTCTTACTACAAATTGCAGGCTTCTAAAAGGTAGGTGTCTGATGTACTAAGGAAGCTTGGTAGGATTAATGGGGTACTCCTAATGAATGTGGCTGTCACCATTAAAAGAACCATGAAATATTATAGCTCTGGATCCAGCACTGCTGAAAAAATAACAGAATGGATTAACTCTTCAGAAGAAAATAACAGCTGCAGCCTTCTACTTCATCCTTTTATCATGCTAGCGGTTGAAATGGCAAAGGATCTGAAAGCAAATTCATCAATAGCTTGTTAGAAAAGATTAACATCCTACACATTAATGAATTAAAAATAAAAGTCAGCTGCTTTAATGATTCATGGATAGAAACAAAAAGAAATTTTAAAGAGGTACAACTCTTATAAGCATGTAAACAATTATTAACTTTTAAAAATACTGTGTTTCTTTCAACTAGAATAAAATCTATATTTGGTTTCTCTTATAAGTTATTTTTAACTTTTTAAAAATTTAGTAAATGAAACTTTTCCTGATTCTATAGTCTTAAATAAATTCCCAAATGAGTGGATTTAGAAGGAACATTTTTTTTTTTAATGGTACTGGGGGTGGAACCCAGAGGCTTTCTTCCTCCGGGCTATACTCCCAGACCTATTTTTTATATTTTTAAATTTGGAAACAGGGTCTCACTAGGTTGCTGAGAGCCTCACGAAGTAGCTGAAGCTGGTTTTGGACCTTTGCGATCCTCCCGTCTCAGCCTCCCAAGTGCTGGGATTATAAACTTGTGCCACCATGAGAGAAACACTTTTTTTTTTTTTTTTAAAGCAGAGTGAAAAAGCCAGGCATGGTGGCGCACCCTTGTAATCCCCACGCTTGGGAGGCAAAGACAGGAGGTTCTTGCAGGTTCCGAAGCCAGCCTCTCTGGCTTGAGATCCTGTTTCCAACTAAAATGTAAAATAGGTCTGGGAGTTTAGACCGGAGGTAGAAGGGTTCCATCTGCAGTACCACCAAAAAAAAAAAAAAAAAAAAGCAGAGGGAGTACTGTTCAAAAGTTACATCTTGTGGAATTGAACCCTGGGCCTCAGGCATGCATGCAAGTGCTCTGCCACAGAGCTACATCCTCAATCCAAAAATTCAATTGGTATATTAAAGGGTAAAGCCTTCAAATTTAATTACAGCTGTTTAAAGGCAATACAATAATATTTGTTATGGAATTTCTCTTTTCCTTATTATATAAAATGCATTTAAAAATAAGTGATGCATTTTTAGCTTTATATAGGAAAATAACTTTGAACATGCAAAAAGTTACAAGAATAGTAGAGAGCATACTTGTTATCTCTCTTACCCAGATTTATTCATTGTTAATATTTTGTCCATTTGCTTAAACTTTAGGCTTTTCTCTCTCTTCTCTCTCTCTCTGTCTCTCTCCCTCTCTCTCTCTCTCTCTTCATTTTTCTGAACCATGCAGTAGTATTAGTTGCATATAACATGGTTTCTACCATTAATGACTTCTGTGTGTACTTTCTAACAATTAGAATATACTCATATCATTACTATTTAAGTTTAAACTAATGAGGTACTATCAATATTGTATATTTATTACCTGAATAAAGTCCCATGTAGCTTTATTTTTTCCTTGGTACAAGATTTACTCTAGAATCACACTGTGCATTTTCTTTTTTAGGTTTCTTGAGTCTACTTTAATCTGGAATTTTCCTTGGCTTTTAAAATATTTTATGAAAATCCAGAAAAATATTCTGTCTTCCCTTTTTAATAAAATATCATTATTTGAGATTTTTCTAATATTTTTATGATTAGATTCAGGTTAGCATTCTTGGCATGAATATTGTATAGGTTATTTTATGTCTTTCCCAAGATATCACACGTGATGGCACATGATCTCCATCTGCCATTCATTGTTGATGTAAATTTTTATTACCATGCCAAATTTTTATTACCATGCCAAGTGGAGTTCAGTAATTCCACTCTGTAGTTACTATATTATTTTTCCTCAAAATTAGAAAAGTGCCTGTAAGGAGGCATTTTAAGACCATGCTATATCCTGCTTCCCATAAAAATTTCTCTCAAGATTTACCACTCATTGCTGAATCTTGGACCAACCTATCTTCACTGAGATGGTTATAAATGATGGCTATGAAACCAGATTTTCTGGGGATTAACAAACCCAAATTTTTTTATAAACAACAAAGGTCCAAATCAATGACACAGATAATGTCAAAAAAAAACTTCACCAAAGTTTAAATAAATAAGAAAACTTTATTAAAGATTCACATAGTTTAGATTGAGACTATTGTCTTGGAAGACAAATATTGAACAACACAGCAAAACTCTGTTGAAATAGAAGGCATAAAGATTTTAAATGCTGGGATGAACTTACAGAAAAGTACTGGAGGACTTTAAGAGAGAAACTAGTTGAAATAATCCATATCTACTATCCAATCGATGTTTCCAAGTGAGGCTCCCATAGAGACTGAGAGATTGAGACCCTTTTTCCTTTTTGATCGTTTTAAATTTCAAAGGATGAGTCAGTGTGGTGACATATGCCTATAATTCTAGTACTAAGGAGGCTGAGAGAGAAGGATCACAGGTTAATAACCAGCCTTAGAAACTTAAAGATTCTCAGAAACATAGCAAGACTTTGTTTCAATATTTTTAAAAATAATAATAAAAATAGAGAGATGAGGGCATAGCTCAGAGGTAGAATCCTCTTGGAATTTCAAAGGATGGCTCTCCATTCCTTTAGAAAGACATTTTAGGCTTATACAAGGTCAACAATTCTTTCTAAGGGCAGAAAAAATAATTTACAATTGCAAGTGTTTTCTTTTCCTGAGCAAATTCTCTTTTAAAAGCATAGTCAGAGGCCTATAGAAAGGAATATACTTACATGAAGTCTGGTCTTGGGGGAATATCCAGGCCATCTTCGACAATAGTAGTCTCACAAAGGTAGGACCCAAAACTACCTTGTTCTCTGAATTAATTTTTGGATTATCTGTGACTAGCTCAGCTCCTGCCACAAGGGAGGCTCTTAGTAAATACATGTGAAATGAATGGAAAATTTGATTATTTGCCTTATGATCAGAGTCATCACGAAAATTTTATTTTATTTTTAGAAATTTACTTAAACTCTGTAAGTATTCCTCTTTTTTTAGGCAGTATTTTGCAAACCTTTTGAAAACTCACAAATCTCATGGTGAGTTTCATAAATATCAGATTCCAGAGATGTAGCTAAGATATAATTGAAGTAGAATGTCAGGAAGTGTATTGTATTTTAATGAAATTTAAAATGCTACCAAGGGAGAAGATTTAAGTATCTATTTCCTTAACAGCTCAGCGCCATAGGACCATATTTAAAAACTCAACCTGTATTTATTTTGACAAGATTTTACATGACTGTTTTAAGCTCAAATAAGAAAAAAAGGATTGAATTGCTATTTCTTAACAGGAGGGTCCCTGTGGTGTATTGAGCACTGGTCTTAATCATACCCTCTTCTTCTATAGCCCTAAGGTTTTATGAGAAGTATAAGAGTAAGAGGCCTGCTGAGATCTTAAATGCAGCTTCTACTACTGCTGTGTTCTGAAAACTAAGGTGTTGAGCTCTTAGCATTTGAATTAATAACTATAAAAGTAAGTTTGGCTCAACCAGAACTTCTTGAGAAAAACTGTGTCTTAAAACAAAACCACACACACACACACACACACACACACACACACACACACACACGATAGAAAGATGCTATCGTTCCTTTAAATACCTTGTAAATTCCAACCCCAGGACATGGATGTATTTCACTGTAGGGAATAGAATAGCCTGTCCCCTTTCTTTGTGTCTCTTAAAAACTAGTTGGAGAAATTGTCTATGTAATCATGTTAAATGATATTAAAATATTTACTAATTAATATAAGTGATGATAAGAAAATCTCTAACTCTTGCATTAAAGATTTTATTCAAAGGCTGTAAGGATTATAATAAAAATTATTTTTGGTGCTAGCTAAGGGCTCACCACATTCTAAGTATGTCCCTAAATGGTTCTTGTGTATCATCTATTTAATCCCATAATGACCTCATAAAGTAGGTAGTTATTGTCCTCATTTTGCAGATGAAGACACGGAGTCTCAGAGAGGTTCATTAACTTGGTCAAGGCCACAGTGCTAGTACGTGTAGGAGCAGAGCTTCACTTACTAGGGATCTATCTTAACACTAATACAATACTTAAAGTGGTGGTTCTCAACTGTCCCTAACCCCTAGAGAATACAAACATTAGAGACATTTGGAGGAGAGAGTGTGTATGCTATTGTTATCTAGTGTGTAGGTGCCAGGAACACTACTAAACATCCTACAACACATAAAATATTACCCAGCCCAGAATATCAAAAAACCCACTTTACTATGAATCCCCAAATTAGTGTCTACAGCAAGCTAGATGACTGAAGTGTTTGGCATCACTGCTAATTCTGCCAGGTCTAATGAGTTAGGATCTCTCCTGACCACATAAAAAATGGAATTGAACTAACATACAAATACTCATTTTTTTTCCTTTTGAGGGGAGTAATTTAGTTTGGCAAGAAACTATGCCAGATAAACTAAAAACTAGAAGATTGGAAAATAAAACTCCTTGAATATAATGTATATGTATATTTCATTTCCTGAAAAGGCCTTATGTTATGAAGTAGGAGAGCTCATACTGACAAGTTCAAGATTTTTGTAGTACTAAAACCCTGGAGAGAACAAGAAGAAACTAACCTCTCTAGAATATTAAAAATCTTTAAGACTTCCGGGAAGATGGCGACCGAGAAAAGCGGGGTTTAAGAGCCCCGCTAACAACTAATCTCCAGTACCACAAAATCAGCACCTTTCATAGCCAGAAAACACCATCACCAGAGAAACAAAAAAATCACCAGGCTCCAGAGAAAAAGCGGACTGAGAACAGAGCTCAGAGCCACAGAGGAGATCCGAGGACGCGGCAGCAGCGCCATACTGCCAGCGGCAGCAGCAAATTCACTGGACGGCTACAGCAAGCCGAGGTGAGCCGCTGCGGAACAGCCAGGCGGGATTTCTCGCCACTGGTAAAATCTAAAGCTCCCAGTGGCTGAGCTCAGCACACGCTGCAGGTATTCAGAGTGGAAATAAAAACCAAGAAGTAATATGCCAGCCTCACGGCCGAGGGCGTAGCAGCAGTGCCACATTGCCACTGGCAGCAGCAGCAGAGAATTCACCGAATCCAGTACAGCTACATCTGCGTACTCAAGAACAGTGAGTCAAATTGAGGGCCACAGAGGAGAAATACCAGTACTGTACTCCCTGGGACTCGACCCAGTGGGGGAGGGGCGGTGGCAAAGATATCACACCATAGGAGAACGTGCAACCTGGCACCCCCCTCAGTCTAAAGCAGCCTCTGTTGACTCTCTGGGTCAGAGACTCTGTGATACAACCCAGTAAAGGAGTAGTGGGGTCTGAGATACTACTGAATCGAGATCCAGGACACCTTAAGTGAAGTCATAGTGACCCAAGGGAAGAACCCAGAGAAGGCACAAACATCCAAAATCATGGGAAAGAGGAATAATACTGGAGCAATGAATGCACACAACCCCACAACATCAGAACCCAATAAAACAGAAAATCAGAGATTTCTAGAAGATCAAATCAGGAAAATAACTGTAGAAATAATAGAGGTGCTTCGAAAAGAACTCAGAGAGAGCCAGAAAGAGATAAAGGATGGAATTAATGAAGTAAAGGCCTCAATTCAAAGCACAAACAACCGATTAGACCACATGGAGAACAGAATCTCGCTCTTAGAAGATGATCATTCCAAAAATGAACGCATAGTTTCTAATCTAGGAAAAAATATCCGACAGCAGGAATCTGATATTGAAGAAATATGGGCCCATTTTAAGAGAGCTAACCTAAGAATAATTGGAATAGAGGAGGGAAAAGAAAGTGAAACCAAAGGGATCAACAATCTCTTCAAGGAAGTAATAGCAGAAAATTTTCCAAACATAGAGCAAGAGGTTGATACACAGGTCCAGGAAACTTATAGAACTCCCTTTAGACAGGATCAGAGAAGAGGATCTCCACGCCACATATTTGTCAAAATGACCAATGTGGAAGCCAAGCAGAGAATCTTAAAGGCAACAAAAACAAAGGGCCAAGTGACATTCAGAGGCAAACCAATTAGAATCACTCCAGACTTCCCAAACCAAGTCATGAGAGCCAGAAGGGCTTGGAGTAACATATTCCAAACTCTGAAAGAAAACAACTTCCAGCCAAAAATTTCCTACCCAGCAAAACTTTCTATCAAATTAGGTGGAGAAATAAGAAGCTTCCATGACAAACAGAAACTGAAGGAATTTTTGTCTTCAAAACCAGCACTAGAGAAAATACTCAAAGAGATTAACTACAAAGAAGAAATAGGTAACACATACCAGAACCAGAGAAACAAGAGTTTCCATCCAACAGTCAACTAAGATTGATTATCTGCGGAGATTCATTACTTATGTTAGTCTTTTACCTATCTCTAAATGGTATTGTTTGCCTTTATTGTTGTTAATTTTTAGGATTTCTAGTTGGAATATTAATATACCTTCAGATATAGCATTTGGAAATATTTTATCCCATTCTATTAGTAACTGTTAACTCTGTTTACATTGTCTTTGGATATACAATATTTTTTTTTTATTTTTTAGGGAGTTTGTATACTCTTCTGTTGCCTGTGCCATTGAAATCATATCCAAGAAATCACTGCCAATTTCAATGTTGTGAGGTTTTATGACCCAGATTTTCTCCTAAAAGTTTATAGTCTTAAGATTTATATTTAGGTCTTTTATCTATTTTGAGTTAATATTTGTATATGGGATTAGGTAAGGGTCCAACTTTATTCTTTTCCATGTAATTATTATGTTTCAACAATATTTAGTTAAAAGATTATTATTTCCACCACCAAATGTTCATGGAAACCTTGCCAAAAATAACTTGACAATATAGGGAAGAATTTAGCTCTAGGCTTTTATTTAACTCCAATGGTTTGTATATCTGCCTTTAGAATAGTACTACACTGTTTCAATTATTGTAGCTTTATATGGTTTGAAATCAGAAAATATATATCTTCTAGCTTTGTTCTTTTTCAAGATCGTTTTGGGTATCTAGAGTCCATATTCCATATTAGGATAGATTTTTTTTTCCTGAAAAATAAATATATAAATATATGATAGTTTCACCTAAAAAAAATAGAAAAAAATATTCTCTGGTAAGAAAGAAAGTAAAAAGAAATATTGAAATGTTATCTTTAAGTCATCAAAAGCTTGGTATCAGACAAATGAGACTGTTATGTGAGATTATCATTTTTAATTTTGGATAAATTGCTAAAATACTAGATGTCAACCACTAAGCCAAGCATGGGAGGGAGGGATGGGGAGAGAATGGGGTGGGGATTGGGTGGGGGCTGACTGAGCGATGTGTGCATGTATGTCTACAGAAGTTTGTATCCCACTACGATGTATGAATACAGTACACCAATAAAAAAAATATTTAATTTAGTCAGTCTTTAATTTAGTATTTTACAAAACCATGTGCTAGAAATACTGATTATAAAGGTGTCTATTTCCTCAAAGATTCTGAGTCAACTCTACCAGATGTTTTATTTTATGAATAATTGTTTTTTTCAAAGATATTTTTATTTCAGACCAAGACACATTGAAATGTTAATTTTTGTGAAATTGATCCAATTTAGGTAACATACCCTCCTTGCTATATTCATTAAGAGCTAAGATTCAATTTATTTGTAATTAAGATGACTTCCCTGATTTAGAATTAAATTTAGATAAAAGTAAGCAATTCCAATATGGCAAAAACACTTAAGCCATTATAAAAATCAACAGAATTTTATACTCCTTTACTTGATTTTTTAGTTCAATTAAAATATATTCTGACTAGAAAAGGAATAAAAGTGAATAAAATTCTCTTAAAATTAAATTTAATCTGTTTTATAAGGACACAGCTGACAAACTTTAGGAAACAGCAAAGGAATATTTTATAACTTATTAAAATAAATGCACTAGCTGAACACTTCTTTCTCTCATTATATTTCAAAGTCTATGTCCTTAAGTCATGGACATTTAATATAAACTTTAAATGTTTGAGTAATGCCCTTCTAAATTATCTTCTTTAGTCTTTAGAACAATGACAATAAAATAAATTGCTCTAATAAATGATTCTTTTATGGAATCCAAATATTTAAAAATACATCTTCCTAGCACAGTAGTTCTCAACTGCTAACAATAACTTCCTGTCAAATGTAAAATGCTGCGTATAAAATAATTTTTAATTTAAAGTGGTAATGCATGGGTAATCCATGTGCACTTTCATTTGTAATGAATAAGAAGTTATTACTAAGTAAAACAATTTTAGAGTCAGCAGAGCTTGAAAAGTTTACCTATTGCAGTCTGTTCATTCTAGAGTTGAGAACACATGTCAGAGAGGATGACTTTTCAAAAATAACATAGAGTGCAGCTGGGAATGTATTCCATGCAGCCTCTTCTACATTTTTTCACAATTCTTTGGAAGTAAAAATTAAGTTTATCCCCATGCAAAATATAAAATGCCATGTACAGCATAATGTCACATACTAGTTGTTGGGGTCATCACAGGATGAAGAAATTAAAATCAAATTGAAGTAGTAATAAACAGAATAGATAGAGAATAGTAACAAATAACAAAAACTATAGTAGAAAAAGGTCATCTTCACTTGAAAAAACAGGGATATCTTTATGGAGAATGGTTTATTTAAGATACTCCTCAAGTGAGAATGAAGTTTCAAGAGTAGAAAAAGGGGAGCTTACTGATAGAGAACCTATGCAAACAGAATAAAAAAAATCATCTATTATTATTGGGAAAAGTGAAAAGAGTGTTTCCGGGGAATATTATTTTCATAGAGAATGTGATGATAAAATTTAATGAAGATAATTGGAGCCGAATGATTCTGGTGCAGTATGCATTTTTAAGGATGGTAGAGTCCTAGTCACTGCTAGAAGCAAAGGAAGATAAATTTATGAAAAGAGATCCATTACTGTGGTCTTAAGGCTGCTCTGCACTAGAGCATAATTAACTAGCATGTAAAGAAACTTTTGCTTATGAATATCTAGGATTAATCATTATAGTCAGATATTGTAGAACCCATGTAATAGCACAAAACTTTAAGAACCTACTAAAATTGATGTACATAAGCTTTGTAACTGAAGATTTTTAAAGTTTTGGATGATTACTGATATACATTTCATTGTATACCTGACCTTTGTAAATAATTTTGGCATATCAAGTTGAAAAAACTATAGAAGCAATGAATTATGGGTGAAATTCTACTCCAATACTTGGAGTTCACCAGTAAAGCTTTTATGATAGGGGAAAAACTTGAGCCCAGAACACAAGCATGAAAATGAAGACATTCAGCCTTAGATGAGATTCTTCAATTTGAACACATGGTTTCCTATGACAGTATAAAGCACAGGGCTCCAAACTGAATGGTGGCTAATGTGCAGTTCGTGCTTGGAACCAAACCTTATAACCTTATTCTGTGAGGTTTACATATATTAAAATAACAACTCAACCAGGTCTTTTATAAAGAGAAAAATGAAAACACAGAGATCTCAGAGCTTGCAAAATGGTGGAACTGAAGAGGATATATTTTCAGTCTGACTCTAGAGCACATTCTCTGTGCCATATTGTTTCTCAAAGCAGGAAAAGAGGGGATCTCTATCTTAAGGGGAAACGTGGGTAGAGCATGGGAAGGAATATTATGTTAACAAACCTGCATGTTAAAGCAAAGTCAGAAAATTAGAATGTATAGCTTTTTTTTTTCATTCCCCCTGAGAGTAATTAAGACTCCTTATAGAGTAACTGACTCTATTTGAGGCAAGAATCTCATGGTTAGCCTATGAAAATTTGTTACTGCAAGAAAAAAAAGGTACTTCCAAAGATACCTATGGATAGGTTAAGTAATCTGGATCCAATATAGATTTTCAGGGGCTATGCTGCCACAGCTGAAGTGCAGAGATCATGATATAAGAAAAGTCTAACAAGTTTAATTATTGAAACCCACTGAGATATAGAAAAGCTGAAAATTCAGCTGGGTGTTGTGGTGCACGCTTGTAATCCCCGCGCTTGGGAGGCAGAGACAGGAGGGTTGCGCAGGTTCGAGGCCAGCCGTGCTGGCTTAAGAGACCCTGTTTCCAAAAATAAAAGAGTATAAAATAGGTCTGGAAGTGTAGCCCGGAGGTAGAAGGGCTTCTTGCAACCCCAGTACCACCAAAAAATAAATAAATAAATAAATAAATAAATAAATAAATAAATAAATATAAAAAAGAAAGAAAAAAGAAAAGAGAAAAGAAAAGCTGAAAAAGCAAGATTATATATTTTTAAAAGGTAGAATGCTTCTCAATAGAGTTAAAATTTTGAAGTATTTGTGGAAATATATGAATTATTATTTCCAAATTCACTAACATGTACATGGAGGGAGGAAGGGAAATAGATGGGAGGTGGGAGAAAGTTAAGAACCATGTGCATGTATATTTGTTTCACATTGAACTTCCCTATAATGTACAATTGCCATGCACTAAAAATTATAGAAGAAAGTTAATATGTGAAGAATTTAAATATGATTTGTATAAGCATATAAATTATAAATGTATTCATTTATATGTATATGCATATATATTTTTCACAAATAATCTATATTAACTGAGTCAATCTAAAAATTTACCATTTATCCCACATGGACATTAAATCAAACTCATTATTAATCAGAGATTGTTTATTCAAATAGGCTACAAACACTAATTCTCCACTATGTCAGTGTACTATTTGGTGTACACTATAATGTAAAAGAATTGGTTCTTAAAATAAATCATCTTGTTCATTTTCATAAAAATTTAACTAATAAACACTAGCAGGATCCCCATTAGAGACTTTATACCTGTGTTTATAGCAAACTCTAAAGCCACAACAAAGGCTGCTTTAGACAGAATTTCAGGTGTTCCAAACTGAAAAGTGGGTTGCCATTCTAATTAATGCTTAAAATTCAATTGCAATGTTCAAGTATACAGTACATTGTTAACTATAGTCACCATGCCTTAGATCGCCAGAACTTATTCATATTATAACTAAATGATATTATCCTTTAAAATGTCTCTCCCTTTCTATCTACTGTTTCTATGATTTTGACTTTGTTAGCTTCTAAATATAAGTAAGATCATACAGTATTTGTATTTCTGTGTCTGTTTTTTTTTACTTAAAATTTACTGAGAGTATAATTTAGGTATTTCTACCACAAAAAGTGGTGATAGCTACATGATATATACCTTAATTACTTTGATAATCATTTTATAACCTTTTTATATATCAAAACATTACACTGTATAGGTGGAATTTATATGATTTTTGACAAACATCCCTCAAAAACTAACAACACTAACTTTTTCTATGTATATTTAAGAGAATATGCATATACAAAATAAGATCACCTGTCATAATAACAAAAGAGCTTCCCGTATTCTCATAGTATATGCAATAAGTGCCTTCAACAGATATTAATTTTGCTTTTATTAATACCATTCAGTTTTCAATTAAGTATTTGTTTCAGACAGCATTCTTATTGTTGTGATCCTAAAACTTGGAGGAGATTCACTTGCTTACAGTTATTGAGAATGTAGAGGTTCAGACCTTGTGAAGTGCAGGGAGCAGAAAAAGAAAGAGCACAAGGGCTCTGCTTCACTCACAGAGGTGGGAATCAGAGAGAGAGCAAGGGGGAGGGACCATCTATAATCCCCAAAGCCACACCCAGAGGAAACCCTCCTCAGCAACCAAGCCCTGCCTTCAGCATGACTGCCTTGTCTCTGCAAGGTCTAGGGGGATATTCTAAATCTAAACCATAACAGTTTTATAATACCAAGTATGTATATACTGCTAACTATAAAAATATAAATGACTTATCTACTATCATTATACTGTTTTGTAAAATAACTTTGGAAATCCTGTATCATCCTGTCATTTGCAATTTCACGGTTCTAATACTCTTAACAAATTTATGGCTGAAGAAGACCTGCAGAATGCAACACTACTTCAGAGTAGGTGTGGGCTTAGGGAAAAGCTAAGTAGCCCAGGGAAGTTATTGCTGAAAGTAGTCTATCCCCATCGGGCTAGTATTTCAGATTTAAAGATTAAAAACAACCTTCTTGTCAAACCAAATGACATCTCAAATGAATGCATGAAAGACCTCTCAACAATTTCTTTAAATTTTTACTTTATCTCTTTAGGGAAAGAAATAACTTGGGCTGTTTCTTAATTGGCACATTCATTAGGTGTCTTTTCATGCTGAACACTCAGCCAGCTTCTATAAAATAAAAATAAGTAAACCCTGGCCTCTGAATTAACAAATGAGACAACTAGTAAGAATCAGAGGGAAGTGATCAGACATTTTAAGGAACACTGGCAGGTAGGAATACAAAAGAAAGATGTGCTGAGTGGTTGTTTTCTGATGTTGTAGAGAAAGATGACACGGGTGTGGCAAAGAAAGCATAGGACAGTGTTTGTACAGTGCTGGGCTTTAAAAACTAGCTTCATTGCAAAGTGCTATAAAGCAAGAGCAACACTCAAAGTACTTACAAACTAGTACAATTTGGGCACCAACCATGATTAGGGTCTAACTATCTGACATCTAATCTGACTTGGTCAATGGAAACCAACAGTACATGGACATGATTCTCAAGAAGTAAATTGAATACTCAATGTGAAAGGGAAACTTGTAGGAGAATAGGGCTGCATAGTCACACAACTGAATGTAGAAACAAAAAGACCTTGAAGATGATTTTGTCTTTGCTGTGCATGACTAACTTTGATGTCACAACAAGAGATGCAGGCCAGGTAAAACAAAGCCACTCCTGACACTTGAGACTGCAATGGCTCCAAAGGCCCCACATAGTCTTTTGGTGAAAATTCAAAATTCTGGGGTTTGAATTGTAATTGGACTATCAGAATGTCAGAAAAAATGGTTATAATGGCTTGTTTTTAATTATATATATATATTTTGAACCAAAAGCAATACTGTATTATGCATGTTGAAATACATGCATGTGGAGCCGGGTGTGGTGGTGCACACTTGTAATCCTCGTGCTTGGGAGGATGAGACAGGAGGATTGCACAGGTTCGAAGCCAGCCTCAGCTACTTAGTGAGGATCTCAGCAACTTAGTGAGACCCTGTTTCCAAATAAAATATAAAAAAGTGTGTCTGGGCATATAGCCCGGAAGTAGAAAGCCTCTGGGTTCCACCCCTAGTACCACCAAAAGAAAAAAAAAAAAAAGAAATACATGCATGTGGCATACAAATGGTCCTAGAGTCATCTCACTCAGTTCTTCTGTGCAAACCAAACAGTGTGATCTTCTTACACTCCCTCCTTACACACCTCCACACATGTACATGTTCAACATTTCTTCAAACATTGTAACTCTATAACTTTTTTCCAACTTCTCTAATTACCTCTATTTATCAACCATGAGTATAATTCTCTAAAATTGTTCATTTTTCTCCCCCATTAGAATATAAGCTTTGTGGGAGCAGGGCTTTACTTCATTATTGGTGTATTCCTGGTACCAAAAACAGTGTTGGAAATGGGTAGACATTCAAGAAATAATAGTGCATTCTTAAGTAAATAATAACAGTAATTATCACATAAGGACCTAACTTGTTTCAGTGGTAAACATTTGGTATGAAATACTTCATTTAAGATTTTGTAGCCTGAATATTCTTACAAGTTTCTGCACAGAAATGAGAAGACATCAAAAATACCAATCTAAATTCTCTTCCCCTACCTAATCTAGGATTTCTACATGGTGCTTTCCAGCTCCTCACAAACAAACCTTTAAACTCAAGCCATTCAGAGACAAACATTTCCAATTATTTTTGTTCACAATACATTTTCCCCATTGAGTCAACATCCACTGTCCTCTACGCCATGGGAATGTACCTCCTATTGCCACAGCAGAAGGTAGCATTAAAGTAAAAATTGTACAGGATAAAGTTAAACAGGCAAGAAAGACTTTAATACAAAGGTTTGGCAATTAAGGAAACTAGCACAAAGTCTAGAACAAAGTCTAGAATGAAGTCTGAACTCAACTCTGCCAACGCAAAGAGACTGAAGAATTGGAGTAGGGAGAACACAGATCGTGTTTGCATACTGAAAAACACAGGGAAAGGAAACACATACTGAAAAGTAAACTTTTGCTAATTTCCAGGTCAGGAGGTAATTTCATCATTTAGAGCAGTGTCTACCAGAGTTAGACTTCTCTCCCACTGAGCCTGGGAGAGAGAGGAGCTATGGTCCTGGATGTTATCCTTGATTGCATTTCAAAGAGATGGTGCCTAGGCCTTTGAGACAGATAGCCCTGGGTTGTAAAACTGTCCAGAGGACTTAAAATATTTTATACCTCAAAAGGTCAGAGAAATAATTTTCAATTACACCTTCCTAAAGTGAATGTTCTAAGAAAAAGGAGGCCTGTGCTTCGAGACAGGAGGAGACCTAGCTAGAATTCCATCAAGCACAGGAAGCCCAAGACCATAGGCCATGATCCCTGTCTGGAATAGGAACACCCAAGGGTACTATATTTTTCTGCTCTTGGAGCCAGGAGCTTTCAAGGTGCAGGAGGACCACCATGTGTGCGGAGAGAGAGGAGAATGCAGTGACCAGAACTTTTTTTTTTTTTTTGCTTGTGCTGTATTTTTATTTTCTTAATAAATTTTTATTGGTGCACTGTAGTCATACATCCTAATGGGATAAAAAGCTTGTGGAGGTATACATGCACACATCACCCACTTCCTAACCCCTTCCCTTCCCTCCCTTCTACCCATGCTTAGCTTCCTGATTGACTTTGATATGTTTAAGTACATCATGTACTTTAAAGAGTTTTCCTCTTTCCCCCTCCCATCCCCTCAGATAGGTCACCTTAATTGCTCCTCTATAAGATCACTTCATCTAGAGTTCCTCCTGTTACCAATTTCTCCCTGGTTTTCACACATTATGAAAAGCATCTGATTTCTTATTTTTTGTGACATCTCACTGTAAATTCCATACTTTTGTTCTCCCTTATGGCTGGGCAAAATTCCATTGTGTACACATCCCATAGTTTTGAAATCCACTCATACATTGAAGGACATTTTGGCTGGTTCCACAGTTTGGTAATGATGAACTATCCAGCTGTGAACATGGTTGTTCATGCATTAGTTTGGTATTTTGGTTTTCATTCTTTTTGGTAGATACCCAGAGGTGGTATTGTTTGATCATATGGTTAATTTTCCTTCTTCTGAGGATCTTTCATACTGTTTTCCAAAGTGGTTGCACCAACTTGCAATCTCACCAAAAATGTATTAGAGCTTCTATTGCTTCACATCTGATCAATTACAGTTTCTTTCTTTCTTGGAAGTCCTTCTTTTAATTTCCACACTGATTCCCACTTACTGAAATCCTGAAAGCCAGAAGGTGAGTAACTTTGACAAGATGATCCAGTCATAACCAATTTTCATAATAGAGGTCACTTGAATCTTGGAATCTGCTGAGAGATGAGATGAGACAGTGGAAGCTTCAAGTGCTTCTGGGCTCTAGCCAGAGCAATAAGGCAAGAAAAGGAAATCAAAGGAATACAAATAGGAAAAGAAGAACTCAAATTTTCACTATTTGCAGATGACATGATACTATAGTTAGAAGACCCAACAAACTCAACAAAATGCTTATAGAAATTGTCAACAAATTCAGCAAAGTATCTGGATAAAAAATCAATCTTAAAAAAAATAGCATTTCTGTAAACCAAACATAAATCCACTGAAAAAGAAATCCAGAAAATAATTCCACTCAGGATTTCCCATGAATAAAATATTTAGAAATAAACTTAAACAAGGAGGTAAAAGACCTCTACAAAGAAAATTATGATACTTTGAAAAAAGAAATCAAAGAAGATCTTAGAAATGGAATGATCTTCTACGTTCATGGATAGGCAGAATAAATATCATCAAAATATCCACACTTCCAAAGGTTATCTATAGATTCAATTCAGTACCCATTAAATTACCAAGATCATTCTTCACAGTCATAGAAAGTCAGTCCTTAAATTCATTTGGAGGCAGGCGTGGTGGCACATGCTTGTAATCCCAGCATTTGGGAGGCTGAGAAAGGAGGATCATGGTTCATGGAAAGTCTCAGAGAATACTTAGGCCCTTTGCAACCCAGTGACACCTTGTTACAAAATAAGGAATAAAGAAATAGGGTTTGGGGGTATATCTTGGAGGTAGGATGCCCCTGGATTACATCCCCAGTACCACAAAAAAATTATTTGGAACAATATGAAACCCAGAATAGCCAAAGTAGTTCTCAGCAACTAAATCCATGCAGGAAGAATCATAATACCTGACTCTAAACTATACTACAAATCCATAGTAATAAAACCAGCATGGTACTGGCACAGAAACAGATATATGTACAAATGGAGTGGAACAGAAGACTCAAAAAAATTAACATACTAATAGCCAATTAATTTTTGACAAAGGATCCAAAAATGATAGCTTGTTTAACAAATTATGTTGGCAAAACTGGTTAACCATAGGCAGAAAAAATGGAAATAAACCTCACTTTCTCACCCTGCACAAGAGTCAATTCAAGATGAATCAAAGACTTGGAAATTAGACCAGAGACCTTGAGGCTTCTTGAAGAGGGCATAGGTCTAACACAGCAACACATGGGTACAGACAAAATTGTTCTCAACAAGATTCCAAAGGCACAAGAAAATAAAAGGTGAATCAATACATGAGACTGCATTAACCTGAAAAGAAAAGATTCTGCACAGCAAAGGAAACTCTCAAGAACGTCAACTGAAAGCCAACAAAATGGAAACCACTTTTGCCAACTACTTCTTCAATAGAGGAATAATATCTAGAATATACAGATAACTAAAAAAAATCAGCACTAAGGAAACAACCCAATCAAAAAATGGGCTAGTTAACTAAAGAGATAATTCACAAAGGAAGAAATTCAAATGTCCAATATGTGTATGAAAAAAAAATGCATCATTAGCAATCAGTGAGATGCGAATCAAAACTACCCTGAGATTTCACCTAACTCCAACTAGAATGGCAATCATTCAAACACAAAAAACAACATATGCTATTGAGGATGTGGAGAAGTGAGAAGTCTAATATATTGTTGGTGGGATTGCAAATTAGTGCAACCACTTTGGAACTGGAGTATGGAGGATCCTCAGAAGAATGGAAACAAACTTACCCTATGATCCATCAATACCACTTCTGGGTATCTATCCAAAAGAAAGGAAACCAAACTACCAAACTAATGCATACGTATATATATTCATAGCTGTACAATTCACCATCGCCAAACTATTGAATCAACCAAGATGTCCTTCAACAGATGAATGGATTACAAAACTATGGGATATGTACACATGAAATTTTACTCAGCCAAAATGAAAAACACAAATTACATTATTTACAGGGAAATGGATGGAACTGGAGGGCATTATGCTAATTGAGATTAGTCAGTCACAAAAAATAAGAAATTGGATCCTCTCCCTAATATGTGAAAGCTAAAAAGAAAATGGGTCATAGGAGGAACTCCAGATGAAGAAGGAGATTCTCTAGATGAGCAAATGAGGCAACCTAACTGAGGGGATGGGGGGAAGAGAGGGAAATTCTCTAAAGCACATATTGTATTTTAACAAATATATCAATATCAATCACTAATCCAAACATGAGGAGGGAGGGGGAGGGAATGGAGTTGTAATTGGGTAAGGGCTAATTGGGTGATGTGTGCATTTATGTCTCCATCATCTTGTATATTCTTCAGATGTATAACTACAATGCACCAATAAAAAATAAAATAAAATAAAATAAACCTTCAAATAGTTCCATTCTTTCTGTCCACAGGAAACTTTATTTATACAGAAAGGACTAGGAAAGTTACCAAGGTATGGCTTCTCCACCTACCTTGTCCAACTCATTTTTCCCTCTACCTGTTTGACATATCTGAAAAATATTTTCCTCTGCTTTTAGCAAAATCACGCCTTATAAACAGGAATTTCCAACATATCAGTTCCACCAATACCAAATTCTAAATCCCAGCTTAATTTTTTCTCAGATACCTTAGTATACAGTAACACCATTAGGCAGGCACTGGAACTGTCTTTCCATTTCACAAATAAAATTTTGGCATTTATTCACCTAGCATAACATGCCTAAAACCACAGCACTAGGAAATGGTGACAGGCGAAAGTGGAATCCAACTTCAGATATATTATTTAATCTCAAGTCCAGGTAACGAACAGCTAAACTGTATCTTGTTAAATGAACAAACCATGCACTACTTTTTTGTTGTTTTTGTTAAACACAGTAATATGAAAAGAGAGAGCAAATTTACCCTCAGAGGGCAGGTGAAGGAACCAGATATATAAGATACATGATGAACACAGGCTAATTTATCATCATGTCATGGGGATTTCAGCTTTGACCCCAGGTTCTAGTCCATCTCTGAGGCAGTTAGCAAGGCCACACACAGACCTCCAGAGCCTCACAGGGCCAGATGCCTTGACCTCCCACACTGCTTTAGCCACCTGACCTCAGGGTCGGCTAGGCCCAAAACCTTGTTATAATAGAGATCTGAAGAGAAAGTCCTAATGATTTTCTAAATTATTGTTAATTTGTATTTCTTGGATTCATTATGACTTTTTGCTCAGATAACTGATATTTTTCCTTCTTTTTCTCCCCTGTTAACAAGTAACAAGTTCTTAATAGTTCACTGACCACATGAGTAAAGAACTGAAGCCAGCAAGTGCAGAGAACTCATCTCCAGAAAAAAAATGGAAGTATGAATTGTGTTTTCTTTCTGATAGACACACCAGCATAATCCTGAGGATTTGGGTCATTAAAGTGAAGTTTTTTTTTTTTTTTTCCTTTGGGGCTGCTTTGGAAATTTGTTTAATAAACACTATGTTCACGAACTTTTTCCTATTTGCTACCAAAGCAATCAAATTTGTTTTTCTTTCTTCCTAAAGGTTTGTTCCAATTATTTGATTTGGTGAATTGGGACAAGTTCCACAGTTTTGGTTTCAAATCTAATTCTACGTAGTACATAATAGATTCATTGGAAATGTAGAGCTGACTATTAAGTGAATAAAGGAGCTAAAGAAAAATTTGTGACCATATTAATCTAATCAAGATAGAATTAGGCTGTACCTCCAAGAGAAGACCTGCTCAGTTCCTAAAAGTGCTGAGGATTTTGAGATATTATATACAATGATACATCCCAGAGTTCTAGCATAGTTCTTACAGTGGTTACAAATGTTTTTAGTTAACCTAAAACTAAGCATCTTATTTATCTCTTTGCCAGTAGGTAGATGGTCTCAGGGTTACAGTTATTTTTGTTTTATAATTTTTAATTTCTCAAATGATGAACACTTTAACAATTTTTTTTAGAAATTACATTTAAGGAAGAAAAAGAGAAGTGAATAAAATAATAATTAAGCTTAACTCCAGCCCCAAATACCTTGTAAGCATTATATTTCTGGCAAATTTAGGAAGCAACTTGTACAAGTGCGTATTAAAAGAGTGTCAAGGGAAAAATGCAAATTAGCATGCCTGAGGCAAAGATGATGCCAGATCCCATGGAGGCTGCAGAGAAATGGAAGTGTTAACAGAAGCCTGATTGGGCGCTTTAACACACAGCTCCTCCCATGGTCTGGGAATTGGCCTGGGATGTTGCCATTCCTCACTCAGAATCTGAGTGGTCATTCTCTCTCCTTTTCTCCTTTGTCATTTTCCCCTGCCTTCTGAGTCTCCTCTGTGCATTACTCATTCTTTTTCCTCCTCTTGCTTTGTTCTTCCTGCTCTCAAGGCACAAACTGTTACCAGGGCAGTCAGCAGAGGGTAGAGATGAAGGGTTTCAAGTCCCATTCCAGCCTCAAACTCAGAACAGGACTTCCAAGCTAGTCAGGGTTAGGATGAACTTAAAAATAATAACAATAAATAAAAGGAAGGTTCAGATGGAAATAAAAATATATCTATTAGCAAAATTTTTATTTTATTTCTCAGTCCTATTAAAGTATTCTTTTATATTTGTTTCCAAAGATGGTCAATGAGAATTCAAAGTTTTTCTAATTAGTTTATAATGAAATCATAAAAGTCTCTCTTAACATTTTTTTTTTTTTTGGTGGTACTGGGGTTCCTGGAAGCCCTTCTACCTCTGGGCTACACTCCCAGACCTATTTTTTATACTTTTTTTATTTGGAAACAGGGTCTCCTAAGCCAGCGCACGCGGCTGGCTTCGAACCTGCGTGATCCTCCTGTCTCTGCCTCCCAAGCGCGGGGATTACAAGCGTGCACCACCACGCCTGGCTCTCTTAACATTTTTTAATATGACTTTTGATATTAAGTATCACTGTTGAGGATTTAGACATCTATTATTGATCTAACAGTAGCCTCAAAACAGTGGCCTTGACACCAATGAGAAGGCCTCATCAGGGTTTGTTGTCTTATTTAAGCCCGTAAATCAGTCTTTTGAGATAGCCCTTCTGTCCTCAGTTTATAGGAGAGTAAATCAGAGCCAATAAAGATTGCTAATTTATTTAAAGTCTGATAATTAGTGCCAGGACCAGGACTCAAACTTTCATCTCTCTGAGAACATAGCTCAAACTCTTAACAACTAAGTCATAAACTAACATTCATCCTAAATTCCTCTTGTGATAATATTTCAGTAGTGTTCCCATCATTTTCTCCATCAACACTCAGGAGTGTCTAAGTACCAATTCTTAGGAAACTCTCTCTTTCCTCCTTTTTATTTAAAGTTTCTACTATCAAATCCCTCTGTATAATCTACTTTGGCAGAACTGGAGATAGCAATTAAATTTCCTGCTCAAGACAAGGATCCCCACAAAACCAATCTCTTAATATGGTTCTGGAAAATAGTCTAGGGGCACTATCAAAAGTCAAATTCCCTCAATTATTTCAGCTGAATCAAGTCTCATGCAGCAAAACACATTAGACACATGCCATCAAGTGATCAGTGGGAAGAATGACCAGTCCAGAGAGTCGGAGATGTATTCATGTCATGTACAAGAGATTGGTGAGCCTTGAAATTAGGGGAGAAAAGGGCATCACCCGACTAATGCCCTCTACAAGGGAGGTGTCCCATCCCTAAGACTCCGACCTGCAGAGCCCCAGGAAAGAAGACACAAACACCGAGTCTATTGATGATGCTTCCTCTTTAATGCTTCCCCTTCAATGCACACAGCAGGCAAATATATATCAATCTCATAACCCCTCCCTCATCACTCCACCAACCCCAAGCTTCCCACAGCTAGGGCATGCACATTTCTAACCCTCTCATAGGCGGGCTGGTGGTAGCATGAGGCGCTGCGTCACTGATCATCTGTAGGGCGCCTGATAGGGCTCACTGCGCAGGCTCAGGGCACTGCCAGCCTTGTGAGCCTCATGACTTGGCAACATGCCTAGGCGCCATCTTGAGCCACCGCCCCATCCCAGTCTAGCCGAGCGGGCCCCGACAGGAAGGCCCAGAGTTCTCCTTTAGAAGATATAGTAGAGGCCGGGTGTGGTGACGTACACTTGTAATCCCAACATTCTGGAGGCAGAGACCAGAGGATTGCAGTTCAGGGACAGCCTCAGCTACTTAGCGAGACCCTTCGCAACTCAGTGAGACCCTGTATCAAAAAAAATAAAATAAAATAAAAGACTAAAAACTTATGGCTGGGGGTGTATCTGAGAGGTACAATGCCCCTGGGTTCAATCCACAATACCACAAAAAAATTAAAATTAAAAAAGAAGATATAATGGAAAAATATAGCTAAACACATGAAAATACAATCTAGAACATTGGCTAAACCAACATAGTCTATACACACTTTATCTAAATCCCCTGAATACAAATCATTTAGATACTGTTTAATAATTTCACCTGATTTGTTAACTCAGACATACAAAATTAGAGGTCTGCATACCAAGAAGAACCTGAGAACACACACATCTTTCCAAGAAATGGCAAATTCATTTTCTATGATGTACCAAAAGTGCTTCATCCAGAAAAAGTTACCTCCATTTTTCTTCTGTAAAGTGAGAATAATAATGAAAATTATAATAGACACTACAGTTTTGCTTAGGACTTTTTCACTGGATGAAACAATGCATTTGAAGCACTGGTCCTGGTGTCAAGCCTACCATGATAACTCAGTGAATACCACTGAGGAAGGCAGGCCTAAGGATCTGCCCAAGACCCTCCAGGAAGTGTCCCTGTGGACAGAGGGAGGGGTGTGACTCAATGTTTCCTGGTGAGACTTAGGCCCCGCTGCTACCCTGGCAGCTCACAGAAAGATGCAGAAAAAAAAAGTCAAATTCAAGCAGAGAAATCCAGCTCCATCAATTCCCTCATCTTAGTTGAATAAGTATGGTGCATAAAATCACTGCAGTGACATAACCAGAGGTCTCTTTATTTTAAAGTTAACAAAAAATGAAAAGTTCCTTTTCTGAATTTTGCTTATTAGCCAAAATAAAAATAACTCAGCTGGGCTACAGCTAAATTTGGGTTTCCTCCTCTAGTCTGCCTCTCTCTCTTATTTATCAAGTCTCTATCCATACTTCGGTGCCACCTTCAAAAACCCCACAGGGAATTAAAATTAAACTTACTTTGAAATTGAAGTGTACATTGTTTGGAAAGACAATCAGAGCAGATATGAGCACCTGCAGACACAGAAGGGAAGGATAACCTTGAGTAAGAATAGAGCTGAGCAGGGCTGAAAGCTCACCTCTGATATGATACACCTTTACTGAGTCCCTAATGCAGTATCCTGCTCCTTAGAGGCACACCCCCTCAAATAAAGGCCTTCCTTTACTGCTTCTTATATCATCACCCACAGTGCAGTGCACAGTTTAAGGCCATATGTAAATACCTAATAATTAGCAGTCAGGGAGCAGGGATGCTGCCACATTCATTGATAAAGCACTTTTTATGCAAATCAGGAAAAGCAGCCACTGAGGTTGATGTAGCTCTATGCCAGGGCCCACAGTTTAGCTTGCATAGCATGAGTAGAATTTCAGTTTCAACTATTTTAGTCCAAAGCACCTTTGTGCAGACAGAGAAGGGAAATAAAAGCATTACCCTCTGCATCAGGACTGGTCTTCAGTAAACTTCTTGATATGATGCATCTCCTCACGAACCTTTTCCATTTGGTTATGGGACAAGTAGGCTGTGATTTATAACAAGCAATTCAATGAAGCCCTGAGTAGGATGGGGCACAATTTTATAATTACAAGTCCAAGAAGCTGTATCAACAACATAATCAAGTGCAGAGATTATCAAAATAATGCTTCATCTTTCCTGAACTTCTCAGATGCCATCACATTCAATATTCATAACTATCCATGCGATACATGCCAATTCTACAAGAGACAAAAAATTAGCTGAGAAAAGTTCATTAACTTGAAATTGTTGGGGCAAAGACTTCATCCCACATCCAACCAGCTATTGTTTCCAAAAGGGCTTGACTAGTAGAATGTGAGATATTTTATATTTTACTTAAAATGCAGGTACAGTATTAAACACAGTGTAACTGAATGATAAGACTATTTTTCAATTTTCTCTCAGTATTTCTGATTATGGTGCCAGCAGGCACTATGAACCCCACCTGCACTTGCTTATCTCCAACCCTTTCCAATCAATAGCAAATAAGACTCAAGCTCAGTGTCTTCAACCAAAAATAGTACCTAGATGAAGTTTAAACACAATACTATCTTCTGTGATACCAGTACTCCATTTTTTCATGACAGTGCAAAATTTTCTTCTTAATAAAATCAAGCAGATTTTAAAGAAGAAAATATTAAATAAATATCAATGTGACATATGTAGTGGTAACACTTGCTCAGATATGACAAAAATTAGGATATGTTAAGCCAACAGTAAAATACTGAGAATAGCCTCTGATAACAATCAGCCATACATTTGGAAGGGCTTTGTTGTCAAGAAATATATGAGCCTTTATTTCATTTATACTTGTTACTAGCTATATGGCCTCAAAATATTATTTACTCTTACAAGTTTCAATTTTCTCATCTGTTTAAAAGCATTATCATAACAAGAATTATAGTTTGAATCTAGAATGTCTCTTAAGGGTCATGTGTGGAGATGTGGTCCCCAGTGCAGCATTGTTCAGAGGTAGAGCAATTGGTGGATGATTGACTCATGCAGCCTCTGACTTGATCAATGGATCAATCCATTGAAGGGTTAACAACTTGAAGACATTGGAGGGTGGAGATTGTAGGAGATGGGAGAAATTAGGTCTCTGAGTATGGCTGAAAGAGTATATCTTGTCCTGGGGCCTCTCTCTTCCTCCCTCTTCTCTCTCTTCTCTCTCTTTTCTCTCTTCTCTCTCTCTCTCTCTCTCTCTCTGTCTCTCTCTCTCTTTTCTCTCTCTCTCTCTCTCTCTCTCTCTCTCTCTCTCTCTCTCTCCTCTCTCCTCTCTCCTCTCTCTCTCTCTCTCTGGTGAGCAGCTGTCCCACCATGCTTTTGCACCTCGGCTTTCGTCTTCACCATTCCCAGCCAACCCACCATGCATGGAGATCATGTGCCAAAATAAACCTTTCCTTCTTTAAGTTGTTTTTCTCAAGTGATGAGAATCTAAATAGCACGTCAAATAAATAAAATAATTTTGCTTAAACTATCTTGAGAGTGTTTAGAGCATAGTATGTACACAGTAAACACTAGTTTCTTCTTCTCTAAGAAAATTATGTACATAAATTTGGCATAATGCCAAACAAATTAGCTAACAAAACATTGATCATTGCCAAGACCTGTATAATTCCTACATCTCTTCCTTTTCCCTCCTAAGTCAAAGCTAACAAGTCTTCTAAAATTTGAGTTTCTGTTCCTTGGTTCTTTATACTTTTGCAATTCCTGCTGACTATTTAAAAACATCGTCCTCCTAATGGCTTCTCTGAGCACAATTACATCATCAAAAATAAACTTGAACTGATGATAAAAATAAAAGTAGAATTACCTTGCATTTACTTTAAGCTCTGTTTTGAGCTTACAGTAATTTAGGCTTATTCTAAGTAGTATGCTCTTCAAATTATCAAAAACAAAATTACAAAACAAAGAATGTAACTTAAATACATATAAAAAATAAGTAACCTGCATATGAATTTGCTCTAGGTAGAATCAGTACTATACTAACTTACACCTGTGTTTTAGTCAGCTTTCCCATGACTGAACAAAATATGCAACAGAACCAACATAGAGGAGGAATGGTTTATTGCAGCTCATGGTTTCAGAGGTTCCAATCTATAGGGCTGGTTTCCATGCATACACTTCAGTGGTGGAGGAAGCAGCAGGGTTCTTGGAGGGACATTACTTTAACATTATGAAGAAGGCAAAGAAGCAGAAAGAGAGAGAGGTCTGTGGACATATGTTGTCCCCAAAACCATACACCCTAAGGCTCTGCTGCCATGCCTTACCTTCCTATGTTACCATCAATAAACCAAGTGTATTCAAGTTATTAATACACTAAGGGGTCACTCATTAAATGATCCTCGTATTTAAATTATTTTACCTCTGAACATTTTTGTATTTCTCACGCATGAGCCATTCCAATGGACATGCTATGTCAAAACTGTGCGAGCCTGAGAGTGAGCAATTGGCTCTACTTCATTTCCTCTTTGTCCACCTAAACCACGTAAGGGGCATTATTTCTTTGTAAGAGTTTAGTATCTCTTTGTAAGTTTCATGAGTGTACTTTACAGGAATTTAAAAAATTGTTTTGGAATTTCTATTTAATTCACATGGTTCTGAATGCTACCAAGTACCCTTTGTGCTTGTGAAGCATTTTCTTTCTAACATCTTGCAATAGAACTTAATAATGAATCTACATAAAAAATGACATTTAAAAAAATTTTTAGCAGTTTCTTATGTGAAATTATCACTGGTTTTTGTTCGTTCATGTTTTTTCCTCCATAGACAGTAAAACGAGTTGGGTATAACTTTCTAAGAAATATATTGGCTCATAATCAATCCTAAGATATTTTAATATTGAATTTTAGTAATGATACTTATGAGATAGAGAAGCTTACCTCATAAGATTATTGAGAGGTCCAGGGGCCTTCTGTCTTCTTGCTCAGCAATTCCCCTATGCGCTATAACTATCTTCCTCGGCAGCCCTTACTAAATCTGTGTTGTCAACACACTGCATACTCCTGAATGAAAGAAAAAAAAAAACTCAACAGCAAGGCATTATCTTTTGAGAAAGTTACAATGAAATTATACATATTACTCTCAATTTCCAGAAACATTCCCCTAAGTTTGCCAGCTGTAAGGAAGGTTGGAAAATGTGGTCTCTAGTTGGTCAGGTGAAATCGTATTAGGAAGAAAGAGGGGCCAGGTGTGGTGGCTCAGGCTTGTAATCCCTGTGCTTGGGAGGCGGAGACAGGAGGATTATGCAGGTTCGAAGCCAACTACACTGGTTTAAGAGACCGTTTCCAAATAAAAATATAAAATAGGTCTGGAAGTGTAGCCTGGAGGTAAAAAGGCTTCCAGGAACCCCAGTACCACCAGAGAGAGAGAGAGAGACAGAGAGAGAGAGAGAGAGAGAGAGAGAGAGAGAGAGAGAGAGAGACCCTGTTTTCAATTAAAATATAAAAATGGGTCTGGGAGTGTAGCCTGGAGTTAGAAGTGTTTCCAGGAACCTCAGTACCATCGAGAAGAAGAAGAAGAAGAAGAAGAAGAAGAAGAAGAAGAAGAAGAAGAAGAAGAAGAAGAAGGAGGAGGAGGAGGAGGAGGAGGAGGAGGAGGAGGAGGAGGAGGAGGAGGAGGAGGAGGAGGAGGAGGAAGAGGGAAACAAAATGGGAAAGGGGCATAAAGAAACATATAACTAAACATTATAGTATAACAGGATAGTGCAAGAAAAAATAAAAACCAGGTAAGAGGAATGTAATGGATAATAATAACAATAATTATTATTATTGTTATTATTATTATTTTAAGCAGTCAAGAAAAACTCATTTGGAAATGACAGTTAAGATGATGGAGTAACAACCTCCAAAAATTATTTACTTTACAAACATAAAAGAAGATTGGCAAGAAATCAACTTTTTTGTGGTACTCCCAAACCCATTTTATATTATATTTGAAAACAGGGTCTCACTAAGTTGCTGAGAGCCTCACTAAGTAGCTGAAGCTGGCTTTGAACCTGCAAGAACCTCCTGTCTCGGCCTCCCAAGTACTGGGACTACACGTGTGCACCACCATGTCTGGCAGAAAACAAGTTTTTAAAAACCTGGAAAAGTAACAAAAGGATTTCAGTAATGCAGGAACATTTATTAAACACAGAGAAATCTTAGTACAGTGAGTTTTTGTGGTGTACTAATTTGTCCTACTCTCATCTTCATCTCCCCAGTTCCCCAGTAGCCCTGGAAATAAACATTTCACATTCCTATTGTAGCCTGTAAGAACTAAAAGAGCTGTGTTATCTCAAGCCTTCACACAAATGTCATTATTTAAACAGTCTTGCTATTCCCAGAAACACATCACCTACAAGACTGTCTATCCTTAACATGACTAAGAGCTCACCCAGTGCAAACATGATTTTCCCTAAAGAACACTTTTTAAAAACAATTATAGGAAAGTGTTGTAACTTTGAAGGTGCCTTAGACAGTAAAAAATGGGAGAAACAATAGAATAACCAAAATTCTAAAGGGAAACCTGATAAATGAAATA
Organism: Muscardinus avellanarius; assembly: GCF_963383645.1. Taxonomy (NCBI): domain Eukaryota; kingdom Metazoa; phylum Chordata; class Mammalia; order Rodentia; family Gliridae; genus Muscardinus; species Muscardinus avellanarius. Next base: position 108,692,073 of record NC_137791.1, on the reverse strand, counting down.
CCAGTAGTCTTTGAAAAAACTTCAACATAATTTTGGTAATTATAAGGCCGTGGATATGCATAATACTGTGTGAATGTCCTATAGTGTAAGCATGCATGCCTAGGAAAAAACAAAGAAGAACTACATTCTCACTTCTGGATGACCATGAGAACTGTGCACTGGGGTGAGGACACCTAAAACAGAATTGTCTGTTGGCTGCCTAATGTGGAAGGCTTGCCCAGCAACAAGCTCACAAAGCCCCTCAGCAAAGACTCGAGGAAGTACTGATTCTGGACTATCAAGGAAATCTCTGTCTAGCCGTTAGCGGGGCACTAAGCTCACTGAGTAAAAATTGGAAAGGACACACATGGCAACAAACATTGATTTTACAAAATTAGCTTGGGAAAATTGCTAAATGAATAAAACTACTATAACAAGCAGAAACAACAGATTTTAGAGAAGAAAAATAGTCTGATTTCCAGAGTTGTCATCTTAACATTATTTATAATAAGGTTCTCAGTGAAAGATTGAGAAATAAATGCATAAAAGAATATGATCTACACTTGGAGAAAAACAAAAGCAATAATAAACTTCCCTGGAAAGGTCCAGATTTTGAATTACTATACTATAATAGCTTTTTATCAAAGATGTTCAATGAGCTAGTGAAAATGACAGCTAAAGAACTAAAATAACAATGTAAATAGTATCAATAAAAAACTAAAAATTATTTTTATAATAAGCAAATAATCCCTGAAGTTTAAATTGTTATAACTAAAATTAAAATTTTACTATATTGTTTAACAGCAGATTTGAGCAAGAAGGAAAAATAATCAGCAAACTTGGATATATGTCCTTTGAAATAAAGCAGGCTGAAGAACAGAAAGAAAAAAAGAAAAAAAAGAAAAAAGCATGAACAGAATTTTAGATATAAATGCTATCAATTATATCAGTATGTGCAAAATTGAAATATAGCAGAAAAGAAATAATTTCTTTTTTTGTGTGGTACTGGGGATGAAACCCAAGGACAGTCAACCTCTGAGCTATACCCCCAGCCCTATATTTTTATTCATTTTGAAACAGGGTCTCACTGAGTTGCAAAAGTAACAGCCGAGGCTGTTCGCAAACCGCGATCCTCCTATCTCAGCCTCCCAAATGCTGGGATTATAAGCATGCGCCACCACACCAGCTGGAATAATTTCTTAAAGGAGCAAAAAAAAAAAATGGGGGAAATTACAGCATAAAACAAATTTTATTTTTTTAATTTAATCTTTACATCAAAGAAGCTCAATGAACAGGAGGAATGTGTACTTGCATACCTATAATACCAGTACTGGGGAGGTTCAAACGGGAGGATCGCAGGTTAATGGCTACCCATAAAAATTTAGCAAGGCTTCCATAACTTAGTGAGAGAATCAATTTCAAAATAAAAAAGAAAATAAGGCTGGGAGTATAACATAGAGGTAGAATATCCCTAGGCTCAATATACAGTATTGAGAAGAAGGAGGAGGAGGAGGAGGAGGAGGAGGAGGAGGAGGAGGAGGAGGAGGAGGAGGAGGAGGAAGGTGATCAATGAACCTCAGTAGGCTAAACTCAAGACCCAGACCCAGATGAATTATGATTAAATTGTCAGCTGGGCTTGGTGGCTCCTGCTTATAATCCCAGTACTTAGGTGAGGTGGCTAAGATGAGTTAACTATATAGGCAGATATAAATTTTTATTAAATTTTTCCCCTGACTTAGAAGACAACCAAAGCAGTAATTTCATATATTTGAGCTTATAATATATAAAGACATAATAATGTATTTTATTAATATCAGAATGAGGGAAAATGTGAAACTATATGGAGGCAAATATTTTGTATGCTACTTAAATTAAGTTGATATGAGTGCGGACTGGATTATTGAGAATAATTTTAATTATAATCATTCTGGAATCTCCAAGAAAATTTAAAACGTGTTTAAATAAATTAGAAGAAAATTAAATGGTACACTGGAAAATATCAGGAAACAAAGGGAAAGATAGAAAGAGAAAGGTTAGGCTCCCAAAGTCCCCTTCATGAGTGTGCTGTAATGACTTAACTTCTATACATCAGATCTCATCCCTTAAAGGTCCTGCTACCTCCTGACAGCACTGAAGGCCTCAAATTAAGTTTCAACACTTAATTCAAATTAAGTTTCAACACATGACCTTTGTTGGGATATTTAATATATAAGATATAAAGGAGAATTCAAAGCTAAAAGGTGGAGGGATAAAACCTAAATGTTCATCAACTGATGAATGGATATGCAAAATACAGTATAATTGCATGGCAATTTTATTCAGATATAAAAAATAAAGTACTGATAAGCTACTACACAAATCAATTTTGAAAACGTGCTCAGTGAAAAGATATATTGACATAAGATGGCATTGGTGGTTCACATTATTAATCATGTCAATAAAATAAAATAAAGAAAAGAGAATAGAAAAAAGAAAATCCTTTCTTAGAAAGTAGTATTTGAATGGAAATGTGAAGAAAGTAGGCAGTCTAGTAGCTATTGAGTGGAAATGAACTTCAAGTAATTTAAATAGCAGAACTTATTCCAGAGCTCACTATTCAGTAATTCCGGTCTAACTTTTAAGACTTTGTTACTTCATATCACGGTTTAATGTGGTCACATTTTGTGGAGATAATGAGGAGAATAAAAAAGTTAAAAAGAGAGAAAAGGGAAATTTAGTGAATCACGAGAAAAGAAGGGTGGAAATTTGAAAAAAAAAATGAGGACAACTAGAACAAATGAAAAGTTGGGCATGGTGACACAGGCTTGTAATCTCAGCATTCAGGAGGCTGAGACCTGAGGAGGATCATGTTTGCAGAGAGCCTCAGCTGCTTAGTGAGGTCCTTTGCAACTCAGTGAAACTGTGTTTCAAAAATATGTTTAGCCAGGCGTGGTGGCACACACTTGTAATCTCAGTACTTGGGAGGCTGAGACAGGAGGATCATGCAGGTTCAAAGCCAGCCTCAGCTACTTAGTGAGGCTCTCAGCAACTTAGTGAGACCCTGTTTTCAAATAAAATACAAAATAGGTCTGGCAGTGTAGCCCAAAGGTAGAAAACCTCTGGGTTCCATCCCCAGCACCACACACACACACACACACACACACACACACACACTCACTCACTCACACAAGGATTAAAAAGTAAGTCTGGGACTGTCTTTTGGAGGTAGAATACTCCTGGGTTTCATCCCCTTTACTGCAAAAAAAAATGTATAAAAATTAAAAAATAAACTAAAAAGAGCTGCAAAGTAGAGGAAAGGAGAAAAGATTAGAAATGCTTATATAATGCTTATATAGTAGTTAGACATAACTGGTGTCAGACATAATTATAGATGTGGGTTCTATCTCATCTCTGCCTCATGTAGCATTTTCCTTTAGAAAATGTACTAACCCTCTACTTGTCTTAAATAAGAACCAAATAAGGAATGGTAGCATGGGAATGATATCATGAAAATAATAGCATCTACCTCACTTTCTGGTTGTAAGGAATGAGTAAGATAAAATATAGAAACACAAAAATTGACATTAAATAGTCTCAATATGCGATCAGTAATAATTATTTGCAGCAATATTCACAATAGGCACATAAAATTCTGAGGTTTTCAAAAGATGTTTAAATAGGTATTTGCTTAAATGGATGAGATATATGAAATATACACAGAAAGACTGTTTAGTAACTTAAGTATTAATTTAAACTTGGACGTTTTAACTTAATACAACAACATAGAAGACTGATAGAGGAACTGATTGATTTATAAAGTGTTAACTGGGGCAGGAACTCATCTTTGCTAATAAGAATGTATTTAGAGACTAAGTTGAAGGCTTCATCCCACTTGTACTCAATATATTTAGAAAACAAACATGTTATTCTTAAAACTATTTTGGGAATAACACCATGAAAAAAAAAAAACAATGAAGAAAGTACCAAAAGTTATTTTGTTAATTAGAGCATATGAAACCAAACAACTGTTTTTTGTTTTTTGGGTTTTTTTTTTGTTGTTGTTGTTGTTGTTTTTTTTTGCAATTGATTTTGCTGGTTTACATGCTAAGGAGAAGTACTTTTCATGTTTCCTTCAAGTGAGATAAAGTTAGTGAAAAATCTGGCTAAGTGAAGATGAGCAGAAGTTGACATATTTGAACATTTTTGCTGGCATATGTCAAAATCTTAAAAAATAATGCTAGGGCGGCTGGAGTCTTCTGGGAACTAAAGAGAACTAGAAAACATGGAAAGAACACTGAATTGTCAGGGGACAGGAGTCATGTCCCTGACTCTGAATGTGCTCTAACCAAAAGATCATGGCAAGTTAACTCCATTTTTTGTTTGTTTGTTTTGCTACTTTTCTAAAATCTGAGGAGTTGATGTCATGGAAGATGTGATCCTTTTCAATTTTAATATTTTATGATTCTGGTTATATTTCTTCTTCTGGAAAAATGCCAATACTTAATGCAAGCTTTTCCTCTTTAAGGGATATTAATAAGGTAGTTATTAATGTGGGTTAGGGTCAACTTTGCCTTAGTGAATTAGTGGTTGTGGACATGGTGATTCTCTCTACAGCTTCTTTTCCTTCTTTGCTATGTCAGTTGCTTCTGCCATTAAGAAAATGCAGTAGAGCCATGGAGGGTGTCTTGGAGAGGGTGAGGGAGGGAGAACTGGTGTAGGAAATATGTCTATTGATGTTATGTACCTATATGAAATTATTAATGCCAGTTCTAATATCATGTATGGAAGGGGAAGGGAAAGGAAGGGAAAGGGGAAGGAGGGGGAGGAATTTAGGAGAGGGAGGGAGTTCACCAAATATTGTGTACACATATGTTCTATCACTCTGAACTACATTATGATGTGAGACTACAGTGCACCAATATAATATACTTAAATAAAAATAAAATGCAGTTAGAACTCCTGCTATGAACCTCATAATGTAACTAGAACCAGAGGGATATTCAAAACATGTAAGACAAGTATAGAACAGACATGAAATAACCAACAAAAACCAACCATGCAGGCATATATCAGCCCTCCCTAAAGCTAAAAGCAAAATATTATTAATTAATTTTTTATGGGTCTGGGAATGGAACCCAGAGGCATTTGACCTCCGAGCTACATCCTCTGCCCTATTTTTTATTATATATTTTGAAACAGGGTCTCACTGAGTTGCAGAGGGCTTCACTAAGTAGCTGAGGCTGTCCGCGAACCACAATCCTACCGTCTCAGCCTCCCAAATGCTGGGATTACAAGCGTGCGCCACCATGCCCAGCTCAAAATATTATTAATTTAAGTGAGCTTCATACATATTTGTGTTCTTTAATATATGTGTTGGTATGTACAAATATACTTATGAAAGTGAAATTATACTAATTTTAAACATATTTATACATTAAATTGTCTTTATTTTGTTTAGTATATTCAAAGAGATAAAGAAAAAATGTTTACTAAATCTGAATAAAAGTGTATTCATTGGAGAAGGATAAAACAAAAAGATATGAAAAAAAGTTGAGGAAAAAATTAAATATTTAGTAATAGTATAATCTGTGAACTGTACATTAAAAGAGAACCTGTGAATTGGAAGAGGTTTGTAAAAAAAAAAGTTACCCATATTGTCTAAAAATAGATAAATAAATTTAAAAGGAGATAATTTGGGCATCACTGATTAATTTGCAAAAAGTTCCAAAATAATTCTAATGGAAGGTCTAGAAGAGAATGGAGAAAGTAGGAAAAAAGTCAATATTGAAAGGTTAAAACTCAGAAATGTTCATAAAGAAAGACGTGAGTCCTCAAGTCAAAAGAATAGTAGAAATATAGAACAGAAAATACTGAAATACAAGAAAAATTTAATTATGCCTAGATTAGAATCACTGATTTATCTTCTTGAAATGATAAAACATCAAGGAAAAAGAAGAGGGGAGGAAAGAAGAGGACAACGGTAATTTTAAAAGTTACTACAGTGAACAAAGAGATTAACTAAGAAGAAATAATAATCAAATTAACAGGCATTTTATTAGCAACAACATATTATAAGGCAAAAGAAAAAAGCTTTTCAGTGTGTTGAGGAACAATAACTGTCAACCTTGAATTTTATATGCAATTTAATATTATTCAATAGTATAGACATTCAGATATGCAAAGAAAATTTACCTGCCAAGCATCTTCATTAAATAAATGATGTAAGATCAAATCTATCCAGAAGAAAAATGACCTAGAGTAAGGGGGCAAAATGAAACCAGGAGACACTTGAAATAAGTAAAAGAGACCAGTAAATTTAATTTTGAAACTTAACTTCTGGTGTTCAAAGGTAAAACTTTGGAAAATGACAGCAATGTGCAGCAGGTATGGAGTGAACAACGTACGCTAAGTCATTGACTTTTCAGTTGATGTTCAAAACTAAAAATTCATAATTTAGCATGCATTTTAAATATAAGGGAAATCATGAAAAGAAAGAAAATATAAATTATGCCTTAGAAACAAAAGGAGAGAAAAAGACATAGAAAATCATTTAACATCCAACAGAATTTTTTATTATTTTAACTTTTTATTAGTGCATTGTAGTAGTTATACATCTTAATGGAGTACAAGATGGTGGAAGCATGTATGCCTTCAACAGAAAATTTAAAAAGTGGGGGAGCAGTGGAAAGAAGGGATGGCAAGCAGAAAATATAAAATAAAATAGTAGAAATTTACAAAGCACCCATAGAAGCATTGAAATTAATGTCTAGTCCTTAACGTTAGATAGTCCATTGTAAAACACTAACCAGGGGCCCACATTTATGTGCTTATCTACTTATTACTGATTTATTTATTTACTTATTTATTTATTTGTGTTACTGGGGTGTAAGCCCAGAGGTGTTCTACTGCTGAGTTAGAACTCCAGCCCTATTTTATTTTTATTTTGAATCAGAGTCTCATTAAGTTGCTGAGGCTGGCTGAGAACCTGCGATCCTACTGTCTCAAGCCTCCCAAGTACTAAAATTACAGGAGTACACCACCATGCCTGCATTCTATTTTTTTATTCTATTTTTTTAAAGAGAAAAATTGGAAGTAATACAGTTTTATTAAAAAATTGATTTAATTTATAATTATTCTAAAATAAAATTAAGGCAGTAAAATGACTATATGCATAGGTAACAAATTATAATAATAAAATATAAAATGTTTAAAATATTTCCCCAACCATCAATTAGTATGTTTGCTAACAAACAATTGCTGTGTGTGTGTGTGTGTGTGTGTGTGTGTGTGTGTGTGTGTTACTAGGGATTGAATCCAGGGGTATTCTACTCTGAGTTATATCTCTAGCCCTATTTTACTTACCTCATTTTGTAACAGGATCTTGTTAAACTGCTAATGCTGGCCTCAAACCTATGATCCTAATGTCTCAGCCACCCAAGAACTGGGATTATAGACCTGCTAAAGCTAAATAATTGATTTATATCCAGTGGCATCCTCTCCACTGGAGCTAGTAACATCTGAATCACATTTTCTTATTGACATTGCCACACTTAGCAAAATGTTCACTAATGTTTCTGAAGTTCAAGAAATTGCATTTTAATTACAAAACATCCTTTTTTTCCCACATCAAATTGCTAAAAATACATTTGTATAAGACTAGATGTAAATATAAATTTTTATGTAAACATCAGCCAGAAAGTATAAATTCTAAAATGTCTAAAGCTTATTGTCCCAGAGAAACATTAATAGGAAAGATGTTTTGTGTATATAATTAAAATAAATTATAGTAATTAAATATATCTACTGTAAGACAGAGATTATCAAACTGAATAAATAAAATATAATCTGTTTACATGCTTTAGGAAAAGGACAGACCTACAGCAGCCATACAAATGTTTAAAAAAATGAGATACCCTTCATATTAAGAATTTTTTCTGTTATAACAGAAAATCCAAAATGATAGTACTTAATAAAGATGAAAGTTCATTTCTGTCTCCCATAAACAATCTGCAGAGTTTCTGTGGCTGACACAGCAGTTTTAATCCATGGAATCCAAGCGACAGGGCTTCTTCCTTTCAGAGCTCTGCCATTTTAGGATGCTGGCCTTTTCCCTCATGGTCCCACTTGGAAGCATCTGCATTCAAGGTGGCAGAACTGAAGGAAGGGATGATGAAGAGACAAAGTGATACTCACAACCCCATTCACAGCACTCTAGGCTTCTAGCCTACTTCTTCAAACTCAGCCACACTTTTAGAAATTAAATACAGCAACATCTCACTCTTGGTACCAGTTTTTTGTCGATCCATTTTTTCTGCTATAACATAAAACTAAAGATAAGATAGTTTGTAATTAACTTAAATTTATTGGCTCGTAGTTCTGGAGATATAAAGTACAGAATTGAGGGTCTGATCTCTAGTGAGGGTTTTCAATCTTCACTCATTAGCATAGGGTGACCTCAAGAATAGGACTTGTTAGTAAATAATCCACCTAGTTTTAGATCTAGTCTTATTACCTTGATTTCATGTCAGTGATCTAAGTTATCTGAATTTACTCCTAATTAAGTTGATGCTGGCCCAATTAATTTCTTATTCAGGGCCAATACACTAATTGAGGGTAATTCTCAGTATCTCTATCTGCAATCTTTTTCATTGAGTGGGGCTTTGAAACGCAGATCCACTGTTTTATCTACCAAATCACTGACTAAAGCTTGTTTTTTTGACATTCATTGTTTCGTTTTCTAATGGTTATTGCACTTCATTTCTGAAGCTGTTTGCATGTAATTAAGAGAAGATTATTTGGTTTGTCTATGGTTTTATCAAATGTGATGAAAAGACAAAGGATCCAGGAGTACTGCAATAGCATCTTTATAGTGACAAACATTAGGTCTACATTAGCAAAGAGGGGTTATGAAGATAAAAAATGGGCTTATGGTCAAGAATGGATAGGGACACAGATTCCGGAAAGTAGATTCAGTGATAATACTGAAAATACAAAAATTCTTTTTCCTATAACTTGGGAATTAGAGCATGAGTGAGTGCTTTGGATTGTAAGTTCTTGCCACCAAAGGTAATACCAGAGATCACCCATCTAAAGCAAGGTCAACAAATTGGTGAAGGAAAACAGAATTTTTTGACGCAGATCTTTAGGAAGATAGATAAAATCCTTTTCTGCCTCAAATCTCCATCTTAAGGAGCTCCAGGGTGTGAATGGCTTTTGTGAAAGAAAAAAAAAATGGGTACAGAGGCACAAGAGGCAGAAATCCATGGGGCTCACCATCTAAAAGCATCTCTAATTCTGCTTCCTCCCTGAGTCTTGGCTGCCTCCTTATCACATCAAAGGAAGCCTGAACCTTTTGGAGCCAGCATCTGAAATTTCTTTTCAGATAGACATGTTGCCTACTATGCCAAGAAGAGAAGAGACGGTGTAGAATGCTTTCTTTAGAATCTAGAGCATCATAGGAAAGTGATATTAAAGATAATGGGTATTGCTGTGCATGGTGGTACTCACCTGTAATCTCAGTACTTGGGATGTTGAGACAGGAGGATCACAGGTTAGAGGCCAGCCGCAGCAATTTGGAAAGGTCCTCTGCAACTTAGCAAGACCTTGTTTTAAAAGAAAAAAATTAAATAGGGCTATAGGTGTAGTTCAGAGGTGGAATGTCCCTTGGAAAATCTCCAGTACAAACACAGCAACACACACACACACACACACACACACACGATGAAAGGTAGGGATTGGGGAAAGCTTGGGAAGGGAGGAGAAGGAAGTAACTTTAACAAAACATCTTCCCAAAGAAAATAGAAGAGAAAATTCTATTTAAAGATGCCTCCCTAGCCAGGTGTGGTGTTGCATACTTGTAATCCCCATGCTTGGGAGGCGGGGACAGGAGGATTGCGCAGGTTCGAAGCCACCAGTGCAGGCTTAAGAGACCCTGTTTCCAAATTTTTTTAAAAAAGTATAAAATAGGTCTGGGAGTGTAGCCAGGAGGTAGAAGGGTTTTCAGGAACCCCAGTACCACCAAAAAAAAAATGCCTCCCGGGCATGGTAGTGCATACTTGTAATCCCATCATTCGGGAGATGGAGACCAGAGGATTGAGGTTCGCAGACAGCCTCAGCTACTTAGTGAGGCCCTTTGCAACTCAGTTAGACCCTGTTTCAAAATTAAAAAGACTAAAAACTAGGGCTGGAGGTGTAGTTTTGAGGTATAATGCCCCTGGGTTCCATACCCAGTACTACAAAAAAAGAAAAAAAAAAATGCCTCCCTGAATTGTTCTGTATTTCCCCACTATCAAATTTTTCACTTCATTTCTATACAGAGGTGGGGTGTTGCCTCTTATCTGACTCCTTTAGGCTAAGTGGGGGCAAAGAATGAGAGCTTTTGGTGCCTTTCAGATTATTAGAAATAATTAACCAGCAGATTTTTGATAGCCTAAAAATTTAATCATTTTGAGGAAGGAGGTTGTCATTTCTCTCTAAGCCTTGTCACAATAATAGTAACAATAAATAATAATGATGATAAAAATAATAATGATCATAATAATAACAATAGCATGCCTCTGTGGTTTTGGAGACAAGAATGTGCAATTAGAATTCAATGCTTCCTTAGGATATTGGGCATGAAAGAAAGCAGCACTTAAAATACAGTGAAATAAGTGAATGCTTTCTCTCCTTTAATCTACTTTGTCTCCCTTAAATAGTGTCATGTATTTTGATGAATGGCTCAATCTATTTAGCACTCTCCAAACAGCACAAGATAGGTTGATTTTTATGGATATTTGAATATTTAGAAATCTGTGATTTATTACTTGACTTATATAATATTTCATCAAATATTATTTCCAAAAGATAATGTATCTTCTGGCTTATGTCATATTATATGAAAGGATAAAGTCAACACGGAACTATAACACATTTTGTCAGATGTGATTATATACACACACATGTAATCCCAGCACTTGGAAGGCTGAGACAGGAGGATTGCAGGTTCCAGACCAGCCTCAGCAATGCAGCAAGACTCTCGGAAACCTAACGAGTCCCTGCTTCTAAACAAACAAAAAATTTAAAAGGGTTAAGGTTGTAATTCAGAGGGAGTCCCTGGGTTCAACTACAGTACCACAAAAATGAGGAAGTATATTTTAAAACTTTCCAAAATATATAAGGCACTTGAATATCTTAATAATAGCTGAAAACATCAATAAATGTGTTCCATACACTCTTGGTTTGTTCCTAGGGCACTTTCTTGGGCCACCAGGCCTTTACCCATTCCACAAAGATTGATTAATTCATTGCCAGAGGACAGCTTGTAACAACGGAACAGAGGCCACAAGGGTGTCATTTCTATGACATTTGAATATCTAAAGCCTCTTGAAATTTATAGCAAAGGCAGTAATTTTTGTAAAAAAAAAAAAAAAAAAAGGTGTTTTGAGAATCAAAACAAAGCCCTAAAGGATTCAAGACAAAAAGTTTATGCCATAAAAAAATACACTTGAGAGAAGAGATGACAGCAAAGATAACCTTGTCCTCTGAATAACAATTCCATAAACTACCAGACGAGCAAGACTTGCCAAGGGAAAGAAAAGTGAATTTGCTTCAGTGTGTTCCTTATGACAGTCTTGTGTTCAGCCGCTAGCTTGAGATTCACGTGCAGTTGAGGAGCATTACAGTTTGAATCTGGAAGAAGATCTTCCAAAGGCTCATGTGTTGAAAGCTTGGTCCCCAGGTGGCAGCACTACTGGGAAAAGGTAGAAACTTTAGGATATTAGGATATGGGGTCCAGTTGAAGGAAGTAGGTAACTGGGGAGTACCCTTGAAGAATACATTTTGTCCCTAATATATATCTCTCTATTTCTTTCTCTCTCTCCCTCTCTCTCTCTCTCTCTCTCTCTCTCTCTCTCTCTCTCTCTCTCCCTCTCCCTCTCCCTCTCCCTCTCCCTCTCCCTCCCACTCTACTTCTCTCTCCCTCCTCCTTTCACATTGTGTCCTTCTTGGCCAAAATGAGATGAGCAGCTGTGCTGTGCTATGCGCACCCAACCATGAAAAATACCCTAATTCACCATTAACCACAGGCCCAGAATCCACAGAGCCAAATAACCATGGACTGAAACTATGAGGCCAAATAAATATTTCCTCTTTACATTGATTTTTGCCAGGTACTTTGTCACAGTGACAGAAAGACAAATAACATCAAGTATTTCTCAAAAATGCTCTGTATTGCATGTCTATGATTCAATTCACATGAAAGGCCAGGCATGGTGGCCCACACTTATAATCTCCACGCTTGGGAGGTGGAGACAGGAGGATTGTGCTGCTTTGAAGACAGCCTCGCTGGCTTAAGAGACCCTGTTTCCAAATAAAAGATATAAAATGGGTCTGGGAATGTAGCCTAGAGGAAGAAGGGTTTCCAGGAACCCAAGTACCACCAAAAAAAGAAAAAAAAATCATGTATCATATGCACCGTGAAGGAGGTAATTTTTAAAAGCCCCTGTTACAGGTTTGGAAAACGGTACACAGAACTTCTTTGTCTATATTATTAAGACAAAGAAAAAAATCCCTTATTTTCCCATGACTGGGGAGCCCCCAAGGCAAAATGCATCTGAGATGTCATTATAGAGATGCATTTGTTACTGCCATAAGTTCTTGCACTTCCCAGAGTGTCTCAGGGAGCAGAACATTTCTTCACAAAGACAAGAGTGGTAATAGTGGAGCCCTAAAAACTGAGATCATAGAGAGTCTGTGATTGAAATGATTAGGTCACTGAATTAATCTACTTGACCAATAAATAATTATAGAATGGAGGATGCCCAGAACATCCCAGGAAACACAGTCTGAATGCATGGACACAAATGTTTTTATTCAGCCTCATGTCATATCATCCTGATATTTTATTACTATGCCAAACCCTATAGAATTTAGAGAAAATATTGAAATTGTTGGAAGTGAAATTATGGTTGAGAAAATAAAAAATTGACTATCAATACCCAGAACTGACTGAATCAGAAAGAATGAAGGGAAAAATATTAAAATTTTTCTCAATAAAAATTAAAGCTAGATATTTTTCCATTCCCAAATATTTACCTGAGAAGTTAAGAACATCTTTCAGTACATATAAAAATATTAGATCAACCAAAAAGATGTATTTTGGGTCAAATATATCCATTTTATAAAGGAATTCTTCACTTTACAAAATAATATAATTGGAAGGCTTTTTAAAAATCCAGTATCAGGGGGAAGAAGAAAATGGTGACTGTGCGATGCAGTACATCTGAATAACATACGAAAAAAAAATTAACTACCAAGAAAGCAGCCTTTTTACAAGAAAAACAAAGCAGTGAAGAGATATACAAATAGAAACATACATACAGGAATCACGGTGGAATAAAACCCAAAAGTCAGATCCATAGCAAAGAGCCTGAGTGTGCGACCGACCTGGTGTGGTAGCCAGTATTGTCTTGCGCTGCTGACCAGAACTGTGACTGCCGGCTCCATAGCCCCAAGAAATTCTGGTAAGTAAAACCAGGACTTGAAGTACAATAAGCAGGGACAGAGCTTCAACAATTTAAGCAACCAGCACCATGCTTCAGAGATGGAGAAAAAGACCCAAAAACCCATGCGGTCACCAAATGCCAGCACCTGCAGTGGCACACTGTGCCCTCCAGAGACCCAGGCCCTCAATATAGTAAGTTAACCACATTTCTCAGTGGACGGCTGCCCAGAGAAGCCACAGGGACCCCAGCAGGTTAATATCTGGTGGCCCATGCCTGATGAGGTCAGATTATAACCTACAGAAACACAGGAAAGGGCCATAGTACCCAGGGTACAGTATCCACACTGGTTCACAGGGGGTCACTCCAATTTTACACTGAACACTCTGCTGGTGTGGGTAGGGAGGTGCAGGTCCAGAGCCTGAAAGTGTAAAGCCCAGGACCAGAGAGTGCAGAGCCCAGATTGAGAAAACACAGAACCCTATGCTTACTTGAAACACATTTACAGTGACAACCACCACACTGACACCAGAGCAAAGTGGTGAGAGGTGAGAAAGGAGCACGGACACTCATAAAATGGGTCTAAAATCTGACAATAGCTGGGCATGGTGGCGCACGCTTGTAATCCGAGTATTAGGGAGGCTGAGACAGGAGGATCACGGTTTGCAGGCAGCCTTAGCTATTTAGTGAGGCCCTTTGCAACTCAGTGAGACTGTGTTTCAAAATAAAGAATAAAAAATAGGTCTAGGTATGTTATTAGGAGGTAGAATGCCCATTTTGTTCCACCTCCAGTATTGCAAAAAAAAAAAAAAAGTTGACAATAGGTTATGGAGCAAATGAGAGATATTATAACGTGCTCTAGAACCTACTATGGTAAAAAAAAATATTATACAGGCCCCTATTATGTGTAAATTGCCAGTGCTGCTTTTTTTCTTTCTCACTGTCATTACTTTTTTTTTTGGTTGATTATTTGTCTTTGATTAACTCTTACTATTGCTCGTTTTTGTTACTTGTTTTGTTATTTTTATGCAAGTTTGTTTGCTCCCTCCCCCTTTCCTTTTATAAGCTTTATCTCTCTATTTTATCTGCTCTCTTCTCCCAAAACTTTTTTTCTCTTACTGTATCTCCTTGTATATTCAAGCTATTTCATTTCTCCATACCTAAATACTCTATAATAACTACAAGAATTCTACTAAATTGCTCTCACCTCAACCAGACACTACCTTATTATACTTAAATTCTTACTCAATTTAATCATATTCTCTACCCTATTCCTGTAACCCATCATCTGAGCTCCTCCTTCATCACCTAACCCTTACCATTAAGAACAGTACTACTTACCTGTGCATGAACCTGCTGTCATAGGTTATCCACAGGAAAGGACAACCAAACAATAAAGATAAACTAACCACAGCTGATAGAAGGACTCAATAGACTGCACATCAAGATTTAAAAACATTAAGTAACAAACTATTCTGCCCACACCACTGAGCTGACATTTTGTAAAAGTAGTGACAGACAGAACACCTGAACTTAACACCTGAAATCCATCAATGCCACCATAACAGCAAGCAGACAGTACCCCAGAGCAACTCAGTATTAATGACCTATTTGTAGAACAACAGTGGAGTGATAGTAGACATAGTCTTTAGGATTAATATCAAAATGTGAGTGGCAGCTGGAGCCATATCTCCCAGTTGCAATCTGGAACAGTACCTATCAACAATGACTCACACAAAAAAAAAAAGAAAGAAGATGCCAAGGTAACAGAAGCACAGAATTTTAAAATAAATAAATGAGAATTTTTAAAATAAATAAATGAGGAACAGTGCGGAAATAAGGGAAAACATAGATACTGACCTACAAGAAATGCAAGAAATTGAGATGTTAAGAATCAGAAAGAGGCCTAAAATTAAATGAATGGGTCAATAAATGAAATGAAGATAGCAGTAGAAAAAAATTCTGGACAATTAGATGAAGTAGAAAATAGAATATCTCTGTTAGAAGACAGTTCATTGAAAACTGAAAGCAAAGTCAACAGTATACAGAAGACATTACAACAATAGAACCTAAACATCCAACACATATGGGACAATATTAAAGGTCCTAACTTATGCATAAAAGAAATTAAAGAAGGGACAGAGGCATAGACCAAGGGTATCTGTAATCTCTTCAGAGAAATGATTTAAGAGAATTTTCCAAACATGGAAAGAAACTTAGACATACACACACAGGAGACATACAGAACATTAAGAAAGGATAAAAGAAGGACCTCCCCATACCATGTAATAATCAAAATGACCAACATAGAGGCTAAGTAAAGGCTTTTAAAGCAGTGAGAACAAAAATGGGTGATATTCAGGGGCAAAACAATAAAAATTACTGCAGACTTTACAACCCAAGTCATGAATGTCAGAAGAGACTGGTATGATATAATCCAGATTCTGGAAGAAAACAACTTCCAAACAAAACTGCTATATCCAGAATGCTTATTATTCAAAAAGGTGGAGAAATAAAACTTTCAAGATCAGCAGAATCTCAAAAAATTCATGAATACTAAGTAAGCACTAGAGAAAATACTTAAAGAAGTAAATACTTAAAGAAGAAAATACTTAAGAAAATAAATACTTAAAGAAGTAAATACTTAAAGAAGAAAATACTTAAAGAAAAAAAATAATGAGAGAAGAGATGAACTCGATCAGTGAGGTAACTAAGCAAAGATCAAATAACATTATGTCAAGCAAAATATAGAACACAAAATGACAGGAAACAAAATTATATCTCAATAATAAAACTGAATATCAAAGGATTAACTCACCAATTAAAAGACATAAATTGGCAATGTGGATTAAAAAGCATAATCCAAATATATGCTGCTTGTAAGAAATTCACCTTATAGCCAAAAAGATCCATAGGTAAAAGAGAAAGGATGGAAAAAGATATGTCATGCCAATGGAAACCGAAAATGAGCAGGGGTAGCAATGCTCATATCCAATAAAACAGACTTTAAGCTAAAACACATCAGAAGAAACAAAGCAGGGCACTTTCTATTATTAAAGGTTATAATTCACCAAAAAGATATAATGATAATAAATGTTTATGCCCCAAATGTGGGTGCAGCAACATTTGTAAAAAAAAAAAAAAAAAAAAAAAATCCCTCCTGGACATCAGATCTCAAATAGACCCAAATACAATAATATTGGGAGATTTCAACACACCTCTCATGCCACTAGATTAATCTTCAAGGCAAAAGATGAGTAAAGACTCCTCAGAACTACAGAAAACTACAAACTAATGGACCTAATAGACATATACAGAATATTTCATCCAGCAACATCAGAATACACATTCTTCTCAACTGGTCATGGAACGTTTTCCAAAATAGATTGCATCCTGGGCCACAAAGCAATCACTAGCAAATTCAAAATATGTAATATAATTCCCTGAACCTGAGGAGTGGGTAAAATCAAAAAAGGGAAGAAATTAAAAAATTCTGCAATTAAATGAAAATAAAGATGCAACATACCAAATCTATGGGACACTTTGAAGGTTGTGTTAAGAGGAAAGTTTATAACATTGAGTACCCACATAAGAAGTACTGAGAGTCATAAAGTAAACAACCTAATAACACATTTCAATGACCTATAAAAACACCAATAGTCTAATCCCAAAGCAATCAAAAGCCAGGAAATAATTAAAATCATAGCAGGAATAAATGAAATAGAAGATAAAAGTATAATACAAAGGGTCAACAAAACAAAACCCTGGCTCCTTGAAAAGATTAATAAGATTTACAAACTCTTGGCCAAACTAAACAAAAGAATGAGAGAATCAACTCAAATCATTAAAATCAGTAATGAAAAAGCAGACATAAGGACAGCCAGTGGGGAAATTCAAATGATTATCAGAAACTATTTTGAAAATTTATACTCTGATAGACTGGTAAACATGGAAGAAATCAACAGATTTCTGAGCACATATAACTTACCTATATTGAACCAAGAGGACATAGCAACGCCAAACCAATGAATAGCAAGCACAGAAATAGAAACAGCAATAAAAATTCTGTCATTACAAAAAGGCCAGGCCCAGTGGTGTTTCCAGCTGAATTCTAAAAAGCTCTCAGAGAAGAACTAATCCCAATCCTTTCTTCACAACTTGTTCTGGAAAATTAAAAGAGATTAAATTCTTCCAAACTTCTTCTACAAGGCCAGTATCACATCAATACCAAAACCAAATAAAGATACCTCAAGAAAAGAAAATTACAGACCAATATCTTTGATGAACATAGATGCAAAAATTCTAAAAAAAAATACTAGCTATACACATCCAAAACCATATCAAGAGAATTATGCAGCATGGCCAACTTAGTTTCATCCTAGAAAAGCAAGCCTGGTTCAATATATCCAAATCAATACATGTTATTCACCACACAAATAAAACTGAGAACAAAAATTACATGATTATATCAATAGATGCTGAGATGGACAACTTAATTAAATAGACACTTCACAAAGAGATACAAACAGCCAATAGATACATGAAAAAAATGTTTAACATTACTAGCCATCAGGGAGATGCAAATCAAAACTATACTGAGATTCCATTTAACCCCAATCAGAGTGGCAAACATAAAGAAGTCAAATAACTACAAATGCTGGCAAGGATGTAGGGAAATAGGAACTCTTTTACACTCTTGGTGGGGGTACAAACTAGTTCAGCTACTATGGAGATCACCATGGAGATTCTTTAGAAAACTGAGAATGGATCCACCATATGATCCAGCTATTCCACTCCTGCGTATCTTTCCAAAGGGGTTGAAATCAGAGAACTACAGTAGCATATGCATACTCATGTTCATAGCAACACAGTTCACAGTAGCCAAAATATAGAACCAACCTAGGTCTCCATCAACAGATGAATGGATTGCAAAATTATGAGAAATTCTATTCAGCTATAAATAAGAACCCAATTATGTCATTCTCAAGAAAATGGAAAGACCTGGAGAACATTATGTTAAATGAAATCAGCCAAGCACAGAAAGAAAAAGGACATATGTTTTCTCTAATATGCTCAAGCTAGGGAGTATTAGGTATATGAAAGGGACTCCAGAGAATGAAGGAGAAACCTCAGCAAAACCAGAATGGAAGAGTAGAGGAGGAAAAAGGCTGAGGTTTATTCATGGAAAAGCTCCATTTGACTATGTGTATACATGTGAATATAATATTGTTAATCTGGATACTCAGTATTGGGAGGGAAAGATAAGGGAAAGCTGGAGGGGCACCAAGTACTGTGTGAATATATGCCATTGTCAACATGATCCACATTATGATGTGAGACTATATGCACCAATAAAAACAAAAAAAAATCAGTATTATTATTGCATGTACCATATCATTGTAATTACAAAAATGTAGTTAACATAAACTTTAAGGAAATCTTCAAAAGTCTAAAACTAACCCTCTTGAGACATTCCATTCTTTTGTAATATTAACAAAACTCAAGCATCTTCAGTCCAGTAAAACTGAGGAAAATAATGCCTCTTTTAGCGAGAATCCAATTTAAAAATAGCTTATGTGAACACTGATGTGCAGATGGACAGCTGCAGTATGTATAGGAAGGAAGGAACAGCTTGCTGAGATGTGATAGCAAGTTCTGAGCCCTCTGTTGGTGGCATTCACAATGAAGTTCAGTGGATGATGAGAATTGGCTCTTTTTTCAAGAAAAAAAAAAACCATGAGAATCACATGTGTAGAAGCACAGTACGCACCCTTGAGAATGGACAAATGGAGAAGCAAGGACATTCTGTGGAAGGTGGGATGTGGTTAGTAATCACCTTAGACTGATGGGTCAGTTACTCTCATGCCTGCTCTTTCAGAGCTTAGTTCTCTTACATAGAATTTGAACAGAAAATTCAGACAACTCTGTGGTTTAATCACTCTGCAAGTTGCAGAAGACAAAATTTGGTCTACAGTGATCCCCCTGCTATTTAAGATGTCACCTATGAATCTGGGTGCTCTTTCTCAGGGCACAGAAGGAGCCCACAAAAGTTTGGTGATCATCTTATTCCTTTAGATCACATACCAAGCTCAAATAGGCATGGAATAAAGAGTGGTATTTATTTTCTATTGCTTCTAGACATCTAAGCTTATAATACCTATTCAGGTGCCCAGTGCCTCTAGAAAATGTATGGTAACAAAATATGCACATTTAACACCCTAACTACCATGATAAAATATGCATTTCTATGTAGTATACTCTTATTATTCATGACATTTATGTTCTCTAAAGTTACCAAGATTAATGAATTAGTGAATACCAAACTATTGCTTCTAGGGAAATAAGGGTTAGAGTCCCATGAGACTCTGGTCATGACAATTTCATCAACAGATCAATATGTAACATTTTTAGGTGAGTTTCGGTTTAAAGATATTTAATATATATTTTCGTTTACGGACAATGACATCCTAGTCAATAGCATTTTAAGTCACACCTGGGTGAAGCTTGTCTAACACAAGCTTTGTCTCTATATAGCATATCACAGCCTTCTCCCACTTAAGAACAATAGACAGCATTTAGTACTAAGCATGGGAACATTGTTTGCAACAAACTCACTAATAAATAGAATAAAAATGTGAAAATAGAGCACTAAACAAACCAGAAAAAGGACATTTATTTATAGTATGAGAGCTGAAATAATAAACCAGAATGTTACCTTGGTTGACCTTGATTGGGAAGACCAGAATTAGGTGATTCAATTTTTTTATCACTCTGAGCTGCATCAGTGAATGATGACAAAAGCACCGTGAGTGATTGATTGGATGGTATAAGACAAACTAAGATGTTCATTTATTATGACTATAACAAAATCTGTGAGGCTGGATAATGTACAAAGGAAGGAACTTCCAAGAGCATGGTGTAAACATCTGTTCAGTTTCTTGTGGGGGTCTCATAGCACAGGGAAGCAATCACTTGAAGAAGAGATAACATTGTGAGACCAAGTGGAGGAGCCAGGATCACTTTACACAACTTGTTCCCATGTGATTACTAACCTACTTTCTCATGAACTATGATAATCCTGTTATGAGACCTGAGTCCGATGACTCCAGCTGCTTCTTAAAGGCCCCACAACTTCTGAATACTGTTGGATTTGCAATTAAATTCCAACAAGAGTCCTGGTGGAGACAAACTACATTCAAACTACAGGAGGAAGTTACAAATCAACTTTTATGAGAAGGAAAACTTGCAAGTAAGAAGTCTTTGAATAATAATAATGGACTGTGTTGAAGAGGCATCAATGTTAGCACATTAAAGCAAATAAAAATGTGGTTTTTGCTTCATTAAATAGGGCATTGTTGTCATTTTTAATTCCTATTTGAGTTAGGACTTAGCTCCAAATTGTTGCAGGATTCTATCCATTGTTTATTGTAGCACACTGAAGCTAGGTTCAGGAAATACTCTGAGGTGGTGATTTGCATGCAGGAAGTTTGCACAGAATTTCTCTGAGTAGCAATACCAGTGGGGTAATAGAAGCAGCATAGAGGAAAGCATTAAACCTAGATGAAATCACAACAAAGACCTCAGGGATACTATAGCTCATGAGATATGTTCCACAATGACACAGAAGAGCAGGTGGTGATTATACCCACTGTGATATGTCATTAGATGCAGGTGGTCCCTCAAAAAGCAATGTATCTTTGGATGTGTTTGGTCTCTCCACTAGATGATGAGTGCCAAAGAGGACCCAGTTGTATGTAATCACCACTGACACTTTCACCAGCTGAAAGAATTACTGTTAAATCTTGGGAACTATACCTGGGCAGTACCATACATTGGACACAATATAAAAAATGCCCATTATATTGTTTCCAGCACAAAAGAACACTTTTAGTATCCTATCTGGGGACACTGTCAAGGATGATTTAGAAAAGATTGCAAATACCTATGCTAGCAAAAGATGCAATGGCTCATGCTAGCAACGGAAGTAAACACCACATAGTTATAGATGAGAAAGGTGGGATCAGGGGCTTAGATTCTATGATAATAAATAAAATTAAAAATTTATTACCAGATCATCATCATACCTGCCTAATACTCAAAGTTTTATCAATCCTTACTGAGGAATTGAAATAAGTGGGATACAGTGGAAAGGACATGGGCTTTGGTGTCAGACAGACTTTAGTTTCAATCTTCCCACTTCTTCATAGTGCTAAGCAACTTAGCTTAAGCAAGATCTTTAAATTCACTGTGCATTTCTCTCTATGCTCCCATCTGTGCCTTTGCGATTATAATAGCTGCTTCGAACGGTTGTTGTGAGAATCGCAGAGTATAAAGTTTCTAGTGTCTGGCAGATAGTGAGTAGGCACTCAAATGTTCAGTTTTTCCATTCCTTTCCCTTATTGGAAAGAGCAGAGCAGACTTCCTAAATATCTCTTCATGGTTCAATCAACATAAAACAAGAACTTGAACAAAAGTTTGTACTGACGCCCAAATTTCCATAAAAAATGGACTTTAAATTCTAAACTTCACAAGTTGTTGAAGCAAAAATTAAACACCAAGAAAAATGTGATAGGGAAGAAGGGAATTGGAGTAAGAATAAAAAAAATAGGACTTCTAGAGTCTGCTCCACCGCAAGTATCTGGGGTGCTTTCTTCTTTGAACTTTGGCATCTGAACCAGAAATAAAGTAGTCAGACCTGATGTTCTCTGTGTAAACACCCAGATATAGATTTGAGCTCACTCAATCCCTAGAGAAGAAACAGGACAGGAAAATTAAACTGACCTCTGAATTCAGCCAAGATTCTCTGGTTAAACAAAGAGGGAGTTGCAGAGAAGCTATTGAGGCAGATGATAGCATATAGGCATTAAAGTAAGACAACTAGCCAGGCGTGGTGGTGCACACTTGTAATCCCAGCACTGGGGAGGCAGAGACCAGATGATTGTGGACAGCCTCAGCTAATTATCGAGGTCCTTTGCAACTCAGTGAGACCCTGTTTCAAAAAAAAAGACTAAAAAATAGGACTGGGAGGGGTGTAACTCAGAGATAGAAGTCCCCTGGTTTCCATCCCCAGTACCACAAAAATAAATAAATAAATAAAGTAAGCGAACAGCTATACATCTCCTTTGCTCTCTAGTTGTTTGCTAGATCTTCACCCAAAGTAAATCATTGCCTCTTTAAATCTGTTTCCTTATCCATAAAGAGATAATGATAATTATCTTTCATAAAGTTGTATTCAAATAAAGAAGTATTTGTAACTTTAAGTTCCCTCTTCATCTCCCCACCATCCCCAAAGAAATCTATTTATCTCATTCCTCCAAGAAAAGCTAAATACTCCTTGCTTTTTTCTGCTATCACTTAGGGTTTATACTGTGCATCACTGGAAAATTTAACTGGCCATTGTTTATGTAAATGTGCCAGGAGAGAGATTGTTGTATTCACATTTATACCTAAGTAGAGCCCGCAATAGTGCAAGGTACACAGTACTTTTTCAAAAAATTTTGGTTGATAAAAGTAATAAAGAAATAAAAAGTAAAATGGATGAGACTGAAGCACATTATGCTAAGTGAGATTAGTCAGTCACAAAAAGTAAAAACTTGGATGCTTTCCCTAATATGCAAAAGCTAGGGAGAAATAGGTAACAGAAGGAACTCTAGATGAAAAGGTGATTCAATAGATGAGCAAATAAGGTGACCTAACTTGGGGGATGGGAGGGAGGAAGAGGGAAATTCTATAAAACACAAGATGTACTTTAACAAACATATCAAAATCAATCACTAAGCCAAACATGAGAAGGAGGGAGGGGGAGGGAATAGGTAAGGGCTAATTGGGTGATGTATGCATGTATGTCTTCAACATCTTTTATCCCACTAAGATGACTGACTATAATGCACCAATACAAAACTTTTAAAAGAAATAAAAATTGAAGTGATTGCATATTTTATCTTTTTAGAATATTTTAAAGATATACATTTAATGTAGGCAATTGCACATAAACTGACACAACCTTTCCTGAACTCAAACATTGTTACAGGTTTCAAGAGTCTTAAAAATGTCTTCCATATAGTAATTCCACTCTTCCATCTAGTAATTCCACTCCTAGAACTCCATTCAGTGGTGAAAATAGCTTATTTGACATGTAGAAAAGCCAAGCATGGGTGGGAAAGACTACTTCAAAATATTAATCACAGAATTTTTAAATATATAATTGCTGATTTTAACTTTTCATTTATATGTTTCTGTATTTTCCAAATTTATTTAGTTTACATACTCCTTTATCTGAGATTTTTCACTATATATTTTTATTTTTTGTTTTTTCATATTTTATTTTATTTATATGTGGAACATATTAAAAATGGTGTACATTTAGACTGTTCTTGGTGCCCTCCCTCCATGGTTCCCCTCCCCCCAACAATGACTATCCAGGTTAATCATGCTATATTCATACTTTTACACATATTCAGATGTAGCTCCTCCATTAATCAACCTCAGCCTTCTTCCTCTACTATCCTTCCATTCTAGCTTTGCTGAGATTTCCCCTCCATTATCAGGAGTCACTCTGGAATCCTTAATACTTCCTAGTTTGGGGATATTAGAGAAAACATTTGTCCTTTCTCGTTTTGTACTTGACTCATCTCACTTAACATAATGTTCTCCATATCTTTCCATCTTCTTGAAAATGACATAATTTTGTTTTTCTTTATAGCTGAATAGAATCTCATTGCATGTATTTCCCATAATTTTGCAATCCATTCATCTGTTGATGGAGACCTAGGTTAGTTCCATATTTTGGCTATTACAAATTGTGTTGCTATGAACCTGATTATGCATATGTTACTGGAGTTCTTGATTTCAGCCTCTTTGGAAAGATACCAAGGAGTGGAATAGCTGGATCATATGGTGGATCAGTTCCCAGTTTTCTAAAGAATCTCCACACTGATCTCCATATGCTGATTACTTCCACCAACGTGTAAAAGAGTTCCTCTTCCCCATATCCTTGCCAGCATTTGTTGTTAATTGAGTCCTTTATGCTTGCCACTCTGATTGGGGTTAAATGGAATCTCAGTATAGTTTTGATTTGCATCTCCCTGAGGGCTAATGATGGTGAACATCTTTTTATCTGTCTATTGGCCATTTGTATCTCTTCTTTTGTGAACTATTTAGTTCAGTTGCCCATTTCTTGGCAACTGATTATTTGTTTTGCCAATGTAGAGTCCTTTGAGCTCTTTGTATATTCTGTATATTAGCCCTCTATCAGAGTGGTTCCTGGTAAAAATCTTCTCCCATTCTGTAGTCTTGCTCTTTAGGTTCTTGATAGTTTCCTTTAATGAGCAGAAACTTTTTAGTTTGGTGCCATTCCACTTGTTAATTCTTGCTTTAATTTCCTGCACTTTGGAGGTCTTGTTTAGAAAGTTACTGCCTGTGCCTATATGCTGGAGTGTTGAGCTTATGCCCTCCTCTAATAACTTCACAGTCTCTGGTCTAATTTCTAAGTCATTGATCCATCTCGAGTTGATTTTTGTGCATGGTGAGGCGTAAGGATTTAGTTCCATCTTTCTACAAATGGAAAGCCAGTTCTCCCAGCACCATTTGTTGAAAAGGCTGTATTTTATCCAGTGTATAAGTTTGGCCCCTTTGTCAAAGATTATTGACTATAGGTGTGTGGTTTGTTTATGTATCTTCTGTCCCACTGGTCAGTATGCCTGTTATTGTGCCAATACCATGCTGTTTTTGCTATTATTGCTCTATAGGAAAATTTGAAGTCCAGGATCGTGATACCTTCTGCATGTTTCTTGTTGCTGAGAATTGCTTTGGCTATTCTGGATCTTTTCTTTATCCATATAAAATTCATAACTGCTTTTTCTAGGTCTATGAAGAATGTTGTTGGTACTTTTTATTTATTTATTTATTTTTTTGGTGGTACAGGGGGTGGAACCCAGGGGCTTTCTACCTTTGGGATATACTCCCAGACCTATTTTTATATTTTATGTGGAAACAGGGGCTCACTAAGTTACTGAGAGTCTCACTAAGTAGCTGAGGCTGACTTCGAACCTGTGCAATCCTCCTGTCTCAGCCTCCCAAGCACAGGGATTACAAGCATGCACCACCATGCTTGGCTCCCATTGGTATTCCTGTTGGATTACACTGAATCTGTTGAGCACTTTTGGCAGAATGGCCATTTTGATGATATTTATTCTGCCTATCCATGAGCAAGGGAGATCTTTCTATCTTCCAAGGTCTTCTTCAATTTCTTTCTTTAATGTTTCGTAGTTTTCTCTGTAGAGGTCTTTTATATCTTTGGTTATGTTTATTCCTAGGTATTTTATTGGTTTTGAGGTTATAGTAAATGGAATGGTCTTTATTTCTTTTGTTGTAGATTCATTGTTGGCATAAAGAAAAGCAGATTATTTCTTTAGGTTGATTTTGTATCCTGTAACTTTGCTGAATTGGTTAATCCCAGAAGTCTTTTCGTTGAGGTTTTTGGTTGTTCTAGATAAAGAATCATGTCATCTTCAAAAAAGGATACTTTTAATTTCTCTCATGCTATTTGAATTCCTTTGATTTCCTTCTCTTGTCTTATTGCTGTGGCAGGAGTCTCAAGGGCTATATTGAAAAGGAATGGTGATAATGGGCATCCTTGTCTTGTTCCTGATTTTAAAGGGAATTCTTTCAGTTTTTCCCCATTAAATATGATGTTGCCTTTGTATTTATTGTATATTGCCTTAATGATATTGAAATATGTTCCTTCTATTCCAATTTTCTGTAGCGTTTTTAACATAAATGGGTATTGGATTATGTCAAATGATTTTTCAGCATCTATTGATACGATCATGTGGCTTTTGTTTTTAGTTCTACTTATGTGGTGAATAATGTGTATTGATCACATATGTTGAACCAGCCTTGCTTTTCTGGGATGAAACCAACTTGGTCATGGTATACAATTCTCTTGATATGGTTTTGAATGTGTGTAGCTAGTATTTGTTTAGAAATTTTGCATCTATATTCATTAAGGATATTGGTCTATAATTTCTCTTTCTTGAGGTATCTTTATCTGGTTTGGGGATTGATGTGATACTGGCCTCATAGAAGGAATTTCAGAGAATTCCATCTCTTTCAATTTCCCAGAACAAGTTGTAAAGTATTGGGATTAGTTCTCCACTGAAGGTTTTGTAGAATTCAGCTGAAAACCCATCAGTGCCTAGGCTTTTCTCTGATGGCAGTATTTTTATTGCTGTTTTTACTTCTTTGCTTGCTATTGGTTGGTTTTGGCTTGCTATGTTCTCTTGGTTCTGTTTAGATAGGTTATATATACTTAGAAATCTATTGATTTCTTCCATGTTTTCCAGTCTATTGGAGTATAAATTCTCAAAATAAATTCTGATAATCCTTTGAATTTCCCCACTCTCTGTGTCAATGTCTTTTTTTCATTTCTGATTTTAATAATTTGAGTTGATTCTTTCTTTCTTTTGGTTAGGTTGGCCAGGGGTTTGTCAAACTTATCTTTTCAAAGAACCAGTTTTTTGTTTTGTTGAATCTTTGGAATTATTTTGTTCTCTATTTCATTTATTTCTGCTGTGATTTTAATAATTTCCTACCTTTTTTCTGGCTTTGGGATTAGACTGTTGCAGTCTTTCTAGGTCCTTGAGTTATATCATTAGGTTTTTTACTGGGAGACTCTGATTTTCTTATGTGGGGACTCAATGCTGTGAACTCTCCTCTTAACTCTGCCTTCAAAGTGTCCCATGGATTTTGGTAAGTTGTTTCTCTATTTTTATTTATTTCCAGAAATTTCTTTATTTCTCCCCTAATTTCCCATCTTACCCACTCATCATTCAATAGTGTATCATTCAATCTCCATGTATTTAAATAGTTTCTTTTGGGTTTTCTGTTGTTTTTTTACTTTCATTCCATTATGGTCTGAAAAGATGCAGAGAATTATATTACATCTTTTGAATTATATTACATCTTTTGAATTTGCTGGTGCTTGATTTGTGATCTATTTTTGAGAAGGTTTCATGGGCTGCTGAGAAGAATGTGTGAGAAGGAAGCCCTTCTCCCTCCAGATTAAACTCCCAGACCTATTTTATATTTTTATTTGGAGACAGGGTCTCTTAAGCCAGCGAGCATGGCTGGCTTTGAACCTGTGTGATCCTCCTGTCTCCGCCTCCCAAGTGCGGGGATTACAAGTGTGAGCCACCACACCCGGCTGTCTATGTCTTTTGATCAGTGAGTTAAATCCTTTGACATTCAGAGTTATTATTGAAATATGATGTTTGTTTCTTGCCATTTTGTGTTCTACCTTATGTTGGGTATAATATTATTTCTTCTTTCCTTAGATGCCCCACTGATCAACTTTATCTCTTCTCTGGTTCTGTAACTTGCTTCTTTTTTTTACTTTATGATTTATTTCTTAAGTATTTTCTCTAGTGTTGGCTTTGAATTCATGAATTTTTTGAGATTCTGCTTACTTTTGTTTCTCCATCAATTTTGAATAATAATTTTGCTGGATATAGTAGTTTTGGTTGGAAATTTTTTTTTTTTCTTTCTTCCAGGTTCTGGATCACATCATACCAGCCTCTCCTGGCATTTGTAACTTGTTTTGCCCCTAAATGTCACTCGTTTTTTGTTCTCACTCAGTATCTATGTTGGTCATTTTGATTATTATATGATGTGGAGAGATCCTTCTTTGATCTTGTCTTAATGGTGTTCTGTATGTCTCCTGAACATGTATGTCCAAGTCTTTTTCCATATTTGGATAATTTTCTGAAATTATTTCTCTGAAGAGATTTCAAATTCCCTTGGACTGTACCTCTATCCCTTCTTTAATACCTTTTATACTTAAGTAAGAATGTTTCATATTATCCCATTGTTGGATGTTTAGGGTTTGTTGCTGTAATAACGTCTATATGCTGTTGACTGTGCTTCCAGTTTGGAATGAACTACTAACAATGATATTCTAACTTTCATTTCATCTAATTTTCTAGAATTTCTTTCTATTGCTGTCTTCATTTCATGTATTGACTCTTTCATTTCATTCCAGACATCATTCTGATTTTCTTAGTGTCTCCATTTCATCTTTCATTTTCATACACTTGCTTTAAGGCCTTTCGTCATATTTTAGGTCAGGATTCAGAATTCTCCTTCTTGCATTTCTTTTAGGTCAGTATTCATGATTTCTGTTGTTTCTTCATTATTCCTAATTCTTGTATTTTCAGGGTTCTCATTCTTGTTTTTCTTATATCATGGCATCTTTTTTGGTTATTATGTTTAATCCAGTCTTAGTAGTAGGAATTTAGAGGTGTCAGCATTTAAGCAGTACTTTGTCTAGTGGTAAGAGCTGGATGATGGAGAAGGAGCTGGGGTGATGGATACAGGAGTCAGATAAGGTAGATGATATGATTAGGTTGAATAATAATTTAAGTAGGGTGTATTAATTTCAAGTCACCCCCCATGCCATTTTGGCATGGGGCTGTATTTCTATTTTCTGTATTTCTATCTTTCTAATAAACTTCTTTAAATCTTCAAAAAAAATTTTGAGTATAAAGTAATATCTGGTTGAGAAAGAGATAGATAGTAGGACACTTGTAGTTAGTAGAGTATTTAAGTATAGAGATATGAAATACCTTGAATATTAAAAAAGGAGATATGGTAAGGGAAAATAAAGTTTGGAGAGAAGAGAGTAGATAGGCTAGAGTGAGGAAGTTTGTAAAAGGAAAGGGGGGAAGGAGCAAAGAAACTCAAATAAAGTAACAAAACAAGATACAAAAGCTGACTATTATACATCAAAAAAAAAAAAACCAACAGAGAAAAAAGAGTAAGAAAGAGAAAAAAGGACAAAAATACAATAAAATGAAATAAAATAAAAAGAACTAGTGACTATGTGAGACCACAAAGCAAAACAAACAAACAAACAAATACAAATACCCAAGTACAAGGGAAAAAAAAGAAAAAGAAAGAGCCCTAGTAATTTACGAATATGGGGCTGGGCCCATATAATATTTGAATGTCTGATTGCTATGGTAGCTTCTGGGGTATAATCCAACATCTTTTATTTGCTCTGTACCTTATTGTCAGCTTCTTAACCCACTGTCTGAGTGTTTGGACCCCTCTCTTGCCTCAGACAGTTTTGAGTTTAATTGTCAAGGCGTCAGGTGTCACTGTTAACAAATTCTGTGCAAGTTCCAGGTTCTGTGTATTTCCAGCCTGTAGTCCCCGCCCCTGCATTATCCACCCTGTACTGAGGCCTGTGATTCCCTACCTCCAGGGACAGAGCGTGCCCAAAGTAGTCTTGGAGCAACCCCCTGTGGCCTTTGGCAGGTATTGCACCTTGAGCACCTTTCCTGTGTCTCTGTTGGTTACAACTGGGGGAGCCCACCAGGTCCTGTGGTGCACTCTGAGCACACAAGATTTCCTCAAGGTCCTGTGGCACACACTGGGCACATGCTGAGTCCTGCAGCTTCTCTAGGTGCACACAGATACCTGACTGCATTGGTCCAGGTCTCAGGAGGGCTCACTGTTCTGCTGTGGGTTCTGCCTTCAGTGAGCACATGGGCTTCTGGCTTGCGTGCTGCTCACCACTAAAGATGTTGGAGCTTTATGGGCACTTTCAAACTCTTGGGTTATTTTGCCACTCTGGTGTCAGTCAGGTCTGGGAATTGCAGGTTAGGCCAGCAGCCAGGCTACGTACTAGCAGGTCCATAGCACGCTCGAGCTTCCTTTTTTTTTTTTTTTTTTTTTTTTTTTTTTTCCCAGTGGATCTCACAGTTCAGAGTTACTGGATCCATTCCACCATGGTTCCTAAATCTGTTTTGGTTTGTGAGATATAATTATCTTGTTTGTTAAGAAGCTAGCTTCTCAGTAGTTGAACTTTACTTATTTCAGCTACTGAGCAGTGCAGTGATGTGTCCCACAGTTACCATTTAGAATCTCTCTCTATATATATTTTTATTAGTGCATTGTACTCTCACATCATATATAATTCAGAGTAATAGTGACATACATGCACACAGTACTTAGTGGGTTTTTTTCCCAGCTCCCTCCCTATTCCTCCCTTCCCTATACAAGATTTTGAGATTGGCATTGATGTTCTCACATATGTATATAATGTCAGTGGAAGTGTGCCCTTTGTTAATTTTTTCTTCCCCCAACCAAAATCCTTCCTTAGACCAACACCCTCACTCTATTGTCGTTTCTCCTCCAACATCTAAAGCTCCTCTTGTATTCTGGATACTCTCTAGCTTCTGCACATGAGGAAAGCATATGACCTTCACTTTCTGTGACTAGGTAATCTCATTTATTTTATTGGTGCATACATATGAATGGAGTACAAGATGGTAGTGGCATCTATGCAAACAACAGTCATTTATCCCTTACCTAATTCTCATCCCATTCCCTCCCTCTTCCTTCCTTGTCATTAGTAATTGACTTTGATATGTTTGTGAATATATATCATGTACACTAGGGGCTAATCTCATTCCACATAATGTTCTCCAGGTCCATCTGTTTTTCTGCAAATGACATAATTTTGTTTTCCTTTATTGCTAAGTAGAATTCCATCATGTGTATACCCATAATTTTGTAATACATTTATCTGTTGATGGACACCTGGGTTGGTTCCATAATTTTTCTATTGTGAATTGTACTGCTATAAAGATAGATATGTATATATCACTATAACATTCTGATTCCCATGTCTTTGGAAAGATACACAGAAGTGGTATAGCTGGATCATATGGTAGATCTTTTCCCAGTTTTCTGAAAAATATTATATGGGATATTTCAAAATTTTAACTATAAAATTCTAAATATATTTAAATCATATTAGTGTTTCTCAATTGCCTTACATTCTCATACTTACCCCAATTGCCCAATGTATTATCTTGCATGCTATAGGCACCCCTTATGATTTTAAATGCATATATATGCACTTATAGTTCATATATATGCATATAAAATTGTACATGAGTATATCTGTTAGTGTTCTTCTCTCTCCTCACTCTCTATATTTAGAAGTAACACTTGTATTTTTCATCTAGTCACTTAGTTTCCAGAGACATGCAAGTGTCAGCAGATTTATTTTTCTCCAAAACAGGTTAATGCTCCACTTAACTGCTGTCCAGATAGTTTTTATTAAAAAGTAGCACAGTTCTCCCTGTGAGATTTCAGCATCACATGCTAGGAGGGACTGCAAAGTTAACTAGGTTAGAAGGATTTTTGAGAGTATCTAATTATTGCTGAGGTAGGCACAACTGAAGTGAAGAAAAAAAACATCATTGTGGCTCTTCTTTATTAATGGAGTTTTTTTTCAGTAGAAAAATTACATGGTTATTTTTTCTCTGTAGGGAAGTTGATATTTACTTGGCCAAATTCGTTTTTATGAAGTAAAGATGTCAGCCTTCAGCAGATTAACAATAATTCCCTTTTTTAAACAGACATGTTTCAAAAGTTTCCCCTGTCACCCCAAGGCTTCCTTGTGGACTATGTTACATCAAGTAGCCAATTTCTCATATTTTCATAAGATTTCCACTATACGATCACACCCCTGAGGACCTTGCAGAATAATAAAGTCCTTCCTTCTACAGTGAAAATTTTCCCTATTATTCCTTTAAGCTATTAACTTGTTTCTCCTATTTCCTAAAGTATCAATGTTTTCAAAAGGTGGTTCACACTGGGGAATTAAATTTAAATGTCTTTACCCTCCTGCTTATTTCAACTTCTGACTTCTATTCTTATTGGAATGTTTTTATTATTCCTCAATTGTCTCAATTTTATTGTGTTTAATGTTGCTTGCTTTTACTGAAACTTTTCTCTGACATTCTTGAAATTGGATGTCAAATATCTAAGGAGTTAGCATTTCATCCTCACCCCAAAATTTTTTATTGGTAGCCAGCAATACTTTAAAAATGCCTATAATTTTAACATTCTTATATGAGTTAAAAATAGGCATGTTTTTGTTTGATGTGAAAATTAAAACATTTGTATATGAGATTGGTTTTGTACCTTTTTGTCTACCCCATCCTATCCCACTTATTAACAGTAATTATTTAATAACTTGGTGGGGATTATTTCAGACCCTTTTTCTGTGTTTCATTTTAATATAGTAGTATGTATACAGAAATATATTTTACCAACACAAGTAATAAATATAGAGTCTAGGGTAACAAATGAAGTTATTTGTATATTTTTCTTAAACCTGTTTATTTCTTTAAAGCTAAAAGAAAGATCCACTAAGGGAAAGAAGACTATCATAAAGAGTAGAGCGACACAAAGATGGGCAGATGGCTTGATTTTATACTGAAAATATCTTATGAATACATAGGCAGTGTTCATGTCTATGCCACATAAAGCTTCTTAAATTTAGCAGTGGAAAAATGAAGTGCAGAATTCTGGATTTTGATTTCTTTTTTATAGTGTTTTGTTACTAATGTTGAAATGAAACACAGGGCTTAATTTGAGGGGCATCCATTAAATTTTTCCCTTTCAGTTTTTACTAGACACATTAAAAGGAGGGATTAATTCTTTATGGATTTATTTTAGTAGTAGTCTGGTTTTTCAAGAGATGTGAAGTTGAAAGTAGCTACAGTCAAGGAATAGAAAGAGGGCATCTTAATTTTAGTATCCTTTCACATTCTGGCTGTGCTACTCAAGGTGATTGAATTTCACAGCCCACTCACATACTGTACATATCTTTACATGTGGTAAATCTTAACCTAGCACATTAGTAACATGCCTTAAAGTATTAAAAGCTTTGAACAAGATGGAATCTGAGTACAATGCAACTTACTAGTTTTCTAAAAGAGAAAAATGAAACACCTTTTGAAGTGACTTTCAGAAGATGAAGGAAGCTTTGTGTAACACAGGAGAGGACTTCAGCACTAAGACTGAAAGAAAAACCAGCGGAAAAACTGTAGGGGATTTTTATGTGAAGTGAATGATTAGAGATTGATAAAATGATTAGAAATTAATATCTTGTCAAGTACTTTATTGAAAAAATAAAGTTTAAAGAAGAGCAGATAATAGAAGAGGCAAGAGGATTTAGAGACAAGGATAAGCAACACCTATTATTACAGTCATAGTAGCAGCTAATGATCTGGTGTTACTATTAAATATCCTATAGTGAAAAAAGTTAAAAGTTGATTTGGAGATGACCATTACCTGTTATCTATGGAGATAAGAAAATGGAGATTTAAATTTTTAAAAGTAAAAAAATAATCCAAAATTTTAAAAATAGTTAGCATTTAAAGACCAATAAAATAAGATGTAAAGAGTGCAATGATAAATTTTTAATGAAGAGTTAAGGAAATTGGTATCTTTTCCTAAGGGCTTGATGATTTATGATGGCCTAACCCTTAGATACATTCATTGAAAAGATCACTTAAGCAAGACAGAATTGATTGATATTTTTCCCACCCATTCCCATAAATGTGGCTAGAAAAACTTTAGTAATTGATGCCTTCAAAATTGATAATTCTTATTTTAATAATTAATGTTGATCATCATACAGGCCAGGAGCATTAAAGAAATGTGGAAAAAATTGATGTGAGTATTAGTGATGCATTGCTTGAAAAGTTTTTCAAACCAAATGCCTTATTGGCTGTTTTTCCCAAGTACGTAGCCACCTGCTGCCTCTTATAATAATGAGAATCCATCATCTGAACAGATGTGCTTTTCCGCAGGTTTTATTACTTAAAAACAAAGAGAATAAGACACATATTTAACTTCTTTAAAATAAAAAGAAGCATTATTAAAAGCAAGAGACTTTGATTTTATTAACCACTTATTACTGTATACCTGAGACCTAACTTAGCATTTTGTATACATTTAAGCACCTAAGTACAGATAGGTATCCTTGATAGCTTGATTCTACCCTGAAGTTGTCTGCCCACTCCCACTCAGTACTCTTGCTCTGTAAGTCTAGGTCTTTATGGAGATCAGTGTACTAATGCATTGCTCCAAGAGATTTCAATATGAATACTTCTCGTTATCCCAACCAAATAAAACTATGGCTTCAATGCCTCAGCAACATGTAATTAAAAACAGAAACAATACGTTATTTTATGATCTCAACCTACTTCAAACAAAAGAAAGAAAGCCAGAAAACCTCTTTCCAGAAAGTCTCTCCTTGTTCTTTTTAGGGGCTGAATCCTCTCCTTTCTTTTACTTGTCTCCCCTTGGCCACTTGAGTGGTCATATGATCACATGATCCAGCCTATTCCATCAGTACATCCCATTTCTCTGGCCACAGCAACTCTAAGTGAGCCAGTGATGCTCCTCCCTGGGATATTCTGCCAGGGCCGTTAAGGAGAGAGCAAATTTCAGTTTCCCACTTTGAATGTTAAGCTGACAAGACACACATTGAGCTGAGACCCACATACCCACCATGCTAAGAAGGTCAGAGATAGAACCTCTGGATTCAGGTATTCCAGAAACTTTAGTGATGCTTATGATGGCTTGATTTGTTTATTTAGCACTGGTGAATGCAAAATTTAATGAATACCTCGCAGTTTATTGGGTATTGCTTAAACTTTTTGGCTTATTTTCTTTCCCTATAACATTTAAATAATGGCATCTCTCATGCATACACAACGGAAAAAAGGTGGTGAGACCTACTATTTTATTTTATTTTTTCATATGCATTTGTTGGTTCATTGTAGTCTTACATCATAACATAGATGAGAGTGGATACCCACCATTTTAGATCTGAAGGATATATTATCTAATCATGGTTTATCCAAATGCTAAACTTCATATACATCCTTACATAATAAATATTTAAATCAGACATAATAGTAATTCAAATGGATAATTTAGCACTATGTAAAATATCTCTTGTCACACTTTTTAATGTTTGGTTAGTTACTTTGTTTTCCTATAAACATTATTTATCAGCTAAGCCAAACTTCACTCTGTTTGTACACCAACAATAGAAATAAAACATTCTTCTTTATTTATTTAGTAGTTGAACAATTTGATGGTTATAATTTATAACTCTTTCTTCTAACATTGATATTACATCTTAAGTGTCTAATTTTATGATACAATATATGTCAGTAATATATATACAATATATATGTATATGTACATACATCAAACTTAGTAAACAGCTGAGGATCATGTTAAAATACAGATTCTGATTCAGTAAATCTGAGATGAGGCCTAAGACATTATTTATCCAACAAGCTTCAGGTGGCATAATGTGTCTGGCATAATGTGATGGTCCAAACAGAAAAGTTTGGACCATCAAAGGGTCGGAGCAAAACCCTTTGATTAATGTAGATGCAAGAACAATGAGTCTGTAGTTGTAAGTTCTATTCTTAATTTTCTTATCAAAAACAAAACTCTGTGATTATGAAAAAATGTCTCTTTCCTCTTTTGCTTCCCTATCTAAGGTGAAAATTTTGAAATGTGCCATACACTAAACATGTGCACAAAGTTGGTACTTAATAAATAATTGACTGTTTTATCCTGAAATATGCCATAGAATCTATGTCTTTAGACGTTTAAGAGTTTACTGTTCTAAGTAGAAAGGATGAACACTTATTATTAGGTAACTCTGATAGGGTTTTTGGATTTATATTCAATCTTCATTTTCACATACTAGACTACTTGACAAATACATATATAAGACCCTATCATTTTAAATAAAGAAGTGGGCCTATAATTAAATGTTGTTCCTAGTTGAGTGGCCTAAAGTTCATACTGAAAAGAGAGGTTGAAATGGTGGGTGAATGATGAGACATGTTTCTGGCCAAGTGGCTCCATGAAAAGACAGAGTGCAATGTGACTGTCAGTCAAAGCAGCTTCTTAAAAGCAGCCTGAATTAGAATGGAGTGAAAATTTCCTTCTGTCCCTTGCTGTACTCCTGTAGAATAGTAAACATGTCATTTTAATATAAAGTAGACACCACAGTTTAGAACTTGTAGGATGTAAGTGACCTTATGAGTCAGAAGACATTGAAGCATACTGGGAGGCAATATTATTTCACCCCAAATGCACAAAATTTATCAAATTTCTGCCATGAAAGTATATTCTTTCTTAGCCTAAAATATTTCTGACATTCTCTTTATTCTTTTTTATAAGAGATATCTCTTATAATATTGGTGTAATTGATGGTTGAGTTTTTTGTCCCAAGGTAGAACATTAAGTGTTCAAATGAATTGTTGGATCAATTTGACCCAGATTTAATAATATGTCAGAAAAAAATATAAAATAATAAGATCAACATTTCTCAGTGTTTTTCTCTTTGGTTGTTATTGTTTTGTTATTGTTTGTTGTTGTTGTTGCAATCTAAAAGTCTACTTTGGCCTTTAGTTACTAATCAATGTTTTACTAATATTTGGTAAAACAAAGAAGACTTTAATAGAGACTCATAAAAGTTGAGTTGGTTAATTTTCCCCTCCCATAGGTAAATGTGATCAAACATTTTCATTTAGTAAAACCTAAGGTGGTATAAGATTTTTGAATTGTATGGGTTGGATGTTTATAAAGTGTGAATTTTAAGTCAATGGAAACAATTTCATGAA
This sequence comes from Muscardinus avellanarius, assembly GCF_963383645.1. NCBI lineage: Eukaryota > Metazoa > Chordata > Mammalia > Rodentia > Gliridae > Muscardinus > Muscardinus avellanarius. The sequence continues at coordinate 108,655,115 of NC_137791.1, read as the reverse complement.
GCAAATCTCTAAACAAAAGACAAATTTGAGAGCTACTTTAAAATCAGTATATCATTCTGAGTGTAATACAAGCCCCAGCTCCAAATTATGTGAATATTAAAGAATAAATATTGCCATTCTCAAAATAATTACCCACATGATGCAAGAGAATGTGTGCCTGTTTGGCTTTGAGGAGGCTATTAATGCCCACAAACATTATGTTCCCCCACTGGTAGTTTTGGAAACTCAGGTAAAATGTATTGTTTCAAGATGTGAGAAGCAATCCACAAAAATTCACTAACTCATGTGAAGAGGGGTGAGCCGGATGGGCTCTGGAAGGAAATACACAAAAAGCTAAGTGAATGCATGTTTTGAACATATTAAACCTTACTGTAATGTATACTTCGAATGCAACAACAAAATAATTTTTTTAAATGTTGATTAACTCTATAGTACAATTACTTATTTATTGGTGCATTGTACCCCATCTCAATGGGGTACAAGATGGCAGAGACATACATGCACACATCACTCATTTAGCCCTTCCCAATTCCCACCCCATTCCCTCCCCCTCCATTCTTTTCATGAATACTACCATAATTCCCAGTTCACAAAATACCAAGCCTTTAAAATATTAAAAGCAACCACATGCCAGGCGTGGTGGCATGCACTTGTAATCCCAGCATTTAGGAGGCTGAGACAGGAGGATCACAGTTCACAAACAGCCTCAAGTACTACTTAGTGAGGCCCTTTGCAACTCAGTGAGATCCTGTTTCAAATAAAAGAATAAAAAATAGGGCTGGGGGTGTAGTTTGGAGGTAGAATGCCCCTGAGTTCCATTCCTAGTAATGCAAAAAAAATTTTTTAAAGCAACCACATACCAGATAAGAGCATTTTTTTACCTTTTCTCTATCTTTTTGCTATTGTGTGGTTAGTTATTGTTGCCTGAAGATTGGAAGTAGGTTTCTGAACTGTTCAGAAATGTCTTAGTTGACATAATCCCATTTGTATTTCTACCATTTTATCATTATCTTGGTTTTGAAATAAACATGAGTCAGATAACATATAAAGCATTTAGCACAACACCTACCACACAGCGTTTGTTGAAAATTTGCAAAATTATTTATGGTATGCTATACAATTTCTATATTCAATATTACAAAAATCAGAGACAGTTTTCACATACAATAAAATGACTTTAATCAATAACTGAGAAAGATAGGTCTTCAGGCCAAACTTATACAGTTACTAAATATTTAAATTTTTAAAAAGCACTGATATAGAAGCTCCATCTTTCCTCTTTTAGCAGATGTGAGTAATTTTCAGGACAGTTCTAGTGGTAAAAACTGGGGCTCACTCCTTCAGTGCACATGTGCTAAAATGTTCTGTTTCCCAGCTTTATAATTAGAGATTATTTCACAGTGATTTTTCAGCACAGATAAAATTTAGCTCACTTAAGATATGACAGCCATCAGCCCTTATTTTCATTAAACATGCTCTAGAGCGGGTGGTTAAAGAAATAAGATAAGAATTAGCATCTGAAAGTTTAAAGATGATTGCAAAATCTCTTCCCTAGAAAATGATGGGTTTCCCTTGGCCTAGCTTTCCAAAAATAACACACACAAAAAGCATTGCTCCAAGTGGCAGCCTTTGCTGCCTGATGTATCACATTTTTGAGCTTTCATCTAGGCCCACAAAAATGAATCTTAGTTGTTCCAAAATGTGAAGATGTGTCTGACTCTTGAAACATGGGGATAATGGACTCAGTGCACTACCAAAGCCCACATGACCCACATAATTGGCCCACATTTTTTCTCTCTGAATGTGTCCCAGTGTCTGTTTATGAATATATTTACCATATATTCTCTTCAATGTCAACAATTTTCTTGTGTCTGGTAGCAATCTTTTATAGTGATATAAAAAGCATAGCCGGGGATGGTGGCGTACAGTTGTAATCCCAGTACTTAGGAGGCTGAGACAGGAGGATCACAGGTTCATGACAGTATCAGGTAGTTAGTAAGGCCCTCCACTACTTAGTGAGACCCTATTTCAAAATAAAGAATGAGCCGGGCGTAGTGGCTCACGCTTGTAATCCCTGCGCTTGAGACGCGGAGGCAGGAGGATCACACTGGTTCGGAGCCAGCCTCACTGGATTAAGAGACCTTGTTTCCAAATAAAAAATATGTATATAAAATAGGTCTGAGAGTGTAGTCCGGAGGTAGAAGGGCTTCTAGGAACCACAGTACCACCAAAATAAATAAATAAATAAATAAATAATCCCTGTGCTTGGGAGGCTGAGACAGGAGGATCAAACAGGTTCGAAGCCAGCCTCAGCTACTTAGTGAGACCTTGTTTCCAAATAAAATATAAAATAGGTCTGGGAGTATACTCTGGAGGTAGAAAGCCCCTGGGTTCTACCCAGTACCACCAAAATAAATACATAAATAAATAAAAAATAAAAACTACATAAAACATATGAGACCAAACAAACCAAGTAAATTATTTTATAGATCATCATTGCTTGTGGCGCCCACTTACCAAGAGAAACAATTAGGCCACATTGTCTGTCTTCCATTTCCCATGGGGGCCTATGGCATCCACTATAACAGTCCTTAGTTTTACTTTTCTGAAACAAAGTACTAATATTCTTCTGAAGAAGGTTCAGAAAGCATTGAGATGCTAAGGTGGTTCATTCAGCATTCTCATTGTTATGACCCCACAATTCCCAACAACCACAACTTAGAGGAAGAAAGATTTATATGTTCACAGTTTGAGAGGTTTCAGAAGTTTCAGTCCAGTTTAGTTGGGTTATGTCTGTGGAGTTCAGGGCAAGGAGGTGGGAAGCAAATGTAGGTAACAAGATAGATATTAAATACGTTATATTATATATACATATATATTCCCCAAGGTCAGACTCCTATGACCCACTCCCTCCAGCCACACCCCACCTGTCCATCTTACCACCAAATAAATACATTAATCTATTAATATATGCACTTATTGATGAGATTAGAACTAACATGATTCAATCATTTTACCTCTGAACATTTTGTCAATACATGACCTTTACCAGGGGACATTCTATATCTGAACCATAATACCAAGAATGAAAAAAATCTTTAGAACCTGTTCTCTGGCCTTTTGTTTGAATTGTTGCATATCCTCATTGTTGTATTCAGGGTTATTCAAAAGATTGTCTTGCCAGGCATGTTTCTGATGGGAATGGTCCTTAAAGGGGGATAAGTGCCCATTTATTTTAATTGAGTGCCATAGCTCCTTTTATTGTCTTCTTTAAAACCAATGAATAGATACAGTAATAATGGCATGCATTTCACTCTTCTTTCCTACTAATTTTAGGATAAGGGGGTCATTCTTTTTATTTATTTATTTATTTATTTATTTATTTATTTATTTATTTATTTTGGTGGTACTGGGGTTCCTGGAAGCCCTTCTACCTCCGGGCTACACTCCCAGACCTATTTTATATTTTAGAAACAGGGTCTCTTACACCAGTGCGGTTGGCTTCGAACCTGCATGATTCTCCTGTCTCTGCCTCCCAAGAGCGGGGATTACAAGCGTGCGCCACCACACCCGGCTTGGGGGGTCATTCTACTCTTACTACAGAAAATTTAAGACTTAATAGAACTGCTACTTGGTAAGAAGAATCAAGCCAGTGTGGAGGTCATGTATTTTCAAGGCTAATCTAAAACAAGTAAGAAGGGAGAGTGAAGTGCAGGGAGAAATAAATCAAAGAAGCAAAAATACAGTGATAAGAAACCTTTCAGCCTCAGGAAATGGAGAGCGTAACCTTGGTCCCTAACTTTCTGGAAGCTAATGAGATTTCTCCATATTACTTGTCTAGATAGTGCATGAGACACCACTACTTTATCCCAATAGATTCTCCAATGTATTTATTCAACAAATATTTAATGATTCTGTAGTATGTGCCTAAAATTGCAATAGATGCTAAGCATAGGACAGAGTCTGAAATGGAGTAGTAGATCTTTCAGTTTGGCAAGGAATCATTGCATAGGTAATTATACAAAAATAAACCCACATTATAAAAAAGAAAGTCTAGTGTACCATGAAAGCATGTGTAGTTTGGGCAGCAGAGGTCATTGTCCTGGTCTGTTAGAAGGGTAGGTCATTGCTGGTTAGGAAGATTCTCTTTGAGAAAATAACATGTCAGCTGAGACATGGAGGATGACAGGCAGGTGACTAAGTAAAAGCACAGGGGAAGATGACAGCATTTGAAGAAAAATAAAATTTCTATAAGCCCCAGGATAAAGAGTTTGAAGAAGTAACAACCTAAGGAAATCTAATATGGCCCACAAAAAGATACTAACAAGATAAGCAAGGTTTCCAAATTTTGGAATACTTTTAAGAACTTTAAGATTTGTTCTACAGGCACAGAGAAGCTAATAAGGTTTTAAGAAGGAATGGTAGCATAATTAGACTTGTCTTGCATCATTTAGAATGAATTGAGTCTATTTCATTAACTTGAAAAGATAAGATTTTGACTGGGACTGAAACAGTGGTTCCCAAATAGGAGCATTATTGCTTCTCAGTAGATGATTGGTATTGTCTGGCAATATTTCTGATTGTTGCAACCCCAGGGAAAAGAGGTAGGGGTGATAGTGGCATGTGGTGGATATAAAACAAAGATACGGCTGTTTACCAATGCACAGTTTACCACAAAAAATTGCCTGGTCCAATGGTGTTGAGCTTGAGAACCATGGAGTAAATTGAAAGGAATGAAAATGAAGAGAAGTGGCACATTGTAAAGATATTTGGGAGATAAAATTAGTAGGGTTTAGTGATTAGACAGTGGCATAAGGAACAAGAAAGCTTGGTTTTTAGGTTTCTAGACTGAGTAACTTGTGTTTGAGCAACTTGTGTTTGGTAATAGTATGAAATGACTTAGGGAGTAATGGAAGAAGTAAAATAGAGTGTGGAAAGTCAAGAATACCATATTAAATTTCGTACCTCTGGGTGTCTTTAAGAAAGTCAAGGGAATTTTCTACTTTCAGGTATATGAGCAGTTCTGGGATTTAGCAGAAAGCACAGGGTAGATTTTAACATTTAAGAGTTGTTTTGTGGAATAAATTAGATACTTCACAGGGAGCACTTACTGCAGTGTCTGGCACATTGGAGTCATTTCATAAATGTCATTATTAGTGACAGTATTGGAATGTAGATTATCATTGAAGCCAGAAGACTGAATAAGATTGCTTTCAGAGGGAGCCCGGCTCTCGCAACCCAAGATGGCGGACGAGACATCAGTGAAGCCGCCGGCACCTAAGCAGCCGCAGATGATGGAAGGGAACGGCAATGGCCACGAGCACTGCAGAGACTGCGAGAACGAGGAGGACAACAGCTACAACCGAGGTGGCTTGAGTCCAGCCAATGATACTGGAGCCAAAAAGAAGAAAAAAGAAACAAGAGAAGAAGAAAGAAAAAGGCAATGAGACAGACTCGACCCAGGATCAGCCTGTGAAGATGAACTCTTTGCCACCAGAGAGGATCCAGGAAATACAGAAGGCCATCGAGCTGTTCTCAGTGGGCCAGGGACCTGCCAAAACCATGGAGGAGGCCAGCAAGCGGAGCTACCAGTTCTGGGAAACAGAGCCTGTGCCTAAACTCGGTGAAGTGGTGAACACCCATGGCCCCGTGGAACCTGACAAAGACAACATTCGCCAGGAGCCCTATACCTTGCCCCAGGGCTTCACGTGGGATGCCTTGGACCTGGGGGACCGCAGTGTGCTAAAAGAACTATATACCCTCCTGAAGGAGAACTATGTGGAAGATGATGACAACATGTTCCGATTTGATTATTCCCCAGAGTTTCTTTTATGGGCTCTCTGGCCACCGGGCTGGCTCCCTCAGTGGCACTGTGGGGTTCGAGTGGTCTCAAGTCGGAAACTGGTTGGGTTCATTAGTGCCATCCCAGCAAACATCCACATCTGTGACACAGAGAAGAAGATGGTAGAGATCAACTTCCTGTGTGTCCACAAGAAGCTGTGCTCCAAGAGAGTGGCTCCAGTCCTGATCCAAGAGATAACCTGGTGGGTTCACCTAGAGAGTATTTTCCAAGCTGTTTATACTGCCGGGGTAGTGTTGCCAAAGCCTGTTGGCACTTGCAGGTACTGGCATCAGTCCCTAAACCCACGGAAGCTGATTGAAGTGAAGTTCTCCCATCTGAGCAGAAACATGACCATGCAGCGCACCATGAAGCTCTACCTACTGCCAGAGACTCCCAAGACAGCTGGGCTGCGACCAATGGAAAAGAAGGACATTCCAGTAGTGCACCAGCTCCTCACCAGGTACTTGAAGCCGTTTCACGTCATGCCAGTCATGAGCCAGGAGGAGGAGGAGCATTGGTTCTACCCCCAGGAGAATATCATTGACACTTCCGTGGTGGAGAATGCAAATGGTGAGGTGACAGACTTCTTGAGCTTTTATACACTTCCCTCCACCATCATGAACCATCCAACCCACAAGAGTCTAAAAGCTGCTTATTCTTTCTACAACGTTCACACCCAGACCCCTCTTCTAGACCTCATGAGCGACGCCCTTGTGCTCGCCAAAATGAAGGGGTTCGATGTGTTCAATGCAATCAATCTCATGGAGAACAAGACTTTCCTGGAGAAGCTCAAGTTTGGCATAGGGGACGGCAACCTGCAGTATTACCTGTACAATTGGAAGTGCCCCAGCATGGGGGCTGAGAAGGTCAGGCTGGTGTTACAGTAATCAGTCGCCAATGAAATTCTGGATAAAGCCACTGGGAATTCAAACCAGGAAATGGAACCCCACCACTTGTTGGTCCAATTTTCACTAACGTGAGAATCCCTGGCAAAGGGAACAGAACTGAACCGGCTTTACCAAACTGCCAGTGAACTTGACGATTGTATTGCAGTGGCGTAGGCTGCGTGACGTCACCTCTGGCCGTGTCTCTGGTTTCCCTGTTTTCCAATTAATCAGATCCTCATGCAGCTGTGATCAAGGGAATGTAACTGCTGAAAACTAGCTCGTGATTGGCATATAATGGAGTTAACGGGTGAATAATAAAAGTATATATTATAGATAGATAGATAGATAGATAGATAGATTGCTTTCAGAAAAGTGAAATGAAGCCGGGCGTGGTGGTGTATGCTTGTAATCCCAGCATTCGGGAGGCTGAGACTGGAAGATCGTGGTTCGCGGACAGCCTCAGCTACTTAGTGAGGCCCTCTGCAACTCAGTGTGACCCGGTTTCAAATTAAAAGAATAAAAAATGGGGCAGGGGGTGTGGCTCGGAGGTCAAATAAAAAAAAAGAAAAGAAAAGGAAAAGGAAAAAATAGGTCCCTGACCAATACCAAAAGAGAAGCCACAGGCAGGAAAGGATCTAGGAGTTGTGAAGTTGAACAAGAGTGCAAAGCCAGGCACAGGTGTGTTTCGTGAAGCAAGGGGAGTGGAGGAGTGAGTGGTCCATGATCAGTGGGATGAAAGGTTGCTCTGAGTTTAAGTAGACTGAGAATTAATTTTTTTCTAAACAAATTTAGAGATGAGAAGGCCATTGTTGATCTTGGTAAAGGCAGATTTGGTGACCAGTGAAAAGAGACTGGAGTGGGTTGGGACATGAACAGAAGAGAAAATGTCATAACTTATCAACAACCACAAAGTTCGAGCTGTAGGCCAGGCAATATGTAGGAGGTCAATTATTATTTTCATCGTTGTTTAGGAGATATTTGTCATGTTGTCATGGTTAAATGTCAATAGAGAAAGAATGGAAGTTACAGAATAAAGAGAAAATAATTGCTGGGGCAAGTTCTCCAAGAAGGAAGAAAGGGAATTCAACAAATGAATTAGAGTACTGATGGAGCCCACATAAGAATTCACTAGTTTACTTAGCCATTTACTTTCTGTAGTTGGAGACAGTTGATGAAGATGAGAAAATTAAGCATCTGGGAAATTAGAAGTTAGGACTTCATTCTTATTAGGAGACATTAGAAGTCAATTTTCTTTTACAGCCAGTTTTTGCTCTAATTTACTTACCTTGTGAACCTAGGAATAATCGTATAAGTCAATTTATTGTCTGTGCCCAGTAGAAGTAATGACCCTATTCATAATTATTAATATTTTTATTTATTTGGAAACTAGGAGGAACATGATTAAATTCCTCTTCATGTGGTAAAGGCTCTGTGAGATGTGGGGGGGTTTAAGTGGGAAGAATGAAGAAATCATGGGTGAAGGTTCACATTCTGTTGTACCTATATATTAGCTTTGGGAAAAGGAGGTAAAGCTGTGGGAGAGTATTGTAGCCCTGCCACTGATGAGCTATGTAACCTTAAGTGACTTTTCTCATGTCCAAGTCTCATTTTCTGTTCTCAGGAGGAATTATATTGATATCATGCCCCTAGGTGTCGTGATAAGATTTAAGAGATAACACATGCAACAGTGCTCAAGAAATGCTACGTTATTAAATTGGAGTGTTTGTTCTTACCAGGTCAATTAGATGAATATTCTATTTATTTGATTACTCACAAACAATCCCACCTATATATACTCTCAAATACCTGATAGCAATTCAAAATTAGGATAATCAATTTTAAAAACTGAGAAATTAGTATTATAGCATTGTCAATCTTGCTCTATACATAATTATTTATCTAAAAGTGTCTACTTATAGCCTAAAGAGGAAAGGGAAATCAGTCAAGAAGAGAAACTATTTTTAAGTCTTTGGAGGCCTTCTGTTTTCTGTTCTTCTGTTGCTCTGACCTCTCATTTATTATCTTTGTTCTGAGAAAAGTACAGCGAGGAAAAGAAATAAAAGTGCTCTCAATATAAATATCTGACAAGAAGAAAACCATAGCCTGGTTTTTTTGCATACATTGAATATCCACTATTCTATCACTTACAATGATATTGTATGCTTTTTATAAAGAAACATTTGAAAGAAACCCCCTCAGAATAACCAACAATGGTATAATTGGGCTGGTCTATATATGGAAAGGGACAGAAAGGACCAGTGCCATGAGCCTTCATTGCCCATTCATGAGTCAGATTCACCTCTTTGCCTGAACCATGTTTTGGAAAAAGGTTTATCACATGGATTACTGTGGATCAACACTCTTCCATGTCCTGGGTGGGGAGAAACTATTCCAACATTTTGTATTCTATCGAATGATTTTTCAAAATATCCTAAATTATCAAACTCCTACCAAATTTGTAGATATCTTTTGAGTTGTTTCTACATAGCAAATACCTAGCTGCTGAGAGTCGAGAAATTATTGCTTTAGCCGATCAGGAATTTTGAATTGAGGTCACAGAAAATTGAAGAAACAAACTAAGCAACCAGATTATGACTATAAAGAAGACTGAAGAAAATGGGAGTTCAGAATTGTGAATGGGAACTTTTGTTAGCCAGTCATTCAAGTCTAAAATAAAATAAAACCCCAGGTGCTTCTTCTCATTTTCCTCTCAAATTAGCTTTTTTAGTTAAGAAATGTCTGGATTCACATGTGTTCAGCCTCATTGCTAAATTAAAAATAAATAAATAAATGTTTGCTATGAGCTCAAATTTCAACTCATCACTCTACTAGTTGTGCATACCTAATATGAAAACCTAAAATCTAAAACTTTTTGAGTGCTGAAATAATAGCATAAGAGCAAAAATCCATACCTGACCATGTATGCAGCCGGGTCAAAACACAAGTGCAGCCGGGTGTGGTGGCACACACTTGTATCCCAATACTTAGGAGGCTGATATAGGAGGACCGCAGACTTTCAGCCAGCCTCAGCTACTTAGTGAGGTCCTCTACAACTCGGTGAGGCCCTGTTTCAAAATAAAGAATAAAAAAAATAGAGCTAGAGTTGTAGCTCAGAGGTAAAATGCCCCTGGGTTCAATCTCCAGTACAATAAATAAATAAATAAATAAATAAATAAATAAATAAATAAATAAATAAATAACACAAGTGCACTAAGAGTTGAGAGCTGAGTGTGATAGTGCATGCTCCTATTCCCAGTACTTGGGAGTCTGAGACACGAGGATTTCAGATTCTTTTCTAGCCTCAGCTACTTAATAAGGCCCTCCATAACTTCATGAAATTCTATTTGAAAATAAATAATAAAAATAGTTCTTGGGGTTTGTCTTAAAGATAGAATGCCATTGGGTTAAATTTCCAGTACCACTATCTATCTATGTATCTATCTATCTATCTATCTATCTATATACCCACACATATATATATGTATATATTATATTAAGTTATCTTCAGGTTCAGAGTACAAGATATATATGGAGCCTAAGTAAACTTCCTGTTTAAACTTGATTACCATCCCCAATATAGAACATTATATATATGCAACTATTCCAAAATGAAAAAAATCCAAAATTTAAAACCAGTACTTTATTACAATAATGATAACCTAAACAAGTGCTCCTCACTGTGCAATGTACATATAATTGTACATTTATGTTGAGGTCTTATTAAAATGCAGACCCTGATTAACTAGATTTGGAATGAGGCCCAAAATTCTAATTTCTAACAACTAAGTCTATTGCTCTTTCAAGGTCAATACATTGTGTTAGTAGGTTTAAAGTAGAATCACTTCTAATGATCCATCTCATTATTGCCTAATCTATCTCAAAATTTTGTGATTCATAATTCAGTCTGCAATTTCAGTCCATCCAAACCAACATAAAAGTAAGTTTTTCACAGTATATTGATTATTAGCTAATGGCCAATTGACCATGAAGATGATTCAGGGCTTTCCAATTACCCATGCCTTAATTACTAAAAGTTTGCTGGAGTGAGTCCTTATGATGCCCACAGAACTTTGCATTTGAGTCTTTACTTTTGTTTTTCCTCAGATGAGAATTATAACTTTCAAAACTATAAAAAAATTCAAGTTTAAGTTCTGTTCATGTTACTATATTGATTTTTTTTACTGTGGAATGACAAAAAGGAAACTTGAAAGTAATTATTAATATGACCTTGTACTAAAATGGAGTAAATAGGTAGGTCAGAGAGACCAGTGAGCAGAAAGGTTTTTAATGACTGGGATATATTACCAAAATCCTCTTTTCTCTGTAGAATATTGCAGCTGCTCTCACTCTCCATTGTCTCTTAGTCCTCCTGCCACACCCAATAAAGTCAAACCTTACATACACCCATCAGTCAGCCTTCTCCAAGCCTTTGCTCAAATACCTGAGCTCCTTCAGAGTAAATCACGTTGAAGTTCCTTACCACATTGCTCAGTCATTCTGCCCTTTATATCTCCTGAGATGACCAGTAATCTCCTGGACTCTTTTCTCCTAAGTAGATGGATTTAATTGAATGTGGCTTGTAGATAAGACTGAGAGTCAATTTATCTAGGTTTTTATTTAGGTTGTAGCAAATTATTGGGGTTTCTAGAGGTGAATTATCTGGGTCTGTGTTCCCAGCAATTTGCTAAAAAGGTAACTTCAGGCATATATTTCTCAGTATTTCTGTTCCTCAATTCTTTACTTATTAGCAAGATACAAACAATAGTGTATCTGTCCTGTGGGGTTATTATAAATAGTAAATCTCATGAGGGGGTGAAAATCATGTAAAATAATGCTTGCCATCAATAAATCAGTGACAAAAGTTTGCTATTATTCTAATTAAATTTTCACAGGAAAATAGAAGCCAATGAATAAAAATTCCTTGGTCGCCATGTCAACATCTCTCTGAACATACCTTGCATTCCTTCCTTTCTTTGTATTACATTTCTTTTGGGAAAACCACCTTTTCTGCTGTGACCCAAATGCCAGTCTCCACCTGTTTTTTTTTTTTTTTTTTTTTTTTTTTTTTTTGTGTGTGTGTGTGTGTGTGTGTGTCACTTAGGATTTAAAATGATTGTGATGAGGCTAAATAATTAAAGAAAATTCAAAAGAAAATGTTTTGTAGCACATGGAAATTATATGAATTTAAAATTTAGTATCCATAAATGCAGTTTTATGGAAATATGATTACTCATTTCTATACACATTGTCCATCATTACTCTTGCACTCTAAAGGCAGAGCTGAGACCATAACAACAGGCCTTAAAATATTTACATATATGGCCCTTTAAGAAAAGAATATGCTGATCCTTGCTCAGAACTCATTTCTTCCCACCAGGTTTCAAATACTTTTTGCCTCCTATATTTGTAAGTAGTTAAAAAATGTCTAAATATTTCCAATTAAATACTTAAAACTCTCTTCCACTACAGCTCATTCAGTCTCTAAGATGCATGCCTTTCAGAATCATTCTTTCTAAAGAAAGTTATCCACATTCTAGCCTGTACTTGACTTACTACTAACAGTCTCACCCACTGCAACAAAAATTCTCTCACTAAGATTACTAATAATTTCTATATTCCCAATTTCCAGTCATCATTTTATTTGAAGTTCTTCACGATATTCAACACTGACCAACTTCTGCTTTGGCTTCCATAACATCACACGCTCCTGGTTTTCTTATCTTCTTGCCTCCTCTACCATCTAGTTTATTGCTCATGTCAGAAATGTCACATAACCAATAGCAAGACAAATTATTCTCCACCTTAAATAGGTTTAAATCCATTCATATTTTCTAATGACTACTAATGCCATCCTACACCAACTAATATTCTTTACCTCGAATCTCCTTTATAGTCCTGGAATTTTTTTTCTATACTGCAGCATTCAGCAATAATCTTAAAACCTTATCATGGTCCAGGGGTGGTGGCACACACCTATCATCCCAGCATTTGGGAGGCTGAGACAGGGGAATTGTTGGTCTGAGGGTAGCATCAGGAACTTAGTAAAGCCCTCAGCAACTTAGCAAAATCCTGTTTCAAAATAAAAAATAAAAAATGTCTAAGAATGTAACTCAAAGGTAGAATGCCCCTGGGTTTAATCGCTAGGACCCGAACCAAAGGAACAAACAAAAAAAAACCTTATCACACAGCTTCACTTCTTAAAAATCTTTTGTGTGAGGGAGGAGGAACTGGGAATTGAATTCAAGGACATTCTGCCTCCCAGCTACACCCCCAGCCCTCTTTATTTTTTTGTTTAAGTTACTGAAAGTCTCTCTATGTTACTGAAGCTGCCCTCCAGGCTGTGATCCATTTCATCCTCCCAAGTACCAGTATATCAGGCATGAGCCACCATTCCCAGCATTAAAAATATTTTAATTTGGCCATTGTTTTATGTTAAATATTATATTTTAACACCTATTTTAACTTTATTATAAAATTTCAGAATACTTCCAAGTGGAAAGGATAACTATATAAGTCCCACGTGTATTTCAAATGGAGATACTATTATATAAAGTTTCATATATCCATCAGAAAATCTTTTCATATTTCCTTCATCTATTTTCTCTTTAATTATTTCATATATTATGGTAAAATATTCATACATAAGATTTACCATTTTAACTATTTTTAAATGTGCATTGCTGTAGCATTAAATAAACATTGCTATAGAGCCATCACTACCATGTATCTCATAAATATTATCGGACAAGTCTTGCCATGAACTCTTCTCTTGGGGAACTGCATCCCCACAGCCTAGCATGGTAACAGTCACATAGATGCTCAATCAGTCTTCCTTGTAAGCTTTCAATCCCAGTGCACACCATGATATTATTACTGAGGAGACAGATATAAACAAATTAAAGTCCATTTGAGATGAAGAGAAAGAAAATATAAAATTGCCATAATATATACTATGCATTAATACATCCCATGGTGAATTCTCTGAAATGCAAGTCTGTAAAATAGTCAAAAGAAAAAAATACAAACTTTGCTGTGATGTGAATGTTTTTATCAATTCCAAAATACATGTTCACATTTAATCTCCAGTTTAACAGAGTTATGAGGGAAGGCCTATGAGAGGTGTTTAGGTCAGGAGGGCGCTGCTCTCATAAATGACTTAATGCTGCTACAAAAGGGCTTGCAAGACTGACTCTTCTGCTTTTCAACCACAAGTAGATATGGATTTATACCCTTATCCTTCCTTCTTTCACTAAAGTGAGGATGCAGGGGGAAAATCCCATAGCAAATGCTGGTACTTTGATCTTGGACTTCACAGAGTAGAGAACTAAGGTGAGAATAAATTTCTCAACTATTTATAAGTTACCTCATCTGTAGAATTCTGTTGTAGAAGCACAAAACAGACTAAGAAAAAATCTTCTATTTAGATTATTAAATTTAGAAAACACTTTAATTGTTTCTCTCCCTTTCATAGATCCACAATCAAAATTAGCCTATACATCATAAAAAATAAAACAACTTTTTTCAGTTTATTTTTTTCTGCCCATAGAATCCTTTCTCAGAATTACCTATTAGTGACTAGCATGGACTAAGTGTCATAAAACCTAAGTTGGAGATAGCTGGGTGTGGTGGCGCACGCTTGTAATCCCTGAGCTTGGGAGGCAGAGACAGGAGGATTGCACAGGTTCAAAGCCAGCCTCTCCGGCTTAAGAGACCCTGTTTCCAAATAAAAATATAAAATATGTCTGGGAGTGTAGCCTGGGTAGAAGGGTTTCCAGGAACCCTAGTGCAACCAAAAAAAAAAAAAAAAAAAAAACAACCCTAAGTTGGTAAATCCTGAGGTGGAAGCGATATGATTTGAGCAAAAGCAAGGTCATGGTCATGGTAGACTCAAATGGTCTTAGAACACTTCAGGTACAAGTTGGAATGTAACCTGGGAAGTTACTAAAATAGAATTTAATTAGGCAAATAAAAGAATAAAAATATAACACACACTTAAGTAATATGAACCAAGTCATATATCCAAGAAACATCATAAAGCTCTTGCATGTTTCTACTTGCTCCCTGCACCTCTGTCTTTATCTATGAGAACATATCCAGATGCCCTTATGGTGGATGAGAGGTTTTGTGAATATCTCATCCTAGAGGATAAGGCGGTCAGTTTCTTCCCATAGTCAGAAGGCTGAAAACCCAGGCACATGAATTCAGCCTGAGTCCCTTTGTCTCCTAGTGATGTCTCCTAGTGATCCTTTGGAGAACCACTTAGCCATTTTCAGGGAGCTCATGATGGGTGGCAGCTTTCTGACTGTGAGCTGGATTGTTGAAGACTCTCGATACCTCCAGATTGCAATCACCTTTCTTAATCACCTGATGTTGCAGAACATACAGCACTTCATGCCTGTGCTTACCTCTGCGTCTCTGCTAGGAAATGGGACTGAAGCGTGACCTCATGCCCTATGCCAGACAATGCATTCTTCCTAGGGCACTGATTCTGGGACTACTTGCCATTCAACACTTGAAGCACATTTCTCTGCCTAAACTAGTCATTATGTGCTGGGAGCACACTTGTTTTGTTTTCCCTGTTGATGGAAAAAAGGACAAGAGTAAATGTTATTGCAGAAAATAAAACTTAGCAATAATTCTAAAAAAAAATGTTGCGGTAAGAAAGATCATCTTCCCAACTGAAGCAATTATAAAACAAATAAAAATATATAAATACAAGAGTTTTCATAGCACTGCAAATCTGAAAATGAAATAACATTGATACTTGAAAGGCAGGAATCATATGTCGAGCCCTATGATTACTCAGCTGCCTAGAAAGAGTCACCAGGTCATCAAAGAAGAAAGTAGAAACCTATCTAGAACCCTATAGTTTCCCTAAGTTGAGGAAAGAGTTCTGTAAACAGAGGGGCAACTCATCTGTAGTTCACAGGGAACAATACCAAATAAGAGAGGGCTGTCCAAGGATATATCTATTTACATCTTTAGC
Source organism: Muscardinus avellanarius (assembly GCF_963383645.1). NCBI lineage: Eukaryota > Metazoa > Chordata > Mammalia > Rodentia > Gliridae > Muscardinus > Muscardinus avellanarius. Next base: position 108,639,400 of record NC_137791.1, on the reverse strand, counting down.
TAACATCTTTGGTAGAGTATCAATCAGTGAATCTGCACAAGACAAAGGAAAAGATAACCTAAAAGAATAATATAAAGAACTCGCACAGAGCTAAGAATATGTTCAATTCCTATTAGCCACAGAGGAAAAACTTCATAAATCATGGAACATTCCTATTAGCCACAGAGAAAAACTTCATAAATCATGGAACATTCCACTCACAGAATGGTTTGGCCTCATTTGAACAAAATAGCTCTAGAATAAACTCTGCTCTGGTCATGTCTACCAGAGCTCAGAAATAATACCCCAAGGATCAAAACAGGCCCACACTAAGAAATGTATCCTACAGAAAAAAGTGAAGAATATATTCTATAAACACAAAAGCATCAAACACCCAGTAATATAAAAATTCACCAGGATTTCAAATAAATAGGAAAATAAGATCTGTAATGAGGATAAATATCAACCTATAGTGTTATTCTTTTCTGAGGATCCCTCCCTCTCCCATAATTGAGGAGAGCTGCTTTTGTCTTCTGTCTTTCCCTTGCTTAAAATAAACTTTCAAATGCTTTAAAAATCAACCTATAGCACTCATATAATAGCAATATATTATATAATTAGTATAAAAGGAATGTTAAACCATTTAGCAATTATATTCAAGAAGGCAGAAGAAGGACTGAGTATTAAAGATATTTTTGAGTAAAATCCCATTGTGTGTATATACCACAGTTTTGTAATCCATTCTTTTGTTGATGGACACCTAGGCTGATTTCACAATTTGGCTACTGTAAATTGTGTTGCTATAAACATGGATATGCATGTACTTCCATAATATTTTTACTTTAATTCCTTTGGAAGATGCCCAGCATTGACATCACTGGGTCATATGGCAGTTCCATCTCTATTCTTCTGAGAAAGCTCCACATTGATTTCCATGATGGCTGTACTAGTTTGCAGTCCCACCAACAGTGTATAAGGGTTTCTATCTCCCCACATGCTTGCCAGTATTTATTATTGTTGTTGATGGTTGCCATTCTAACAGGAGTTAGATGGAACATTAGTGGAATTTTACTCAGCCATAAAGAACAAAATTATGTCATTTGCAGGAAAATGGATGGCATTTGAGAATATTAAGCTAAAGGAGAATCTCTTATATGTGGAAGTTAGATAGAAATTTGGAAGCAAGGGCAACATAAAGAGTGGAGTCTTAAGGTGAGTGATGAAGGGGGCTTGGGGGAGGGAAGAGAAAGGGCAGAGTGTAACAGTTGAGATAATTTTGTGCACATATATAAAATTACTAATTCCAAAGGCATATGTGGAAAGGGAGAGTGAGGGTGTGAGGCCCAGATGGAAGTGCTCCAAGAGATGTGTGCATATATGTTCCTCTCACTCTATACCTCAGTAGGATGTCTAATCACAATGTACCAAATAAAAGTATAAAAAAGAGAAAGAGATATGCTTTTGAAAGGCTCAAATCAAAGTGTTAGAAGTTAAAACTATAATATCTGAGACCCAAACTAAAGTGGATAAGATAAACAGTGGTTAAACACTAAAAAGAAACTATGGCTGGAGTCCCCTAAAAGAAGACACAGATGAGCAAAAATTTTAAAGAAATGATGAAAATTTTTTGAAATTTGTGGAAAGCCATAAACTTAAATACGCAAGAAAAATCAATGGATTCCAAAAGCAAGAAACAAGAATAAAACTGAACTGCTTAAACTAGTAATGAAGAGGAAAATCTAAAGAGGGGAGAGGGAAAAGAAAATACTGGACAGAGAGGCAGGGATAAAAATGACATTGTGCTTCTTATGGAAAGTGTCACAAGCCAGAACCAAGTGGAAGGACCTCTTTAATAACGAAAGAAAAAAATTAACCATCAATCTAGAATTCTACACTCAGAGAAACTCAGAAACAAATGTAATACCGTAAAATGTAATCTGTAAAAGTTCATCAACAGCATTTATGTACTTGAAAATTTGCTAAAAGAAAGCTATAGTTCCTACTATTTTACACCAGGGGTTAAGAGGTAGCCTTTAAAACACAACTTCTTATATGTCTAATACATTAAGCCATCTCTTTTGCATAAATTTATCAGAAATTAGTCCCATAACCTGAATGAATGGGAATGAGGTGAAAAAAAATACAGGAAAGTTAGAAACTGCAACATAAAGTAATTGCAGATCTGACAGTAGAGTCAGGGTGAGCCCTGAACATCCATTTTCATGACTTTTTTTTCAAGAACAAAATATTATTGTGGAAAAGTTATGATCTTAATGCCAAAGGCAGTCCTGGTCTCATAACTTTAGGCAAAGCTTCAGCACTGAGATCTGACCAGGGCTCTCTGCAGCTCTCAGACTCATCAAGTGCCATTGATTTCTGTGGGTGTTTGACATAAGGAGAGCTGCCGCTGTCACACCCTGGGTAAATAATTATCCAGGCCCAGTGCAGTTCTTGGTTTCAATGTCTCAGCACTTACAATAGGAAGAATAATGGTAGGTATATACTCTTACATCACTACTTTGAAGAAATTATTACTATTCCTGTTCCCAGGTCCTCTCTTATGTTGGTTTCTAATTAATTGTATTATTATACCTTTAATTTTATCAACAATGTGGAAACATTTTCCTAAGAATAAAAAATTAAAAGATCCTAACCTGAGACAATATGTGTACTCTTGTGACTGATGCTGAGAAATGGTAAGTTTTATTTTGTTTTGTTTTGTTTCAAGGTGTTAAGGAAGGAGCCCAGGGCCTCACATATGCTAGGGAAACCCTATTCCACTGGACTGTATCCTCAGCTGAGAACCTGTATAATTGCTATTTTAAAATGTTCAAACATGTTCCAGCTGATAAATAAAATAGCACAATTTTATATCCATTTGCTTTATGAAATTCAGCATTTGGAAATCATTGTATGTGATTTCTCAAATGAGAGATTTTAAGGACAAAATCTGAGTTTAAAAGGAGCAGCTAGAATTTTAGCTTTAAAGTATTATGTTTGCATAAATAATAATAGGTTTTCAATGTTGTTTAAAAAAAAAAGTGAAGTGAATCAACTCCATGAAGTGATATGAAAATACTGGAAGAAGTGTTTCAGGCCCACAATTAACCATGGTGCCTTGGATGAATTACTGCATAAACTTTATTTCCCTTTGGCAAAATTGGAACAATTAGGCCAGATGTGGTGGTACGCACTTGAAATCCTAGTACTCAGGAGGCTGAGACAGGAAGACCCCAGGTTTACGGTCAGCCTCAACTACTTAGTGAAGCCCTATTTCACAATAAAGAATAAAAAATAGGGCTGTGGGTATGGTTCAGAGGTAGAATGCCACTGGGTTCAATCCCCAGTAACACACACACACACACACACACACACACACAAAAAAAAAAAAAAAAAAATTGAAAAGATTAAATCTCTCTCCAGGGGATGCAGTGAGCAAAACAAAACTGATGAACTACAAAGTCTCAATACTACTACCTCCAGGAACAGAGTGGATGATACTACCTCAGTGCACTCCATTCCTGAAGTAAAGGGCCTTGCCTTCTGTACCAGGCATCTCCAATCATGCAAAGCCTTCCTGGTAAATTCTCATTTATTGTTCCAGCCTCAGGCTTTCAAGATGGATCATTGGAAACTTAGTCCATTTCCGTGGAACACGGCATTTCTTTTGCCTCTCTTCCTTGCATAGTAAGAAACTAAAAATGTTTCCTATCCTAGGTAACCCTTACTCTTTCAACATCTGTATTTCTATCTCTTAATAGTAGTCCTTCCTTAACCCATTTTGTCTCATCCTCCCAAGTACAAAATACCTATAAAAGCTTATCTGGTATATAACATATAATGTATAATGCATAATTATATAAGGAGAATATAATTATAATATATTATGTAGAATATATATTATATATATATTATATATTATATATTATATAATAATTATATAATATATATTATATATATTATAAGAATATTAATATAATATACATAAGCTCTAGATGACAGTTTCAAACCTATTTTAATGCACCCATTTCAATTTCATACACACACTGATAGAGATGTCCTCATTATGATTCTTAAAGCTCAGGAAATAAAACTGAGAATTAACAAGTGAGTTGGCATAAAATTAAAAGCTTCTGCACAGCAAAGAAAACCATCAAGAGTCTGAAGAAAGAACCTACATAATGGGAAAAAAATTTTGCCAGCTTCTTCTCTGATAGAGGACTAATATCTAAAATCTATAAAAAACTTAAATAACTTAACAGTAAAAGGATGAATAATCCAATCAAAAATGGGAAATAGAACTGAACAAGTATTTCTTAAAAGAAGAAATGTAAATTGCAAGCAATTATATAAAATAAATGTTAAACATCAACATTATTAGGGAAATGCAAATCAAAATTACATTGAGATAGTTGGGCGTGGTGGTGCATGCTTGTAATCCCAGTACTTGGGAGGCTGAGACAGAAGAATCACAGCCAATCTAAGCTACTTAGTGAGGCCCTTTGCAACTTAGTGAGACCATGTTTCCAAATAAATAATAAAAAATAGGGTTAAGAGTGTAGCTTGGAGGTAAAATGCCCCGAGTTCCATCGCAGTACTACAAAAAGTATTACACTAAGATTCCATATAACTCCAGTTATAGACAATAATAATTGCTTACAAGAAACTGGAGAATCAGGAACTCTTCTAACACTGTTAGTGGGATTGTAAATTAGTATGACTATGGAAATAAGTATGGAGGTTTGTCAAAAGACTTGGGATGCAACCACTGTATGACCCAGCTCTACAACCCTTCCAAAGTAAATTAAGTCATAATACTGTAGTGATACATGCATATCCATGTTTATACAGCACAATTTATAATAACTAAATTATGGAATCAACCTAGGTTTCCACCAGTAGATGAATGGATCAAGAAAATGGGGTATATACACACAATATAATTTTACTCAGCCACAAAGAAATAAATTTTACTCAGCCAAAATTTATGTCCTTTGTAGGAAAAAGGATTTAACTAGAGAATGTTAGGTTAAGTGAACTCAGTCTCGGAAACTCAAGATTTTTATGTATTATTTCAAATGTGGATGCTAGAGAGAAAAATAGCAAACAAAAGAGACTTCAAAGAAATGAGAATAAAGACCAGTAGAACAGTGGAAGAGAACTGAGGGAGGAAAGTTGGGAGGGGAGCAAGGAGAAATAATGAAGGAAACAGCTCAAATAATGCTATGTTCATATATGAAGATAGTACCATTACCAATTTCACATGTATGGGGAGGTGGGAACAGGTAGGATAAGGAGGAAAATATACTAAGTGCTGTATGCCTATGTTTGTATCACTTTGAACCTCACTATGATGTATAATTACAATAAATCAATGAAGGATTACATGTACACACACACACACACACACACACACACACACACACAAATGCTAGGCACATGCCTGTAATCCCAGTACATGAGAGGATGAGACTAGCAGATAGTAGGTTCAAGGGCAGCCTCAGCAACATAGACTCTCAGCAATCTAGCCAGACCCTGTTTCAAAACAAAAGAAGTAAAAAGGGATTCATGTGTAGCTTGGAAATAGAATGCCCTGGAGTTCAATCCCCAGTTCCACACACACAATAAAAGCACAAAAAATTAAATGCAATATATAATATAAAATGATATAATATAGTCATAAAGTACAATTATGATTATAATATAATAATATTAATTAATCTAAGATCCAGATGATAATTTTCAATCTATATTAGTACACTTGTGTCAATTTCTTTGAAATATGTGCAGCATTGAAACCTTGGAACTTAATGGATTAAGAAAGCAAACTTTATTTTATATCCGAGTCAGTAGCTTGAAGGTCTTTCTTGTGATAATGATGGCAGGACCAGAAATACTGTCTCAGTTTCTAAGAACGTAGCATTTTTCTCTCCTGGAAAGTTACAGGACCACTGATTTCAGTTCATTAATTAGTAAGAGCTTGGGAACAGGCACAACCTTCCAAAAATGGATCCGGCAGCCTCAGGAGGTAATAAGGTTCCCATCATTTGAGGTGCTCAAGCAGATGCTACAAGATAACTTCTTCATTCACTGAGCAAATATTTAATGGGTCCCAGCTTTGTGACTCTGCTAGGATACTGAGCATAGAAAATAAATAAGATAGGCAAAGCCCCCTAGCCAAGATGCTGCTGGTCTAATAGACACAAATTCAAAGTCAACTAACTTGCTAAGTGTAATGTGAACAATAAACATTAGGTCAAAGAACACATAAGAGTGCAACTAATACCTACCTAGGAAATACTGCCTATAAAAAAAGTATATCCAAGTGAGATCTAAAGGTGCTAGGAAGGTAAAACAAGCCAAGCAGAGAAAAATATAGTCAAAGGACATGACAAAAATGTCTACCAAAAAGGGAACCTAAAATAACAACAGCCACAACAACAAAACTCTGGGAGTATGAAAAGAATAAAAGAGATGGGAGAGGTATAGAGGTGGCAGTGAGGGCATGATCCCATGCAGCCTGAACATGTATGCATCCTGCACTGCCCCAGGTGTGTGCATTCCACCCTGGCACAAGGGACTCACCTCCCATATCATAGCAGGTACATACATATCTCGCACATGCACGTTGTATGCAGTTGTGTGCAATGACTATGCAAAGTGTAACACACATCTGCACACCTGGCCGATGTGGGTGTGTGCCATTTTGTGCAGAACCCCATATAAGGAATGGGTCTACAGAATATTTATATTTATTATTTATTTATAAATAAATAAAGGAGGAGGAGGAGGAGGAAGAGAAGGAAAAAAATAATACTCAAACAACCAGAGGTCTACTTGGTGTTTATCAATGAATATAAATTTCTTTCCAAAGAATTTGTTGGCATTAGCACATTATAGATAAATTTATACAAGTAACAAAAGGGGTTAGGGTGAGGAAAAAAAGATACCTCAATATCCAGAAGTAACTTTATAATGAAACGGGGGTTTCTTCTGAGCCCCACAAGAAGAAACGGGGGGGGGGGGGGGTTCCTGAGCAGAAACCTGGTGTTTCATCAAAGATGAAATGGAGTTTCTCGAGAAGAAACTCGGCATTTCCTTACAGGGTTTATTTCCTTACAGGGTTCTTGTCTATAGTGAGCGAAGAATGACACCCGCAGACCTCAGAAAGGGGATAAATGGTTTATTGGAAGCAACAGGGAATGGGGAAAGGTAGCTGAACACCCCAAAGGGGCTGGAACTCTGGGGTCCAGCAGCTGCCTTCAGGACAATACTTGAGAGTAGTCTAAGCCAAATTGCCTTCAGTTGCAGGCTGCTTTCTTCCAGAGTCCATGTGATCTGCCAGAAGGGAAGAGGGAAAAGTGGCTGAACACCCAAAGGGGCGGTCTGAACTCTGGGGTCCAGTAGCTACCCAAGTGTTGCCCGAGACAAGTGCCATCAGTTGCTAACTACTTTCTCCCAGGGTTCACGCGATCTGCCAGAAAAGAGGAGCAGGTCACCCCTAGGGGTGGGCCCTGATCAGCCTTGATGTCCAGCAGAGGCCTTCAGGTCACTACCCAAGAGCATCCCGAGCCACATGCCCTCAATTGCACTCTGCCTTCTCTCAGGGCTAACACGACCTGTGAGAGAGAGGAAAGCTCCCCAAAAGGGGAGGGGGTCCCGAGAGGGAAAAACCCCATTTGGTGGCCAGCAAGGGCCTTTGCCAGATGTCTGTGAGTCCTCTTTTTGGTTATGGTGAGTTTGGGATCCTGAGAATTCTGGGAAGCAGCTCTGAGAATTTGCATAGGGTATTTTTAAGTCCTTTGAAGAGTCTCTTTTCAGGAGTGCCAGACTTGCTCTGGTGGTGGCTCCTGGGTTTGTTGATTAGTAAACCGATGGCTTTGTGAAGCTTTGATCCTTCTTATCTCTGAACCTTGGCCCCTCACCCTTCAGGAAATTAGGTTTTTCTCTACCGAGGCCTTTTCCCTATCTGCCTATTTCCTTCTACCTCCTCAATAACAAATAGGTTAAATTTTATATGCTAGTTTGTATAAAAGTATCTAGTCTAATTCTTAGAGTTGCTTAACTAATGGTGATGATGGCTTTATAAATATCCTGGCATCTTGGATACTACTTCAATTTTCTAGCCAGTTTCAAAATACTGGGCAAAGAACCTTGGCTTTATAATTGGACAGCCCTGTATCTAAGTCTTGACTCTATCTCTAGCTGTATGATTTGGAGCAAGTCACTCAAGCTGTCTGACTTCTATCTTCTTAGTGTTATGAAACCCAAAACACTAACATCTTAGAGTTTAAGAATTAGAAGAAATAAAGTACTTGGTACACAGTAAGTACTCAACTTCTATTATTTTAACTCTCATTTTAAAGTCAGATCATCTTGGTTTATCAATATTGGGGAGGCGTTCATTATGATCTTAACATTAAGTACATTTTGATTAATTGTAATACTGCTCTTATCAATAATACAGTAATATGGTAATTCCATATTAAATTTTTGACTGGAATTCAAATATTCTCCAAAGATGAGATCCAGAGCATTTCATGGACACTGATATTTATCTTTTACTAGCCAAAAGGTCATTTGGCCAGAATTTGTTACTTTAGAGATCATCTGGCTAAAGCTGCTGCTTTTTCAAATAAGATATTCACAGCCCAGAAAAGTGAAACAGGAAATCTCAGACAGCTGCATAAAAGAGTAAATACTTGGAACACAAATTTTGTGAACAAAGTAATTTTAAAAGATAGGAGTTGATCTTTAAAATAACACCTTCAGGCAATGCAATGAGGATGGTCAAGCGCAGTGATGGTTATGCTACAAAGAGAGATGCTACTCAGTTGCCCTTCATTCACACAGAGTAAGGGGCTCTGGACCTGATCACAGCACGACACTTAGGGTAAATATTTTTTTTAAATGGTAATCATAGCTCTAATTCTGCTGATATATTTCGATTATCTTTTATAAAGTTCCTAGAATCATGATTTAAATGTAGGTTTTGGCTGTGTGTATTTACTTCTCTAGGCTTTATTCATAAATTCAACACACAGTTGGAGAGCTTTTTCTCCGCCCCAAGCCAGTGCCAGGTTCTGAGGATACACGAACAATAAGGGCATGGTCCTATTCCCTGCCTTATGACTGCCTCTACCTAGCTAGAGTACATGTCATGAATAGGTTCCACAGAAAGGTAGGTCTACACTCGTGGTTTTAGATAGGCAGAATAAATATTATTAAAATAACTGTATTATCAAAAGCAATCTACAGATTAAATAAAAATACCAATGGCATTCTTCAAAGAACTAGAAAAAAGTCATAAAATTTATATGGAAGATTAGAAGATTCAGAATAGCCAAAGTAATTCTGAGCAAAAAGAGCAATGCATCACAATACCCATTTTTTAATTATACTACAGTAACAAAAGCAGCACGACACTCACATACAAATAGAAGAGACACATAGTAGAATGAAATAGAAGACACAGAGACAAACCCACATAGATACAGTCATCTGATTCTGAACAAAAGAGCCAAAAACATATTTTAGATAAAAGACAATGTTTTGAACAAATAGTGCTGGGGAAACTGGATATCCATACATCAAAGAACAAAAAATAGACTTCTATCTCTTACCCTGCATAAAAGTCAATTTATAATGAACTCAAGAATTAGGAATAAGGCCAGAAACTATGAAACTGCTAAAAGAAAGCATAGGGGAAGCCTTCTGACAAATGAGTGCAAGCTATGATTTCCTTAATAAGACTCATATAGCTCAGAAAATAACATTTGGAATAAATAAATTACAACAAATTAAAAAGCTTCTAAAAGGCAAGGGAAACAATTAACACTATGAAGAGAGGGACTACAGAATGGGGGAAAAATCTATGCCAGCTATTCTCCAGAGAAAAAATGAATATCCAAATACATAAATAACTTCAAGAATTTAACATATAAACAAATAACCTATTAAGTAAATGGGAAAATGAATTAAACAGACATTTCTCAGAAGTACAAATAGTCAAGAACTAAATGAAAAAATTTTCAATGTATATAGCCATAAGGGAAATGCAAATCAACAGTACATCAAGATTACATCTAAATGCCAGTTAGAATGGAAATTGTGAAGAATACAAATAATAATGATTGTTTATTGGATGTGTAGGGGAAAGAACTTTTAGACAAAGTTAATGGGAATGTAAATTAGGGCAACCACTATGAAATCAGCATGAGATTTTCTCAAAAAAACAAATCTTAAAATTGTACCACCACTCCTCAAAAGTACATACACAAAAAAATAAAGATAGTAAATTTTTTTTAGATACACACATTCCCATGTTTATAACAGCATAAATCATAATACTCAAGTTATGGAGTCATAGTATGTGTCCATCAACAGATGAACATATAAAAAATGTGTAGTATAGACACAATGGAGTGTTATTAAGGCACAGAGAACAAAGGTATACTATTTGCAAGAAAATGGCATGAAACTGGAGAGCATCATGATAGTCAAACTGAGCCAGACTCAGAAAAAGGTCTAATAAGATTTCTCTCGTGTTTAAAAGAAAAAAAGAAAAAGGGGACCTCAAAAATAGGAGAGAGACTAGTTGAGGAGAGGAAGATGTGGCAGGCAGAGGGGGGGTAAGGGGAGGTATTGGGGAGTGAAAGTGATCAAGTGTGTTATGCCCATGTATGAATGTGCCATGATGAATCCCACAAAGCTGTATAATGAGCATGCACTAAGTGAAAATTTTCAAGAAGAAAAAAAGAAAGGTAGGTCTAAAAGTCTACAGTGCCATGAACATTTCCTTATTCAGGAACATTGGATCTTTTCACAGCATACTATGTGGTAAAGATAATAAATTACAAATATTTAATATGTTGTACAAATTCCTTCAAAGATCCTACCTGTCTTTCTAGTTTCACCTCTCGACAGTCCCCTGACATGCCCCAGCAACACACAATTTCCTACACAGATCTTTGCTAAGAGATACTTTCATGCCTTAGGGCTTTTGCTTACTCTATCTCTTCTCATTGCAATATGCTTCTCCCCACCATCACTAAACCTCAGGAAATAGAGGGCTACTCTAATAAGCATATTGGTGATTTTATAAATCAGTATTCCTGGTAGATTTTGAACTCTGAGAATAGAGGAATCTGAAACATTCTTGTGGCCTTGTGGTTAGCAAAAATTCTGGTTCATGTAATGTGATTTATATGGGGGTTATCTCTATTAGAATGAAGGAAGGAACTGTGGTTTTCTTGTGTAATGAGATGATATTTCTCCCATCCAAGTACTAACCAGGTCTAACCTACTGAGCTTCCAGGATCAGGTGAGATCAGCTGTTTTCAGGATGATATAGCCATGGACTTTATTTTTATATCTTAACTGCATTTCTCTCCTGTAAGTTCTCTTCTCCTTCCTTGTACAATCCACCCACCCATCTCTATCTCTAGCTTACAAACCACTATAGAAACTGAAACAAAAATGAATCTGAAAAAAAATGAAATCAGACACAAACCCAGTGTGAGGTTTTTTTGTTTGTTTTGTTGGTTGGGTTTTTTTTGGTGGTACTGGGGTTCCTGGAAGCCCTTCTACCTCCGGGCTACACTCCCAGACCTATTTTTACATTTTTATTTGGAAACAGGGTTTCCTAAGCCAGCACGCATGGCTGGCTTCGAACCTGTGTGATCCTCCTGTCTCTGCCTCCCAAGCGCGGGGATTACAAGCGTGCGGCACCACGCCCGGCTAGTGTTTTTTTTATTTTTTATTTTTTTTTGGTGGTACTGGGGTGGAACCCAGAGGCTTTCTACCTCCGGGCTATACTCCCAGACCTGTTTTATACTTTATTTGGAAACAGGGTCTCACTAAGTTGATGAGAGCCTCACTAAGTAGCTGAGGCTGGCTTCAAACCTGTGCGATCCTCCTGTCTCAGCCTCCCAAGCGCAGGGATTACAAGCATGCACCACCACGCCCAGTTCAGTGTGAGTTTTTATAAGAGCAGACACTAGACAAATGGCCCTGGCTAAATATATTATTCAACTTAGGCTATCACAACAAAGTGCTGTAGACTGGGTGGATTAAACAACAAAAAATTTATTTTCTCACAGTTCTATAGGCTAGAAAGTCCAAGCTCCAAGTGCTGATTCATTCAGCTCCTGTATGAGCTTCTTCAGACTTGGATTCAGACATTCATTTTCTTATTGTGTCCTCACAAAGGAGAAAGAGTTATGTTGTGTGTTCCTCTAATAAGAAAAGCAGTCCTATCAGATTTGGACCCCATCTGTATGACATTATTTAAACTCTATAGGCCCCTGCTCCCCATCACATTGGGGGTTAGGTCTTAAACATATGAATTTTGGTGGGATACAATTCAGTCCACAGTCCTGAAGAAGGAAGTAAGGAAAAAAGGAAAAAAGAATGGGAAGAAGGAAAGAGGAAGGAAGGAAGGAAGGAAGGAAGGAAGGAAGGAAGGAAAGAAGGAAGGAAGGAAGGAAGGAAGGAAGGAAGGAAGGAAGGAAGGAAGGAAGGAAGGAGGGCAGGCAGGCAGGCAGGCAGGCAGGCAGGCAGGCAGGCAGGCTGGCTGGCTGGCTGGCTGGCTGACTGGCTCTTCCAGATCAGATGAGGACAGAAAAGCTTCTGGGCCAGTAGGACTGAAGGTGAGGATGGGAGAAGAGAGACCCTGTTTTGGGTCCGTGGGATTGACTTAGTTTTAAATTATAGCTCTTCATAAAATCTCAGGAAAACTAACTGCTCAGAGAGAATTATTTTAAAGATAACTGGACAAGAGATTGGAGATGCTGTTCCAGGTTCTGTCTATCTTGAGCATCCTAGACTTTGCAAACCAGAGATCTTGGATGAAGGACATGGTCACTTCTGGCATGAAAGTATCCAAAACTGTCAATCCTGGGTGAAACTCAAAGTATTGCTTAAAAGAAACACAATTACTAGGATGACCTGGATGGTCACATAGATCTCTTTTAATTTTGTCCTGCAATATTTTTGAGGAAATGAGAAGTGTTAGGCCTATGGCCACTGGAATAGGCATCATAAAAGTAAGTGGAAACCTGTATTAGTTCCCTGTCACTAACTGTAGCAGATTGCCACAAACTAGGTGACTTGAAGCAACAAAAAATATCATCTCACCCTCAATTCCTCTTTCGAAAGTGATCATAGTAAAACTTCATACAAAAGCAACACACACATGCATGCATGAACATGCACATGCACACACATGCACACATGCTCACTTACATACATACACACATACACTTTGAAACTTATAGTCATTGCATTAAGCATTCTAAAGCTAGACCATAAAATAGGTACCTTTTGATTCAGAATAGCAACAGCAAAGAGCATGGGTTCTGGAGTCAGGATGCAAGCACTTGAAACTTAGTTCTATCACTTATTAGCTGTGTAAATCCAAGTAAATTATTTAACTGCTCAAAGCCTCAGTTTTCTTTTGTGTAAAATTGGAATGGTAAAATTTCCTCCTTCATAATTTTTGTGGAATAATAATAATTTCATGTTCAAGTATTTTAAGCAGTGCTTGGCACATTGTGGGAAGTTGTGCATGTGTGTGTGTGTGTGTGTGTGTGTGTGTGTGTGTGCGCGCGCACATGTGTATAGCTCCTGCTCTGGGATAAGGGCCATATATTCCATGTCTCATTTAATCTCAGCCCAATCCCTGCAGGGCCTGTACCATTATCCCAATTTCATAGATGAGGAAAGAAGTCAAATAGAGGTGAAGACTCATTCTCAGGTTACATAGTACAATGAGGCAGTGCCAAGAGAAAACCCTAGATGGCTCTGGCACTAAACCAGAGTCGCTCTGCAAGGCCCTGGCATCTCCCAAGCAAAGCCTGAGATCTCTCTGAGACATCTTCCTGAAAGTCTCAAAAGAGGAGATCAAATTGACTCGGTCCAGAAATGGAATTAGTCCTTCTCCCCAGGGGTGCTAAAGTTGTTGCTGTCACTCATTCTTGACCTAGACTAAATGTGAATGCAGAAGTTAGAATGGAAGTCTCCATGGGTTTAATTTGCCCTCAGCTTACATGGTCCCTAGAAAGTTCCTTAAATACTTTCAATCAAGGGCTTAGAAAAATTTTTTAAAAATAACCTTGCACATACAATTAGAAACTGGCAAATTGGGAATTAAATATGAGATGAAATTGCCTACAATTGTGGTGGACTGCTTGGGAGGAGGTGCTTTGAAGAAAATATTTCAGACTCTCAAAACCCACACAAAGGAGTCTGGTATGACTTCCTGATGGCAGAATTCATGTGCACTCAAGGACAGGGAGTCCAGGCAAAGAGACCACCCACTTTTAGCAGAAGAGAGAGAGAGGGAGGGAGAGATGAAGGAGGAGGAGGGAGGAGGAAGAGGAGGAGGAGGGAGGAGGAGGAGGGCGGAGGAGGAAGAGGAGGAAGAAGAAGAGTAAGAGAGTGGTGAGAATGGAAGAGTCAGGCAGATTTTGCTATGTTGTAATGAATCTGTTATAGTAATTACAGTGACTATTACAGAAATATAAATCAAGAAAAGATTTCAAAATCCAGTATGAAATAATCTCTTTCATATAAAAACATGCATCTGTGTGTATATATGCATAACATAATTAAAATTTAAAAATAAACTTAGATCAGATTATATCCACTGGTACAGATGCTACTCTATTAAAAGGAAAGAAAAATCTTACTGCTAAGCCTGATTCTTTTTAGTTAAAAATACATGCAAGAAACCCTCTATGAGATATTATGCTAAGTGATATTAGCCAGTCTCAAAAAGTGAATAGTTGTGTTTCCTCATATATGTGGAAGCTACAGAGAAATTGAGTAAAAAAAGAGACTTCAGATAAAGAATTAGAGACTCAATGGAGCAATGGAGGGAGTTTAGGGAATGAATAGGGAAATAATGAAAAAGTAGTTTAATAATGCTAAATATATATATATATGAAATTATCAATACCATTCTTAATGGCATGTATGGGGAAGGGGAGAAAAAAGGGGTGGGGCCTGAAGGGAAATATACAAGTGGCGTGTGCCTGTATATAACTGTCACTCTATTCTCATTATGATATATAATTACACTGCACCAATAAAACTATTTATTAAAAACCCTGTGCATGTATCTTAAGTGTGTGTGTGTATGTGTTTGCGTGTGTATGCATCCTCACCATTTGTATGAACAGGTAGGTAGGTATGGGAGGATATTCACCAAGTCTTTATAATTATTTAACAGATATAGGCATGGGGTTGGTAGAAGACGGTTAGCTTGGTTTCTATATAATTTGCTAAATTGTTATGCTTTTTATAATAACATCTTATTGTATTTATAATTTAAAAACAGACAACAAGAAAGCACTAACTATTAAGCTCGTGATAATGCTGAAGATGTTAGTGCCTGCTGGGATATGCACAGTAAAATGTGGGAGTGACACACATCCAGTAACCAGACAAGCAAGAATTCAAACCCTTGTCCAGACACATCTGCGTCTATGTATGCTCAACTACATCCCTGGTTCAGGGATGTAGAGCAGCTCTATAGCTAGTTAATCATGTTGTTTGGCAGTAGACTCCTAGCCTGACCACAAGCCACTGATACAGTGACTCACAGTTCAACCCTGACAAGATAGACCCTTGCAATATTCCATCTGTGCAATATTCCATCTGAAGAACCTATGGCTTTAATGAAACAAATAAATAATCTAAGTAAAATATTATTGCTGTTTTGTTTTATATAGGACACTTTGTAATCTCAACAGCTGCTCCAGAAAAAAAAGGAAAATAAAAATATGTGAATTTCATTCAAAAGCCAGTGATTTGGGGGCCTGAATCAAGTTTATTTTTTTAAGTGAGATTTAATCTCTAACCAGGAGTTTGAAAAAGGGGCTTGACTTTAATTATGAGGACTTATTCTCTCTTGTCCAATGAATGACCCTATTCCCACCAACCAGCACAAGGATTTTTTTTCCAGTCTTCATGATGGATGACAGCCACGGTTCCTGATTTATACCCTAGTCACCTCTTGAGAATGGGATCCTGCCACTGTCCTGTTTTTGCTAGGCTCACTCCAAACCACTGAATGCAATCTGTAAAAAAATAAAAATAAAGACAGAAGCCACAGTATAGCTATGTCTCAAGGTCATCCACTTATAACAACATAGTCAAAAATTAAGTCATCCTGATTTCCCTAAAATTCTAGCTCTAATCATAAATGAAGCACAGAATGTAAGCTTTATGTTCTTTCAGCAAGATTCAGTGAAATTAAACCAATCAGCTGTAGACAAATCAACTAAACAATTCTGCTTCCCTTAGAAAGTATGTTAATATGTGACAGCCAATTACGAAAAAGGTCAAAATACTTTGTGCTGTATAAACTGTGCTTCACTTGCTGTTAAAGTGAGATTTTTGCCTTTTTCTGTTTGAAGACTCTGGGTTCACACACTGTTCTTTGAAATGGACAATGAACTTTTAAAATTTCAAATTTTTTAATGATGTATTTTATTCTTGATAGACATTTCCACTCAATTTATCGCTATAGCTTCAACAAAGAAGAATAGCTACCAACTAAGTACAAACATCACTTGCCGGGTTTAGTGGCATACACCTATGTTCCTAGCTATGGGGAAGCTGAGGCTGGAGTATCATAAGTTTGAAATCAGCCTTGGAAATTTAGTGATACCTTATTTCATGACAAAAAATAAAAAGAGCAGCCAGTTGTGGTGGCACACGCCTGTAATCCCAGTATTTGGGTGGATGAGATAGGAAGAAAATAGGTTAGAGATTAGCTTTCTACAACTTAGTGAGACCCTGTTTCAAAATAAAATAAATAAATATATAAAAAGTAGGGCTAGGGAGGTATAATTCAGATATTATTCTTTAGAAAAAAAGGCTTAAGAGACTGAGGATATAGTTCAGTGATGAAGTGCCCAGCTTTGATCCCCAATACCAAAACAAAAGCAAAAACAAAAATAAACCAATCCAGAATCACTGTTAATTTTTTCCTGTTGCATCCTTTATAAATAAATTTTCTTGGACAGAAAGATCCAGAGCTGGCCAGAGCCCTATGGCTGCTGTTTAGACTGCACACTTCCTTTTTGAGAAGATAACTTCCATTTCTATAATCTCTGTCTTTGAAATCCAAAAATTTCTGAAAAGCAAAAGCCACATATGCCAACACTCTACACATCAGGCCTATAATTGTGGTCAACCTGAACACAGCCAGGTTGCCATCTTCACCAACCATCGTCTCTTTGCCTTTTGCTACTTGAAGAATAATGACCATCGAGTCTTATATGTGAATCTGTACTGTGTGTGAGATCCCTTCAAAGAAATTGATGCATAACAGCCCCAAGAGACAGGTGGATGTGAGATGATGAGAGTCCTAAGAACATTGAAAATGCTGATCTGGGATTCTTAGGCTTGCCTTTTCAGAAACAGGTCCAACATGTGTTATATGATGATCCTCATCCATGTTGAGCCATCAGAAATGCTCACAAATAAGTATTTATAATTTTTCACTTATTTTGGCTCCCTAAAATGCCTTACAAGATATATCAAAGTTTTAATAATTTTGCAATTAATTTTTTCTCTGTTTCAATCCTGACTTTTGTCATTACTTTTTATTTTATTTCATTTCATTTTATTTCTGGTCTGGGGATGGAACCCAGGGACATTCAACCTTTGAGATACACCCCCTGACCTATTTTTGTTTATTCTTTTTATTTTAAGACAGGGTCTCACTAAATTGCAGAGGGCCTCACTAAGTACCCGAGGCTGTCCGCGAACCACGATCCTACAGTCTCTGTCTCCCGAATGCTGGGATTACAAGTGTGTGCCACCACACCCGGCATTGTCATTATTTTAAAATAGAAAAAGTTATTGGTGAAATTCAGAACAGCACAAATACTAAAAATTATTGAGTTTCTGCTACAGAAGGCATATTCTATTGGAACTCCCAGAAGTCAGTTAAATTTACAATTTCAACTTCCCTTAACACTTAGTTCAAAATGGTGATCTTATTTTTCGCATTTCTTATTCTGGTCTCAAAGCTTCTTTAGAGACTGTAACTTCCTTTTATTCATTCAACAGTTTATTGAGTAGCTTTTGTTTTAGATACAGGTAGAGTTAATGGAATAACAAGGTAAATGAAAGGTATTTTCTTACTGTGTAATGTGAATATTTACATTAGCTAAGTGATTTCAGTGTACTGATAAAATAGCTATAGTTATCCAAATATCATTTGTAAAAACAGGAGCAAATCCTTCTTCTGGGCTTCAGTTTCCTTTGCTATAAAATTGAGAAAAATATAGGGGCTATAAGTATGCACTTTAAATTAAGGCTGGGTTCAAAGTCTTCCTGTATACTGACTGGCTAGGTCACCTGTCACCTAGGGCAAGTCAATTAAGAGTTTCTTGATCTACAAAATTAGGATATTGTTAGGATCTGAATGTTTGGGTGTTTCCTCAAAAATAATAAATTTATATGTTGAAATCCTAACTGCTCTGGGAGGTGATAAGGTTATGAGAGAGAACACCATAAATGAGATTAGTCCCCTCATAGAAGAGACCCCAGAGAGATCATGTACCCCTTCTTCCAGGTATGGACACAGTAATAAGATAGCCACCTATGAACCAGGAAAGAGATTCTTACTGTACAGTGGATGAGCTGGATCTTCATCTTCAAATACTTAGCCTATAGAACTCTGAGGAATAAAGTTTTCTTAATTTTAAGCTACCCCATTTATGGTATTTTGTTTTAGGAGACCAAATGGATGAATACAGATATTAACAGAATAATAGTTTTGGAGAAAATATTTTAGCCTTCACTTACTGAGTGTCATTTCAGAGTGGGAAGTTTAAGGAACAGATGAAAAATACATTTCCACAAATGTCTATTACAGTTCAAGTAATTTGAAGGATGCCTTCAGGACACATCTCATTCTGTCAAAATGAGAAAATAAATGCCAATCTGACAGGTTGTAATGAGAATGAACTTTGGATAATTACAAAACACTTTCCACAATGCTTAGCACATAATAAGTGCTCACCAAATGATGACATTTCGTGGACTCTCCACACCCCTCTCTTTTATTTCTCATAAATCATGGCACTTGATGTGCCCATTGGGAAATATATTACAAGAGCCACAAAAACTTGGACATATGTAAGATTTGAAATATAATATTGTGGTGACATCGATCAAATTAGAAATAGTCAAACCCAGGATAAAGATATGAAATGATTCCCAAGATAGACTAAGTTCAGATTTATAGTATTAACCTGATAAAATTGAGAGTGCATAAACAGCCATAGAGAAGCTGGTAGTTTCATTCGAGCTTTTTGTTAGTTATGGAAGCCTGACTCCAGTGATAATATGAAAAATGCCTTGACTCACTACTGTAGTTAGAATGTATTTAAAATTCAATGTTGCCAATGTTATATTAAAAGATAGACATTGAAGAGGTGAGTAGGTCATTACACATCCTTTCTTATTCATCATATCAAGGCCCTTAGACAAGAGGCTTCACACACCATTGAACCAGTGTGCTCACTTGCCCTTCTGCCACCTGGTATGTGAGGATACAGAAGGAGACCACAGTGTAACATCAAATGTTGGTGCCTTGATCTTGGACTTCTAGCCTAAAAAGCTGTGATAAATAGATTTCTGCTCTTTATAAGTTACCTAATCTGTGGAATTGTTACAGCAGCACAAAATAAGACAAAAGTTTCAAGGAAAGTGTTATTTCAGGAATAAAAAAAAACAAGTTTTCAAACAATATTATCAGAAATAGCTCTGCATCATGCCTGTATTTTTCTCAATTAGATTCATTCTTAGAAATATCCTCATTTTAGGTGGTTGATGTCTGCTATCAGCTCAAATGGCCTTGACTAGCATCATTATCACTCATGTGCTTACAAAATATGTTATCAATCAGCATGAAGGTCCACATAATACCTTGTGATTTGAGAAGCAGACTTGGTAGCAGAGCAGGTGATACTATGGATTCACAGCAAAGAAATACACTCTCCTAGCACATACCACACCAACTGGCAACAGGTAGCCTGACAAGTGATACAGCTGTTTGAAGATACATCTCAGGTACCACAGTGGGATGATACCTTTCCATGATTATGGCCACCCTCCATGATACTGGGGCTGTTACCCTCATAGTATAATGCAGAAATCTTGAAACCAAGAAGTGGAATAGAAATGGCCTCACCTACCTTCATTCCCCAAAACCTGTTGGGAGCTTTCACTTCCTCTTCTGCATATAAGTACTTATCTCAGAACCTGTTTACATAGGGTCCACTTACTTGTTGTAGTCAAATTGCAGGGTATCAGAATGGTGAAAAGGAAAATAAAGATGTTAATACTTATTGAACTTTGTCTCAGCTAGTGTTTATTCAAACTTCTTTTACTTCATCTTATAGTAAGAAATGTGTTTTCACAATTACGTGGTAGATATATGTATGTGTGTATACACATGCACATATATGTGTGTGTGTTTATATACACATATAAAAAATAATGTATATATAAACATAAAAATATATATGAGCCGGCGTGGTGGCGCACGCTTGTAATCCCTGCGCTTGGGAGGCTGAGACAGGAGGATCACACAGGTTTGAAGCCATCCTCAGCTAGTTAGTGAGGCTCTCAGCAACTTAGTGAGAGCCTGTTTCAAAAATAAAATATAATATACGGCTTGGAATATAGCCCGGAGGTAGGAAGCCTCTGGGTTCCACCCCCAGTACCACAAAAATAAATAAATAAATAAATAAATAAATAAATAAATAAATAAATAAATAAGAGAAACTAAAGCAAATTTTACCATGTAATAGAGAGACTTACTTGAAAATGATGCACTCTAAGTTTGTTTTGGTGTGTGTGTGTGTGTGTGTGTGTGTGTGTGTGTGTGTGTGACTGGGAATTTAACCCAGGGCATTCTACCTCTGAGGTATACCTTTGGCTTTGGCTCTATTTTATTTTTATTTTGAAACAGGGTCTTACTTAGTTGATAAAAGGCTCACTAAGTTGCTGAGGCTGGCCCTGAACCTGTAATTCTCCCATCTCCGCCTCCCAAGTACCGGGATTACAGGCTTGTGCTGCAATGTCTGGCCTCTCTAATCTTTTCTATTCCATTTACATGTTTTAAACTTACTGCTACCCACTATATAGATTTCATACTAAGTGTTCATGAAAAAGTTTGAAAATCATTGATGTCAAGACTCTTCATATGTATTTACTAATTTAGTACTGTAACATCTTTTAATAAATCTTACTATTATTAAATCTATTATTACTATTTCACTTTTTTTTTTGCAGGTCTAGGGATGGAACCCATGGGCATTTGACCTCCAAGCTACACCCCCTCCCCTATTTTTTTACTCTTTATTTTGAAACAGGGTCTCACTGAGTTGCAGCAGGCCTCACTAAGTAGTAGCAGAGGCTTTCCGCGAACTGCGATCCTCCGATTTCACCTTCCCAAATGCTGGGATTACAAGCGTGCGCCACCACACCTGGCTTACTATTTCACATTTTTTAATGAGGTACATGTTTTAACAACTATCTGGAGATGTTATAACTCCTAAACAACAGAGTTAGAATTTAAAGATATAAAACTACTAATTAATTTATGTGCTTAAACTTCTTGGTTACTGTGTGAAATGCTTAAAAAGAAGAGGAGAAACAAAGGAGAGAAGAAAGAATTTTAAAAAATGGGTTTCTTCCTCTATCCATTTTAGTTTTCTTCTCATACCAGACTCACTATCCGTTCTAGGAAACAGGTTAGGGCTAGAAAATCCCCCCAAACTCAATGCAGGTGCTGATAACTGAAGGCAAGTCATGACTACTTAGCCCCTTAGATAATTTGTGGAATTCAGTACACAGCTCAAGAAAATCTGTCTTTTATCTAGCTAATGTGTTTTCTAATCTCTAAGCAGCAGGAGATAGATGTAAGGATGTTGGTGGGTTTTTTATCATTCTAGTTTTAAGCACTCTTTCTCTTGCTCCTTGAAAAGTAAAAGAACTGTCAAGTCAATCGATTCAGCTATTGACTTGTTTCTGAAAATCAATAAAATGAGAGCATTTGGCCTAATGAAATTTAAGTACTTCATTCAATGTGAAGGCTTACAGATAAATTCAAGTGTATTGTGATATGATCTCTGAGCGTGCATAAGTTTTTGTGTTTGTTACCATTTGTGGGAACAATAATTTTGAGGCCCCCAATTTTTTTAATCAACCTCTAATTTCTTCAGCGATGTGGGGTGTGTGTGTGTGTGTGTGTGTGTGTGTGTGTGTGTGTACTAGGGATTAAACCCAGGGACAGTCTATCTCTGAGTTATAAGCCTGGCACTATTTTATTTTTTGAAGCAGGGTTCCACTGAGTTGCTGAGGATCTAAGTTATTTAGGCTGGCCTCAAATGAGTGATTCTCCTATCTCAGCCTCCCATGTACTGGGATTACAGCTGTGTACCAATATGTGTGGTTAACAACACAATACTCTTAACAAACACATTGATGCAAATCTGCCCACAAAGCTTCTTCTTCTTCATACTATTTTTTCTACTATTCCTCACATATATGCTTTTTAATGAAAATGTATACCATAATGATTAATAAAAAGTTGTGAATTTATGTCTTTTCCAGTGCCATGGTGAGGCAGAAATTGATTTATATGGTATTATGTAAAAATTTTAAAAATTTAGACTAAGTTTTTATAAAATATTCATAAGCTTTAGTATGATTCCCATCTAGATCAAAACAAAACTCATTCAAACTGAATGAGTTTTTTAAAAAATTTAAAATTTTTTTTTAAATTACAGGACCAAAGGACAAGAATAGCAAAACTCCATTCATAATAACCTCAAAAGCAATAAAATACTTAAGAATAAATCTAACCAAAATGGTTAAAGACCCCCAAAATGAAAAGTATAAAACACTGAAGAAAGAAATTGAAGATATTAGAAAATGGAAGTTTCTTCCATGCTCTTGGATAGGCAGAAAAAATATTATCAAATAATGGCCATTCTACCAAAAGTGATCTACAGAGTTAATGAAATTTTTTCTACCAAAATACCAATTCCATTCTTCATTGACCTAGAAAAATCAGTACTAAATTTTATATAGAAAAACAAAAGATTCATAATAGACAAAGCAATTCTCAGTAATAAGAACCATGCAGGCAGCATCACAATTTCTGATTTCAAATTATGCTACAGAGCAATAGTAATAAAAACAGCATGGTATTGGCATGAAAACAGACACATAGACCAACTGAACATAATAGAAGATCCCAAAAAAAATCCACACCCTTATAGCCAATTGATTTTTAACAAAAGAGCCAAATAGATATGTTGCAGAAAAGACAGCATTTTCAATAGATGGTCTTGGAAAAACTAGTTATTCATTTGTATAAAAGTAGAATTAAATCTCTACCTTAAACTCAGCATGAGTCAACTTTAGATGAATCAAAGACTTGGAAATTAGACCAGAAACTTGGAAATTACTATAGGAGGACATAGGATCAACATATAGGCGCAGGTAGACACTTGCTCAATAGGACTCCCAAAGCTCAATAAATCAAATAAGAATTTAAAATGGAATGGCATTAAACTAAAAAATTTCTGTTCATCAAAGGAAACTATCAAAAGTCTAAAGAAAGGGTTTATAGAATGGGAGAAGATCTTTGCCAGCTCTTCCTCTGATAGAGGACTAATATCGAGAATATTCAAATTACTTAAAAAACTTAACACTACAAAAATCAATAGCCCAATCAAGAAATTGGCAATTAAACTAAATAGATGCTTCACAGAAAAAGAAATACAGATGGCCAATACATACATTAAAAAAAATGTTCAACATCATTAGAAATCAGGGAGATGCCAAATTAAAACTACACTGATATTCCACATAACCCCAATTGGAATAACAATCATCAAGAAGTCAAACAACAATAAATTCTGTGAGGATGTAGAGAAATAGGAGCTCTTCTACACTGTTGTTGAATTGCAAATTAGTGCAGCTGGTATGGAGATCAGTGTGGAGATTTCTCAAAAATCTGGGAGTGAATCTACCATATTATCTATCTACACCACCCTTGCATATCTCTCCAAAGAAACTAAAATCAGAATATTATAGTAATGGGTGCATATCCATGTCTATAGCAGCACAATGCACAATAGCTAAATTATGGAACCAACCTACATACCTATCAAGAGATGAATGGATTGCAAAATTATGGGATATACACACAGTCGAATTATACTAAGCAATAAAGAACAAGATTGTGTCATTTTCAGGGAAATGGGTGGACCTGAAGGAAACTGTAAGTGAGATTAGCCAGTCACAGAAGTGAAAAGTGTTTTCTCATATGCAGAAGCTACGAGGTAATTGTATATAAGAGGAACTTTAGATACTGGAAGAGAAATTCCAGTGGAGTGAGGGAGGTGGTCTAGAGAGGGTGGATGATAGAAGGGAGGGTAGAGGGAGAATTAATGAAAGAAACATTTCCTTTGATAGTATGTATTTATGTGAGAATACCAATGCCAATATCAATATTCTGTATGAAGAAGGGAAACATTTAAAAGAAAAGAAAAGCCCAAACATAAATTTTACACAAAAAAAGGAGCAGGAATAGATAATAAATATGAAAACTGCTCAACTTTTTAAACAAATCATGAAAATCAAATGAAATCCACCTTAAAATATAATTTACATTCACTAGATTAACTCGATTTATAAATGTAAATAGTATGAAATACTTTAAAGGTATAAAAGCATTGGAATTCTTATCCACTCTGAGTAGAAATACAAATAGACACAATTTGGGGAGAGTTATTTGGCACTGCTAGAAAATTTAAAGATGTACACCCCTTTTGCCTACTGTTAAATGTTTTTCTTAGAAAATCTCTTGCATCAGAGATACTCAGAACAAAAGGGAGAGGACTTCCCAGCAAACTATCTCTATAGGGGATTCCTTCCCAAGTGCTGATGAGATCATAGTAATTGGCTGTAGCATAAGAATGAGAGAAGATGCAAGGTTGGGAAAAGAAAGTTCTGTATTACACACCTTATCCTAGGCATCACAGTATGGAGAGAGATACCATCTGCTTGGGAAAAGGAGAGGAAAATAAGCATAGAACTTTGCATTTGACCCCCAAACCAAGCCCACCACAGTGAAATCCAGCACTGGGCAGACCCCCTGACCTCAAGATAATATCCATAAACTAAGCTTCCACACCTGCACCAGTGCCAATCAAGGACCTGTTACCCCTGTAAAATGGACTCAAGGTCCAACCACACCACTGGCTGCAGCAGCCTGTGTTTCCAGACAAGACTCAGAAACGGGCAGGTCTCAGCAGCTGCAAGTTTTGAGTGTTCCCCAGTGTGACACCAGCTTCAGTGGCCACGGAACTCCAGATAGGTGCTGAAGTAGCCTCAGAGACCCTGGGACTCCAACCCTGGGCTGCACCAACTATAACAATCCTGCCTTTAGGGAGCTCTCTAGCACTACAAAGACTGCAGTCGGCAGGAGACAATCTGCTTAGCATATGTGGCCAGGCTATGACTGAAAGACATCTTTAAAGACAAAACCAGACTGTAAGGACTAAATAAAACGCATTTCATCAATGTGAGGCAACCAGTGCATGATCGGAAGGATCAGAAATCATCACAGAAGCATGACTTCATCAAACAGATAAAACCAGATGCCAGGGTCTGATGCTAAAGAGATAAAACACAAATAAACTGCCTGACCAAGAATTGAAACTTGCAGCTTAGCAAATGCTCAGTGAGCTTCAAGAAGATACAGAGAAACCATTCAAAAATACATCAGAGAAATTTAAGAAAGGTACTGGATTTTTAAAAACCAAACGAATTCTGGAGCTGAAACAGTAAACTAAATGAAAGGTGCAATAAAGAGCTTGAATAGGACAAATGATCAAGCAAGTTACAGAAAACCTGAAAGCAAGGCTGGATCATTTGAAAGTACAGAGGAGAAAAAAGCAGGAAAAGAAAGGAGGTAGATGGGGTGTATAGCCCAGCATCGAAAGAGCTGGTGTCACAGGTGTTTAGGAGGGCATAAATAAAGATGAAGAGATAGAAGAGTATTTAAACAAGTAATAACAGAAAGCTTTCTAAACTTGGATAAATATGAGAACATCCAGATTCAGGAAGGTCAAAAGTCAATTATAATATAATCAAAATAAGACTACTGGAAAACATGCTAATCAAATTGTCAAAGATCAGTGATAAAGAGAAGATACTAAAAGCATCAAAAGAAAAAGAGCAAAAAATTTAAAACAGGATTTCATTATACCCAGCAGCAGAGTGTGCAGTGGCTACCCACCAGGCCAGCAAAGAGAAGGGTGATATATTCAGAGCACTGAAGGAAAAAAAAATCAAAACTGCCAAACAATAATGCTCAGAAAAGCAGCTTTTCAGATACAAGGAAGATGTAGGCTATTTCAGAAAAACATAAAGCCAAGGGAATTTATCACCATCAGACCTATCTTACCAGAAATGCTCATAGGAGTTCTTCCACTGAAAGAAAAGGGTGAAAATGAGTATCACAAAAATATCAGAAAGTATATAACTCACTTGTAAAGTTGAGCACATAAGTCAATTTCAAAACACTCAAGTACTGTAATGGGAGGGGCAAGGACATAATACAACTAATACTACGGAAATGCAAAGGATCTAGGAGATTATTATGAAGTTATATTCCAACTAGCTAGATAATCTAGTTGTAAAGGACAAATTCCTGAACACATACAACTAACAATGATTGAGTTGTGTAGAAATAAAAAAAATCTGAAAAGATCAATAATGCATAATGAAATTGAACCTGCAGTAAAATTTCCTATCAAAGAAAGGACTTGATGTCTTCCCAGCTGCATCTTATTAAACAATTAAAGAAGAAACAATAGCAATTATTTTCAATTTCTTAGCCCCAAAAAATGAAGATCAGAGAATACTTCCAAACCATTCTATAAAGCTAGCATAGCCTTAATACCAAACCCAGACAAGGACACAACAGAAAAGATGACAGGTCAATAACTCCGATACAAAAAACCTTCGACAAAGTAATAGCAAACTACGAGGTGTAGTGAAACACACCTGTAATCCCAGTACTCAGGGCAAAAACAGGAGTATCACAGTTTCAAGGCCAGTCTCACAACATAAAGAGGCCCTCAGCAACTTAGCAAGACTGTTTCAAAACTAAAAATAAAAAATAGAGCTGGAGATATATCTCCGAAGTAGAAAACACTTGTATTCAATCCCTAGTACACACACACACACACACACACACACACACACACACAACATACACATGTAGTAGCAAACTAAATTCAATAGCACATTAAAAAATTATTCACCATAGTGAAGAGAGATACATCCCAGGAATGGCTGATTGACTTTAATTTATATTTTTAAGGTTTTAAAAAGAAACCGAGTGCCGAGTATAATACAAAAGGTATCCCCTATCAAAAAAAACACTTATTATATAAAATATAGCATTGTGGATAAAATTTAAGTACACAGCCACAAGCACACTGTGCTACATTTTTCATTCTGCAACTCACACTTTGCTATTTTGAAACATGGATGATTTTCTGCCAAGATTGCATTGCCAAGAAATATTCATGTTGTTAATATAACTTTATGTCTTTAACACCACCATGCAAATACTGCTTCATTCCCCTCCTATAGAATTTAGGTTGTCTAAATTTATAACTATTCTGATAAGAACATTCCTGAACATGTCTCCTAGTGATCATGTGCAATATTTTCTTAAGAATATTTATGTATGTATGTATGTATTTATTTATTTATTTATTTATTTATTTATTTATGGTACTGGGTATGGAATCCAGGGGCAGTCTACCTCTGAGCTATGCCCCTAGTACTATTTTTTATCCTTTAGTTTGAAACAGGGTCTCACTAAGTTGCAAATGGCCTCACAAAGTAGCTGAGGCTGTCTGTGAAACTTGATCCTCCTGTGTCAGCCTCCCAAATGCTGGGATTACAAACGTGCACCACCATGCCTGGCTTTCTTAAGAATATTTGTAGCTGGGCATGGTGGTACATGCTTGTAATCCCAGCATTAGGGAGACTGAGACTGGAGGATCACAGTTCACACACAGCCTCGGCTACTTAGTGAGTACCTCTGCAACTTAGTGAGACCCTGTCTCAAAATAAAGAATTAAAAATAGGGCAGGGGGTATAGCTCAGAGGTCGAATGCCCTTAGGTTCCATCCCCAGACCCACGGGGGAAAAAAAAGAATATTTGTGTAGAAACAAATTGTAAGTCTTTAGTGTTTGAGTGTTTCAATTTTACTAAATATATCCACGATTACTGGTGAGATGGGATGTGTGTGTATGTTTGCCTCTTAAGTTGTTCAATTTATTGGTGCACTGTATTCTTATATCTTGATGAGGCATTGGATAGTAGAGGAATACATATACACATCACTTATTTCAGGATGTGTTTTTGTGGTTTTTATTGGTTATAGAGAATTCCTTTTACATTAGCTGTCCATTTTTTGTTTGTGTGCTGTTATCTTATTAAACTATAGACAGTCTTCCTATGAACACTATAAACTAAATCAGAATGCAGACTAGAAATTTATTTTCTTTTAAGCTTTACTGAAGTATAATTGACAAATACAAACTGTTTATATCCAAAATTATATACATACACATGTGAAATTCTCATCTCAGTCAAGATCATTTACATATCTACCACCTCACCTTGTGAGGCGCTCTCTTAACAAATGCAACACTTTATTATTATTGTCACCAATTGTACAATAGGTCTTCCAAGCTTATTAATTTTATCACTTCATCTTTGTGCCCTTCACCCAACATCTCCTCATTTCCCCAACACCCAAACATTTGTAACCATCATTCTACTTTCTGCTTTTATGTGTTGGGTTCAACATTTTATATTGCAAATAAAAGTGAGACTGTGCCAGCATTATTCTCAATCCCCAAGATATGGAAACAAACTAACCTAACATAAACAACTCCCATCATCCTTTCCTAATGGATGGATGAATGGGTAAAGAAATCATAGTGTGTGTGTGTGTGTGTGTGTGTGTGTGTGTGCGCGCGCGCATGTATGTGTTTGTGTGGTGGACTATTTTTTGGTCTTTAAAAAGGAGATCCTGAAACATCCTGCATGAAATTGGAGAACATTATGCAATGTGAAATAGTCATTCTAAAAATTTAAATAATAGTCAATATTCATAACATGATTCTGAATTTTAACAAAATCTTGTTACTCATTTCTTAAATTTCTTGATTAATGCTACTGAAAAATATAATGAAATTATAAGGAAGACTTTTTAAAACTTTTCATTTGCAATTGTTTACCTGTAAGAAACCAGATTTTTATAGATATTGTTCAAACAAAAGTACTGAAAGGAAATAAAAGCTAAAACAGTTATAAGTCTATAGATGTCATCCATTCTGAACAAAAGATAAAAGTTTTATTTTCTAATTATATAAACAAATGTCCAAAATTTTAACACTTAAGATATATTTATAACAATATAATTCTGGTTGGAATTTCTTTGGGTACACAGAATTCATGTTGAATTTTTTTCAATTAATTGTCTTCCACTAATTTAAAACTCTTGCTTAACAGACAAGCAAGCAAAGGCCCAAAGAGATTGCTCAAAATCACAGAGGTAATTAGTCAAATCAACCTGTCTGATGAAAAACAAACATTAAGTAACTTTGCAGGACATCAGTGTTTCTTAAGGTCTTCTCCATTGTCTTAATGCTTTTATTAATAACCACAGCATTAAAAATGTGAAAATTTAACAATACCTGAAGCAGTGAATGTGGTTTGAGAGCATGGATAAGTTCAGCAATTTATTTGCCAACAGAATAGATTTGTGGAAGCCATTAATGTTTTGTGGCAAGAAATAAATAGTGATGTTTCCTTATTTACTTTCCCATTTAAAATTTTATTACAGTCTTAAAAAATTCTAATCAACCATCTTTCTCTTTCCCCAAATTCTAAAATAATTTAAGGATTACACACAGAAAACAGATAGCAATTGCATCATCAACTTAATTAGTAATAAAGTTGAACTAGAAGAGAGCTTTGATATGTGACCCCAAACTATGCCTCTAGAAATTTACTTCTACTCGGTGAGTAGGTGCAGCAGCCCTGCTCCTGGGTGCCTCCTCACAGCAACAAAAAGTAGCCACACAGACTCTTGGTAGCTGGTCCCAGAACAAGAGCAAGTAGGAAGTCGTGCAGTGCGGTTACACTTGTGCTATCCTCATCCTTCTCTTGTAGGGAGATAAATAAAAGAAGCCCAGAAAAATCTATCTACCACTTCTCCTCTGAGGAATAGAACCATAGAACCATATGTCTGTTGACACAGGATGCCCTGTTTATTAGTTGGAGTCACATCAACACATCAATAACAACAACAACAACAAAAAAAAAACACTGGACCACTGGCTCACTTTATACAAGGACCTGAAGGCTCAGAATGAAGGGCTGTCCACATGTCTGTGAGCAGTGTGCAAGAAAAATTACAAAAGATAGTGACATGATCCAAAGCTCCCAAGATCAGGCATGTGATTGATTTAACTATAAATCCTGAGGAGCAAGAGAAAGAAGAAATATAATGCTTACCAGAACATGGCAAAAGGTGTGGCTATAAGAAAGAAGAATGAAGCAACTCTCAGACCACAGCTATAGAAGGAAGGACTGTGAGGAGGTGGGTGGGGATTACTCTGCTCTCTTTCCCTATTTACCCTAGGTTCTCCTGCCAGAGCTGTCCATCTCCCACCACCCCTTCCACCAAAGGAACATGGTTAATGCAGTACTGATGAATCTGTCCCCCAGGAGACAGGACAGAGTGGAGAGTATACAAGTTACATGTGACCCAGCAGCCAACATGTGTGAATACACCAACTTACAAATAGAGATTTATGGGCAGCAGCAGAGAATTCACCGAATCCAGTACAGCTACATCTGCGTACTCAAGAACAGTGAGTCAAATTGCGGGCCACAGAGGAGAAATCCCAGTACTGTACTCCCTGGGACTCGACCCAGTGGGGGAGGGGCGGTGGCAGAGATATCACACCATAGGAGAACGTGCAACCTGGCACCCCCCACAGTCTAAAGCAGCCTCTATCGACTCTCTGGGTCGGAGGCTCTGTGATACAACCCAGTAAAGGAGTAGTGGGGTCTGAGATACTACTGACTCGAGATCCAGAACACCTTAAGTGAAGTCATAGTGACCCAAGGGAAGAACCCAGAGAAGGCACAAACTTCCGAAATCATGGGAAAGAAGAATAATACTGGAGCAATGAATGCCCACAACCCCACAACATCAGAACTCGATAAAACAGAAAATCAGAGATTTCTAGAAGATCAAATCAGGAAAATAACTGTAGAAATAATAGAGGTGCTTCGAAAAGAACTCAGAGAGAGCCAAAAAGAGATAAAGGATGCAACTAATGAAGTAAAGGCCTCAATTCAAAGCACAAACAACCGATTAGAACACATGGAGAACAGAATCTCGCTCTTAGAAGATGATCATTCCAAAAATGAACGCATAGTTTCTAATCTAGGAAAAAATATCCGACAGCAGGAATCTGATATTGAAGAAATATGGGCCCATTTTAAGAGAGCTAACCTAAGAATAATTGGAATAGAAGAGGGAAAAGAAAGTGAAACCAAAGGGATCAACAAGCTCTTCAAGGAAGTAATAGAAAATTTTCCAAACATAGAGCAAGAGGTTGATACACAGGTCCAGGAAACTTATAGAACTCCCTTTAGACAGGATCAGAGAAGAGGATCCCCACGCCACATAATTGTCAAAATGACCAATGTGGAAGCCAAGCAGAGAATCTTAAAGGCAACAAAAACAAAGGGCCAAGTGACATTCAGAGGCAAGCCAATTAGAATCACTCCAGACTTCCCAAACCAAGTCATGAGGGCCAGAAGGGCTTGGAGTAACATATTCCAAACTCTGAAAGAAAACAACTTCCAGCCAAAAATTTCCTACCCAGCAAAACTTTCTATCAAATTAGATGGAGAAATAAGAAACTTCCATGACAAACAGAAACTGAAGGAATTTTTGTCTTCAAAACCAGCACTAGAGAAAATACTCAAAGAGATTAACTACAAAGAAGAAATAGGTAACACACACCAGAACCAGAGAAACAAGAGTTTCCATCCAACAGTCAACTAAGATTGGTTATCTGTGGAGATTCATTACTTATGTTAGTCTTTTACCTATCTCTAAATGGTATTGTTTGCCTTTATTGTTGTTAATTTTTAGGATTTCTAGTTGGAATATTAATATACCTTCAGATATAGCATTTGGAAATATTTTATCCCATTCTATTAGTAACTGTTAACTCTGTTTACATTGTCTTTGGATATACAATTTTTTTTTATTTTTTAGGGAGTTTGTATACTCTTCTGTTGCCTGTGCCATTGAAATCATATCCAAGAAATCACTGCCAATTTCAGTGTTGTGAGGTTTTATGACCCAGATTTTCTCCTAAAAGTTTATAGTCTTAAGATTTATATTTAGGTCTTTTATCTATTTTGAGTTAATATTTGTATATGGGATTAGGTAAGGGTCCAACTTTATTCTTTTCCATGTAATTATTATGTTTCAACAATATTTAGTTAAAATATTATTATTTATACCACCAAATGTTCGTGGAAACCTTGTCAAAAATAACTTGACAATATAGGGAAGAATTTAGCTCTAGGCTTTTATTTAACTCCAATGGTTTATATATCTGCCTTTAGAATAGTACTACACTGTTTCAATTATTGTAGCTTTATATGGTTTGAAATCAGAAAACATATATCTTCTAGCTTTGTTCTTTTTCAAGATAGTTTTGGGTATCTAGACTCCATATTCCATATTAGGATAGAGTTTTTTTCTGAAAAATAAATATATAAATATATGATAGTTTCACCTAAAAAATAGAAAAAAATATTCTCTGGTAAGAAAGAAAGTAAAAAGAAATATTGAAATGTTATCTTTAAGTCATCAAAAGCTTGGTATCAGACAAATGAAACTGTTATGTGAGATTATCATTTTTTATTTTGGATAAATTGCTATAATACTAGATGTCAACCACTAAGCCAAGCATGGGAGGGAGGGATGGGGAGAGAATGGGGTGGGGATCGGGTGGGGGCTGACTGGGTGATGTGTGCATGTGTCTACAAAAGTTTATATCCCACTATGATGTATGAATACAGTGCACCAATAAAAAAAATAGAGATTTATGCCACAATGGCCCAATCTGATTTTATCTGCCCATCTTCAGTGCTCAATATGAACAGAAAATAATTTTGGTTCAAAGGGTCTTTGAACATCAACATAAAGAGCAATCTAATTATAAAAAAATGTTGACAGAGGTTTTTTAATTATTAAAATTAAGTTTGAACAAATGTTTCTGATTTTTCAATTACTAAAATAAATTATAAGTAAGTACTCTGATAAACATTTATCACATAAAATTAAGTAGCTTCTTATCTAATTTTTATGAGCATTATAAACTTCATGAGATGAACATGGAGATAGACTTAGTATTCCAATGCAAATTAGACTATATAAAAGCAGTGTAGAGAATGCTTCCCTATTAAACATGTTTATGTGTGTAAAGACAGGATATTTCAAGTTAAATGTTACCATTGGTGCCTGATAAGGAAGTTTCTGAAAGAAACAAGAGGATACTTGTCAAACACCTGGAGTTTTCTCCCAAATTAATCTCATTTGAACCCAGTTCAGATTTCTTCCCAAAAATGTTGAGTCCACTTAGAAATACTATGACAAAAGTTTGGAGTCTACACTGTCATTTCACCACTGAAGAAATATTTACTAAAAATTTGAGCTCTACTGACATATTGTCAACATTTACATTTTTCCTCTTCAGTTGACTAACCTTTTCAAAAGCATCAAGAAAAGAAAAAAAAAAAAAACATTACTCTAATATATTAATAATAGGAGCCGGACGTGGTGGCGCACGCTTGTAATCCCCGCGCTTGGGAGGCGGAGACAGGAAGATTGCGTAGGTTTGAAGCCAGCCACGCTGGCTTAAGAGACCCTGTTTCCAAAAATAAAATAGGTCTGGGAGTGTAGCCCAGAGGTAGAAGGGCTTCCAGGAACCCCAGTACCACCAAAAATAAATAAATAAGTAAATAAATAAATAAATAAATAAGAATAATAAGAGATCTAATTGTTCTTTCCTGTAGGTAAAATATTTACAAATCTAACTCTTAGGGAAGCATAAGCCATCCCCATGTTCTATCCTAGCAAACATGTTCTACTCATGAATTGCAAAAGCATCAGCAAAAATATCTGCCTGATGGTTTGCTCTACCTGTATCTATAATCTCCCAGCTGTTTCAGCCTGAAAACCATTTGTTTCATGTGTGATACCTTGTGAAAGAGCAAAGCAGAATACATTCATTTCAGAGCAAAGTCTGAGCTGTGCTTCTGGCAGTTGTAATTCAGTGATTATATAAGTTTTTTCAGGCATTGTGTATTTTTCAATCTGTGAAAAGACATTCAATACTATATAAAGTGATTCGCAATAAAATTTGAGCTAAGAATTTCAAAGATCAGTCTTCAATAAAACAACAAATGCCTGGGGTCTTAAAGTCATAGTCATGAACCACTTCATTTATTCAGCAAACTGTTATTGTTTTTGCAGTATGCGAGGCATAGTCCTGATCCCAGGGGATAGATAGATGGATATGACACAGATCTAGTGAACCAGGAAAAATAAGCTGGTATGAATAATTAGAAAACACCATGGTCAAATATTATGTATAGACACTGCCAGATGCCTGCCTATTTTCAATGCCTTTTGTCTTCCTTACTAATAGACTCTCAATTTTAATCACAGTAACAATGTACCAGCTGAAAGTACTTAATTTCCCTGACTTCTGTTCTTGCAGGTATATTCAATAGATAAATGAGATAAAGGCAGGAATCCATGGAGAGATTGCTAAACAGAGTGAAAACTCTCTAGGATATATCCCGCTCCTTGCCCCTTTGTCTTTCCCCTAGCTTCCAAAGAATATGCAAGAGTCAAGAAGTATGACAGTCCTTGTGCAACTGCAGGGCAAAAAACATAAATATGATCCTATCTTTAGAAATACTAAAGTGGAAGCACATAAAAATAGCATTCTAAAAATTTTTTGGTGCATTGTAGTCATACATCTTAATGGAGTACAAGATGGGAGAGGCATACATGCACACATCACTCATTTAGCTCTTCCCAATTTTAACCTCATTTTCTCCCTTTCCCTCCTTCTCCTGTTCAGCTTACTGACTGATTTTGATATTTTTTAATGTATGTATGTCACATACATTAGGGATTTTTCCCTCTTCTTTCCTCTCATCACCCTCAGTTAGGTCACCTTATTTGCTCATCTATGGTTTCTGCTTTTTCTCACTACCTTCCACATATTAGGGAGATGATTCACTTTTTTAATTTTTGTGACTGACTAATCTCACTTAGCATAATGTTCTCCAGTTCCATCCATTTCCCTACAAATAGTGTAATTTTGTTTTTCTTTATGGCTGAGTAAAATTCCATTGTGTATATATCTCATAGTTTTATAATTCATTCATCTGTTGATGAGAATCTTGGCTGGTTCCATAGTTTGGCAAATGTAAATTTTATGGCTATGAACATGCATTAGTTTGGTATTTTGGCTTCCATTCTTTTGGATAGATACCCAGAAGTAGTTTTCTGGATCATATGATAGATTAAATCCCATTCTTCTGAGGATCCTCTATATTGCTTTCCAAAGTGCTTTCACTAATTCGCAATCCCACAAAGAGTTTGTTTTATGAAAGTGGCTATACCTATGTTTGTGGCATAAATGTTGACTATCATTATTTCTTCTTGCTGAATTGTTCCTTTTTATCAGTAAAAACTGACATGCTTTGTCTTTTCTGATAATCCTGGGCTTGAAGTCTAATATGTCTGAAATCATAGTTGCTATTCCTGCTTGTCTTCAAGTCCCATTGGCATGGATTACCTTGCTCTAGCCCTTCTACTTTATAACTATCTCTACTTATAAGATTTGTTTCTTTCAGGCAGCGTATAGATGGATTCTGGTTTTTAATCCATTTTGCCACCTTATATTATTTTATTGGGGAGTTGAGGCCATTTATCTTCCATGTCATTTTTGAGAGATGATTTTTAATTCTTAAAGTTTTGAGTTTGAGTTGTTTGTTTGATAAAAATTATTGTTTTTCTGGTTCTGACATTTATTACTTATTTATTCTTTGTAGATAATCTCTTTGAGTATTTTCTCTAGTACTCGTTTGGAAGAAAAGTTCTTTCAACTTCTGTTTGTTGTCAAAGATATTTTTCTCCATTGAGTTTTAGAGATTTTTTTCTGGGTAGGAAATTTGGGGCTGCAAGCTGTTTTCTTTCAGAGTTTGAAATATGTTGCTACAGGTCCTCCTGGCTTTCATACTTGGTTTGGGAAGTCTGAAGTTATTCTAATTCATTTGCCTCTGAATGTCACTTGGTCTTTTGCTTTTATTGCCTTTAAGATTCTTTCTTTGGCTTCAACATTTGTCAGTTTGACTGTTATGTTTCATGGTGAACCTTTTCTCTAATTTTGTCTAAAGGGATTTCTATGAATTTTCTGTACTTGTGTATTGATCTCATTTTCTATGTTTGGATAATTTCTGATATTACTTTCTTAAAAATATTGTTGATCCCTTTGATTTAACCCTCTATTCCTTCTTTTATGCCTATTTTTCTTAGGTTAGCTCTTTTAATATGGGCCCATATCTCTTCCATATCCAATTCATGCTTTCAAATTGTTTTAATTATGTACTATATGTTCATTTTTGGAGTGATCATCTTCTAAGGAAGAGATTCCACTTTCCATGTGGTATAATCTGTTGTTTAAAGTTTGTATTGATGCCTTCACTTCAGTGTTTGTATCCTTCACTTCCTTCAGAGCTTCTTTCTGATTCCTGTTCAAAGTATCAGATTCTTTGTTTATTGATTCTTTATATCTTTCAGGCTCTCTAAATTCTTTTCAAACATCCTATATTATTTCTACTGTTAAATTTCTCATTTATCCTTCTGGTGATCTCTGCAATTCTGTGTTCTTGGGTTCTGTTATTATGGGGTTATGGGAGCTCATTTCTTCCTTGCTATTCCTCCTCCTCCTCATGATTTAAGTTTTCTTAAGTTTGTATATTTGTTGCTTTTGATAGCTTTCCCTCACTCTGCAGGCGTCAGATGGTATATACAAAGAAAATTTCTGTTGTATTCAATGGTGAAGGTTGAGTGAGGAGTAAGGTGATAAAGTAGTAAGTGCAAAAATAGAATAAAGCAGCAGATAGGATCAAATAGAATGAGAGTGAATATGTAGTAGGATTCTAATGATCGATGTAGAGTGTTTAGTATAGTGGAATGAAGTGGATTTAACACAAGACAAAGAAAAGAAGAAAATAGAAAAGGGAGGGAGAGAAGTGAGTGGATATTTATGAGGGTCTTGTAAAAGGCATGTGGAAGAGAGCAAACAAACAAGCACACACAAAAATAATAAAACAAAAACAATAACAAAATAATACAACCTTACAAATATATTAATACTGAGCAGACTTGGCCTTTACAGTCCTCTTGGGTCTGCATGAATTCTTTCAGCCCCTTAAGGTTCACATTCTATGATGGGTTCTCAAGCATCTTCCAAGCACTCTCATTTGTTCTGGAATCCATAGTAATAATTTCAGTTTATAGCCCCACTTTTTGGTCTTCTTCAGTGATTGGGACCCTGACCCCTGGTTTCTCTCTCTCTCTCTCTCTCTCTCTCTCTCTCTCTCTCTCTCTCTCTCTGGCTTTGTTTGCCACCGGCACCTTTCCCACTGCAAGCCTGGGTCTCTGAACTCTCAAAAAGGACCTATCTCTGAACCCCTCTCAGACCATGCAGGTGGCCAGTATCACTGGGGCTGGATCTTGCATCAAGCACAGGTCTTCATACTTTCCACCAACTGTGAGCTCTTGTCTCTTCCTGCCTGCATAGGCAGTGAGTGCTGCTGGGAACAAACCCAGTGTATAAGTAGGAGTCCGAGTTCTCCACAGCTAGGGCTAGATTGGTCTGACCTCTCTCCAATCACTAGGATTGGGTGGTTGGTGGTGATCTCCAGAGGCCCTACTAGGGATCTTAGCCCTGAGGATTGTATACCTTTTTGCATAATTAGCCCTGGGGGCTGTCTGAATCCACACATCTGCCGTGTCGGCAGCAGGCTCTATGCCCATCTTCACGAGGGTGAACCACAAAGTCTCAAACCCTGTTAGTCTACTGCTTGTTGTGCAAATCCCTACAACTTCACTGTAATGGCTGGTTCATTTACAGTATTGTTGAGTGCTACTCTGGATCTCTAGATGACGTCAAGATCTCAGCCACCAGTGTCACATGTCGTAGCCAGGGGTCCAGGCAGTGGAGGTATAGGGCACCTGCTTACAACTTTGGTGAGCTGTAGCCATTTATTTAATTTCAGGTCCTTGGCTTTTTTGCCGGGGGTCTCTGGATCCTGTAGTATAGGAAGTCTCAGTGTAGTGAGGCAATATGGCACTGCTGCAGCATTGGAGGTGGGCGGGGTACTTTTCTGCTCTGTCTTCTAGCCTTGTTTCTGTCTCCTTTGAGTTGTCGATGTTCTATTTAAAACTATGCTTGTTTCTTTCTTTTGTCAACACACTGCTTTCACAACAATAGAGATCAAATGTTAGCAAAACTGATACATTCTGTGTCCCTCAATCACCGTATTTCTTCCCCTCTAGCATTCTTAATAACATATCTGATTGAACCTAAATGGACTCTTCCCAGTTTTTTTTTCTTTTTTTTTTTTTTTTGCATAAGACAAATTGCAATTACTTTAAGCCATTATTAACCAATACAGACTATAATGGAAGAACAGCCTATGTCCTATAAAACACAAGGAAGTAAGCAAAGAGAATTTTTTACAAGAGACATTGGATTTAAATTTTTAGTATCCTTGAGGTGAAAGAAAGGAGGAGGCAGTAGAATTTATAGATTAAAGAGAACTAGTATCAGTATACATTCATCCATAGTGAGTTTGTACAATGTATCTGTATTTGAGTATGTGGGAGATAGAGAGAAGAGGAGCCGGGAATGATTGTATCCACGTGTGGGATTTCCCAAGTAATTGCTATATTTTTCACTCTACTAATGCATGTAGAAGACTTAGTGAACTCTGAGTAAAGAGATACTTTCTAGCTTATAATTAATTGTAGTGCCTACACAGTTACTACAATTACTCTTATTACTCTAATATATGTAATTATTTTGCATTTTACTGCCATGTACCCAAATAGTAATTATCTCATAATCTTTCTCCAAATAACAGCATCTTCTTAAAAAAATAGCTTGGGAGTGGTGAGCAGGTATAAATAATCCTAATAAAGAATACAACTGTTTTTTTCCAATAAAATACTACAATTTTTAAATGTCATTTAGTTATCACTTTCTATGCACTTAAATATACCCTGTAAATAGGAAATATATCTGCCCTATTTATTCATCATCCCTAGTATCTATCTCAAAGCTTTCATATAGTATAATCCCAATAAATATTTTCTTAAAAATAAACAATACAGAAATTAATGCAAATGATGAGACATGAATATGAGCATATTTTGACCATAAGGAAAAATTTTCTGCATGATTTTCCTGCTCAATTAAGCCATTAAAGTTCACTTCTCCATTTATTGAGGGTATAGAACAATGTACCAAGAGCAGTTACATTAACCAGTATAGTACTATAAAAATCACAGTTTTCCCCAACAGTCCTCCAACTCACAAACTCATATTTATTCCAATTTACATTGTAGAGTTTATAAACTTCTGCCAGTAAACAATATAATTTAATCTTTGGAACCAACCAATAGGTAACTTAGACAGACTAAGCTCCCATCAGTTTAGACATTTATACAATCATGACTCCAAAGAATTTTTAGCCTCAAAAAGATTAAAGAAAAAAGACAATCTTGAAGTGAGTGGAAATTTGAGGCATAGTGTCAGGCACTCCAGTAGGTTCCCACACTTGAAAATGTACAATCTGAAAGATGGAAGAGGCAGCTCAAGTGATTCAAGTGATTCAGTATCTAATTATTTCTGCCACAAAGAAATGCTAAATGCTTGAGGTGAGGGATCTTTTAAATAACCCAGTTTGATGCTACATAATATATATATGTACTGAAACATGGACCCCTACCCCAGAAATATGTCAATTATTATGTCAATTAAAAATGAATGTTTAACTTAACGATGTTTAAGCTAAAACTTTGTTAAAGAAAGGATATTTTGTCTCAAGTTTAAGTAACAGCCAAATAGCCAGTGATCAGCAGGACAGTAATTCAAGTTTCAATTGCTTACTTTTTCCACCCATCTGGTTGAAAGAAGTCTGTTAAAATTACTAGCACGATAAAAAAAAATTGGTTCATTTCAGTTCTTTGAGCTCATTGACATAGTTATTTAGCTGTTTTGTGCCTCCTTTCTCTGTCTGTCTCACCTC
The DNA here is from genome assembly GCF_963383645.1 of Muscardinus avellanarius. Taxonomy (NCBI): domain Eukaryota; kingdom Metazoa; phylum Chordata; class Mammalia; order Rodentia; family Gliridae; genus Muscardinus; species Muscardinus avellanarius. The sequence continues at coordinate 108,598,851 of NC_137791.1, read as the reverse complement.
AGGGAACCCCCTACCACCCTACGCATTGAGCTTTTCTCCACCCTCCAGATATTTTGAAAAGCAATCTAAACTCATTTACTTCCAGACAGTGGTATGCTAGTAAATGGTTTGAAGCTGGCTCTCCAGCAATGACAGTCCTGTTTCCCAGAATCTGCCAATTTCTGTGATGTAAATACTCCCACCATGGCCAATTATAAGGATGACTGTCTTACAATGGGATAATGAAATTCCTGTAAAATTGACAATTGTGACTAAATGACTGATGAAGTTTAATTTATTACCCTTCCAGAAGGTAGTTGCATTTATGAAGGCAGAGCTACTCAAAGTATGGTCTTACTGGAGCATCATATTACCTGGAAGCTGGTTCAAAATGTAAATTCATGGCCCCCACTCCAAACTCACTGACTCAGATTCTCTGGTTATGGAGCTCTGAGATCTTTCTTCTTGATTTGCAGATGGTCAATTTCTCCCTTTGACTACACAGGCTCTTTCCTCTCTGTCTATGTCCTAATCTGTTCTTCTAATAAAAGGACCAATCAGATTGGACTCTGGCCTATCCAAATGGTCTCAATTAATCTTCATTATTATTATTCTTTTTTTTTTTTTTTTTTTTTTGGTGGTACTGGGGCTGGAACCCAGAGGCTTTCTATCTCCAGGCTATACTCCCAGACCTTTTTTTATATTTTATTTGGAGACAGGGTCTCACTAACTTGCTGAGAGCCTCACTAAGCAGCTGAGGCTGGCTTCGAACCCATGCGATCCTCCTGTCTCAGGCTCCCAAGCACGGGGATTACAAGCGTGCGCCACCACGCCCGGATTCATTATTTCTTTAAAGCTCCTACTGCCCGATACTTTCTGAGGCTTTGGTGGTTAGGACTTCAGCAGAATTTTGGAGGGACACAATTCAGTCTATAACTCTGTTTAATGAATACTTCTTTCATAAATTAATAAAAATAAAATGGGAGGGAAAAACAAAAACCAAATTGTTGAAAGGCAGGAACTCCCAATATTGGAGTAATTTGATTAAGTCAATCTAGTGACTCTTGGCTATAAGATTCAACTTCTGAGTTAGTGGGCAGGAAATAGTGGTGATCAAAATCATCCAGTAACTTTTGAAAAGAATCTCACCATTATGTGACTTTAGATTTTATCAATAATCTATTTGCTATTTTTATGAATCCCAAAGTTAAATATGCTATTTGAAGATAACCCCAGAACAGACTTTATTGATACTTGGTGTTGTTGGTACACAAATTCAGCAGACCAAGTAAGCCAGGTGTATTACAAAATGGAGGCTAAAGGGAGCCTGTAACTTCAGGCACTGTGAGCTGTTTTGCAAGATCCATACATACCCAGATACCCAGACAAACAAACACAATAACTAAATGTGGTTAGAGAACACAGTCTCCTTTTTATAGAATAGATTCTATTTTGAGTCACCCAATTATTAAACTTTTATTTTCTATTTCATTATAGTACTTTATCAAATTCACTGAAATTCACTCAATATGGGCTTTCAGGGTGCCTCATTCCAGGAGAGACACCCTTTAAGCATAAAGATATGTCTGCATTAGCAATCTCACATTATGAAATTGTTCATGGTAAAACATGTTTTTTAAGTTTTCCAGTATTTTCTTAAAGATTTTTCTTGTGAATATATCTTGAATCCTTGCACATGTAGGATCATCCGAAATCTTGCTACTATACATATCATGAATGTTTTCATATTTTGCACAGGAAAAAAGGCAAATGTTATGCTAATAATTCATTTTCTTAAATTAAGGTACAAATAGCAAATATTACTCTAACCACAAGACTTGTCAGATGGCTTCAAAGAAAAAAGTAACATATCATCATTAGCAAACTCCTTCAGCAAATGCTCTGACATATCGCCTTTGATTAAACCTAATGTATCACATGTATTTTGTAACCAGATCTGACAGATAGTTCCCATGGCACATCAACCCAAAACTATTCAAATACATCAAGCAGAGCAACTTACTCTCCCAAATTTAGGGCACTATTTTTTCCAAACAAGAAACATAAAATGGCTTTCTGGCTCTTCCTAGAAATTTCTGAAAAAGAACTATAGGATACCTGAGGTGGAAAAGATATTGGTGTTCATATAGCTCAATTTCCAAATCAAATGAGAATACCTTCTACACCATCCCAAATAAGCCATCACCAGTCTTTACTTGCATACTCCCTAATCTATATTGGAAACATTCCATTGAGATGTACAATGAGTTGTAAATCAGATGCTTGAACTCCACTTTCAGAACCTTTTAGGTCTCTTCTCCTTCAGAGTTTAAAAAATATTCTAGATATTTCTTAAGTAAAATTTTAGTGCCTTTTTGCCATCAATAAAGAAGCCTTTCTTGGGTAGGGTATAAAACTCGGTGGTAAAGCACTTTCCTAGCATGTGCAAGGACCTGACTTAACTCCCATCTCTAGTGAAAGAAAAAAAGGAAAAGAAGATGATAGATAGATAGATAAGAAGTTAAGCCCCAAAATTGTCCTCAAAGTTTAACTTGAATATCATATTTTCTATTATTTTATTAATTCAACAAAAGATATAGTATGAATAAGACAGACATGATCTTTGCCTTCCTACAACTTACCTTGTAGCTACAAAATCATTCATATCAATATCATTAAGCCATTAACTGAATATTTAATTGCTTTGCTAAGACTACAATGAATGATTTTAGGAGTAAAGTATAGTGAGAATATTAGTATGTTTTTATATACATTGAGATATAAAGAAAGATTTTCCTGTAGAGATCACATTTAAGCTGAGACCTGAAAGATTATTGATGTTTCTGGGTTAAGAAAGAGAAAGATTCCTGGTGAAAGGAACTGGATGTGCACTGTGCAGAGTTCTGACACCAACATAATTAAGTTGTTTTGGAGGATTTGAAAGAGATCTAGTGTGGCTGTAGCCTAGAGTGAAAGATACAGAGAAACACAAATTGAGCTGAGATTTGTAGAAAGAGGCCAGATTACACTAACATTTAAAAATCTTGTTAGTAGTAAGCTTTGTATCACTATAACAAAGTAACTAAGGCAGCTAAATTTACAAAGAGAAAATGTTTATTTAGCTAAATTTGAAAGGTTCAAGGACATGATGCCTGCATTTGCTAAGTTCTGGCAAAGGCCCCCTAAGTGCTGCAGTAGTCACTGCATGGTGGAGATGTGTGTGGCAGGGGAAAGAATTTATGTTCCCAAACAGGAAGTCAGAGAGAGAGAGAGAAATAGCAAGTTCCTACAATCTTTCAAAGGCATTGCCCCCCCCCCCCGCCCGGTGACCTAATGATCTCCCATAGGCCCCATCTTCTAAACACCTCCCAACAGTGCCAGCCTCAGAACCCAGCCTTTAATCACAAGATGCCCTTGGGGAACATAAACCATATTCAACCCATTGTGCTTATTAATGATTCATCTCTTATCTTAAGAACAAGTATCCCCCAAAGGGTTTTAAGTAGGCAAGTGACAAGATCTGATATGTCTTATCATCACTCTAAATT